>NC_064433.1:29766927-30408713 GCF_023343835.1 Lagopus muta | reverse complement strand
ACAGTATTCTCCATGTTGCACACACATTTTTCAGCACTGAAACAGAGGCTTTTCACTAAAAAGAAAATGCCTTTAAAATGTTGTGAAGAGTGTGCTGTCACTTCAAACCACACAGTTAATGGAATTACTTTTCAGAAGCTGCTGAAGGCTACAAGGGCTCTAAATCCTGCAGTGTTACACAGGGACGGGTGGGGAGGGGCAGAAAGGAGAGATCTGCCCAAAGTAAAACCACGCATCTCAGATCTCTGCAGGCTTTGGTGACCAGCACCCAGTTAGCTGACACAGACACAGTCACTGCCACTGGCACAGCCAGCAGAGCAGAGTCCAGAACAGAATGCTGCTCAATGAAGTAATCAGGTCAACCCTGAAGCAAGCTTGGCACCACTGGCTGCAATGCTAGCAGCTCCTGAGCCTGCTAGCCATAAGCAAAAATAACTGAGGTGCGGATGTAACTCAATTAAGCTTCACCTTAATTCTGGTCTAGTAACTAGGAAAGCTTCTGCCCACAGCTACCTGTTACTTTGCTGCTCTGCTAAGGATTCACAAATTCCAGTAGACTGTCCTCATGGGAGACCCTGCCTTGGAGACAGACACGTTCCCTCATGACCACCAACAGTGGTGGCAGAAATCAGCACGTAAATCAGCCTGTGCTCAGGACAAAGCACAGAACCCATGTGACTTTCAAAATAATCTTCAGCACTGTTCTTCAATTCAAAAGCAGTGAACAAGGCTAAGTTTTCCAGGAAGAAGACAGAATCTTCTTTTGTTCAAAATCTACTTGCTCTTACCTCGTGAAAGAAACTGAATACTCTAGCAAACACCTGAGCTCAATCCATCACGGCACAAGTTTAATGCCTACACTTATATAAAAAAAGGGTACAACACAGCACAGAAAAACCCTCAAAGACCTTGTCAGTACATGGAACACAACTTTTGTGACAAGTATACAATATGTATTTACGTGGATCTGGTAGAGGAAAATACTCGGGAGATGCTGCCAATGGTAAAGATAATAGCAAAACTTGCTCCATATTTGAGTTAATTAATTGATTTTTTTTTTGTGGTTTTTAACACTGAAAAATAAATGAATATTCAGAATTAATCATTTGTAAAGTGCTACAAAAATACTTCATGAATACTGCACTTAAATATCCAAGCTTATAAGTTTTCTGAAGTTTTTCAACACTGAAATCAGACCAATCCAGGTTACAAGGAATCCCTGAAGTTACGTGCTACACCTCCTGCTCAAAGCAGGGCCATCTCCTAAGTTGGATGACAGTGCTCAAAATTATATCCAGATGGGTTTTGAATATGTAAGAGGATAGAGATTGCACAGCCTCTTTAGGGAGCTCGATGACTTCTGTCTCCTTTCCCTCATTCTTTCACCATGCTGTCCAAGAAGAATTTGATTGTGTACAGCCCTCATTTAGACAGTTAAAAACATCAGGAAGTGTTCTACACTGAGTACTGAGACCATTTCCTACTTAGTAAATGAAGAGAACAACAGAGACTTATGATAGTAAGGATCTCCTACGAGTCAGAGGAAAGCTATTTATTAGAATTAACCCAACTTTGAAGGGAAAACTAACAGAGAGGTAGCAATTGTGAAATGCAACTGGGTATCTTTCCACAACATTTAAAAACTTTCAGAAAACATTGTCCACCCTTTTCCTGGGTTAAAATAAAAGGGTATGGCCAATGGGAGGTTCCTTACAGAAGAATTAATTTTCAGTCATGCAGGACTGCCTTCAGGAGAAAAAGGGACAGGCCCATAGCAAACACTTCTCTCACTTGCATCCAAAAATTTATCCTGTTGAACTTACCAGACACATTTCAGAAGTCTAGATTACAAAACTATCTTAGATATAGTGATGCTGAGCAGCTGTGTGGGGAGCAAAGCAGTGAGGAACTGGCAGAAAAACTGTACTGTCAGTATTCATATTGTATTCTTAAAGGATAAGAAAATACGTCCTATCATTTGGTACGTAACAGAACAAAACTAACACTGCTCACTGGTATTAGAGGAATCAAACAATGCTCACCTGCGACCACATTCTGAATATTTACCAATATTTTTTAATATTAAGGCAGCTGTTAATCGGATGTGTTTAGTTATTGGTCCCTCTTTTTCATCCTACAAAAGAGAAGAAATAAAAAGTAAAAGCTCCATAGGAGTAAGCAACCATTTGTATCTACTAATACTTGAGTCAAACAATACTCACTGTAAAATCTCTGAAGACAAGGTTTCTTGATCCCCTCCTTAATGCCATGAGGGCAGCACTTGGATGATTCACAATGGCCTTCTGTGCTCTGGGAGTAGCAGCTGTACTCCCTACAACGGGCGGCCTACATGAGCAAAGAATGAATTAGTAACAATGACCTTTACACCACTTTCTAACACATTAACAACTCTGGACATTTATTTTGATAATTTTTTCAACCTATCTGAACTGAAAGATCCATTAACACAGGGTGCTGCTACACAATTTGTCTTTTGTTTCCATGGAGAGAAACATTATTGCAAAGCCTTCTGAAGTGTCACGAACATCATTTCATGTGGGGGAAAAAGAAAAAGCACTGCTCTTGAAGAGCACTCACAATTGCTCATCACCCACAATATTTGCGATGGAAAAGTACAATAAACTGCATAATGACATGGCAACCTTCTTGAAGTGCAACTACTTGAAGAAATGTTTTGTTAGACACAATTCAATGTGAACAGTGATAATGGCTACCCAAATGTCAACTCAGATTTAGCCAGAGAATGTCCTAAAAATACAGCTGTTTAAAACCTGACCCAGCCTATTGGGACCATTAGACACCGAGACAATATAAAACAGGAAACAGTCGTACTTAGTAGGAAGCAATACAATTTAAAACCACTTAAATTATGATCTAAGACACAAAACATTTAACTGTTAAATTCAACCAAACATCTACCTTTATTACCCTTATTACCTCTATTGCAGCTTTCGAGCTGAGATTAAGAAATTACACAGGGCATTTTATAAAGCTGGTACAAGTAACAGACAAGGTGGAAGCAAATCCTTAATGTTAAATATTAACACTGAAGTCAACGCTCTTCCATGTGAGACTTTGACACAAATCATGCAACTGGTGTTAAAATGTTGAAGTACAGAACATTTAAAGAGTGAGACTCTTTAAAGCATCATCTCAAAGGACGGCTGAAGTACTAACAGTGAAAAATATCACCACATTTCCATATGTTATATCACATTACTATGAATTCTTGTCCAACCTGGCTAGAAAATGTCAACATATCAGAAACATACGTTAGTGTTTGTTTGCAAAGGTAGCACAAATCAGATGTAAATGCTTCAGTTCTTAAAATGAGAATCAGTCCGTAGCAATATTTAGGTATCTTCTAGCAACAAGAAGTGGAAACGGTCTGACTCCTCCCTAATACCTCAGTTCATAATTCCCATCATCCTCTCCTGATGAGAGATGACATTTTGAAAAACCTTTATGAAGGAATGAGAGAAGGAATCCTTCATAAAGGTTTTTCAAAACGTTGAATTAAGATACTGTTGGGCAATTGTATATGTTTATATGCAACTATGCAGCATATTCATAGATTAGCTAATGTTGCACTTTCCAGATGTGATTTTCTTTGGTTCTGAAAATATACATTTAGAGAAACAGCTTGCCATTCACTCACAGGACAGCAAAGTTCAGTTTCTTGCATGAATCTTTTAATAAAATCAGTCTTAATCTAGGTCAACAATTTCTTGTTGCTAAACAAAGTGAATATATTTATTCACCAGTAAATCTATACAACTGAAATCACATTAATGCTTTCTATTGTAGAAGTTAATTGCACAATATTATGCAATTAAAACTAAAAAAAAAAATAGGAGAAGAATTTATAAATCTTTTTATTTTCTTTATATTCGTGTTCTGTCTCCAAGTATCCATTACTCTCTGGGGTCTATGTTTTAGAAAATTCTTCCTTCAGGAATCTGTCAGTTGAATTCCATTAGTCTCTTCCAGATGCCTTCATTTCCCCTCCTCCAGGTTTCTTTTCTCTTACAGTCTAGTTGCTATTTTCACTTTCACTCTGATTTCTGTTTTCGTACAATGATTATATCTTACCTTATCCTGAACTTCATACCTCTCTTTGTGCCTTTCTCCTTATTTTTTTTTCTTCGATAGAGTAATACAAAGTGTTAATCTAGTAGGCCACTGCAGACATCTAGAAGTACTATGCTCAGTGATGAATAATGTTTCTTAAAAGTCTTATGTCAGCATAGATTTCAAAAAGGCTTGCAATCTACTTCTTAATGAACAAGTCCTGTAAACTTTTCCAAAAGCTTTTCTCTGCTACACAGCCATTTCTTTTCCTCCTGGATTCAACTTCAACATACTGCTTTTCATCTATTAATTAAGTTCATATCTGAATTGTTGTAGATTGTATCAGCCTGATGCTTCCTACTTGCCAAGTATTTAAGACCTTAAATTTTACCATCACTCTTCATTTTGTGGTTTTCAGAGGTTAGAATGCCACTTAGTTTCATGAAATAAGGCACTGTAAGGCAATCATGTTCGTGTTTTAAGAATTTTGGGGATCTTTTAGTCTTTTTGATTAAAAAAACCAAAACAACTTTTCACAGCTTCCATTGTCAATTTTCTCTCACTGCTGCCTCCCGCAGCATGGTAGCAATTTAACTAGCCACACAACGGATAGCAAAAGTCTGCCTGGGGACATGTAAATCACACCTCTGGCTTGCAGTAAAGAGATTCCAGTTAGTTACTAACAAAACCCTCATCTTAACACAGGCATACAAGTAACTGAACCCTGAATAACTCCAACAGTAACTAAACCCCATTGTAACAGGTTTGCACGTCATTTTCAGATCACTGAAATAATGCTAGGAAAGAGGAGACACAAACCTGATTCCAGATAGAAGCACAAAATATGAAGATTTAGAGGTTTTGATATTTATCTTTATAATTTATTTTAAAGTAGCTGACCACAAAACTAGAAGGAACACAGCAAGTCAGAGGCATGTGGTTTAGTGATGATGGGTTGATGGTTGGACCAGATGACCTAATGAGATCTTAAAGATTTGACGATTCCAAGTGACAAGACAATCCAACTCAGCTGTACGAAAGAGCTGATTTGTACCCAAGTAACTTTCCATTTGCATTACAAGCACTCATCTGTTACAGTAAAAGTTATAAAACACTATTCAGTTGAGTATTTTAAGAATAATGTTTATCATAGAACACTGGCAAACATACCTTCAAGAACTACCTGCTCTCTTAATGACAACTTAACTGTATTTCCTACATCAGAGTCTTTTCCCTCTTTTACTAGTTTGTCCTAATGCAATGGACCTCAAATTTAATAGCTGTGTAATAGTCAGCTGCAGCCTCCATGTACAGCTTCACCTGATAAATCAAGTTTTAAATACACAAATTCTTCCAATGATTCCCATTACTCTCATTTTCTTTAGTGCTAAGAGGGCCTAAGTCTCTTACTTATTGGAAGGCTTCTGAATTCCTCCTTGCCCTGGTTCATCTTGCTTTAATCCTGCAAGCAAAGCATCTCTGGAACAATGTTTATCCTATAATGGGAAAAAAAAGAAAGGCAGTGAGAAGGTGCGTGGAAATTTCCCACAGAGCTGCTACTAGTTCTTGAAGTAGTGAAAAAAGAACTGCACCTGTAAATGGGTAATGAAGGAAAACCTCTGCCGCTGGAAAGGTTCACATCCCTCCCATAAGCACTGCCCTGGGTAGACATCTTTTCCTCCATGTTCAGTTGCTGCGTGATAGAAAACCTGTGATGGTGTTTGAAACCACCTACAGAAAGAGAAGAAGGGAGAATTTAAAGCTTTTTTTAAGTTTCGGTTAACACTACGGTGCAAATGCCACAAACACAACCCACACTGCCTTTTATTTCCTGAAACAAAACGTGGATTAATAAGAGAAAAACTGTACACGTCTAAATGGAAAACAAAAATCATGTATGTACCAACAGTGAGCTACCAATAAATGGCATTACGATTTTCTATTTATATTGTACTAAAGAAATAACACATCTCAATTGCAACAGAACTTCTATGCAATACAAGCAAAACATAGTAATGGACTATAAGCAGTAAAAAAAAAATGTTGGATTTCATTCATTACTTTTCTTCTTCACTGATGGCCATATTCAGACCTTACTTGAAATATAATTGGGAAATAAAAGAATAAACATAATTCACCCTATTTGCTCTCTATAGTGAATACTTGTCAAAACTGATGGAAAATAAAGAATCAGTGTAACATTTGTGCTTTTTAGTACATGAATTTGAATTTCAAGAAAATAGGTAGACGACACTTCCTGATGCACACAGAAGTTGGAAGATGTCACTTACATCACCCTTTCTGACTCACTTAAACCTAAATTTTTAAATGACTTCCCCAAATCAGTTTGCTTCCCCATAGTCCTAGAGGATACGACATTAGATACTTCAGCAAATAAAGTGCTTCTGCAGCAATTAAATAAGTCCTCCTAAATTTGCCCATGTATTACTCTTTGTTTTCATAATGTTCTGCTGGTGAAGGCCTGTTCAGCATAATAAGGGTTTTCTTCCATTTCAAAGTGGGAGCAAAGTTACAATTCATCTCAAAATACTGATCAATCTACCATTCCTAGAGCTGTACATGTGACCATTTGAAAATACATCAAAACAACCCATCTTTTGCTGCCTCTTAAAAATCATATGGAGATACACTATATTTCAAAAAATATTAAATGAAAACTGTGAATGACTAAAGGCTGCTCTTTTTAGCCTAGATATATCTTAGAAGATAACTCAATCATTTCAAATTGCATCCATTACTTCAAGAGACAAAAAATGGCCACATTAAACAAAAGACTTGGCCACTTACAATCCATTTTGATACAACTAACCCAGCTTGTGAATACGCTTACAGCTTGGACAGAATCGATCTGGTAATCTAGCTGCTGCCCTTGGAATACTCATTTCCACCTTCATCCATTTGCTGGATGGAGGCACTGCCATAGCAGTCTTAGCAGAGAAAACACAATACACCCATCTCAGTAACTCCACTCCACGCGCTACTGTTTTAATTTCAAATAACAAGAGAAGTATTTAAGATGCTTGGCTGAACTCATTGGGCTGATCAGTGCTGAAAGGGAGAAGGCCTCCAACCAGACTTCCAGAGAGCAGCCAAGGATGAAGCACCATCTCACAACCCATAGCAGAGGGTTATGGACAAGTTCAGAGCACTCCTTCCATGTGCCACTACTCGACTCACTATCATCCATTATACAACACCTGCAATCAGTATGAAGTCCTAAGCAACAGAATACCATTACCTGAAGCTCACAACAGTGTCAGAAGGCTAGCAGAGACAAATCTTAGTTATAAACTGAATCCTATTGCAATAACCACCTCATAGCTGGAGGGCTGGAACTATGGCATCCATAAGGGCTCTTCTAACACAAAGAATCCTATGAAAAATCTCTGGCACAGATAAAACAAATCTCATGGCATAAGTCAAATCCAAAACGTCGTTTAAAACATTTTGTTCAGCAAAGCACTATTTTTCTTAAAGCTCTGCCATTTTAACCAAGTTGGTTCATTCACTATATCATAAATACCTTCAACGCTGTACTTGAAACACTAATCTGAGATGATTCTGATTTACCACAACTTTGCAAGGAGAAACTATTTTTCAAATGAACAAGATTCCATTCAGTAACTAAGGCAGAACTGTCAGAATTTACAGTATTAGTCTGTAAAACTTGAAATTTATTCAGAAAAAAACCATATTTATTCATAAGCATTAAAGCAACATTTAACAATACTAATAAAATAAAATTTAAGTACTGAGAATATGGTCAGTTGAACCTAAACTCTTAGTTGCCACTTAATTCCTCCAACATTCTGTTCTGCTGCTGAACAGAACATTAAACTAATAGCTGACCTGACAGGCAGTGGAGACTCAACAGCATTTCCAATTTATGTATTAAAATGCAAAGCAATTCAGAAACAGACAGCTCCTGCCTACTTGTGAAACAAAATAACAGCTTTTAAATTAACCTTAGAAATTAGCAATACTTGCAGACAGCTGAACTTTAAAGCAAAACACCTACTTATTCTATTACATCTTTAATGCAAGGCACTAAGGACACCTTTCAGTGTTTTACTCCCTGTTCAGATACTTAACCAGGATTTATGTGAGTGGCCTATCTTTAACAGTACAGTTGGGCCTGATTTCGTGGTCCTCGGACACCACAGGTACTGAATAAAGAACATGCCATGGACATGTTTCACATCACTGTACTAACTCTGCAGGATGAAGTATCAATACCTGGTATAATGCTTCCACAGTAAACTATTAAAAAAAACCAACATCCCTCCTCCCACCTTCGGAATCTCGCTGGTCACAGCACCAGTAACTCAGTAGGTAAAAAAGAGCACACAATTTTATATATTCCTAATCATTCCGATTGCCAGTAAAATATTTTTAAAGGACTCCAAGGCCTCCTGCAATGCATCCCGGAGGAAAAATTGAACACTAATACTTTGTGAGAATAAAACTAAAGAACACGTTCATCTAAATAACTAATCTGCTAATCAACTTCATCTGCTGCCATACCTTTGTGATTAGTTGTGAATACCACAAAGGAAGCACTGCTCTATCACTGCCTTATGCTAAACCTAAGTGCTTAGTGTCTAATGACTAAGCAAACATGGCTGAAACCAAGTATCAGATGTAAAATTAATGGAGTAGACTAATAAGCTACTGAAAAGAAGCTTCTTGTTTCTTGCTAAAACAACTCTGCAAGAACAGCCAAGACTGACTGTTTTCACAGTAATTCTTAGTAATAGGTGGTAAGTCTGGATTTTTATGTGTTTAGTAGAAAGAGGAAGCCACCAGGAGAGATGATGTTCTTTGTCTTTCATCAAGCTGGCGACAGAGTATGCATAAACAATATAAGCAGTGATGAAAATGATAACTTAACATTTTGATTCTTTCTTCATCACAAAGAATGATGAGAGTAACATTCATAGAAACTGATTTTAGGCTGGGGTTAAAATAAATGTTTTAAAAATCATCACCAGCCATCAGAACAAGAACTGTGTGTTAGAAAGACTACACTGTAACAATGCAAAATCTCTGAAGGCTTTTAAAAGCAACAAAACTTAATGATGAACAAAACCCAGTATAATGACAGGAGGAACTAAAAATACAGAATAGTACAGTATCTTTGACATAGAACATGTAGATCAACTTAAAAAAACACAGGGCACACACACTGACTACAGGAAAATTTACTGGAATGACAGCTTAAGACAGACTTGTAAAAATACTGATAATGTAAGGTAATCATAATTGTATTGCTTTCTCTTCTGCCCCAAGGTTTGTCTGCATATAAGCACATCTTAGTTCACATGGGACATCAATTTGTTCCATGGTTAGATGCCACCTCAATTCTATATAACTTATCCTACATAACTGAAGACATAGAAGAAAGCTGCTGACAGACTTATGCTTCAAAACTTTAATCCAGGCTTCTGTTATCTAGCAGATAGCTACAGCAACATCCAGAATCTTATCTAAAACATGTACACTTTGACACTGACTTAATGATCCTTGTGTTGTTTATAAGGAATGAAAGAAACAGAATCTAGTGTTTCAGAGGTTCTATAAATTGTCCCTCAGTATTCCTCAGTTTATCAGTTCTTTCAAATGCCTCATTTTGCCCAGCAGTTCAAACAATCCTAACTTTCCCATTATTTTGTTCCTACTTTCTGAACACCTGTGCAACATCCTTCTGCCGAATGAGGCCACCTGTGTGCTCCTTTATCTTGTCCAACAACTCCAATTAAGTGTCTCAACCTTTTTCATGCCCATCCTAAGCTCACGTAATATCTCTGCTTTCCAAGTGGCCATTTGACGGCTACCTTTGTCTCACCAGTCTGTACCCTTCTCTGAAAACTCATCACGTTCACAAACCCATTTTATTTAAAAAAAAATTAGTGTCAAGATAAACATATAGATAAAAGGAGAGTATTATGTGTTTTCATGAACCTACATCCAAAAATCTGCTAGCTCACCTCCCTTTATCATTATTATTATTTTATTTTATTTTTAAGGACAAAACCAACAAATCCAAGAATTCTAATCATTGCTATCAAGTCCTAGGACTAAGTTCCATTTTACTTCCTTTTGTAACAAGGGAGTCTTGTGACATACAAATGGTTCCATAATTACTATAATTAATCATAATCCAAATAAAACTTTGACCAGGACAGAGAAGTACAATATGCCACTCTGGCAAAACTGGAAATGCAAGGAAGATACTAAAAGCTGTACATGTAAGAAAACGACTCAACAGTTCTAACTAGAGTGCAGCAACTATTTTTATAATTGTAATACAGAGAACAAGCTTTAGAACTGGATTTTTTTTCTTAAATACATGAATATAATTTTCTGCTGAAAAATAACATTAGAAGAAAGCCATCTAGTATATGTTTTCTGTTTTGAAGTATAATTGAGAGCAGCTAGACATCCTGCTTTCTCCCACCTCTGCTTCCTCAACGCTTTTCACTTTTTCTTTTCCCTATTAAAAAAGCACAAGGTATCTTAAGGAAGCAGAACGGATAGAAGTTGTAAAATCTCTTTTTACATACAAGCACTTGCTACTTATCACTAAAAGGTAGTTAAGTAGAGGAGCTTTTGACTTTACTTTTTACAAGATTGCCATAGACACATGAAGTTCTGTCCAGGTTTCTTCATTTGCTCTGCATGCTGACTTGCTGCAGTGTATGAAGGTGGCTGCAAATTGAGCTGCTGGCCCTGTACTTGCACTGTTGGTATCGACGTTGCAGGTGTGCTCTGTAGAAAAGGTTAAAGCACAGTTTTAAACACGGCACTTAACAAGACATAAAAAACAGTTCACTGTTTGTTCAAAGATATTTTGCTTTACATTTCAATCAACCAACAAATGTTCACATTTTAACATTTTCATCTCAAAATAAGCATTAAGAGACATAACAACCAGGGACACATACAGCTCTTACAGTGCATCATTTAGGCCTAAGTTTCTGATATTCAAAACTCTTACGTTGAGATTCAAACACAGAATTAAGAATCCAAAGGTACTTCTAAAGGGTATTAGTGGAACAAAGGTTATTGCTATTTTATATAAAGCTTTTACTTAAAGCAAAAGAAAAATGGCAAACTGAAAGGTGTGCAATATCAGCATAGGGATTAGTTTTCTTTCCCATTTAAATGCAGGAGAAAATATTACTAAAAAGTAAAATGACCAACAATATAGCTAAAACTGCCTTATTTTCTTTGATAAAATGGTTTTATGTGCTGCTTCTGTGGAATTCTTCTACTGTCTCATTAGTACACAACAGTCTGTTACAGAGCACACTAAAAAACTTAAATTGAACAATGGTGAATGAACAGCACCAAAGAGCAGCAGGCTCAACCCATGACATTCATTCTCCATAAAACTTTGCAACGATGTAATTCTTTAAGCTCTTGCAAAACCACACTGTACATTTATACAAAACACCAGAACATGTGAACGTGCTGTACAGCTTGTGTACAGAGAAGTGCAAACATCTCAAACTGGAAAAAGATGTTTCCCTTTATCTCTTACAACATTAAAAGAATCTTAATAGTGGATAAAAATTATCTAGTCAACTACAAAGTTCCAAATAAGGCAATATACAGGCAAATACATTCCCCCCCCCCCCCCCTTTTTTTTTCCTCTCTTCTGAATAGTAAAAATAATGGCTGCTGATTACCCAATTTTGAAACACTGGTTATTTTAAAATATTGTTTCTCTTCTTTTTTCTTAGCAGGCTCTGGCTGGCCAGACATTTATGAGAATAGTGACAGTAAAAACATAAAGCTTCTACATCTTATCTAGACCTAACATTCTCTTGTTCTCTTCTGTTCCAAAGGGAATGCAACATTACAAAACCAAAGGAAGCAGCTTTCAAATTTACTTTCAAATGGTGTACACAAGACCTTGCTGATACCAATATAGCTCTGATACTGAATAGCTCTAGATTTTAACTGCAAAGAAAGAAACAGTTAAGGGCAACTTCTAATATTTCATTTGCACAGTGGTCTTAAGTTTCCTTCCTGCTGCTCTCTTTTGGCAGTGCAGACACCATGTCACAAAGTAAGGAGTTCATTACAGATTGTACAGCACTAGTGATGAAGAAGTCAGATAACAAAACTAATCAAAACCAAACTAACCCCGCGTCCAAGCCTAAATCCTGGTAAAAACATGACAGTGCTCAGCAAAAAGTCCAGAACACGTGACTATTACATGATGCACGTGACCTGCAGGTATGAAAAGCTGTAAGAAAGGACCCTTGAGTCCATTAATCATAAATGAAAACATTTTTGAACTCTGAATTATTTTCACCTAAAGTTCTGTAATCAATTTAGCAGATCGGGTAATTGATTTTCACAATATATCTTTTATCATAGGTAGCCACCAGCAGATCCTTTTAAGATCAACCTTCCTTTAGTCAAGCATTTTTAAAATGAAGCTGAAAGCAAAATGATCCAGAGTCAGCAATACAGCTTGTTTTGCAAGCTTCATTTAGCATCCTTACAGCAGTACATAATCATGGTCTTTGTACAACTTTTTATCCCTGCAGAACTTCTGTCTCATTTAATGAATGAGAGAGAGTGAAATTACTGAATGAATTCAGGATTTCATTTAATTCTCATCATTCAATGTGTGGTTCATGTATTATTTACCCCATTCTAAGCAAACCCTATAATTAATCCAGAATTATGAATTTTCTCAAGAGTTTTCCTGGCAAGCTCTCCTAGTGATATTCTAAGGTTTTAAACATTATTTTTAACGAGACAGTATCATTTTAAATAAGGAGAACTGAGATACAGAACACAACATGTTAAATACCAAAAATGAAAGAGTTCAGAAAAGGAAACGATTTTCAAAACAAAAATTAAAACTGATTGCAATTTTTTTTCTACTCTGGATTCCTGTGAGAAAAAAATATGAAGTTGGTAAACTGAAATTTGTACAATAATTGTTGTTCAGGAATCTCTTATTGCTGCAGTACTATGAAGTCAGGTAGCTTCATTCAAACTTGTAGCATTGGATGCTTACAATGCCCAGGTATTTTTAAGTCAAATTTACTGCCCATCTATCATCTGCACTGATCACAGTAAATTTAAACAAATGAGAGGAAGTCACATTTGTTTTCCTAGGTCTTACTTTTGAAGCACAAGGTCTACATTTGAATATCTTACAGCTTTCCTTTCTTTGTTCCAGAGATCAGAAGTAATCTTAGGTGTATATTTTCCGGAATGTAAACTCCTTCATTTCAGAACTACAGCAGAAATACTTGCAATGAATTATCTGTTATATCACTGATGTGCAATGACTATGCAATGTTAGTTGTGATGTTAAAGGAATAAATATGACAGACATTTCATTTCCTGGAATGAATCCTTTGTGGGAGAAGTACCACTGAAACAAATCTCCTCATGTGATCAGAAATTACACAAAATTTCCACCACTAGCAGAAAACATTTAGTAATTCCAGGCTCCTTTAGCAATCAAATGCCCAGTAGCCTAACACACCTGAAAGAGTTTTAAAGCATCTTTATATATTTAGGTTAGCTCTCTTCATTATTATTGTTTGCAGTTGACACTACTCAGCACTTCTGCAAATCAGATCTCCCTGTACCCCTGCCCTGAAAAGATACCTCTAACATCAGCACCCCATCTTTTTTATTCTGAAATACATAACCTAATTATAAAATCTCCTTCCAAGTTCACTGAGTGCCATTTTAAGGACTTACGAGTGCCCATATAGGACATAAATATACACATTTTTGAGAAACTAAGCACTAACTGCAGTAGGGCAGCTACATACATAATGCTTATATTACCTATACACACATAAAGAATGCATTTGTATTTAGTGAGTTCCTGTCTCAAAGGATCTGAGCTATTCTGCAAAAATTTGCCGTAAATTACAAGTTCCACACAAACTGACCTCCAAACTGCACCTGACATGTTTCTGGCTACCCTAAGAACATAGCATATGGTGTTAAAGGTGTTAGAACACTGAACAAATGACTTCAGCATAAAAGACAACCAGACACAGGGCAGCCTCAAGAGCTTCTTAGGGAGAGGCACAGAAGTAACATTCTGACAACTGATTCCACCTTTAATTGCAGTTTCCGATGGCAACCCCCACCCAAGTATAGTCCAAATTCCTTTAAACACTTTATGGGAACTTTACTGTATGTCCTGTTGTTGATTGCTAGGGTCTCTGCAGCAAGATGTCAACTCAAGGCATGTCTCTCATCCTGCAGCACAGGCTGCAGGTGCAAAAGCATGAGTTTTTATGATAAAAGTTAGGATTTCTGTAACTTTACTGCCTTCTGTGCAAAACTGAGTTATGCAGGTTGCTTGCCATCGGTAGTTTATCCCAGAGATAAAGCCTGCTTGCCTACATATACAAGTTATTCCAAAAGCAATGCCTCCTATTTAATTCCATGGAAACTACAACAGCTACAAAGAACACAATAACAATATTTGAAAGAGCAAATTCCCAGCTACTAAACACACCACAACTGCACCAACATTAGCTACACATTTTTGCCAGCGATGAACAAGAGCCTGCACGCATCACACGCATGCACCAGCAGAGGTGCCCCACTGCCACTGTTGCCACTGCTGAAACACACCATCCACCTCCTCACCATGCTCACATCCACTGCTTGGTCTCCTGAAACATTCACCAAGTGTGGATGAATGTCAGTGGGTGCAAACACGTAACCAGCTGTGACCTGCGTTAGCCTGTTTCGGTGTTATACAGATGCAATTGTTCTGCTTTACACATCAATTTTGCTCTCACTAGTGGAGGCTACACCAGGCTTAGCCTGACTTGCTATAACTGGAACCAGATAACCTCTTCTAGAATCATTTTCCTATTACCAGAGTGTACTTTGTTTTAGAGAAGAAGGCAAGGTCCAATATGGAGACACAGTAAATGCTGAACTATGGCTAATAAGCCCAGCTGAGTTGGAGACCCTGTTAAGAGGGTTGGAGATTGGAGATGCCCTGTTAAGAACCACCAGGATCCCTGAAATGCACTCCTCATCACAGCACAGGCACAATCCCATTCTAGAAAGCAGCTATTCTCATTTTCAACCTACTGAAATTCCTGTACAGTGGAGAGCTGTGACTAAAAAATACCTTGAACTATGAATTAAAAAGAATAATATCAAGCTTTTTTTTTTTTTCCTATTTACTTCATCTTTAATTAATCTTAACTTTACCTTTACCCATTATCTCTGATCGCTTCTTATCTTCAGGATAAAAAAGTTACTTCTGAGTTGACCACATTAAAGGCAGAAATGAGGTACAGCCTCACCAAGAACCTGGCACAGACTACTAAAATACAGAGGAGGATGATTAAAAAGAACAGTTTTCTCATCCTGCTCTGCAGGCCAATGAAAACAAGAACATATTGCAATGCAGATATAAGTGAATTGCGTAGCCAAGACCAACAATGCTGGCTGTATTGCTCTCAGAGCATATTACTTGACCTGCATCACTGATGTTGACTTCAGAGGCAGCTGTTTGATCCCTCCTCCAATTCATTTTGAAGGAAACCCTTAGGCAGCAGTCTTTACAGAATTACAAATTTAAGCACAGTGAGAAGTATATTATTTTTAGAGCCTATACTTAGGATGGGCTGTTAAAATTTTGCTTACAATTGAGCACTGTATCCTACTGCAACACTTCAAACTACCAACAGTTTTAAAAATGCATTTCACTATCTACCCTACACACTGCTGTGCATAAAATTGAAAACAATACAGATGGTCCTTCTAAGACTTTCTTCTCTTGGATATTTTTCTGTGTTGATGTGGCTTAACCACATCCTTAGGCTGCATCGAAAGAGGGGTGGCCAGCAGGGTGAGGGAGGTGTTCCACTCTGCTCTGCCCTCCTGAGAACCTATCTAGAGTACTGTCACCAGGTCTGGGGCCTTCAACATAGGAAAGCTGTTGAGCTGTTGGAGTGGGTCCAGAGGAGGGCCACAGAGATGGTGAAAGGGTGAATACTTCTCCTATGAAGATAAATTGAGGGAGTTGGGCTTGTTTAGCTTGGAGAACAGAGAGATCCAGGTAGACCTCACTGCAGTCTTCCAAATCCTAAAGCGGGACTACAAGAAAACTGGAGAGGGATTTTAAGAAGGGCAAGTAGCAACAGAAGAAAAGGTTTTAAACTAAGTGGGAAAATTTAGAGCAGATATTCAGAAGAAATTCTTTACCCAGATGCTGATGAGGCATTAGAACAGGTTAGCTGTGGATGCCCAATCAGTGGAGGAACATTCAATGACAGGTTGGATGGGTCCCTTCCAGCCCAGATCATACTATCATTACTAAAAACTTTATGTTTCACATCTTTAAGACAATGAATGTACATTAAAAGGCAACCCATAAGCTGAAATGAATATAGCATGATTTGAGTATGAAGGTGGGGTCAGGGGGATGGGTAGGCACTAAAGCAAATGTTCTCTCCTTGTCAGGTTGCTAAGCTTTAAGTCTGCAACAGTGCGCTTCACAAGCAAAGAGCAATAAAAGCACAGACAATCTGAATTTCAGTACTTCCAGCTGAGAAACTCATTTGCTCTGTGACTAAGAATGAATTACATCTCCTGTGGCTACACACCTGCTTTCTGGTGCACAGTAATCCTCAGCTTCCAAAACAATGGAGAGCAGGAGCAAACAGTTAAGGAGATGCTTACACAGTTTTGGCCACCTAAATTTCCACACAAGCATGCTCCGTGTGGGAGGCCTCAGGAGAAATGGGAGTGCATTACGAGGGGATAACAGTGATGAGCAGGAAAGTAAGTGATTATTTTAAAAGAGAGATGAGGCAATTTAGGAGGACTGCTCCAAAAGTAATGCCTCTTGTTTTATAACGTTAGTCAGAGACGGATGTCAGTGGTATGGCAGTAGAGATTGAACTTTCCCACTAATATTGCATTGCATTTTGTTGCCGTGTGACAGATGGCAGCAGAGGGCATTCTGACAAAATAGCAGCTGACATGAGTGTGTATGAAGCAGAGGTGTCACTGAAATCCTCCATGCAGAAAAAACTGCACCCACTGACATTCATCAAAGCTTGCTGACCATATATGGAGACCAAACAGTGGATAGCAGCTCAGTGAGGCGGTGGGTGGTGAGTTTCAGCAGTAGCAACAGCAATGTGAAAGACAAGTCATGTTTGGGATGGCCATGCAGGTGATTGTTTTTTTTAATTTTTTTTTAACAAGTGCAACACGTAGGCTCTTGCTCATCTCTGGTGAAATAACAGCTAACAGCAGTGTCTACACTGAAGAAGAGCATTTTGCAGTTGAGAATTTGCTCTATCAAACAGTGTTAATGTGCTCTTTATATCTGTGGTAGTTTCCATGGAAATAAATAGGAGGTACTACTTTCAGACTGATCTATGTAAATTTGATTTGCTCACTTTCACCTGGTGGAGTATCAGAGTGCTTCTTCAAAACATAAACCTACTGGGACAAACTAACATGGTTATATTCAACAGATGTTTTGGAAGAATTTTGAGTAAGAAAAAAATTGGAAAAAAATAAGTAAACAGACAGGTAATTACTCATTTCTTTTTCCTTTTCCTCCATCAGTCCAGCACAATACCTCAGGAAAGCCATAGTCCAGGAACAGAGTACCAGAAATAAAAGAAAAGAAAGCCAATGAAGTAAGTGCCAACTCTGCTGTCTCTCAAGACTACACTTTCAAGGGCTTACAAAGTACAGATATAAGAAAAAAACCCAACAATGCATGTTCCTCTTCTGAGATAACCCATATACACATAGGTCAACAGTTGTATAAGAATACAAAAAACATATCTCTTTAGACAGTATTTAAGTAGTTATTTTTCAGTGAGTTCTGCTCATGTGTACAATTCACACTCGAACAATCACAGATGGTTTTATACCTGGAAGATACCTGTACTTGTCCAACTGGATTTAGGTAGCAATACATAGTCTTTCTCATAAATACAAAGTTCATAATTTTCATTATTGTGGCAAGCCATTTATTTTTCCCTCAAGGGTACAGAGGCAGCCAATTTCGTACTGCTTTTCATATTGCAAAACCAACCTTCTCTTAACTTTTATGTTCCCTTGAGAGTTATTTTGCTCTTTTCCTCGTCTCCACTTTGCTGTTTCCCTTTCTTTTCATTTGCCTTATCTTTTCCTTGGTTCAAGCCTTGTCCTTTTCCCCTCTCTGCAGTTTATGACAACTCTCCTGCTGCATAACCAAACTCGCCTCTATTTGCTATCTTTGGCATCTTCTTTTCGACCCTGCCTGCTGTGGTCTAATTTTATTACAAATTTTCTTCTATTTCTTTCTTACTTCTCTGAAACACACACTCTAGTTTAAAATAAAATTTATAGATAACTAGAAGGAAAATAAAGATAGCAAGAAGGAAATAATGTACAAACAGCTTCAGCAGCTATATAATTTTGCCATGGCTAATATCCCTTTATTTCCTGTCCCTCACCATTTCTCTTCACTGAAGTCTATTTATACTGAATTTCACACTGTCTGTAGAAGTCGCCTGTTCTCTTATTTCCGCTGCAAGATACAGAACATACAGGAGGTACCACAGAGAAGATAAAACAATACAGATGTTCAACTGAAAACAGTGCTCCTTAGCTGCTGCCTTTCAAAAAGTTAGAGACAGGGAAGCTGCTTATCATACAAGGAAGACTCCCAAAATAGGAGAGAGAAAATCATTTCCTACGATTACAGAGGACCTAGACCTAACAGTCATCAGTGAAACTCACACTGAGCTCATTAGAATTAGGCTCTGTAGTACTTCTGGATGTCCTGAGTGTACTCCTAGATCAGATTCAATATTGGTAACCCTTCACATCTGCTTTTCCAACAGAACAATGGCTATGCAGCAGCTTTGGGGGGGTGGGGGAAGGAGCTACACAGGATGACTTCAGTACCATTTATAATTCAACACAATTTTGAAATGAAGTTTTCTTTTGTGATTTTGAAGAAAGCAAGGGCAAGCTAAACTCCATGGAGACAGACATTAAGCAGACTTGCACTGAATGGCAGAAGGCACTGGCAGCATCTCTGTTTGCATAGGCAATATAAAAAAAACCCATAAACATGTACAAAATATTAAGAAAAGTGTACAAGAAATTATATGCCATCTTTAAGAAAGTATAATCACACAAAACACTCCTTCATAGTAGAACAGGTAATCTAATATAAATGAAGTTGCTAGCTGTCCTACTGCTCTCCTCAAGAAATGGAATTTTAGCAGTTCAGTAGGCATCAGAGACCCAAAAGCAAACTCGACAGCTACATGTCCAGGAAAAAAATAACCGCAGGCAACAGTTATCCCAGCCCAAAGACACGGTCACTGCATTTTCTACTTCAGCCAAATCCTTAGTGAAGCTATTAAAGACAAGCAAACTGTGCAACTGCTAAAAACATTCACTGCAAAAAGCAAGACATACAGCTAATATATCCACACTGCCGAAAACGTGCCATTTATCTTGTGCACTGTCCCTGTGCTGCCAAGATATACTTTCATTTTGGTCTAATTATTTCCAGTAAGAACAAAGATAAATAAAGTATCAGAAGAACTACAGATCTCTCTGTCATAAATGCACATGCAAATATTTAGGTTTTAAAGACATTCTGAAAATATAGCTCTATGGAATACCTTTTAAAGAAAAAGAAAACTACAATTACATGATGGAAACATGAAAGAGCTTTCTATAGAAACTGAACTTCACACAGATAAAGCAGTAATGCTAACTATCATATGCTGAACTTGAGTTCTAGCTCTGTTTAAGTCTATAAGGCCTGCACTTCCTACCATTTCAAAAGCCAACCCAAATCAAAGAAATAAAAAAGGAAAATGAATAAAACAAAACTGTCACATCTCTGCCAAAAAACACTAACATACACTCAGAATTTCCTCTCTACACTGTCAGAATTTTGTGACTGTCAAACCTAATCTTCCATTCTTTTTGCTCTTATTCAGGTTAGAAAGGGTGAGGGTTTTTTGGGAGAGAGTGTTTATATCCACGCACAAAGCCAAAATAAAATCTTGAGACTGGAGCAATCTCAAGCACGATTACTCACAGTTTTAAATACTCATGAAACTGCTGAACATACCTCATTTCTTGTAAAGTCTCAGGAAGAAACTATTTTAAAATGTTTTTCTAAAAAAGTTCAAGATAAAACAGGCCTTCTCCAAAGTTTTTAAAACAGCATATAAAAAAAAACCCATTACTAATTGTATCAATAAAATAAACATTACAAGTATTTTGTCATGAACAAACATAAACACATATTCTGACACACTTAGAAAGCAATACTTTATCCTGGCTGTAGTGAATTGAAGCAAGCCTTACAAGATCACCCTTAAATGCAAGAACTTCAACAAATTTTAGCAGGCCAGATGCAGCTGCAGTGATTAACAAACTATCTTGCAAAAAACATGTTTGCTCCATATGCAGTAAGGACCAAGAACAAAACGCAGAACAACACTACTGTTTTTACAAGACTGTACAATAAATCATCTTTGTTTTTTTAAACAGTAAATCCTTTAAGGAGGAAACTAGTGAGAGCAAGTTCTTTCCTTACTGTATATTATGAAGCTCCAGACCACTGTAAATACCATTATAGTCACTTATATCAAAAAGCATGCAAACTATTTGAACCTTAGTCTGTGAAAGAATGCAAACCATCATTTTCTGAATATTTTAAATTCCTTGCAAGATATCAACTGAGTTTACATTTTCACATATATTTCACAGCATTAAGTCATAATCAGAGTTGGAAAATAAACATAAAAAGTACACTGCAACATACCTGTGTGACCATGCTTTGTATATACGTGGTTGGCTGCTGCTGCTTTTGTTGAACAGCACTTTCTATTGCTACTTTCGCTACAGTGCTTGGATCCGCTCCAGCTGGCACAGCAACCATAGTTGCACTGCAACCAGCATTGTTGGGGTCACTGATTGTAACAATTCTAACTCCTACTTTATTTGGAATTCCTGGAACAGTTTCCCTGTCATTATCCTCTGCTGGCCTCTTTGCAATTTTGCATTCTGCTGTGCCATTAGTAGACCGAACTTCGGATGACAGGGTAGACTGGGACACTCTAGGTCCTGAGTGTGGAACTGCTATGATTTGATGCCCCTGTATAACAGAGGCTGTAGATTGTGGTGAGACAACTACACTTGGGCGTTGCTGAGGCACATCTGAATTCAAACTTGAAGCTAGAGGTCCATTAGGTAAATCAGTGTTGGTACCACTAAGTTGCTGGGTTAACAGTTTTGCAGCCTCTTGTGTACCGCTTACAACAGGTGAACTACTCAAAGTTAATACAGGCCCATTAGAAATTCTCTCCCCTTGATCACCTTTGGCAGTATCTTGCTGCGTGGCATCCAAATTCCCTTGTTGTTCCACTGAAGATATCTCACCATTTCCTACATGATTGGAAGTTTTGTGATTTGGAATGTTTTTGCTCAAATGAGAACCATCGCCTTTATCAAAATCACAGATTCCATTAACTAGGGGCTTCTTCAAATCACTTTTAATTTCCTGTGTGTCCATTTGTTCAAAGTTCTGCTTTCCAGGAGCTCCGTTCTCACCCATTTCTAATGATGGCCCATTACTGACTTGTGAGCACTGATTGGCCTCATTCTGAGTTTTCCCTGAGTTAGAAGGAGGTAGACTGGAGTCACTATACTTTCTCCCATTTAAAAGACTTCCCACCTGCATTTCATTTTCTTTTGCATCCCCATTGCTGGTGTTTGCAGCTCCTCTTCGGCAGGAAGGATTCTCCATTACTTCAATCTTACGTTCATGAATGTGTAAACCTGTTGCTTCCTTTGCTTCTTCCTCCTTTTGGCAAATTATTTTATCACCTTTGAATGGGGGAGCAGCAGTACACGGTGATTGTCCAGCTGAAGGTGCTTGAGTAGCTGGAAGCGTTTGCATCTGTAGCCCAACTCCTGTCTGAGCCCCACTCACTGCAATTCCAGCTGGAGCAATGATTTGAGTTGCATTTCCCTGACTCACAGTTGCAGTAGCAAAACTCGTATTTGGCACAACTGTTATCGTAACCTGGTTGCCAGTAGTCCCTTGGAAAATAGTTGCTGGGCTGTTTGAGATCAACTGACCTGGCAATATCTGTAAGTTAGAAATGGGTACTGTTTGTACTGCCCCTTGGGGCTGGACTGCACCCTGGACCAGCTGCTGTCCAACTAGCAGCTGCTGAGCTGAAGACTGCCCTTGTACTCCAAAACCTGGCGTTTGGTTATTGGCCATCTGATAAACCACCTGAGGGCTAGGAGCTCTTGCATTGTTAGGTGGAGGAATCTGTGGAGCTGGGAGTATAAGCTTCCCTCCTGGAGTTGAGGGGCCTCTTTTTGGAAGAAGTAGTTGTTTTATCAGACTAGATTCACCAGAGTTAGGCTGGCCAACTCCTGTATTAGCTTGCGGGGACTGAACTTGCATTTGCATCGGCGGTTGTACCTGTTGCTGTGAAGATGCTGGTGAATGTTGCTGCTGCTGCTGCTGCTGCTGTCTCTTTACAGAAAGCATCTGGCTGACAGTAGGAGGGGGTCCTTGTGACTGAGAAGGGGTAGATGAAGATGACATAACTGTAGGGACTTGATTGTTTGTAACCGGACCTGGAGATGGTGAAGAAGATGGAGTAATGCTTGGCTGTCCAGTCAACTGAACAGTCTGACCAGGAGGAATAGAAGCTGGATTAGCAAGCACTATTTGGTGAATGGCTGGTGCATACGTTTGACCTTGCTGAGCTGGCTGGCTGACAATCACTACACTTTGCTGGGATGCTGGTTGTGGTGGTTGCTGCTGTGACTGCATCGGCTGCTGTACATTAGGTGGAACTTGCTGAGACGGCAGAGGCTTTGGTGCAATGTTCTGAAAGCCTACCCTAGAAGTTGGTGGGTTCTGGACACCTGCAATTGCAACCACCTGCCCAGGTGCTACTTGGAAATTCTGAACAGTGGTGGCAGAAACAATGTTAGGTGCAGAGGTTGTGACATACTGCTGTGGTGCTATGATGACTGTATCTTGTTGCTGGTTAGCAGCAGAGGACTGCTGAGATGATGACTGCCCAGGTTGCGATGATGTGCTGATCAGCTGTTGACCCTGTGAAACTGCTGAACTGCATGCTGGTATGTTTTGTACTCTGCCAAATATATGACCCTGAGGTACAGCTTGCTGAATTACTGTAACAGGAGTGCCTGAAGGTATCTGTCCTGGTACCACTGCATGCAGTGGAGACTGCTGTTGAATTACAGGTTGGTGATGAAGCAACGTCTGAGAACCAACAACAGTAACGGACGGCTGTGGTCCTGTACTGCTGTGATTTTGATTTGAAGCTTGTGGTGCTCCTCCTACAGAAATAGTAACAGGAACGCCAGACTGGGGAACAGAGCTCTGTATTACTGTGGCCTTCACAACTTCACCAGGTATTGGACCTTTATTCTGTATAACAGTCATTGGAGCATTTTGCTGCTGTGCATGAACAGTATTTTGTGGAATTCTAGAAACAGTCTGTGCCACAGTATGAACACCTTGAATTGGAAAAGACATCTGTGTTGCTGTCAAAGTTGAAGACTGGTTAATAGGGGTCCTTTGATAATGATTTCCTACGCTTTGTGGCCCATGTGGGAGTCCTATTGAAATAAATAAGGTAAAAGTTTGAAAGCAAAAATTAGTTCAAAACAAAGAATTTTTACAACCCCAAGGCTTGAATTTTTAATTCTACTTGTTTTCTCAGCTATATTGCATCTGAATAAATGATGCAGTGACAACGGCTTTTCTGCTGACTGACAAGTCTACGGGTGACAAGTCCAGTATTAGATCACATACAATGCATACAGTAATACAGTTATTCAGAACTTCATTCAATAAAAGGAATAAAACCACACTGTCCCTAATTCCAACGCTTACAAACTATTTTGGGTAACTTTTTAAAAAAAAATTGTTCTCTGAGAATCAATGCAGAATACTCAATATTTAAATGATTCAAAAACCTGCTGGCGAAGGAGACGAAGACACGTCAGGAATTGAATCAACCCGAACAATTGGGGTAGACGAAGCTGGCTGCTGCTGATAGTACATCTGAATGGGAAGTGGTATAGCTCTCCTCTTCACTCCTACCACATGTATATGTGCTTGACCATTGTTAATCGGATCTTCTACTCTCTTCACTGTATGATTTGGAAAGACAGTTCTGCCAAACAGAACACAGATCAGTGTTAATGAACACAATAACTTTACCCTCTTACAATGAGTGGCTTATTTTAAAAATATTAATCTAACGCTACTCTTACATGCACAGTAACTGCACCAGTGCCTGCATCTTTGCAATACAGCAGAATTGTCTGTAAGCTTCAGAGCATTCATCACAGGAGACCTGTGGTCAAACTGACATTGGCACAGACTTTGAACAAGTTAAGTGAAAACTACAGTATCTTCAAGAACTTTGTGAGAAAAAATTAAAAGGACTATAAGCACAGAAGCAAGTCTACTAAAGATACTGAAATAGGATGAAATCAAACTATAATCATATTTCAATTAAAATTCTAAAACTGCAGATCTTTCAAACCCAACTTAAAACCTCTTTTCTCAAAGAACTCTTAAGCTATGTGTTAACACTGCTAACACTGCATTACATACAACAGTTCCTTTTTTGCTGCACAAATTTTTCTCTTACCGCAGACATTTATAAAATCCAGTTGATGTTAGGATTCCACCTCGAGCTAATTTACTACACGTAGAGAGGTATTCAGAGTACATTTCTGCTCGAGAGATTGAGCAATCAAGATTCACCTCAAAATGGGCATTCAACCTGAAGATGAAAAAATGGACTATGAAGCAAAACAAAGTGACAGTACAGCTGTTAAAACATTTCTGTTTGTATGAGAGAATTTTGAGACATGATAACATAAATAATAAAATTGCAATCTATTGTCTTGTCCAATGTCTGTTCCACACTTTTCACTTCTTATGATGTCTAAGATATCCAGTCAGTATACAATCAATACTTTACTTACATAGAAATATGTAAAACAGTCCCCATATGTGCCTTTTTTGTTGCACATTCAGAAGCAACAAAAAAATAAAGATAGGATTTGTTTAGTGACCTCTCCTCCCCAAAACCTTTATGCTTATTTTTAATGACTCTTCTTTATCAAAAGATGGACTGCAGACTAGCTAATTCTTAATCAAATGTGTCTACGCTAAACCTACTGAACATTCATGTAAAAACCAATTATACACGAATACGGTCTTAATTCAAAACACAAGAAAGAACGGAGGTAGAATAACCACCTCAATCTGTGATTCTAAGAGATAGGAAGGCAGGAGAAATGGGACTTGAACTCTGAAAGAGCATGCACATAAGGCACGTACTTATTCCAGGAGTCATGCACTACGCAGGCATCATAAAATCCTTGAACAATCTATTCTGCCTGTCAATTTCCAGGGAAATTTCCAGAAGATTCTGTATCTCCTACAGAAGAATCTGCACAAATGCACACGCTACCCAGGAAGCTGTGAGAGATGGTAGCAGTTTCTATCTGTAGATTTTATTAATTCAAGATCCATTATTCCAGCCCAGAGACATGCCAAGAGATCATCCCCAGCAGTAAATGGACATAAGTAACTCTCTGCACAATTCTCTAATAGTGGGATCTGAACACAGGCTCAGACAGAACAAAAATATATTTAGGATGTCAGTATTCACTATGTGATGCTAGCACTTTAGAAAACTGCACTGCATTCTCCTTTGTAGAGCCTCATACTCCCCTAAGAGCTAAATGTTTCAAAGAAAAAAAAAGCAAAGGATTGCATTCTTTAAATCATGTTCTCTCATAAACAGTGAAGTATAAACAGTGAAGTGCAAGTGTAATGTCATTTCTCCTGCAGTTTAGTTACAATTTTATTATGACAAAAATTGAGATCACACTCTGTAATAGAAAGTCTAAGTAATAATTAAATCTGGCATATGAGACAAATGACTGTCCAGCTAGGAATATTCCATCAGGCTGACACACTGTCACTGGTACAAGCAGCATACAGGTCAGGACTTACAATGGTGGAACATGAACAGTGATTAGCACTTCCTGTCACATGCACTTATCTTACAAGAAGACTCATAAGCCAGCTTAGCCTGGGTAGAATATATCCAGGAAGGTCAGCTTAAATATATTTTTTTTCTACTGCTTCCAAGAGATAACTTTCCTAACATCTAAAATTATAATTTGCTCATTTTCCAGTTTCTGTTAAAAAATACAATGAAAATCTACCTGAATGCAAGACACTTCATGTCAGCACTGAGAAAAACACTTGCAAGGGGCTAGTTCTCTGTTCTAGATTTGAATTCTTTTAATTTTTCTTTTGTCAGCACAGATAATATTTAAGGAAGATTTTCAGATGTTATATTTTATTATTCACTGGCTCATGCCTATCACCGGAAGAAAATTAAGAACAAAATACTAGTACTGCTCATCACTAATAGCTGCAGAAGCACACTGCATGCAGACTCTCCAAATCTTCTCCAAACCGAGCAGACTTTCCGAATCTTCCTGATACTATGATATACTGTTCTTTCCATTACTTCTTGTCTTGAGATGGTACTGCACAGTTACATAATGGTACTTACCAATACTTATTTTAACAGCCAAAACTCATATTTTACAATCTATGCACAGTGCAAAATTCACCTTGCCTAAAACCTTACTTCTGCAAGCTAGATATCCCCAATGCTCCCCACACTTAAGAGAGAGAAAGCAGCAGCAGAAGGTAATCTGTAATCTTGCCAGAAATCAGCCAGATGAAGACACTTATTTTAACTACAGGGAAATCTCCCCATCAATAACTAAAAAGCAGTCTAGAAAACCATCTCTGAGTAGCTAAAAGCTAAAACCATGTAGATGCTAAGTTGAAGCGTGGTGATCCCAACTTCAGGCATTCTCTTTTAAATATTTAAAGATGAAATTGTCAGTCAATGAACGGATTGCAAACAACAGCACAAGAACAACATCACCTGACCAAGAAGAACCTTTAATATTTCTCCCATAAAAACAATATTTTGCTGGAAGTAAAAACACTAAGCTTTTACAAATAGTAACTACTTCATTTTGAAGGCCATTGTCTGATCAGTAACTGATCAGACAGAATCAACTGATGAACGCATGAAGTGTGGAGTAGAAGCAGAAGTCCAAAATGAAGTGATTTATACAAATATCTAGCACGTGAGATTTACATAAATTAAAAATAGTTCAGAAAGATGATGCTTAGTCTACAGAAGAACCATAAGCAGAACAGATTTCTTCTTACTATCTGACAAGCAGCCAACAGTGACAATACTAGATAAAAATGAGAGAACTCAGAAGGGAAGCTTTAATATTCCCTAGCCTGTTTGAGATTTACAACGATCACATGAGAGTTTTGCAAGGCCTAGCTTTATAATTTCAGGATTACTTTTACATTGGTGCAGAAACATGGCAAAACATTACCTGATGAAAGTACTCGTGAAACACAAAATGCTGCTTTACAACTTAATAAAGGTCAATGCAAAAGTTAAAAATCTAATCAAATTATACTCTAAGAGAGAATTTCAGTCTTCAACTGTCCAAGAATGAACGCGTTGGTTGAGTTGTTTTTTTTCCATACTCCTTCAAAGCAAGGACAGAATAGTTTTACTTCATACTTTTCAGAAAAAGCAGTCAAACAATGATAGAAGCAAGTCAGAACAATCTCTGACTCATGAATACAGACATTATTATTTTTCTTCTTCATTTACATATTTGAACAGAATGATGCACTTACCACTGACATGCAAATTTCTCACTGTCTATTTCTACTATTCCTGGTGGTGGAGCAACATGTGGTGCTGTTCTAGAGGCTGTAGGGAAGGAAAAAAAAGTATTAGCTGAATGAAGGAAATGACTTTCACTGCCATAACTTTCAATGGGACAGTTTCTCCTGTTTTTTGCAAGCAGGGTATTTCCAACTAAAGTAAGCTGCAGAGGTGGCATAAGGCACACTACAGACTTGCTCCAATTTACCGAAATTAAGCAGGTACTTTTCCAACTCCTAACCTGAGACAAGTTTAACGTAAAGAATTTGTTGCAACATCATACTGATTTCTTCACCTGTTTACTCCCTTAAGACATACTCTTTTCCAGCCACTTTCACTGAGGTATCTGAACATGCTCAAGAAACACAGGACACACAAGTTAGTAAGAGGGCTGCTTCAAAAGTAGTGCCTTCTATTTTATTATGTTGGTCCACGATGTCAGAGGCACTTGATGGTGGTATGGCAGTAGAGGTTGAACCTTTCCACCAACATCCTGCTACATTTTGTTGCAGTGTGACAGATAGCAGCAAAGGTGCTGACAAAATGGTGCCTGACATGGAAGTGCATATGAAGCACAGTTGTTACTGAATTCTTCCATGTGGAAAAAAGTAGTACCCAGTGACATTCAACACTTGTGAACACGTATGTAGATCAAAAAGCAGATGCCAGCACAGTGAGGAGGTGGGTGGTGCATTTCAGCAATAGTAACAGCAGCATGAAACACAAAACACGTTCTGGATGGGCATGCAGATTTTTATGAGCGCAGTGTGCAGGCTCTTGTTCATCACTGGCAAAAACCCATTACTAATGTTCCTAACTGTTGAAAAATATGGTTTTGTAGCTCAGAATTTGCTCTATCAAATAGCGTTACTGCGCTCTTGTATTTGTTGTAATTTTCCAGGAAATAAACAGAAGGCATTACTTTTGGAGCGATCTACATATCTGTCACATTTTTCTTCAGAATGAATACCTCTGTTCCTCTTGTGTGAACCTGAGGCATACTGCTTTTATTTACTCAGGTGCTTTTATTAATAAAAACAGAATGACATTTACGTGTTTTCCTGATTGACTAACAAATGCTGCGTCATCAACTTCAAAAGGACTAATATTTAACTCTAAAATAAGACTGCAGAAGTTAATCCTTAAAATCTAATTAATAGATAAGGTCAATTAAGAAAACACTTTTCACGCTTTAAATAATGCAGTAAAAATTGGGCTCACATCACAATGAGCTGTTTAGCAGCTTCAAAATAGGCATTCCATACGCCTCTCATCTCTGTAATTCTACCAAACAGTTTATGTTGCTGACCAATAATATTCTGTATAAAATGCAATATAAAATAACTTGTTTCCATTATTTCCGGAGAACTAATCTAGAATAAATACTCTTTCAAATGAAAAAAGTTAAGAACAGTGTGCATAATTTTTCAGTAAATTTTAGAAAGAGCAACTGAAATATATTAAGATTCCTTCTTTTTCACAACAGCTTTAGCTACCAAAACGTTCTATTTGCTTCCTGAACAAGCATCCAAGAAAGACACCATACGCTTACTTACATAACCCAATCAGAAACCTCCAAAGGACAGAAATCACATACGTCATATAGAAAACTCTGCAGCAAAGTATGTTCCTTTGTAGTGGTACTAACCTGCGATACCTGCTGCGTGTGCCTGTGAAGAACCATGATCCATCATGGGTGGTCTGACATCAGGTACTCCTTGCTGGCTAACACACTGATGTTCAATGAGTTTAACAGCAGTAAGTGCATCAGGCCCAAACATTTGGATGTCCATAGAAACCAGACACACTAACGTATCTGAAGTATTAAATGCAAAACCAAAAATAACATTAGGACAACACAAATGAGGCTAGGATGTTCTGATTTGCTTTCAAATTGTCTTGTGTTGAATGAAACCAAGCCTCTGTATGCTTCTGTAGATCTGTACTTATTAATGGCATTTAAAAAAATCTAGCTTTTGTAGTTACTAGCATAATGAATTTATTGCAAACACAAAGAATTTTAATATTTTTAACCACTGAATTTGACCTTTTCTGAAGTCTTTCTTTCTATGTAAGTGAGAATAGTGTATTTTGTCTTGCTTCTCTCTTACCTATGCTCTTCTCTACTTTAGAAATCTTTGTGCAGGCTACTTCTCCCATTTCTGTGAGCATGTATAGCACCTCAAGTGCTGAGATTACAAGCAGCACATCTGGTAGTGTGAGATGACATATGATCTCCTTGTACGACTCTTGATCCACATATTCACAGATTAAGACACCATTATCTTCAGCCTTACAAAGATTTGCCAAGATTTCCATGCCTGAAAAACAAATACAAAATAGTTTAACAGCAATAATTGCAATTCTGGAATCACAACAAGAATAGCTTGGTAACTTACCTCTCATTTTTAAAAATCTATCCCTTGACATGAGGCATTTTGTAACAGTGTGAAACATTAGATGAGTAGTTTTGAAATCAACAGGATCCAAGAGAAGCTGGAAAAGGAAAAAAAAAAAAAAAAAATCTATGACTAACACGATGCACATCATGCTACTAGTTCAAACCTTATTCAAATACATATTCCAAACTGTAAGATTGGAGAGTGTTTAAATGCAGCACAGCTATATAACACATATGTTCACAATGTCCCTTTTTTTCTTTGTTTGTTTTAACTTTAGTTAGCATTTTCAGTCCCCTCTTCCTTTCCTACTCTGAAGTAGCTGTCGAATTTATACTTTCGTAGGAATAACTAAAATAAGCTTATTTCTGTAAAGTCAATGGTATATTCAAATATTTGAGCATCCAAAAAAGAACAGAACTTGAGTAAGAGGCATTCCTTCCCAAATGCTACCACCACAACCATTCATCCTGTTTCTATCCAGTCCTACTTTTTGATCAGATCTCTCAAGACACTGAAACGTGTAACATTCTTTCTTATTCATGAGAAAATGGATACACAGTAAACAAAAATAGCTTTTTCAGACAGTAGACCAATCCTTCAAGCCTCATTCTCTGGTATCTAGCATTTTAAATTAAATTTACTGGTTTTATTTTAAAATAATACATTGCCTTAACATATCTACTTGTAAAATCTGTATGATTTATGTGCACAATGATGACAGACTGGAACACCATATTTTATTACTTTCAAGTCTCTCTGAAAAGAAAAGGATGTCTCACATCATTCAAGCAGTACATTCAGGGCCATATGACTATCATACCAGTGTGCACTAAACACGGCATAAAAACCCCCACCACCCCCTTTCCCAAACATATGACTTTTAATTTATAACTGAAGGAAGTACAAAGCAAATGAGCAAGGGCACAGTATGCAGAAAGTAACTGATTTTTCTCCTCCCATCTGTAAAACTGAACTGAAAATTATGGAATATGAACTTCCTGCATATCCCCATATCATCATCCTTCTCCACACGAGTCCATTTAAACAAACCAATACACACAACCTGTATTTTACTTTGGGCTGTTGCTATTTTCAGATTAAGAGAATTATTTACTATTTCATTCAGTGATCGAGGAAGAGCGATTTATTTAATTAACATTAAAGCAAAGCCTTTATCAAACAATATTTTAATTATTCTGTTTGGAAGAACATTACCTCTGCTGCAATATTTCCCAGCGTGTCAAGCCCCAACTGCCGCAGAGAAATAAAATGACTATGAGCAGAGAGTAGCAGGAACCGAAGACAAGTACGATTAGCTGCCAGAAGTTTAACATTTCCCTCTTCAAAAGAAAGATTACGTAAAATCACTGCAATCTGCAGTACCCGCTGCCCTTCGATATCATTAATGCCCAGTTTGCGAGGTGGATGAAATAAGGATTCCCAAATCCAATCTTCTGATGGAATATCTGCAGAGGAAATAGATTTATTTTAATCCTTCCTTTCCTATGTTTACAAACACACACGTATGTGATTTTAGTCAAGATTTCTCACCTTGAGATTTGCTTCTGTCAGAAATTAGGTCACGTACTTCAATATCCTCAACAATATCCCTCCAAAACTGAAGAAAAAATTAGAAATACACTTAATTTTTAGTGGATTATATTTCTTGAAATACTATTTTTATTCCCAGCACTTTAAAATACTTTTGAATGGGAGAAAGTTTACTCTTTAAAAATCCCCCAGTACCTTGAGTCTTATCTAACAATAACACAACTTTTCAGTCATTGAATGATATACATGTCGGAAGCTCTTTCTTTTTCAAGCACCAGAAGTATGTGTTCATGATGAACCAACTCTACCCTGGTCCTACATTGCTGATACACATACTGAAACTACACGGATAGTTTTCCACAAAAAAATTAGAAATTCAGCAGTAAGTGGGGAAAAAAGTAGAAGTCATTTTTGTTCACTCCCTACAAGCAGTGAAGTCCTAAGGAAGATGACCCTGAGTTTCAGCAAATCTTAGCTCCTGCCCCAAGTCCAGCACTTAGGATCTCTATCTGGACAGACACGTTAAATCTCCTGTGTTTTTTCCACATCACCTTAAATCAATGAAAACAGAATCAACAACCACCATCACATCACCAGCAGCCTTATTCATAAAGCAAATCAGAATATTTCAGCAGACTAGAATTCAAATTGCTCTACAAATAGATAGATACAATGGCCGATCTGTAAATGGTTATGTTGCTACAACTGCTGAAGTAACAATCACTCAAGGGATCAAGTTTGCAAGCTAGTAAAAACATACACTCTAATATATACTAATACAAATATATATCTATATATATATTCTAACATATTTGTTTCAATAAAAATATACACTTTCCTATGACTAATGTATATATTCCTGACTCACTAATGAAATACAGCTACTCTACTAGCCATGAAAACAGAATAAAAGCACATATAAATCTTGATTAAAAGGAAAGGATGGTACGTCCAGCCAAGCAGCAGAAATTATGCTATGCAAATATAATTACTAAATTACAGCACTCATACCAAGCTTGACACTGTTATCTTCTTGAAAAAAAACAGAATACTAAGATTTTCTAAATTGGAAAGAATTTTATTTTCCACCACAATGCCAGTAAACAACATCCAAATGCTGTTTAGTAAAGAGGGCTGCTTGCACAGAAAGGATTATTACCTCATTTTAGTAAAGACAAGAACAGCCACATAAAGTCTAACTTCTCATCGCTTGTGACAACACATTTTTCAAGTTAATTTTGAGGCTACCATGAAAACTGAAGGAAGACCAAGGCACAGAAGTAAAGTTTACTGAATGTACTTCATTTTGACCTGCCTTTCCTGAAACTTGTTCCATAAACGTTGCAAAGAGCACACAGAAGTCTATCTCCTGGAAATGCGTTGGTCAGTATCCTTTAGAATGCTTCCTTTTAGAAAAGACAATAAGCCTTCATATTCCACTGCTAAAGAAAAATCTTACAAGCTTTTGAAGATCAGTTGTTTGATCAGTTAAGGATTTCATTTTATATACTTTTTTTAGGTGAGAGGCTGAAAGTCTTCATCTTTAACAAAAACCTATTTGGAAGTGGATGAAGTCAAACACTGTCATGTTGAGACTGTTATCACATGTTAAATGGTAAAACAGCATAATGTTTTCAAAGCTAAAATTCTCCAATCTATTTTTTTTGCCACTCAATACTTCAGCTCATAGTCCAAAACGTAACATTCAACAATCTCCAGAAATAAGAAGTCTCAAATGAGCAAATTTTTTGTCTACACGGCAAATCATAGAATGGTTCAGGCTGGAAGGGACCTTTAAGACCATGTAGTTCAACCTCCCCTGCTACAGGCAGGGACACCTTCCCCTATACCAGGTTGCTCAAAGCCCCATCCAGCCTGGCCTTGAGTGCTTCCAGGAAGCGGCATCCACAGCCTCACTGGGCAACCTGTTCCAGTGTCTCACCACCCTCACAGTAAAGAACTTCTTTCGGATATCCAATCATCTTGGACACATTCTCAAAAGGATGGAAAATGAGGATATAAGCTTTTTGCAGATGAAGACACAACAGGTACTGCTGAAATTAAAGCCTCACAGTCCTAAATTCTCACCATCTCACCTAATATTTCACTACATGCTTGAACACCTGAAAAACTCTTCCATTCCTTAAGAAGCAGTTTGTAAAATAATTCTAGCTGTCAGGTCAGATAACATTTCCCCCTCCCAGAAAAGAAAAAGACACAGTTTCTTTGTGTAAGTTAAAATGAGATACCAAAGCACCAAAGAAAGTTTACCTACAGTTATTTAACTGTTACTCTGAACTGTTTCATTATATAGTCTGGTTGTGAACACAAGATGCTAACCACTTGAACTAGAGATTTTTGTGCCTCAGGATTACCTAGAACATACACATAAGCCTTGTTAGGTACTCAAAGCACACCAGAAGAACGTGTGCCCCACTGCCTCAGATCCTCCATATTCAAGAAATCTGGAGGTCTCTTAAGAGCTCTAAGGAGGAGAACCTGGAAGATTAGACGTGAACATACAGACAATATAACATTTATGAAGTATATGTTTTCTTCTTTCACGTTTATTTTTACATACATCACTGTGGATGATAATGCTCACACTCTTTTATCATATTCTCTTCAGCCTAGTCATAGAATCATAGAATCACAAGGTTGGAAACAACCTACAAGATCATCTAGTCCAACCGTCTCCTCACCACCATTGCCACCACAAGCACTAAACCACATCACGCAGCACATCATCCAGACGCCTCTTGAACACTGCCAGGGACGGCAACTTCACCACCTCCCTGGGCAGCCATTCCAGTGCCTGACCACGCTCTGAGAGAAATTCACACAAATAAGGCAGAAGAGCTTGTTTCTATATAGCATAAGGAAAAGAACCTAATTGATTCACCCACGACAGCTGACGATGATTCATTAGAGTGTTCAGGGAAATGCTATCACAACCAGAAGGTAGCAGTAAGTAATCCCTGGTTCTAGAACCAGTTGGGCTCTGGATTAGGAGAATATTCACTTCTTGTATTGATTAATACAGAGACATGAATATTGGTATGTTCAGACAGACACACACCAGTATATTCTTGGAGAAGATAAAAAAATAAACAAAAACAAACTCAGGAAACAACATTATGCTATCTTCCATTCAAGAGGCCAGAAACTTAAACAGCTTAACAAGCCAGTAACATGTTAAAAAATTCAAGTACATAAGGTAAAACCTAGGACATCTGGTAATTAACATAGCAATCTCAGAGATGGACAGCTAACTGTGGAAGGGACAGGATTTCCCAGGACTATAGTCATTGACAAGCATTTTGCAACAAGTCCTGGATGTACAGATGGAAGCTTGGTAGGTTTTAATCATCATTCTGAGCTCCAATACACCTGAAGGCTTCGCCCTAGATAGCTGCAATCTGCTCTTCTTTAATTACAAAAACCTTATAAAAAAAACCAAAGCAACATAGAAGAATAAAAAAGCATATAAACAAAGAATAGCATCTTGTTCTCAAAGTTATCCTCTGGAATACTTGTGAAATACAGATATTTCCACACCTAAGACAGACCTTTACATTGGAATCAAGTGTCCTGCTAGTAAATGATCGGGGGGAAAAAAAAAAAGAAAAGAAAAAAAAAAAAAAAAAAAAAAAGAAAAGAAACCGCCCTTCCTCTAACGCACTAGGGTTACCTCAGTGTTTGCCATCTTGTATACCTGAGTAAAGGTGTTGAGACATCTTAAGTTCAGAGTGAGATTGCAGCCTCTATTCCTTCTCTTTACACGGGAAGAGGGTCCTAAATCACCTTTTTTGGATTTAAGCAGACTGGCTTGATTGCTCTCAGTCCATTCAACATTTGTTTCCTGCCTAAGCAGGAAAGATCCCTGAAAAGAATGGGGGGGAGCAGAGAATGACAAGGTGGAAAATAGAATTACATGATCTACATACAATGTTTGAGATCCACCTGTGAGAAAAGAACAAGACAAAACATGCCAGCTTTATTTTCCTAAAGGCAAAAGTGGAAAAGGATGGGTTAGGTCAAGCTGTCTGGGCGCTCATTTTAAAAAAATATGGAGGCAAGAAAGCAAGCATCATAAGAAGTTTTTCTTCCCTACTACAAACTACGGATAGTTGCAGTTTGATACTACAGATAAACAGAAATGAACAGAAAGGAAGCAAAAGTGTAGCTCTTTTCAACATTTATTCCTATATTTTAGTTTGTTATATAATTTGAATATAAAGCTAAAAGTTGGAAGCAAACAAGTAATGCTTGCCTATGGGACAGCCCCCGATGGTAAGAGATAATGGCCAAGAGTTAAGGAACTTGATTCACGTGCACCATCTGATTACTGTCAATAGACAAGTTCCTCTGGAAAAAGATGCACAAGATTACACAGAATTCAGTGAAAATCAGATTAAATTTCTGTTCATAATAAACAATGGACATTTGAGCCCACAAATCATGTAATGTAGCAGCAATCGTGACTACTTATTGTCCAAGAAAAATAGTAGGGCAAGTGGAGCCAAGTCTGTGCTTAACAGCTTGATGGATCACTCAGAGAGAGAGGAGACATTTGAAAAGTCTTTCAGGCATTCGCATTTGGAACGATCTCTCTCTTTCTGCACATCATATGAGTCAGACTCAAAGAATAAATGCACAGTACGTTAAACTTCTAAGAAGAGAGCTGGACAACAAAATAACAACTTAATAACAAAAAAAAAAAAAAAAAGAAGAAAACTGGAGAACTAAAGCATTTTGCAAAGCAATAAAGAAAGCACAAAAACTGCATGAGAACAAACTTTGGAATTCCACAGCCAAGAACTCCAAGAACTTAAATAAGGACAAAGTTTTATTCCAAATAACTGGAGATTTAAGCTTAATGGCAGGAACGGGAAACCTCAAAAGGAGCAAAAGCAACAAACAGCTATAAAGGAAAACAGAAGGCATAATTAAAATGATATTCAAACTCTGACAATTAATGGAACAGAGACTGAGTATGTATTCATGTTCAAGATTTTGATTTAGTTTAGAGGGAAGCACTGTACAAAGGAGAATAAATAATACTATATATATAATAAATAATAAATAAAACTGAAATAATAAAAAAATTGTTTGGAAAGCTTGTAATGCAGGGAGGATTGGTAAAAAAAAAAAAAGAAAAAAGAATGGATTCTCAGGAAGGTTAGCATTAAATAAAGAAATACACCACTTTTCATCTTTACCTTCAACAGGACTATTAGTGGTGTCAGAGGATACAACTAAAGATGCATATCCCTTTGTCTGTACGACGTTATCAGACTAGTAGACTGTTCTGAAAAATTCATGATACTACTGACCATTTACAAAGCTTCACAAATGACAGCTTACACGAATTGCGAAAAATGAAGTTGTTATATATAGAAAAGAGAAAACAGAGCAGCAGCAATAAAACATCAAACACACAGATATTTCTATTTGCTCCTAAAATGCTGTCTAAAGAAAAAGACAGATAAAATTTAATCTTTTTTTGAACAGTATTTTAAAAATACTAGTATGATTAAGAGAACAAAGGCTGAAGTTTATTCTAAGCAAGTGTTAACATGTTCTAAATGCCATTTGAGAAATTTTTAATACATAATTCTATAATTACGCAAGCACAAAAAGATGTTGAAGTGCAGAAACTAAAACCTCCTGCAATCCAAAGTTTGATGTTTATGTTTATATATTATAATAATAAGCAGCAGCACCTTAGGAAAAATGTTAATTCAGTAATTGTAGCTAGACAGATGATACATGAAATGTTCTAAACATCAGATCACTTGTATTTTTGTACATTCCATTTGAAAAGCTATTTTCAGCTGAGCTCAGTTTGTTTTTGTTTTTTGGTTTTTTTTTGCATAAAATGGACGTACCAACACTTAAATTAACATTCATTTACCAACAACACAAATTACCAATTTCTCTATGAATCCTGAATTTAACCCTAAGAATAATTTTCACAAGTTCCAAGACTTCCAGAATTTCTCTGCAAAACAAAACCAAACACCCAGACTCCAACAAATGAAAAAACCACTGATGCCTGAGGGCAACGTTTACAAGCTCAACAGAATTTCTGTCAACTTAATTCCAATTAGCTTAGAATTCATACATTTGAGAAACATCTCTTCCCCCTACTTTCTATTTATCTCCACCCTTTCTATGTTCATGCTATCACAATGCTTTTACTTCATAATTCTCCACTTTTCCTCTCCTCAATAATAAGTCTTTTTTGTTTTCATTTTTACAGAAAATTCTAATTTGCTGCCATTGCAGTAGAGAAACAAACTGGAATGATGACTACAAAACCAAAAGAACTGGCAGTAAAACAGAAGCAAGCTGACAAGAATTGCAAAAAAGGTAATGTGAACAGTGAACGGAGGGAGCACACACTCAACAACCACTCTATTAACCTTAAAGGTATAAAAAGCAAATGCATTATATCTACCCTGCCAATCAAGTATCTCCATTCCATGTCGGGAAGTTCCCATCATGCTTTCTGTTTTCTGTTTTAATACATTCACAGCTGCAGTACAAAATAAAGGACTTCCCGCAGTGGGGTGAAACAAATGCTTAAAGTGAGAGGTCATGAAAAATGTGTATCCTTGGCATTAGAGATATTTTTAGATGTGGTGGTATGTTTCTAACGTGCTTTCAGAAGTCTTTCACTAGAGTGATACTATGCATATGTTGAATGCTCAAGAATAAACCTTGGAGAGTACCCAAGTTTGTTGTTAGTAAATTTTACTGCAGCTACAGTGGTTCTACTTAACACTCTCGTTAAAAACGTTTATCAGAACCATCTGCCTTTATCTGTCACAATTACTTAAATTTATATAATTAACGAACATATATCAAATTAGAATTCCACGTGGTTTTAAATGTTTACAGACCTAAATGTAGTACTTGTTGCTGCTCTGGATCAGCAACAGTCTGTGACAGCTTAGGGTGAAGTCAAAACAGAAGTGCTTAAAAAACAAACAAACAAACAAAACCACAACCTAAGGTATTTCAGACATCATTCTCAGTGGAAAAGGAAACAAATCTCTTAATACAAGTAAGAAAATAAGAAGCATTATTTTCCACATTTCAGCACACTTAAACCATGTTTTCAAGTTATACACTAACAAAAACTAAAGCTTACCTTTTTTCTTTTGTTAACTTGATTTAGGAAATAATTCTTGGGGGATCTATTCATTGACATTTCAACAATATTTATTGTTTAACTAACCCTATGGTAGTCCAGCTTTTCCCAAAATTGAGTTACATAAAAATGAAACAGAAGACAAATGGAAAGAGCTCCTAACAAATATTTCTTTACATAAAGACATTGGCAAGACACTTAAATACATGAAAAGATTACAAAATTGAGCAGAAAACTGTCTCCCAACCCGTAAATAACTTAGCAGCTCACTTTTTCATATTTTCATGTAATAAAAGCCATAAACTAGCAAAACACACTTTAACCTGGCTTTCTTCTACTTCAGTCACACAAATTTTCACCTGAAATTCTGTCTAAGGAAGTTGCTGTGCATCGCAGTAACTACGCTGAAATGTCAAATCTTTCAACTACAGTACACTGCAGGCTCTCACTCACCTCAAAACGTTCATCTAGAATAAGGAGCAAGCATTTACACAAAGCAACTTCTTTTATATTTTTAACCTCATTTCATTACTAATGCAGCACATCATGCCCTCTAGCGGAAAGATAAAAATGTCTTGTGCAAAAACACTAACTGAAACAAGCACACGTTCCTAACTGAATTAAATTTGCCTTATCTTCTTTGGGTTACGGTTCCTGTTTTCACAATTCAGAATGTTGTTGTGTGTTTGTTTCTGTTGTTGGTTCTTTTTACTGATCACAGCAGTTTTAAATATTACCTTTTTCTTTTTTTTTTCCTGCTAAATATGTTGGATAGGTTTTCTCTTCACATATTAGCTCTTAGGAATTGAAACATGGAACTTCTTATCCATTTACCTGCACCTACCTTCTACTTTTCTTCGTGCTTATCCCAACATTTTATGACAACTGTGACTTAGTGTTTCACTATATTTAAATGAAAGGAATGAAGTTGAGTAATTCAAGATACACATCCTGGTACACCTTACTTTTTCTTTTTTTAAAAGGGATTTGAGACCCACCACATGCAGTTTAAATAATTTAATATTCTTAAAATTACCTTAACAAAATCTCTATCAGTTTTCTCCTTCCATTCTTCTCCAAACACAGCAGAAAATGATCCTAAAGCTTTAAGCATAAAAAGCAGAATTCAGTATTAAAATTAAAAAAAAAAAAAGATTTGATCATTTTAACTTTTTTGCTAATCCACAAACCAAATAAAGATTCAACAACACTACAGACTATTCTAGCATCTCATTTTCCTTCAAAGAATCCTGTACTAAATCGGATAAACCTGAAATTTCTCCAGTGATTTAATTAACTTCTACTGCAGTTTTATAGTTTAAACAGAGAATTACCAGAAGAAGTGACTGGTTTATGAATTTCAAAATAAATAAATAAAAATCATGGGAAAATTCTCCTTAGCTCTCTTAAAGAAGGCAAGCGTTCAGTTTTCAACTTCACACAAACAACTATTTTCCATGTGCCCAGCATAAGCTGTAAACACTATTTCAGCACTCAAGCAAATTCCCACAACTGTTTTCTGAAAAGCAGAACAGTAGCACTGATAGTTTGACAGCACTCAGCTGAAAGCCACTATTTAACCAGGAAACCTAATCAGTGCTCTTGGATGTTTAATGGAGTCAGTACCACAGATTTTCTAACCATTACCGCTTGCAAGTAGCAGATAAGATTCAGTCTCTATAAAACTAAGCTTTGTCTTGCAATATTCTGTAATAAACTAATGGCAAGTAATGCCACACTTTTTATTTATTTATTTATTTTACATTTTGGTTTGTAATGTTTCAATGCTTAGAGCAAAACTTAACAGATCTCATTTCCAAGACTTATTTCATCTTCTACAGAACTCAAACCAGGGCTTTATGCAGCATTTCATAGCACAGATACTACATAAACACCTCAAGCCTCTGGGACTGTCCTACTACATGTAGTACAACTGTCAACAAACTACTGAAGGGTCAGAGAAGGAGCTGAAAACATATTTTTCTTGTTACCTAGAAACACTGCATTATAAATATTATTATCATTCTTAACACCTTAATTATAGACAAGCCAAGTCTAAAACCCACATTCATTTCAAATAAAATTAACCAGCTATCATTTACACCTGAAATTACTGTGACGGTATTTTCATAGTTTGCTATTACAGATTTTGTTTAATCACATAACTTGACAATTTACATTTAATACTTATAAAAGCTTCATGCTTAGAAGTACGTAAACATCACCCTTCGTTTCTCCAGTTTGTCTTAAACAGCCTGGGACTGCTGGGACACTCAGAAGATGTCATCTCTAGAGGCATCAGGTAAAATAAAAATGAAGCTTTCTCCACAGGGAAAGAAAAGAGTAAGCCTCATTCTATTCTTGCCACTCCTCATGACTACTGTCACTCAAATATTTTTCAATGTAAGCAGTAGAAGCACAGGCCAGCTATGGACAAGCCTGTGCTCGGATTCCAATGTAAGAGCCTGAGAAAACACTGCCTACCTTTGCAAAGTCCAAGAAATTGTGAAATAATACTACAAAATTTGATTATTGATTTCTAAATCCATCAATGGATCCACAATGAATGACAGCAAACTCAAATCTAGAAAGCAAGCATCCTTGGAACTATTAATGTAGAGGACTAAGTTTCATTGTTCTTAGAAAGTTCCTGTAATTGGGCTAGACAAAGATACTGACAGACCAGTATCTAATTGATCTGAGCTGAACTGAAAGGCAGAGGTACAAGTCAGAAACATAAGGGAGAAGTCAGAAAACACTAACGCAGTACTGAGGGGAAAAAAAAGCTACAGATCATTATGCAAAATTCTTCATGATATTAAAAGATTAAAAAAAAAAAAATCAAACCAAAAATCAGAATACAGTGTCTAACGTGGATTCTTCCACAGAATTTTAAAACTGAGTCTCTGACAAACCATGTTTGTGCTTACATGTGCAAAGCATATTTACACTCAACAGATACATATGATCATCTGTAGTAGCAGACAAACATATTCAGCTAAAAAATGTTCATTTCATCTATTTACTATGGTAAAAATTTTTTTTTAAGTTACATAAAAACAGTAAATACTTCCTCCCCATCACTATGAGATAGCAGATATGCTTTTATGATTTTAGGATGGTTTAGGATAACCTTTTTTTTTCCCATCTTCTTTTCTCCTTTCTACCCCCCTTCCCTGGCAGAGAGATAGACGAGCAATTAACAAGGAACAACTTGTCATGGAAGCCACACAACATTTTGAACTGAAGAACTTTTTTCACGTATTTTTTGTATATTGAGGGAACAGACTATCTTTAAAAACTGAAGTGTTAATACATTAACTATTTCTTATCCTTTGAGATTTGTTTTCTGAATTCACTACACTTGAATATGATGAGCCAAGATAAGACCTTGGTGGGTCAGTTTTCAGAGCACTCTTTTTTAGTTTTTAATTTGTGATTGTCACTAGGAAAGAATTAAGAAAAATCAGCACTGTCCTATGAATTCAGAAGAAAGCAGTAATGCACTACAAGTAATGGAAATCCAGTGCTGCAAATGTGAGCTGCACCAATAAAAAGCTAATTCTCACTTTTCTTTATATTGTTAAATAACACTGCTTCAAATTATTTAACTTAAAAGAGTATTTGTAATGCTACAAGTCTGATATAAACAGTAATTGAGAAAGAGGTTAAAAAATACCAAACAAACAAACAAAAAAAAAGGTATATTAAAAGAAAGAACAGGTACACTACAAAATAACAGCTATATTACAGGGTAACAAAGCACAAACAATTACTAAGGGTTGTGAAAAAAAGCAGTAAACAGGTATTGACTTTTCTGTTGCAAAAATGTCACATACTTACTGTCATCAAATACCCCAGCATTAGCAAGCAGTAACGTGATGATTTTAGGGTCCTTTTCAAGCTGCATGACATGCTTGCTTTCATTTGATAGAAGAGTACATACATTAATTGCAAAATCCACTTCATTTGGGAGTCCAGATAACAGTGAAAGCACCAATTTATTATAATCATTTGGTGAGTTAAAGTCCATAGACAGCCCATAGCTTTGACGAAGGTAATCTAAATAAGAAAAAAAATTAAAACATTTAGTTTTCATAACTAAATTGATTAATATTCAAATGGTATTTTGCCCAATATTTCTTTATGAGTGATATTTTTTAAAAATATTGTATTTCTAAAGTATTGCTTTTACAGCATTCAACTGATTTGCCCCATTTCCTTTGAATTTTGAAGATGTTACCTAATTGTGTACCATTCTACTTAGATATTAATGCCTTCAGAAACTCCAGAATGCAATATTGCAGTGTGATCTTCCAAAGAAAAGCTTTGAAAATGTGAACTTTAATTAAAGCAGAATAGAATTGTAATATGAAGTTGTTTTCTATGCACCAAATTACCCACCCTTTACACACAGCCCATGAGATTTATCGTTTTTTTCTGTTTGTTTTCCGACAGTGACACTTCAGTTTATAATTTACAACCAAGTTGATTCAGGTTTCTTATGCATGAACTTTATTCCTCAAATTTTGAAGCTTAAATAATCCTACGCTCAAACCCAGATACTTGGCTTTTTAGAGAAATGACTGAATCAATGGAAACAACATCTGTGACTTCTCAAGGTACGTTCTGTTTCAAGACAAATAACTTTAGTCCTGCTAATTCAAAGAAGAAACATTTGCTAATAAGTGTAATGGTTCACAGATTCTCATTCTATTGAGACTCACAGTGGAAAGTTTTTTGATGCATTAAATAAAGAAGCTACGATTTGATGATTTTAGTATTATTATAAATATATTTATACACAACTACTGTAGCTTGTTCTAAAATACATGGAAAAAGAAGTTACAGAACAAATCTCAAAAATTTACCTGACACACTGTGTTGCTGGTAGTTATAGGAAGTTGGGATTGCACCAATGGGAAGTTGTGGCTTTGGATTGCCTGGTTGTACCTCCTCATCCTCCTCACCAAAATGATGGACTTTTTCATACTTTTCTAGATAACTGGAATAAAATAAAACAAAAATAAAATAAAAAGATTTTGAGTATGTGTAACTAATCATTCTTATCTCTCAAGAACTGAACTGCCAAAGGAAACAAACATGGAGATATAGTGCAAATGGTAGTCAAATGGTACAGAACAAAGTCATACTCAGACTGACAACAGATGATACAGAAAGTGCAGGTATGTGAAATTTTGGCTTTAGGTATCAAAAATCTTCATAAACCTCAGCAACAATTCATAACAATTCAAACGACAGAATCACAGAACTGTAGGGGTTAGGAGGCACCTCTAGAGATTATTGAGTCCAACCCCCCTGCAAAGCAGGTTCCCTGTAGCAGGCTGCAAGGTGGGCATCCAGGCGGGTCTTCAGTACCTCCAGAGAAGAACCCATAACCTGTGCAGCCTGTTCCAGAGCTCCATCACCCTCACTGTGAAGAAGTTCTTTCACACATTGGTGCAGAACTTCCAATGCTCCATTTTATGGCCGTTCACCCTTGTCCTGTCCCAACCGACCACTGATAAGAGGCTGACCATCTCTTTTCGGATCCCACACTTAATTAAGATATTTATGAAGATTAATAAGATGACCTCTGAGTCTTCTTTTCTCAAGGCTGAACAGACCCAGTACAACCCACTGAGTCTTCTTGTGACTAAGCCCATTTCTGCAAAGTCAGTTTTTACTTTGCTACCCTACATAATTATTCTGTACAGTTTACCAATACCCTTACTGAGGTTAAGCCCAGAAAAACAGCTCCTTCCTTTCTTCTGACCTAAAGAAAAACAATGTACCAAATTCTATCTATTACACAAGATGAAGAGTTAAGATTCACTGCAGGCAGTGATTCAAGGTCAGAAACTGAGCCACAGCTGCAACTAATGACTATCAGAAATCCCTTTAAATCCTTTCAGAAAAATGCTGATATACTCTACACAGTGACAGATTATCCCAGAGAGGTCTGCAAGCACAGAAGCTACGTATACATCAAAAATCAAATAGCTAATCGGCTCAGTAAATTAATTATCTCAACTTAGTTATTCCAGCATTATAAACTGTAACTTTCTGAACATACAATGTTCCAAAATATAAAGACAGTATGACCACAGTGGCCTTCATTTTACAGACATGTAGCTATGACATCTCTAATGAAATTATTCCAAAGTTGCCTACATTTGGAAGCTTTCAATGTGTTGAAAAACAACATCAAGCCAATTAAATTGTACTCAAAATGCTACTTAATCAGGAGATCATTCAAAACATTTATCTTCCCGTTTGTATATAGTAAAAATATTTAACAAAAATAGGAGAAAAAAAAGCTTTTGATATAATTATCGTCAGCAGACACTGAAGCCACTGATTTATGGTGAATCAGAACGATTTTAAGCATTTATTTGAAGAAAACAGTATTATTGATGACCTTCAGGGAGTATTTTGTGCACATTATTATTTCATGAAACGAAGCATCAGTTTCATAACCACGCTCCTAACATGTTAGCAAATTCCAGAAGGAAGAAGAAAATTTCTGAGTTAGTAAGTTTTATATATACATATGTATATATACAGTTATACTATATATATATATATATATCTATCTATCTCACTGTACCCCACACAAGTATGATTGGAGTCTCACTGGTGCCTACGACATTCAAAGTATGTATGTTATCCTCAGGTGAACCACTGCCACATTGCCCTCTGTTAAAAAGTCCACAGCTTCACTGCACAACTATTTTTTTAGGGATTCAACAAAAAAGAAACTGCATTTAGTTACAGTTGCTGTTTCCTTTAAGCTAGAAATGATCATTTATGCTACTTATATCACATTTAAAATCTCAAAAAAACACACCCCTACAAAACTAAGTTGTTTACAACATTTTAAAACTTACAGGTCAACATTTCTCTACCCAAAGGTTTTTAAATCTAAATCCTATTTCTTTTCCACTTACTTCTTTCCCCTCTCATCCCACTTCTTTCCTTTCTCTTAAATCTGAAATCCAAAGATTAAGATCAAGTGCAATTCATAGGATCTCTATAGCAAAAGGCAATCATAAGCAGATGAGTATCACTCCTCTACTCCAAACAAACTGAAAAAAAATAGTTCATCTACACATATATTTTATTTCTGTTATAATAAAATGGTCATTTGGAGAGTCTAAAAACTAAGTAATTACATTACTATGAGAACTTCCTAATCATTTGATGAAAATTGTTAATAAAAGCAGTTAACACTAGTAGTATTTACATATGCATAAATTACTTTAAACTGAAGCACCTGCAGGGTGGGGTCCAAAATGGCAATGCTCAATGCCATTGCAACTGCAACAGCAAATAAGCCAAGCCAACCAGAACAGTGCAACCATTCCTTGGCTGCCTCCCATGACACGAGCCAGAAGGCCAGCAACTTTAAGGGTGTGTATAGCTGTGGGGGGCCCTTTCTGCATCCCCACAGAGAAACCTGCATCCTCTGCTCCTGTTTTTTCTCTGAGTGTCTGTATACCAATGCACACAGCATGAGGAATAAACAAAAAGAATTAGTGTGCGGTCACAGGGCTATGATCTCACTGCCATCACAGAGGCATGGCTGGGACAACTCGCAAGACTGGAATGCTGTTATGGATGGCTATGTACTTTTTAGGATAGATCAGCAAGTCGTGGCACTGAAGTTGCTCTTTATGTGAGAGAGCAGTTGGAATGTATCAGGCTCTGCCTAGAGAAGAACGATGAACAAGTGGAAAGCTTATGGGTGAGATTAGGGCCAGGCAAACAGGGGTAGCACACTGTGGGTGTTTACTACCAGCTGCCTGATCAGGAGGAGGAAGCTGATGAGGCTTCCCACACACAGCTGAAAATAGCCTCATGATGACAGGCACCAGTTCTCATGGGAGACTTCAATCACCCTGGTATTTTCTGGAGAAGCAATGCTGCCAGGCACATGTAGTCCAGAAGGTTCCTACAGTGTGTTGATGATAACTTTCTGATGCAGGAGGTGCAGGAGCCAACGAGGAGCGGCACGCTGTGGGAACCTGTTCTTACAAAGTACTGGTTAGGAATGTGAATGAAGACTGGGAGCACTCTTGGATGCAGCAAACATGAGATGGTGGAGTTGAGGATCTTACACAGAAGAAACTAGACTTCAGGAGAACCGTGACTTCTTCAGAGACCTATTTGGATGTGTCCCATGGATGAGAGTGCTGGCAGGTAAGTGGGCCTAAGAGAGCTGTTTGACATTCAAACATCACTACTTCCAAGACTGGTGCGTCCTGGAGCGTAAGAAATCGGGCAAAGGTGCCAGGAGACCCACATGGATGAGGAAGGAGCTCATGGAAAAACTCAAACAGAAGGAAAAAAAAAAATCTACAGAATGTGGAAATGGAGTCTGGGTACTTGAGTACAGAAATGTTGTCAGGACATGCAGGGATGCCACAAGGAAAACTAAGGCCCACCAGAAATTAAATCTGGTGAAGGAAGTCAAGGACAACAATAAAGGCTCTTCAAAATGTGTCAGTAGCAGAAGAATTTTGAGAAAAGAAAATGCAGGTCTGCTGCTGAAGTGGGTGCCCTTGTAACTGAGGACACTGAGACTGCAATGCCTTCTTTGCTTCAGTCAGTGTAAAAATAGTGAATAAAGACACACTGTGAAACGTAACACATGAAGTGGCATAGCCAAGCTTTCAAGTGTACAGTCAGAAATGGTGCATAACGTAATCTTATGAGTCCCATGACATCATGTGCTCTAGAGCGCATCTGCACTGGTTTCTCAACATTCAACATGTAGCAATCCTAAGACAGACACAAAAATGTTTCCTGCAATCAAATGCTCATCTCCAATTCTGAAAGCTCAGTAACCACAACTTTAAATCATCTGAAATGTACCTTACTCCCTCAGTGACAGAATCATCTATTTAAAGCTCCTACTATATCAATCTATGTAGTGGACAGCATCTCTTCCCTCTTCTGATCATCCTGAAGCCAGAAATATTTTTGTAACTGTGAACAAAAACCAAAATATGCCCGTGGCTTATGTATTCTGCCAGGCCAAATTCCTTCCTGTATGCATTAGTGGTTGGTATCTTAAGATAGACTTACCAGTGGCTTCTAAATTCAGGAAAAAGAGCACAGTTCTGCAGGATCCTGAACTAAGTATAAAGCTAAGAATTCTCAGTATCACAGTATTTTCAATTTACTGTGGCCCAAAATGGACCTTGAGAAGAGTTAACAGTTTTAAATACTGGTCACCACAACGGTCTAGCTGGAGAAAACTCACAAACTGTTCAGTAAATCACTGGGTCCGTCATCATTACTGCCACCATGCTCTGACTGAAGGAGTTTGTATTTTAACTGAAGTAACCAACACTGAAAGACAATTTCTCTTGTATTTACACATACACAAGTGAATGCTTTGTCTTGTACTCCACTGAGATCATCAAAAGCTACTGAAATCAAGGAAAAGACATAACACAGAAAGATACAGGCTTGCACAAAGTCCTGGACCAGATTAATCAAATCCATGAATAATTCTAACCCATTTAATGTGAAACTGTACACAAATATTGAGCTATCTCTTTAGGTCTTGATATACATATAAATAATCAAGACCTAAAGAGGTAGCTCCATGGTCTGCATGACTTTCTCTCCTGACCACCCCATCGCCATTCCTTAAGTGAGAACATTTAGCAAATCAAGAGAATTCTAGGTTGGTTTTCTGCTAGTTTATCAAAGTGAACAAGGGTCAGATGAACATTAGTACTGAAGCAGGGGAAATGCAGGCTGAGCACATGCACGTGCCATTTCACCAATGGCAGAAGCTAGACTGCCTTAGCTTGTCTAACAGGACTCTAGGAGTGCTGTGGCTAGATCTAATTTCCTCATACCTGTTGGACCAAGCCAAAGGTTGAGCTTAGCATAAAGCACTTTCATTGCTGAAAAAAAGGTTTCCTAAGAATACTTAATAAAAGCAAATAAAAATCCCTACAGAGAAAACACAGTTCTCAAAATACAGTGTGTTCACAATCACCTTTGTTTGGACTTGTCCATTCTGTCAAGAATGAATAGCTATTTAAGCTTAAAAAAAAAAAAAGAAGCCTGTATTCCAGAATAATCCACTTTGTTCCATGCTTTAAAGTACAAATACTGAACCTTATGCTTTTTATTAAACCCATGTCCCAGAAGAGCTGAGCACTATGAATATCCTTGATATACTCCTCTGTTAATACCTCCTTTATTAAAATGTGTAAATGCAGTTCTGTCAAACACAGGCATTCTGAAATTTTAAAGATCTCGTCCTCTTCCTTCCTCTGGAAGCAAATAACTACACTGTTTCCAACTCGACTGGACTAACAATTTGGGAGGATTTAGAAAAGTCTTATGGGTGTGTATAAATTAAAAGACCTTTGCAAACTAAAATTATCTTTGTGTGTGTGTGTGTTAACAATTCTGACAACGTTATCACGTCTTATTTCACAGGAAAACAGGATTCAACTCAACCTGAAGAGATGATGTACTTTTTCCCTCAGCCTAAACATGCACCGACTTCACCCTCAAAAACTCTCAGCTCCTCTAGCTCTCATTCAGTTCACCAAAGTTCCACATCGTCAGAGAACATTTTCTCTTTCCTAACACACCCCAAACTCATCTAAGCGTACTGAGGAAAAAGAAACCCACAAAGGCTAAAATGTTTTTTCCCCCTACCACAAGTGAAAAAAACTTACCTTACACCTATCACATACTCATCCATGTTAAGATCATGCTAGTTTAGAGGGAGGACATTTTACTATTTATGAATCCATGGAGCTTAACAACATTGTATTACTAAATTTCAGCTATAATAACCAAACCATAATAGCCTGACTTTGTGTGATTCCTTAATGCTACATTAGTACTGACTGTTTACAGACAACTGCACAGACCTCAATCCTTCAAACCCTCCTTTTGTTTACTGCAGAAAGAATGACCTGGAATTTTAGCGTAGAGAAGAAGCTTTGTAAATTAGCTTATTAAATGAGCTTTACTAGTCTTAAATACTAATCTTACCAATCTGGCACACAGCTTCTGTACAAACAGCAGAATACTTACCATAAAGACAGGTCTTGCTTTTAAAATGTAAAACATTTAAGTACAATAAAATGAGCTTTTCTATTACTGAAAAACAGCTGTGCAAAAGCCCACAAATTATGATCAGGTATTTACAAAAGGCTAATGCCATGTTTCAAAACAACCTACATCTTTATCTACAGACCAGAAATGCACACTTTAATCTCAGATTTTAGAGTCAGAAGGCTTCCTTAATTTGGCAAAGTCTCAGGTATACATATTAACAACATAGGTCTCAATCTTCTCATCCTCTCTTAATTTCAATGCCAATGAATGATTATGCTCTGAAAAATGCAGCTAATATGTACAAAAATGAACTAAAGCGACGAAATAGATGAAGGGCCAGAAGGAAATGACTAATAAAACAAGCAATTTATATAGGGTATAAAATTTTCATTGGTATCTGAGATGAAAACTAAGTACTACAATGAAGCATTGCTGATAATGGAATAATGATGAAATCTGGCTTGTGTACACACACCGAAAGGCTCCATCCTGCTACTGCATGGCATCTTACACTGACATTAGCCCAGTGAACGCATGACCTAAAATATTCAAGAAACTGAAACGCAATTTCAATTTATAACCCACTACCTCCTGTCAGCTTGGATCGTGCCTCTATTCTGAGAGACTTCACTTGAAAAAAGAAAAGTTAAAATTTCACTCCCTGTATTGGGGCACAATCAATTTGCCATGCATGACAACAGCAAAGATGGCATCAACTGTTACAGTCCAACAATCAATTCATTAGCTCCACATTCAGCTAAAGGAGAAGCAGGTGCCATTCTCCACCAGAGATCTCTTCCAAGTCTTTCCTAATTAATTTGTGGTGCTAGTTATAGGTTGCAATATTCAGTACACGTGGTGAAGCTTGGTGCCACACTCCCGATAGAAATGTCTGCTTAGAACCTAATGAGTCTGCTGCATCATGTCTAACATACTCACTCATTCCATGGAAGTTCCTTTATAAAACTCATCATGAGAGTTAAGCAAACTAGTTCCTAGAAACGCTTAACACTACACTTCAAGGTTCTGCTCAAACTTTTAGCACATATCACCAAGTTGCCTTACACTTGATTCCGTATCTACGGGACTTCTGTCACTGACATCATCAATCTTTTCAGAACTTTCTCCCTTGGCTGCAACAGTAGCAGGAATTCCAACCCAAGTTACAAGCTAGCAACTGAATCCTTCAAAATACTGTTTGTATTTTTCAATTTTATGTTGTACAAACTGAGAAACGGAGTGTCTGACACACAAAGCAGCACCCAGCAAACTATTCCTTACACAGCAGTTCTCAGTAAGTATTCAGTTGATGCCTAGTTTATTGTGAGTACCTAGTAAGACTTGCTGACAAACCAAGACCTTCACACTGTATTTGGCCAGCTGGCCAGCTGAGTAGCAAACTCCAGCATTCGTGCTTTTCAAACATCTGGCCTGCTGCTCTCCCAGCTGGCAGCAGCACGCTGTTCCCCACTCTGTTCCCATGCAGCCCCATGTGACGGCACGTATCACATCGTGCTGGGAGCTCCAGCCTCTGCCCAGCACCCCTCCTGCATGTGCTGGGCCAACTGTGAGCAAACTGGGAAAGCCCCGTTCCCATGAAAGGGAGTCTCAGACTTTCCAACAGATCCACACGTAAACAAAGATTGCATGCACTGGCATTTAAATGTGCTAACAATGTTTTGTAACACAGGTTATGTAAGATTACGTGACAGATGGTCCAATTTGTGCTTCACTTGAAATCTGGTTAAGAAATTTGTGTCCTATCAAGAAGCCTTTGCAGACAGAAGAAAACCATATACATGCCTTGATGAACTTCTGCATCTGCTAAGGAAAGATGGATTATCTGTTGTTACAAAAAGAAGGGTAGAATCCATGAGCAATCTAGAAAGTTTCCTCTTATTAGAAATTACAATAACAGGAAAAAGGCAACATGTAATGCTTTAAAGTTTAAAACAAAAAACAAACAAATGTCAATTTTGGTGACACTGCAAGTCACCAAAAATGCGTTCTTAATATCTATGGGAACAGCAAATTAAGATACTATTTTATGCTTTAACTCTAATAATGCTCTAACTTAGGAGGAATCACAGAATCACAGAAGCACCAAGGTTGGAAAAGACCTACAAGATCATCCAGTCCAACCATCCACCAATCACCAACAGTTCTCACTAAGCCATGTCCCTCAACACAACATCCAAACGTTCCTTGAACACCTCCAGGGTCAGTGACTCCATCACCTCCCTGGGCAGCCCATTCCAGTGCCTGACCACTTCTTCAGAGATGTAGAAAGATGATAAGGAGGAAGATGATAAACAATCTGTGCCAGCTAGATGAGTGTATGCAGGAGTGCAAACTCAAGAGACGAGGGCAGATGGGGTAGGAAGGGAATAAAACAAAACAGAAAACCTGCCTCTGCAGAAATTGCATTACCAGGACTTCCAATAGATTCCAAACACTACAGAACTGACAGCAGAAGATGACTTATTTTGACTGCCTCAAAGTTAAGAGGAAGTCTGTGCTGCTAAAGAAGTACAGAAATAAAAGGCAAAAGCTTCATTCACCATGAGGTTCTGTTAGCCAAGGTAGCAGCTGAAGGCAAAAATCAGATCTCTTGCCGCTTCTACATTCGTTTAACTCTTCTTAAATCCTGCCACGCCTGCAGTGCAAGCTGGCAGGAGGACTGCATGGGAAAGTGTCTGCACAGTAATGACAGTGACCCAGTGGACAAAGTCTTCACAATTAAGCAACTACATTTTGGTCTACTCCACTGTAACTAGCACCAAAATGTCTCCAACACTCACTTTTTTGAAATCCTTCACTCCCAGGTTTGCTTTCATTTCTATATATATTTAAATTAAATTAATCTGAGTCTCCTTGTGAACCAGTGCTACAGTCCACAATTACCTTCCAGGAGTAACTCTTCTACTGCATTCTCACCGCTTGGCAAAAAGTATTCTAACCCAGCAACACCTCTTACTGCTTCAGCAGTTGTTTTGCTAGAGCTGACAGGCTTTGCATCCAGGAATATCTGAGCTGTGCCATTGTTAATAGTATTAATTCTCCAGTCTACTTCTGGGAATTAACTTTCCAACAAAGGCCTACTCGTCTTACTAATTTTATAGTCATTCTGTTGCCTCCTAGGATGACAGCTCATCAAGCCTGTCAAGTGTGACAGTAGTCTGGGTTTAGTCTTTAAGCAAAATATCAGGATCCTCAAGATTTTTGCTATATCCATAACACTCACAAATTCTAGAAAAACCCAAGTTCCCCTTATTTTGAAAAACAATCGATCTACAGCACTAAGATTTACTGACAGTGCCTGAATCTAAATGGAAAAGATGCACTATTATGAATTGTACCACGCGGTAGGAATCACCACGAGAAATGATAGCTGAAGCATCGAGACGTGCACAAAGCAGGTCATAACAACACAGTGTCACCCCACACCCCTCATCTCTTTTCAGATAGCCATGGACTGACTGGCAGTTGTACACAGAATGGCCTGAAATCTTCAATGCCACCATGCTGAGGAAGTCTCTGCAACCGTTTGCAGTATTCCTGTATTCAGTGCAGCTGTGGCAGCAATATAAGAGATTACTGCCATGCTGAAGATATACTGTAATACAATAATAACAGATTCAACTCAATATAGCTTACTGTACAGCATTAGTTATACACAGCATGCCTTATAAGCCAGCATGGAATGTAAAAACTTGTGTTCAGTGAACACTATTTAGGTTGCTAAGTCATGTGTCAAAGAAAACACAAATACAGAAGCTGGCTGTATACATGCCTTCTTTCATAGTCACATCCTAGGATGGGGCAGTGTTTTGACTACAACCTGTATATTTATCTACTACATGTGTTCAAAGAGGAAATACCCTTTTTAAATATATATATATAAGGAATACATATCATGAAGTAAAAAAAAAAAATTACAGCAGCAATGACCATTCCTACACAGTGCAATAACTGCAATCAGTCATTTGAACACTGAAGCTATAAATCTAATACGTATTTTGAGCTGCTGACAAAAGTTAAAGACAAAATACATTTTAACATGCAGTGGGTTTTGACCATGGCCACTTAGGAAACAATGAAGTTTCATAATTATTTCCAGACCTGAACAACTATGTCCATAAACACATTTTAATGCAAATACATGTTTACGTTCTTAATGCAGATGGTGTACAAATGCAGGCAACCTTCTGAATCTTGAAGTTATTGAAAATAACATTGACTGGAAGATGTATTGACTGCATAAAGCTATGTAGATAATATAGAAGTATTTAATTAACTAAATAAAGAGAATTGTATGCAGTATAAACAGCCATAAATTCATTTGCCAATTGCTACTCGTGTCTATTATTTAACTACTATGAAATTCAAATTAGAAGAAAATATTTTTGCTTTTTTCACCCCCTCAGTGCAAAAGGAGGACAAAGAAATGATGCATATTACAACAGTACAACTTATTACATTCTGTCAGCGCCTCGTCTGAAGAGTTGTTCTTATGAAGGGAAGATTTCTACGGTAAGTCAGTCTCAACTTGTTCCCAAAATTCAGGATGAAGACTATCCAAAATTACAGATACGATTTCCCTGTTGCCTTTAGTTCAGAGTTTCCATATCTAATATGAAAATGATAGATGGTATTTGCACAACAAAACTAAGAAACATTCTCAATCTCATTTCCTCATTCTCCTTTTTCCCCTGTGTCAGGAATAGGTGTCTCACTTTCTGCCTGCTAGCCTATGGATAATACTGCACAGAAATAACACCCTGGAAAGAGTTTACCCTACCAAGGATTTCCAGCTGTCTGAGCTTCTCTCAATCTATTATAAATAGCATTGATACCTTTAGTATTACAGATGATAATAAGTGCCCTTTATTTATTTGCATATGTTTCCAATATTTAGGAATATTGCACATTTTTGAAACTGCAGTGAAGACAGAAATGCTTCTGTATTGTACTTGCTTCATGCTTGTATATTTCAATATAATGGTGCCAACATAAATGTTGGTTCTTCTCTGAACACAAAACACCTAAGCAGTTTCTAGAACAAGACTTCAAAGTCCAAACTCTACATGGCCAAAGGAGCATCATAAGCACTGGAAAGTGATCCTTTCTCCCCAGTCCTCTCTCTGCATTCCCTCTCTTCACTCTTTGCTACATGCAGGCACTACTTTGAAAGAAGTGCAGACAGGTGTGCAGTAGGAAGCCAGCTAACTGGGAGGAGACTATACGAGGGAATAGCAAATGGGATACATAAATCTCACAAAAACAGCCATGTAGGAAAAGGTTCTGGATTCCCAGCAATTGCTCCATCCACCAAAGTAAAGGTTTCCACACTACTTCTTCCTGCACGTTCAGCAGATACTGAGTAAATCGTGTGACACAGAACAAAAAAAAATGAGTTCACTGGTTTCTGTTGTGCACAGGCTATTTCTAAATTTAGTGAATCTACAAGTCTATATAAATTACTACACCAATTTTCCTGTAACTTCATTGTTAGAATCTGCACATATTCAGTGCTGCACTCCTCTGCCTTCATCTTATCAATCGTATTTTTCCTGCCATTAAATCCATTCACAGTTTCTCACATGCAGACCACATAATCAAAGCAAATGTACTAGCTCATGTTTCTATTTATGCTGTTAATCAAACAAAAATATGAAAATTAATTAATTCTTGAACATTATACCACAGCTGCATCAGATATTCATTAAAAAAAATAAGAGCAGAATAAAAAAAAAAATCTGATTAAGAAAATCCTGATGGGATTCTGCACAATAGGAACACAAATACTTTAAGTTCTATGTGAAGAAGAAAAAGCTGTCTGGGGAGTGGGTCCCTTCTTTACCTCACAATGTTAGCAGAAATTAATTTGTAAGAAAGAAAGCAATCTGGCCTGCAGAAAAACATTCAACTTGAAAATATCTGCATGTTTGAAACACAAACACATCCAGAAACTAAAACAACAGTGACTAATTTTCAGATCTTTTGATCAAGAAGCACCAACATCCTGCTACAGGGCTCGTTAAGCATCCCAGCGTATTCTGAGAACACAGCCACGTACAAATTGAGAAATGATGATAAAGAGGTAACGTATTGATTTAGCTGCCTAAATGCATAAAAGCTACACATCTATACTAAAATAAAAATGCTGTGAGAGTTCCCATGCATGGAAATGAGCTGCCTGTACTGTGAAATTGTTAGAGAAGGGCCTGAAACAATTTCTCCAGGCCAACTAGCTTTCTCTCTAACACTTAAAGGCAACCATTCCCAGAAGTAAATTTGGATATAGTTACTCTGGTTTTTAGGCTAGGTATGGACATGAACCATTTTGTGTTAACTAGCTTCCTGCTTAATTAATTCACTAATAAGTAGTGTTTATAGGAGGTAAACACAGAATGCTACAGGGGCAGCCTCTGACAATACAAGGTGGGGAAGCTGAAAGACAGATGAAGTGTTACTCCTTAGTAGGTTTTAAAGTTGTCAGTGACATAATGAACTTAAAGAATTTATAAGCATTTATGCTTTGGCTTGTCTAACTGCAAAGAAATTAGAATATATACAAGCATTAAAGGGAAAGAACAAAAGGACGTGATGTAAACAGATAAAGCCCAGAGACAGACACCCTGTTGGGAAGCATCTGTCTGAGGCATTAAAGATTATCAGGCAAATTTCTTTAAGGCAAAAGGAAATTTTGAATATTTTTATTTAAAAACAAACAATCAGAAATCCTACTTTTGTCTACCGCAACAGCATTCTCATTGAGTAATTTGAAGCATGTGGTAAAAATACTCAAACTGTAAACTGATGAAGATGGAGAACGAGAATGTGTTAAGAGCACTAGAAGAGAAATTGTTATCTTTTACAGGAAGGCTAAAAAATAGAATACGTTATTAACAGCATTCAAATATTAAGTATTATAAATGGTACTGAGTCCCTGCTGGTGGTCTGGGGTTTAGAGGAGATAAGACCTGATCCTCCACTGTGGATTGACCAGGCTTTTCATACCAAGTAAATCCAGTACAGCTTAGCATATTCCTATTATTCTGAATGAAAATAATATGTGGGAAAAGCTCTGCAATTAATGTACTGCATACCTTTTTAAGAGGCTGAGAGAAGGTAAACTGAGACTGAAAATAAAATTTCAGTTGGAAACCACAAATTCACCTAAGTGCACATCTCAATTAAGTAATAAATAAGTATGCATTTTTTAGTTTAGTAATCTAAATGTTACCTCTTGCCCTCCCAAGTCTTTTCACTACACTGCACACAGCTGATAAATAGCACTAAATGCTACACACACTGCCACACATGCTCCAATAATGAAATCAGAGCACATTGTGTACATAGTTCAGATATATCAGAGGTGAAAAATTTTTTTCTAGCATTTAAAAATATATACCTATTCCTGAACATTCAATTATAATGAAACAGCAACTAAATAGTAACTAAAGCTACCAGCTTAAACATAGTCCTTCCTTGACCCAGACTGCCTCAGCAGATGTGACAGTTTCCTGCTGTGGATGGCTCGAAGGTAAATGGCCTTTCTCAATGCCGTGGACTTCTTAGCAGCATTCAGTATCACAGAATCATAGAATGGCCTGGATTGAAAAGCACCACAGTGATCATCCAGTTTCAACCCCCCTGCTATGTGCAGGTCGCCAACCACCAGACCAGGCTGCCCAGAGCCACATCCAGCCTGGCCTTGAATGCCTCCAGGGATGGGGCATCCACAGCCTCCTTGGGCAACCTGTTCCAGTGCATCACCACCCTCTGTGTGAAAAACTTTCTCCTAATATCTAACCTAGAAGGTCAGTAATGCTGGCCTTCAGACAGTCAAATCTTTGGTATGAGAAACTGGCTCAAAAATGTTGTCTGGAAGGATCCACAGATAGCTGCCAGGAAACCATGCCTCTGACTCCACTCTCGTTTCTGGGATCCCAGAACGAATAGCTCTCCCTTGGGTTTATCCTCCATCCCCTTGCAGACACAGGTACACTTAAGATGACATGGTCTGAAGCACTGGCACACACAGGACATGTCCCTACTTCCTCACCACAGATTTCTACCTTTGTTCTTTTTTGTCATTGCATTGTCTTTGTAACACAAGAACGTCTAATAGATAATACACACCCTGCTGAAACTAAAATGAAGTTTCATGGCATGCTGGTAGGCAGAGGGAAGCCCTGCAAGTAATTATTTTTTTACCAGGAAGTTCCATACACAGAACTAATCATGCAGTGTGCAGATTAAAAGCACTCCTGCTTTCTTGGCTGTGCTGACCTCCGCATGTATCTGAGCAATGCTGTGCATCTCCCCTTATCAGCAAGGAACGGCTCTCTATTATTCACTCATAATGACCTAAAGCTCAAGACATGCTTATCGACCCTTCAGGCTAGTGCAACTTTCTTCTCAGAGATAAAATCAGCTGTACAAACGAGCAAACTTTCTCGAAGACAATTTAAAACAAGAAATGAGGAACGTATCTGCAGAATATTCTGCACATCCGTAACACTGCGCCTTGCAATCGCTGAGGAAAACAATTAAATCCTTCAGTAGTGTAACACGTGTCAACCCAGCAATAACATCCAATCCTCAGAAAGAAGGAAGCGCATACAACACTGCTTTAAAAACAACCTGCAAGTGATCAGACATTATACTCTGATGACAGTACTACTTCTAGAACTTAAGCTGAAGCTCAAGAAAACTGAAACACCTTCCAAAAATTCAGCCGTTCACACTTTTGTTTGCTACATATGAGAAACTTAAAACCTACCCAGCAACAAAAGAAACCAGGGGTAGAGGGGTGCTTCTCCTGTTTCCTTTTTGCCTTTTCTAAGAATCTCTCCAATATTGAATTCTCCATTCCCACATTTTCTTCTACGAAGTAACAATCAATTCCTCTTTGTCAATGCTATTTTTCATTTCTTTTTCCCACTTTCTGTAGGTACAGCCTGGAGCAGTGGATATTTCCAGCACCTGCAGTGTGCTACTGCAGCTATTCCTATTCCTGTCATGTTCACAAGGATATGAACATCTACATGAAACCAGCCCAGGTCTTGCTCACCTTCATCCCCCCCCCAAAAAAAAAATATCAGAAAAGTTAGGAGCAAAAAAACTTCCCAGTGCTGCTTTTTTGAGGGCTTGGGAACACAAACTTCGATTTACATTTTTAGCTGCTTTAATGAAAATGAAATTCTGAATGAGCTCATTTTTGTTTCCCATCTGTTCTAGGGGTTAATAATGATGCCTGTGAGTACAAGAACAGAATGCTTAGAAGTGTAAATATGCAGTAATTGCAATTAATCAATGCAGTCATTTTAGGTTTTCATTTCAACAAAAATTGCTTCAAGATAACTAACTTAATTTGATGTCATATTTATATGGCCCATTTCAGAAAAAGCACGTCATTTGTCTATCAAATATCACAATATCTAACATGCTGAGGTATGGCAGACACAGGTCCCTCCCGCCCTGGTATCTTACACAGTCAGAAAAGGCACAACACAGGAATTCAAGGGTCTCAACATCTTCTGACGATTTCCTAGCAGAATTAAGAACTGAACACATTCACTGCCTACTAAGAGTGGGTTTCCTTTTCTTTGACATCTTCTGCTTGTTCCCCCAACAAGTAACCCGAAGTTAAACACCACAGCAGCTGTTGGATAACAAACTTCTCAACTCTACTTATAATGTTTCATAGTAAAGCAGTACTACAATTAATTCAATACATCAGTACTCCCTGCCTGTTCCCGAGCACGCAATCACTTTTCTGAGGCAGAAGTGGAAAAAGAATGAGTGCAGCACTGACATGACTAAGTTCTAAAATGACCCATTCTGGAAACATAAATGTACTTCAAGCTGAAAAAATATTCCCCAGCGAAACACTTCATAATATTATTTTTTTAAGTATGAATAACAACACAATAAAGCACTGCTAACGAAAACAGAAGCAAAGAGATGCAGTCCCCCAGATAAGGACAACTCCACACAACATCTGAATAGCAATACAACAGCACCAAGAGGATTCATGGAAGTTGCAGCTCATCTCAGCAGTGCTAGCATGCCTTTTTCATTAAACTATGTTAATCACTACCATTACTTAAGAGCTGGAAAAGCACTTAAACCTACAGCCAGCCTCCTTCTCAAGGATCACGTTACAATGCTCATACGTTACACCCCACTACGGTGGTGTTAGTTGTCATGTTTTGATGGGTTCCTATGGCAGTAACTGTACTAATACATTTCTACTGACAAGAAAAGTATAAGTAACTGTACTGTGCAAAAATAAGGAGCACTGTTTAAGAAGCAGCATAGGAAAAAACCAATTCACAAGGAAAGAGGAAGGAAATTCCTATTTCCTAGGTGTTACAGGTTTTGTTTGTTTGTTTGTTTGTTTTTTACTAATAGTAACACAAAAAAGCAGAATTTCAAATTAATTCTCAGTAATATACTTTTAAATTTCATCTACATATCATCAAGATACAGCAAGCAATTGTCTAAACTGATACACTCACTGTTCATCACGCACATGCTTGCAAACACAGAGGTATCCTCACTAAATGAAACAATTTCAATTGAAACAAGATTTTACAGTAAGAATCTTGAAACGCACAAAACATCTTTTTCTAAACTCAGTCTGTGTTTAATAATAAATACAAAATAAATGCTTATTTTCTTTATTTAAAACGTGCAGACTGGGAGCTTAAAAGGAAAGTCAGTTGCTCCTTTGTAACACTGAAAAAATGAAAATATAAAACACAAGATGCACCAAGCCTTAGGCTTACAGTCAGAGCTTCAAAGCTACATAAGGACACAAGCAAGTAGGTATGTGCCAACTTCAGTTTCACAAGCACATAAACACCAAGGCACATGCTTCCCACTGATCCCTATGCAAATCCATCACCCAACCCATCAAACAGACTACAGTGTTACTGTAAGATGCTACTTAGCAACTCTCTGTATCATCAAATTACTTTGGAAATAAGGCTCTGACAACCATAACTCACCAATTACCTAGAACTTCTCAAAACTTGACTAAAAAGAAGACAAAGGAAGAGCAGGGCTGGGGGAGTCGCTGCAGTACGTGGTGCTAAAGTACCTGTGCTCATGCACCGTATCACTGCACAAGGAACCACCATGCTGCGTCAGGCCACCAGCACAGAACCCCTGAAGCCACTGCAGAAGCCACCACCTGGATGTCAGCGTGCCCATCTCTGCTCAGGACACCCAATGCAGCTGCAGGCAGCATCAGCTGGGTTAGCTCGACTGCTCTCTTCAGCTATTTGAACCAACCCTGACAACAATTCTGAATGCCAACAGAAGCAGGCAGCAAATGGCAGAGAGCAGCTGTAAATCGTTTTAAACCGGTAAGCATTGTTTCATAAAGCTATCTAATGCTAACAGCTAAAACAAACTGTCTGCTGACTGACTATAACCAGCAAGGTATTTACAAGATTCTTCAGGCGAGCAAGCAGGACCAGGAGCAGTAATGATCAGCCAGGCCAGACCAAGCTGCTGATGGAGCCAGACGAAGCTTGCCTGAGCCCAAAGAGCAAAGGCTGCCTTGCAATTCTTCCAAGCTACCACAGCAAACAATTGTAGTTAAACTTTAAGAGACAGTCGGTTTAGAAGCCATTTTTCTCGACTAGACTGAAATCCACATCTGACATAAGCTGTGTTGAATTAACCTTGGCCAATACAAATATGGGCTGGAGCCAGTAATGCAGTCCCAGCGCCACTTGAGCAAGTCGTCCTCTGTCTTAATTGCCAAAGAAAAATGCAACTGAGGGTTTTGTTCATTTGGTTTAAATGGACCAAAGGTTCTAACTCATATCCCAAATGGCCTGAACATTTATTCCAGGTAGCTTTCCTTTGGGAAAGGACACAGAAAGAGTTCTTAAATATTTTTAAAAGTGTTAAACTCCTGGGAGCTGGATCGTACCAGATGGATTGCAGTGAACACATGCAAGAAAGCCAGGCAGCCACATTTCCAGGCAGTATGTTTGTACAACACACGGAGGGCTTAAAATCAACATGCTGGGGCCATTATAAGGAAGAGACTGGTTTTGAAAAGAAAATAACGTACTTTCTGAACTGCATGTATCAAGTTACAGTTTATCAAAACAATCTCATGCGTAAGTATTTTGTCATGCTATAAGAAGATACAAGAAGAATATGAAAAGAGATTTAAGACAGGGAGAGCTCCGCACTCTCTTCCTCTGTGACACCCTAGGCTTGTAACAAAGGGGTAAGAATATCAAGAAAATGGATCAAAAATGACAAAGACCACATTCAGAGTAAGAATAAAGTGTGTGTCTAAGAGCAAAGGGTGGGGGAGACCTAAGCAGGATTGTTACAGGCTGCACGCGCAGCAGCAAAGGAAGCCAGCACAGACCGGCACACGGAGCACAGCTTGCTCTGGTACACACAGCTGATCTGGCATGCTACAAATGAGTAGGATACGAAGGAGTGCAATTAAATGAGAGGGATTATTATAAATTCTAACAGTAGATTGGGAATAAAGAAGGTAATTTCCCTCCCAAGCACTCAAAAAAATACTGTAATAATGATGTAATGAAGTTATCAGGTGGAGGTGAGCACCACGCTTCTCTCTTCTTTCTCCAGCATCATTAGTGATTACTTTTTAGTAGTTACGAACTAGTTCAATTCCACTAAAACACTGATGAAAGAGAAAAATAAAGACTACAACAACAGTCATACTAAAAGCAGTGGGCCAAGACCTGGCAAACATTAGGACTGTTTTTGCCACAGGCTAGCTGGCTTTGTGCAAGTTACTTAGCTTTTATGCGATGTCAGTAAGAAGGGGACAGTAAAATAAAGTACTCTGTGATATACAGAAGTACTAAAAGAGCTCGGGATTGCTCAATTGGAGAAGCAGACTGAAAATAAATCTAAATGACAAAACATGTCAGATAAAATGAACCTCTGAAACTCTTCAGGTCTGGGTAGTGACAAATCAGGCTGATGACAAAAACTAGTTTGCAGTGATTCCAAGTATATCTCCTATCCTTCTAGCCTATCAATTACAGTCATATCGAAGGTAAAGTTTCACAAGTACCTTTGTACTTGCAAGTGTATCCCTGTAAGTTTCTGCTGAGCCTCCCCAGCATTCCTCCCCTGCCCTGCAGTCCCCCAGCACAGCCTTCTGCCACACAGCACTGTAAGGACATGTGGGCTACACAGGGAACATCAACTAGGTGAGACCTTCCCAAGTTTTGTTTTTTAATGTTTACATGCGAGCAACTGGACATCTCACATGATATTCTCTCTCTACTCCCTTCTTGCCTCAGAAAAGGAAGGTGGACCAAAGGATTTCTGGGAATCTTTCTTCAGTCTACCTATGAGTTCAAGTTTGCATTATCCTTGATTTGTTTCTTTTTTTTTTTTTCTTTTTTTTTTCTTTTCAGTAAAGAAATCAAGAAGTTTAAAGTGTAAACATGATGAAAATATATTGTTTAAATCCAGACTGACAACTGGTTACTGAAATTAGGAAGTGACTAGAGCCAACTTAAGTCATTTCACAGTGCAACAAACAACTCTTATCAGAACAGTGGTTACATCATTCCTGCACTGGTGCTGTCTGTGTCATGAGAACATCAGTAGTCCAAAAGGGTACATAAAGAAACTGAAAATATTATTGTCTTATTTTTAGCCACGTACGCATCAGAATGATGTAATACTATGAAATACTGATATCCATTTACAGAGAAAAAAAAGTGAACATTACAAAGGCAGTTTTAACTTGCTATATTACAAACACATCAATGGCGTGGTCCTCATTTTGTGAAGAAACGTTGTCCATGTAGAAAGATACAAAATACGGTATGCTGCTGTAACATGCAGTTAAATGCTACTACAAGAGAATTTCGTATTTGTTTGACTTCACACTGGGCTAGGATCACAAAAACTCCTGTGGTTAATCTAGTGACAGTGGACTACAGCCATCTAATGAGCTTTTTGGATGACAGAATGAAAAATAACTTACATTTGGTAAAAAAAAAAAAAGTTCTAAATTAGAAACGTGCCACAGAATGTGACCCTAAGCATGATGATAACATGATGAAAGTTAAATTGAATGTGTAATCTCAGGATCCTCCACTTTCCTCCAAAATATCAGATTTCTTAATACTACCCATGTCTGTTTCCCCATCTCTGCCATACCTGCCAATTTCCTGACTTAGAAATGACTACAAAACTCGCCAATCCAACTGGGCTGGCTGGCCCTTTCTCAATTAGAGTTTCAAACTGCGCTGTTCAGAAGGTATCAAATTGCGCTAGTTGAGATCAGACACTGTACTGTAACAAATGCAAGTACACTTGTCAGCTATTGACGTGAGTTTTAGCATTAGGTTGAGCAAACTAGCATAAGGTTCTAGCAGACATGCACCAGCAGATAGAGATCAGACAATAGAAGCTGTCACCACCCAGCCTCCTGCCCCTCCCTTTTGATAAATGTGGCTGCTCCTGAAGGAAGGCAGCTGCTCCAGTCCTGAATCAGCTCATGAATCACTGTTGCTCTCAGTCCAGTGTCTTTACTGCAAACTGGAATCAGAGATGATTTTACCTGAAAATAGGTGGCCCGTGTGCTGATTCATGAGAACATCTGACATCATCAGCTGCAAAGTGGGACAAGCATTGGGCGACAGCTTTGTAACAGCAACAGCCTCAGCCATTTGATTTCCATCTATGACCGCACGTCTGCCAGAACCATAGCCTCCTGAGTCTGCTCAGAAAAGGTCCCACCACTGTTCAAGTGAACTGTATGCAAACACCAGGGACTGGGTTTTATGCAGAGTATACACACTGCACCACATATGTTAATAAATTGTCCACAAAGTCAGGTATCATTTTAAATGATTTCAGCAAGCACAAAAAGCATTCAAGAAATCCCATCTGCAATGAGGCTGCAGCCAGCTCACCATCTCTAACTCTTTCACCTACAATTCCTTCTACAATTTTGCCTTGTCAAGTCAGGAAATAACACACACAGTTGTAGCTCCTTGCAGATGTACTTCCTTGAACCTCCCTTTCCAAATGGGAGGTGTCACAGCCCCTGAGGGATGTCTGTTCTCCTGCCACACAACTACCACCTGCACTCAGCCAGGCTGCCCGCCCAGCAATTAAAGCACACAGATGCAGAGGCAAACACTGCTAATTCAGCACAGACCGCAAATTCAGGCAGAGGCATAGGCAGGACAAGAGCTTCAATTTTTCCCAGTTAGACTGTATGCAAAACCTATACCTAGGGTTTCATCAACAGCCTACAGAGCAATTCATCCTGGACTATGGCAGTGGTAAGAGAGGAAGGAGAAGGAAGATAAGCCAACCAGTTTATTAAAGCATGATCAGGATCCAGCCTAGAGATATCACATAACTTTGTCAGCACAGCTTACTAACAGTCTGACACATCTTTACACTGGTTTTTGATATTACTGGTGTTTTCTCAACTATTTTGATTTTATTTTTGTTATTATTATTATTTACATTGATAGCTCCAGTGAATGGATGCTATTAAAGAGTAATAATTTACAACCATATACTTATTCCCATTAAACTTCACAGGGTCTCTAGAGGGTCAATTTACATAGATTTTATCACAATATAATCAAACACACAACTGGAAGATGGCAGAATCAAATTATTGCCTGGCTGAACTTGATGAGGCTCAACACAGCAAAGTGCAAGGTTTTGCATTGGGGCCGGAGGAATCCCAGGCATCCGTACAGACTGGAAGGAGCGGTCCTTGAGAGCAGCCCTGGGGAGAGGGACCTGGGGGTCTTCATAGATGAAAAGCTTAACATGAGCCAGCAGTGTGCCCTTGCACCTCGGAAGGCAAATGGTATCCTGGGCTCCATCAGAACAGGGGTGGCCAGAAGGGACAGGGAGGTGATTGTCCCTCTCTGCTCTGCTCTTGTGAGGCCCCATCTGGAGTACTGCGTCCAAGTGTGGAGCTCCCAGTACAAAAGAGACAGGGAGCTGTTGGAGAGGGTCCAGAGGAGAGCCATGAAGATGATCCAGGGGGCTAGAGCCTCTCCTATGAAGACAGGCTGAGGGAGCTGGGCTTGTTCAGCCTGGAGAAAAGAAGGCTGTGGGGTGACTGACCTCAGTGCAGCCTTTCAGTACCTAAAGGGAGCCTACAGACAGGAGGGGAATCAACTCTTTGAAAGGGTAGATAACTGCAGGACAAGGGGAAATGGTTTTAAGTCAAGGGAGGGAAGATTTAGGTTGGGTGACAGGGGGAAATTCTTTACAGAGAGAGTGGTGAGGTGCTGGAACAGGCTGCCCAGAGGGGCTGTGGATGCCATGTCCATCCCTGGAGGTGTTCAAGGCCAGGTTGGACGGGGCCCTGGGCGGCCTGGTCTAGTATTAAATGGGGAGATTGGTGGCCCTGCATCTGGCAGAAGGGTTGAATATTCATGATCCTTGAGGTCCCTTCCAACCCTGGCCATTCCGTGATTCTGTGATTACTTCTGCGATTACTTGAATTGATGTAGTTACATTTCATATTTAAACTTCTCTAAAAATACTTTATTTTGATTCAAGTTAAGGATCTAGACCTTCAGCATTCCTTTAATGATGCAGAAACCTTTGATCAGATTTAGCTTTCTAACATCTTGCTATTTTAAGATTACATTGCTTGACTTCATTAGTTCAAAACAAAACAAAACCCCTAACACAGTGTAGGAATGTATAATGATCACACCAATTAGCACCAGCTAATATTAGGCTATACTTCAAGCTACTAACTAGCCTTAAAAATCACTGGTTCATCTCCAACACGGTTTTCCCTTGGTACTGCCTGACAGCTAGAAATGTAGCAAAAGTTTTGTCTTCTTTGAGTCTTCTGAGTTGAAGCATAACAAAAAGCCTGTATACAGAAATGCAGACAGCAAGATGATAGTGGTTTTGTATTTTTTTTTTATTTTTTATTTTTTATTTTTTTAAAATCTACTAAACCTGGAGAATGTAGGTCCAGAGCAAAATAACCAAATTCAGCTGTAGTTGCTATGTTGATACTTTACCCTGGCAAAGCATTACTGCTCCCTCTGGTGTTTGACTGACCCTGTGCCAAACCATTTCAACACAGACAGATAAAAACCAGAAAACATATATAATTTCAGAAGTGCATAGATGTGCATATATATATATATTGCACATCAATATAGCACATAATTTTCTTCACAGCACAGTGGTTGAATTAGCAGAATTTCAGGCCCTAAGAGCACTGAAAAGCTGCACAAAGGAGGATTTGACTCCAGAGCCAGAAGTTTGACCAAGTCATGCTGCCCTGCCAAAGCAGCTCACATTTGGGTTAGTTACTGTCCAGTCTTTCACCCTCATTCCTAGCTGTGCTGTGCAACCCCACTACTGTTACACAACTTTCACTACCTCACAATGGATCAGAGACAAAATACTCTCCAAGCTAGCCCTACTCACTGAAACACAGGCAATATATCCTGTTTTTTATTTCTTTCCCAGATTAATATTTTTCATTAAATTTTGGAAGAAAATATATTAAAAAAAAAAAAAAAAAAAAAAAAAAAAAAAAGCCAGAGGCAATTAGGAAAGAGAAGGGAGAAAAAACACAAGAAAGGACAAAGAAAAAAAAGCAAGGGGGTTCACAGCTCTGGACAAAAAGATGTAAGAGCTCATTCTTTCACTACTGGTAACCTTCTGGACTACTTGAAATTTTTTATTTTTTTTTTTAATGTTAACTCTTTCCTAGATAAGAATAAGAAATATTTTCTTTCCAAATATTGAATACAAATCTTTGAATTAGACATGACATATGACACATCTGTGAAATTCTTCTGACTTCTCCTCACTCCTGACACCCCAACACTAAAACCTTGTCAGTGACAAATGGTTTGTTACCTTGTTTTAAAGTACCACCAAAGGCTCTACATAAGATATGTGCTGAGTGCAAGAATCATTTCACAGAATGCAACTTCATGTACTGAAAACACTTCCATGCAGTCAACGTTAGGAGTTCTTAATAGTAATATGCAAAGCCAAAAGAATGGCATATTTGAAATACCAGAGCTGGCGCTACAGAACACAGATATACTCTCAGTGATGGCCTAGACTGCCTGTAGACAAAACTGAGCTGGCCTAGGAGCCAGTCGGTCTGCTAATGGCACAAAGGATTTATGTCATCCTCTTCCTAGGTCAAAATAGAAATACCTACACAACAAATAAGAAATACCCAGCTCACTGAACCAACGGCCTTTGGCTGCAGCACTTGTTGCTCACAATCACTATAAGCAAGCCAAACTACAAGCATTTCTCTATTACATTTAAAATTACACACTGTTGCTATTTATGTCTCCTAGGAAACAAAATTAATGACAGTGCAAGTTATACGTTTATTTAGTATCTATCTAGTCAAGACAAACATAACATCAGCTTACAGTATTTTTATTGCAGACGTAGCAAATGGCTCCAATTTCATCCTATGACTTGCAACTCTACCCAGTCAGAAGGCAGTTACTGAACTATCAGCCATTTCAGCTGGGTGGCCGCATTTTGGCTAGTTGTTGAGAAGTGTGAAGCATTTAAATACAATTAAGCTTTGATGTTAACATCCATTAATTTGAATGGAAAAAGCACACTACTATCTGAATCTACTTACTGATGCAAAGCAACAGTGATCTTATTTAATGAGTGAGAAGGAGGGGGAGGGGACAAGGAATATTTCATTCTGGAGAACTAAAAATAGTGGGACAGACCTTCATTTTTCCCTCAGCTGGAACCCGATGTCTCCACACTACCATTAAATTGATCCTATCTAATTTTGTCTCAGGTGTTAAACACAATCACAACACACAGGCAGTACAATTAAAAGCGCACAATGAAAAACAAAATTGATTGTCTGCTTAACAGCTGCAGTGCAAAGTAACATTTACACACAAAATGCATGTAAGCCTTGTTAAGCTGAAGGTGTTAGAAATCCTTAGAAAAGACTGCACCCTGCTGGAAGATCTGTTAACTTGCTGTAACGTCTAGTTGGTAAAGCAATCAAGCTTGTAAGTTTTTCTTTAAGTTTCGTAGGACAAAAACATTTGCTATGCAAAACAAAAAGCTTTTCGAGCATACAGTGTTCCAGCTCATACACTTCTTAGGTTTTATGTGCCAATTACTCATTGCATTTCAAAATATAAAGCCAAATATATTAAGGCAATTTTATACTACAATAAAAATTTTCATATCTACATCCTGTGACACTAAGAGCAGTACAGACAATTTTCTGTAATTCCACTTCCATTCTTGAACCATAGCAGGTTAGTAAACAACACCACCACCCAAGCAAAACAAACAAACAAACAGTATACCAAGGGAAGAAGCAACAGGAAACATAATGCTTTTAAAATCACTCTGTGAGCAATGGAAATAATGAATCACGGATTTGGGTTTTATATTCCTCATATTCCATTAATATATTTACTTATCCCTTTGGCCCATGCGAAAATGTGAGCTCCTTATCACAATACTGCAGCACATTCGAAATTGCCCTCAACTCTTTATTTCACACTTGGCAGTCACCGCTTTCTTCCTCCCATGCCCACCACAGACCTGCAGACTTCTCCCAGCTCCCACATTCCTACCCCTCCAACTGACAGCAAGGAACGACACACACTGCAACTGATTGAGAACAACATTCATGCTGGTATGCAGGGGCCGATGGGTCAAAACCCCATTATACCCAGAACACACAGTGTTCAAGTTGTCCCTAACCCTCCTACATTGCCAACATTTCTGAGGTCTGCTTCCTTTATGCACCTGCTAATTATCATAGTGGTTATTGGAATTTGAGGCTCACTTCTCTCCATCAATCTTGGCTGAACTTGGTCAACAGGTTCTAAAGCACTTGAAGGCAGACACACGGTGAAACTGCATGATAAACATTCTTCATAAAAGCAGACTAGTAAAATTCTACTAAAAATGTCTAGGAACTAACAACTAGATATATGTTTCTACACATTCCATATGAAAACAAGCAAAGAACTACCTTATCAGCTTTGACTAATATTTTACTGTCATACATCAACTAAAGCAATGCATTTAGGGCCGAGGGAATGGACAAGCTGGATGACCAACTCTGAATCTGGTGTGAACACATACATGAGCTACCGTTAAACTGAACGGCAGAAGTAAACAACATTCGTGGAGCAAGAGGCTAGAATGTATTTAACTTCAGCTTGCCCTCAATTCAAATAATGGATCTTTCCTAAGATATCAGTAATTTGAGATAATATACAACACTATAATTCTGTACTGCCAGCAGGCAGTAATGGGAAAAGTTGACTGAGGTCATCACATGCAATATACTGTTCCAGTTTCAACAGCCATATCTTTATATACAAAACAGTGTACTCAAAAGAGCAGTCGTCATTTGTCTTGTGTTTGTTTTGTTGTTTTTTTTTTTTTTTATATTTACTGCAGAATTTGATTATAAGCATCTATAAATTTGATTTGAAGATTGACTTTAAATATATATATATATAATTCCATTTCCCAAATAGTATTCCTGCTAAATTAAAAGCAAATTTGCACTTCCAGCTTTCTGCCTATTAATTGTGAAAATCTCATCTTAGCCTTGCTTATCTTTGCACCCATCAGACTTACCAATCATCATTACTTGCAACAGTAAGAGCAAACCCTCCCCTTTAATTCAGGTAGCATTGCTCTTGTGCAATCACTCAAAAATTGCTGGTGAGGTGTCAAAGGAAGCACAGAAAATTCAGCACCATGCAAGAATTGCATTAACAGCAGTAAAAACAGAATTAGTTTAATCCTAATTTTAGTTTAATACCAATTTAGTAACATAGTATGTTAATGCAGATACAAATCATATTTATTCTCAGAACCTTGAGGGGATGCTGTAAAAATTGAAAGGTCTACTAAAGGCTGAGAGACCTGAGCCTCCAGTCTGGAAAGAGGAGGCTGAGAGTGGATCTTGTTAGTGTTTATAACTATTTAAATTGCAGGTGTCAAGTTGACGGGGGTGGACTTCAGTGGAATCCAGCAGTAGAGCTATGGGCATAAACTGCAACACAGGAAATTCCATACTAACACAAGGAAGAACCTCTATCCTGTCAGAGTGACAGAGCACTGGCACAGGCTGCCAGAGAGGCTGTGCTGTCTCCTCCACTGAAGATACTCAAGAGCAGCCTGGACACCTACCTGCATGACCTGCTGTAGGGAACCTGCTGTAGCAGGGGGTCAGACTCAAAGATCTCTAGAGGCCCCTTCCAGACCCTACAATTCTGTGACATGTTAGTAAATTTCCAGTACAAATAGACACATTATTCACCACAATTGGAAGACTGATAAGAGGCAGCAAGAACTCTTTCCTGTAACCTCAATTCCTACCATGCAGCCGGTCTTCCACTCAAAATTTTACACTGCAAGTTCATTAATCTTATTAACAGTTACTACTGTTACTAGAGCAGGCTGGTAGTTCTCTCTCTACTGATCTGGGTTCAGTACATTAAATAATAAATTCAGTTCTTAAAATGCCAAGGACACAGTGCCCATGCACCATACTATTGTAGAACACAGTACGATGAAGAAGTTGATACGACTTTGAAACATTCTAACAAGTTACTACCAAATGTAAAACTAAAAAATAAAAATCAACATAGGCACTATAGCGACTGAAGTATCTGCTAGAGATTTTCATTGAAATAGGAAAATTTCAGAGAAAAGAAAAAAGGGTTTTAATGTTGTCTTAAAAGTAGCTCTCGCTCCCAATAAATGAACTTAATTTTATCAATGACTGCCATAGTTTTCTAAAAGCTGGTATATGAACCTGAAATAAGGAAACCTAGAAAACAGAGCTGGAAAGAAATTTAGAAGGGTTGCCTTATCCCTGTGTCCAACACTGCTTGCAGGTACCAACCTGAAGGGACACTTCTTGGCAGACATTGGTCTGATCTGTTACAAAAACGTCATCCATGGACATTCTATCCATGTTCTGCAGAGTAGTGATAGCTCACTGTTTATATTAGGAAACTTTTAACAATATTTAATCTAAGTATCATTTGCTCCTAACACACTTCTCCACTGTTCCCTGAAGCACATTTCCTTCAATGGCATGAAAACCTGCACAAATCGTTTTATCAGAAGAGGTTGGTGGTTTTGTTGTTATGGGTTTGTTTGGTTTTGGTTTTTTCCTCTGTTTTTTTTTTTTTTTTTTTTTTTTTTTTTCTTTAAGTGTCCAAAATTTGCTCAAGTCTTTCTGATTCCTGCTACTGAACTCTTGCAGTGACCACCTTATAGTAAAAGCCATGTTAACAAAGTCAGTCAGATGAAGAAGAGGTCACAAGAATACTAATCTCAGTCCATACATGGAGTCCTTCAACTCCTTTAGGAAATCATTTTACGTTCCTTTTACTTCCAGTAGTACCTTAACCTTAAACTGCTTGTTTATGATATGTGTAGACAGACAGATAGATAATGAGATATGAGACATATTTCTCCATTTACAAAAGAGGAAAAATAACACTGCAAGTGTTTCTGTTAAGTTTCATTAATTGTTCAGAAAGCATTCCAAAAGCAATATATTTTCATATAATCCCATCTAGCATATCCAAAGAAACTAAACTCTGCTCAACTAAGGTTAGAAATAAAGGAGTAAAATTAAATATTTTGCTCAAGAATGCTGTAACTACATCAACCATCAAAAGAAATATTGAAGACACACAAACTGACAGGTTAAATACCAGAACAACTTTAGCTCTGCTTTACTGAGCTCTGTTAAATAGATTAACATTTTGAATCACATTTTTTAGCACCTGTATCCCAATCTGACCTTTGGAAAGATAATTTTCTTCTGTAGAATGAAAGCAATCCTTAAGAAGGAAGTACTGCCATTTCTTAAATCCTTGTACCTGCATTTACTGGACAACCACCCTACAAGTATCAGTGTTCAAGAAGAATCGCAGCAGATGTGTTATTTCAGCTGCTGAGACAGCCTACAACTACCCCAACTGTGGATGAATAGAAAACATGACGTAACACATGACGGGTCTGGCTGACTTACCACAACCACCAGAACTACACGCGAGCAACCTGCAGAAGAAATCAGTGACATCACTTCTGGTGCCACGGCTCACCCCAGCTGACACAACTTTGCTGTTTATCCAATCTTTGCTACACACTTGTGACTGTTGCACACAATGGACAGCAACTCAGGGCAAACACAAGCTAAATTTTTCAAAGGTACTATAAAAAAGATTTTAGTATGTTTTGGCTGCATCTGAAGCTTGAGTAATTGATCTAATCCACTATTTAGTTAATTCTGAGCAGTAAGATATTGAAAGAGAAGGCTATGTTTCTCATTCCTTTAAATTCAAACTAATTAATCAATTTGCTTACATCTCAGATGTTTTCACCACATAATTCCAGAAGCACTATATTCTGTAGAGGATGTGCTGTGTTCACCACTCAGAACAGAGGCAGAAACCTTAATCTCACTGCAAACCTGAACAGCATCTCTGCTACTGGGTCACAGACAAGACCAACTACTTCTGAGACATGCTACACTTCACGTCTTTACATTTTATGATATGCTTAAAAAAGAAAGCAAGCCATTAAAACAGTCCATGTGTAAATAATGCTAAGCACTAGGCATTCCACTGCTGCCTCAGAAACAGCAGGGGGTAGTATTTCAGTGCTTATAAACCAACATACTTTCCAGCAAACAAGTCTCACCCTGTGTTTTCCCTCCGTACAGGGTGCCCTGAAATCCCCGACTTGGATTCCTTCAGGCGCAGCCCAGCTCCTGCTCCAGGAATGCTGGTGACCACCTGGCCACTCTCCTAAGCTCCCTCTGCTCTACAGATTTTAGCAGACTTATTTAGGACTACCATGGAAATCATTAGTTTGTAGCTGGTCACCTCACATTGCTCATTTACACCTTCCTAAACACACAGTGACTCAATGCCAGCTTCGATTTAAAGTTATAACAGTAACTTGTACAGCACCACAAGCACACACAGCATTTACAAACTAGAAGATCATTCTGACTATGAGTTTGTAGTCCCAATGCATCAGAACAGCATCTAATGCTTGCAACCTACATGCATTTGCATAAAAATGGTTTTGGTGAATGCAAAATCATTTGATTTTCCCAAACTGAGCTAATACTATCCAATCCAGATTATGAATTTAGACCACCCAACTTTCAGCTCTATCTGAAGAAGGCTGTCTCCCAGCAGCTACTAATCAGCTGACATACTTCTGAGTTAGCTAAGTTTCTTCCAGTGTACCACCACACATTTGAGAGCACATTCTGACATCACATATACAGTTACAAATATTCAGGTCCCCTAAAATCTGTTTTTGAAATCTGGTATTTTTTTTCCATGTATCTCCATTTTTTTTTTTTTTTTTTGTCTTTTTACTTAAGAGTTCACTCCAACACTCCATACTTCCCTGCCCCTGAAATCCACAGTAGCTGCAGATAACCACAAATGTTCGTAGCAAACCTAGTATTTTTCAGGACACTCTGCTTGTGATTTTAGGATATATTACATCATGAATTACCATCACCAAGATTCAGCATAATCTTTGATTCGATTATAGAGCTGCTTCCTGGGTCTCTAACCAGATAAATGTAGGTGTCTTAGAAACAAGGCGCATGTTTATTTTCCACCTGTGTGCATAGCATATTCATATTAGCTCACTTACAGTCATTTTAAGCACTTCTACTCTAAATGCACCAAAAGCTTGTGTGAAATACAAAAAAAATATTATTTCAAGGGACTCAGCTGTAGAATGGTCACTAACAGGTATTCCTCTGGTGTTCTCCGCCATTTGGTCTAAATTACAGTGTAATGAGAAAAAAAAGTCCAACTTTGAAACTTAAAGCTCAAAACTTAAAGTTGTAATAAAATATCCCTTCTAATTATCCAATTCTACAATTTCATTTGGGGAAGCAAAAAAAAAAAAAAAAACAAAAACAAAACAGAAGAAAAACTAAAGCAACCTTGTATTTAATTTAGATCATGGTCATAACCTACAATAAATCACTATCATATATTATACTGAAGTTGAGCAAACTCTGTGATTCTCCTGTAAGTTACCACACAGTGAAGATGTATTTTGGGAAAGAAAAAAAAATGCAAAACTACACTGGTCTTAGGGATTAAAATTATGGTCCAAGGGGATTCACAACAGTGACAGAGAAAAACTCAACAGTCACACAGTTACTCTCTGCTGAAGCCATTTCATCCTCTTCACATCTCATTCAACTTATGCTAATAAAAATGTTAAAATGACATACAGATGCAATATGATGTCCTTCGACAGTGGCTATTTCCATTCTGAAGATAGAGCTGCACTAACTGCTTTTACCAATTCAAGGAAACACTGACCCTAAACAATCCATTCTACCATCCTGCACCTCTCCGAAGGCTAAATTCACTGAAAAAAACTATTTCATTTTTAATTATTTTTTAACTTAAGATCAATCAATCAGTTCAATCAGCAAGCCAACTTCATTAGCCAAAAACCAGTGATAATGTAAGGGGTGGTATGGGAATGTGTCACCTCCTGAAGACAATTATACTTGTCAAGTCAGAATCATAGAATCACAAGGTTGGAAAGGACCTGCAAGATCATCCAGTCCAACTGTCCTCCCATTACCACTGCTACCACAAGCACTAAACCACATCTCGCAGCTCCTCTCCCAGGCACCTCTTGAACACTGCCAGGGACGGCAACTCCACCACCTCCCTGGGCAGCCATTCCAGTGCCTGACCACTCTCTGAGAGAAAAAGATCTTCCTCATGTCTAATCTAAACCTCCTCTGGTACAATTTGCGGCCATTTCCCCAGGTCCTGTTTGTTATCTGGGAGAAGAGGCCAAACCTCCTCATCACAGCCTCCCTTCAGGAAGTTGTAGAGTGCAATGAGGTCTCCTCTGAGCCTCCTCTTCTCCACACAGAGGTATCTTTAGAAGCAGCTGAACTCTCGTCATCTGCACTGTGGCAGCTGTTACATTGTGAGAATAAAACATTTATCAGCAATTACCTCCATGATCTCCTCCTGATCAATTTACAGTACTGTAAAAAGAAGGAATACACAAGAGCAAGCAGTCTAAAATGCACTACTGGTGTACACAGGATTGCTGACTACCAGAAACATGGCACAAAACTGGTAAATATTTTGAATGTAAATTGAGGTGTAATCTTGCAATAACAACAGAGTAATAGGATTTGGAGGAACCAGTGAAGGTGACTTCATCCACTGCCCGCTCAAAGGGAAGTTGCTCAGGTCTTTGTACAGTCAAGTCCAACACTAAAAATATTAAATAAAAAAAGACCTAAAATAAAACTGCACCCCCTAGAAAAACGACTACACTACCTTTCAGGACATTAAATGGCATCACAAGAAACTTAAATAATTTTCTGACTTTTCAAGAATATACATAAAGCAAATCAACAAGGTCAGTGAAGAACTTGACTTGCTTTTAATTATCAGCGTATTTTTATTAATGTTCACAAGAATCTACTAACCAAAAATGGCAAATAGATGTGAAAAATTAAAAGGGAAAAAAGCAAAAAAGCACTTGTATATCTTTGAGGATATGAATGCATAAGATAGAAGCACAAGTATTACTACCATGTTTTCTCAGTCAACTGGCAGCAAATAAATAAATAATAACAAACAGATTTTGAAAGAAGCCACAGCTTTTCTGACTTGGTTCAAAACACTTTTGCTTTTACACTTTCTATTCTAGTCTAGTCCCCAACAAAGCATAATTTCTTCTTCCTGCTCAGGGATATAATTATGTCTTCATTAGTTCTGAAATGCAGTACAGTAGGAAACTGTTGATTTTTTGGCAGCATTGGCATACTAAATAAGAATAGCCAGATGCTGCTTACATCACTTTCAGATATAGACAAACTAAAAGCAAAACAAAAATCAATGCACAGGTGTTCACGAAAGCAATAGATTTCAAGCTCCCCCCCTGTCTGGCTCTCTGTTAGAAGGGTATTCCATGTTGGGTCTCAAAAGGAACATGGTATGTCCATAGCTATTTCATGCCCTCACGTGAACATACTGAACACAAATTGTAGCAGATAAAACTCTGTAACCATCTGGTCAACTAAAGTATTTCATATGAATTGTAAGCGACCTGTTCATTGGTGAACAGAATGCTTCCTGATTGGGATCTTCGTTCTCCTTTCTGCTGTATTTTGATTGAAAGCTAAGGATGGCAGTTAGCAGAACCCCACGATATGCTGTTCTTTTGTTTGTACACCAACAGGTGCACGAACAGCCATTAAGTAGGCTGGTGCTAAGAAGTGCACAATAGCATTAACTGCTCAGTTATGCTCTAGGAATCAATGGAATTACCATGAAGGAAATACAATAAACTGAAGTTCGTATGAAAAAGGAGATGAGCACTCACTTGCAGGAGTGCCCAGTTATAACTAAAAATTATACTTTCATTATCAGCCATTCTTCCAGTTTATGACTTACTAAAACAATAATCACTTCCTGCTTTGGGACTGAAATTACTCCTGATTCTCCTCATTCCAGAAGGTTTGCTTGTTTGTGGTTCTTCTGGAGAGAATGGAGAAGGGCAGATCAGGGAAACCCATCACTACAATATTTTTAAGCAATATTCATAATCTTTTTTTGCTCTCTGGGCTCTTCAAATACAAATGTTGAGTTCTCAGTTAGGGTCTTTCTGGAAGCAAAAGACTGCTGAATTTCATGAGTGTATTCTTAATAACAAAAAAAAAACAAAAAAAAAGAGTTGATAAAGTATAGTTAAAGGCTTTAGTTAAAAAAAAAAAAAAGCAATTATTAAAAAAATCCACCACGGAATCTGCACACTATTTTCTTGTCAGAAGTACAGAGTGCAGCCAGAGAGATAAGCAAATATTAAGCATTTGAGAAATCTAGATTATAATATTTTTAATATTTTAGTATTAAGAATTATTGACATTTCAGGAATTATTGACAACATGAATATTCATTTGTCATTTGTCTGAAAGCTATGCTTACCATTAACATATAACTTGAAAAGCAAGGCTTTCAGCACATTAAAACAACTGTGTGCATTAGAAAGCCCATCTCAAACATCACTGTATTTGGAACAGAGCTTAAATATAAGGGTTACACAGATAGCTCTGTAATGACCTACAGAATGATTGAATGCGTAACAGTTTGGTTCAAGTCTCACCTTCAGTCTTTGCTTATTTAATTCAAGACCTTTGGAATGAATGTATTCTTTATGATCTTCTGTATAATGGGAACCAACATTTCATTCAAAATAACTACACAAATACGTGATAAAAATGATCATTACTGGAAGGTACATCTCGACCATTATGTACATTTAGGAGGAAAAGTACTATATTTTCACAATCACAAACAGCAAATTCTATACAAAAGGACAATGAGTGAGGAGCAGTGCAGATACACATGTACAAACAACTCAAAAGAGGTGTCTCTCAATCACCTCTTCTGCTACCTCAGGATGAAAAGGAAAATCCTGGACTTCTACTACCTGCCTCCTTCCTAGACTTGACAGGAGCCATCTGGCTCTCTCCAATCACTTGCAGCTGCTGCCTGCTTAAAGGAAAAGCAAAAAGGAGGGGTGAAGGATGTGATGTGCAAATACAGTAGGAAGAGAGTCTTCACCTCTACAACCAACAAGCAGTTTGTACTATAATTTCCATTTTCAAAAATATACCACATACCGACCATCAGATAAACCATGGAACATCGAAGTATCTGCTCAGGAAGACAAATGACTTTACCAGAGAGCTAGTTATATGAAAATATAAAAACACCCTAAGTTATACACTTAGAGCCAAAGGTAGAATTTTGCCAATGTATCAGATTCCAAATCTTTATTTTTTCATAAAGCTGGGTCCAACTCAGATGCAATGTAGAAATTATTTTAATTGGCTTTGACTCCAGTTCACACAAAAGAAAAAAAAATCACAGAATCATGAATATAAGAACAAAAAGCAAGTCCTTCAAGTCTATGTCCAAAAAAAAAAAAAAAATAGGTAGTGTAACATTCTTCACTGCTCACTCAAAATGACCGAATGGTACCACAGATATTCTATATTCTACCATGAATTAGAAAAACACATACAATAATAATTTGTGCCCATTCCCAGTGCTTTGTTTTTTCTCCTCTTCTTCTAATTCTCTTGAAATAAATTTCTGGTCAAATAATGGAAGCTGTGATCATGATTTGTCTCCAGATATTTTCACCAATGCTGTCAATAATAGCCAGGTCCCTGGAACTGCCTTAGTTTTGTATTTCCTACAAATAACTGCAACATAACCGGTCCTTTCCATAACATATATATATAATTATTATTTTTTAATGAAGCAACTTAGTTGTCTTCTCCTATAAATATTCTAATAAACTCTGAAAGCCATGACAAAACACAGGTAGTAGAGCCCTGGAGCACTCTGCTACAGGTAACAGCTTGTCTCTTGAGCCCAAAGGACATGGGAGTTGCAGTGGGGATTAGAAAGAGAAATAAACAATGGTTGTTGCAAACGTTTAAAGATTAGAATACTGAGCACTCCTTCATTGTGCACAGTCTATTACTGAACCACCATAATTAATAATGAATTAATCTGTAATACTTCACAATCTTCTTCGGGTTTTTTTGTTTGTTTGTTTTGTTTTTTAAAGATGTTTCACAAAGAAAGGTGAATTAAAGAGATTGTGACTTACTTTTAAATCAATGCCTCATCTAGATCAGTTGGCAGGCTGTTCCCTGTCAAATGCAACATGCTTTGAGTTTGAAATTTGGATACACGGTTCATACGCAGGGTGAAATATCTTGTAAAAGCCATATCTGATTAAAAAGAGAGACATTACTAAAGGTAATCAAGTTCTTCAAATATGTCAATAGTTGTAGAGAATGTGCGACGTCACAAGGCAGGATTCTGTCATTTGTTTCTTCACAGAACTGAGCACTATTCACTTTGAGGAATTTGTGTTGATAATACCCTTCTAAAGCACTTTATCCAATGCAAGCTAAAACTCCCAGGAAAGACCTGTAAATGCACAAATATATGACAAACACAGAATTTCTTGTTACTGGACACTACTCTGATGTCTGATACTCCCACAAAGCCCAGCTCAAACCCCAGAAGCTTCACCAACCATAACACAAAGCACCAAACACTCTAAGGGCACCACAACACACATGAAAGGAGCTGCCAAGAAGCATTTAAACCAGCACTGCTAAAATGCTGAAGCAGAAACCTGCAGCAATGCTCCAAACTGCCAACATTTGCCATTATAATTCTACATGTTAGAAGACAGACAGATATCTCAATATACATGTCATATTATACATACAAAGGCAGATGTTTGAAAAATACAGTAGTTTGAGTTATCTGTGCGCTACAGCAACTGTTAATTTAGTTGATACTGAAAGGTTCAATACAGACATAAAGATGAAATTATCATTACAGCGCTAAGAAAATAGCAAATTAAGCAACCTAAACTAAACCTTAATAATGGATACAAACGTAACACCATTGCTCCAAACATACACAGAACCTCCAGAACTAAAAATGCCACTTAGCTTCCAGGACCTGAACAGTTTCCCCGACCACAACTTGAACTAGTATACTCCTCATCTATCAAGACACGTGGAGCACAAAGCCCAAAGCCCTTTGATCACAGCCTGTATGCTCTACTGGCCATACGCTCTGATGTTTCGTTTTGCAACTGACTTCTATTTTCAAGAAAGAAAACCACTGAAGTTTATAAATACAAAGCTAGGGAGGTAAGAACATTTTTCGAGTTTCAGGAAAAAAACTTCGCTTTTCAGATGCACTTTTTTTTAACACTTAAAATGATCGCTGGTAAATGGTTACCGGTACGGTAAACGGTTATGATAGCAATTATGTATTCACTTATTTCCTGATAATACAACGTTCCACTTTTTGCAATTTTGGCACTTCAGTAACTGTTTTTGCATTTTAAATACTTGAAATTCAGACATACATTTCATGAATCAGAATGAACAAGCCGTTAGAAAATAAAAGACTTCTTAGATATAACTTCAACTAGCCAAAAATTTCATTAAGACTTACATATACCATAATGAAAAGATGTTACAGCAATGCTGTAACTTTCACTGAAGTTTCAATCTTCCACAGCTTAGCTTTTCCTTTTAATAACGTCCACATTCAAAGGGGATCTACAATATTTATCTTTCATTTAATCATTTAACTCTATCTCACACGGTCAAAGCATCACTAAAAAAATAACAACTGCAGAACTTCCTTATTTTCCCCTCACCTGCAGTATGTAAAACCACATCACAGCCTAATGAGAAATGGAAGTCATTGAAAAACCACACTTCTTTCAGTGCTGGAAACTGAAGGTAATTGAACAACTAGTTCTACAGGTGTTTCAAGTTTAAAGGATGCTCTGTCGTACAGGTGTGGCCTCACTACCTGAGAAGCATAAAATGACATACAAGCAGCATTTGTCATCCTATCTATCATCTGACACTAATACCAATACAATCGGACAGAAACTCAACTCTGTTCCATGATAGGCAAATGTGATAGAACCAATTCCTCCCAGAATATACAGGAACAGGTTTCTGGATCTTCAGCCAAAAGCAATGAGCTGCATTTTTGTATTCTTGCTTAAATCCTCAGTATTACCTGAGGACTTCCCAGAACCAGAGAGTCAAAGGGGTTGAAAGAGACCTCTGGAGATGATCTAGTCCAACCCCCTGCCAAAGCAGGTTCCCTACAGCAGGTTATATACGAAAGCATCCAGGAGGGTTCTGAGTATCTCCAGAGACAGAGGCTCCACAAACTCTTTGGGTTCCATCTTTGGGTTACACTGAACGCAATGAGCTTTTTCCTCAAGTTCATATGGAATTCCTATGTTCCAGTTTGTGTTTACTGCCCCTTATTCTGCCTCTGGTCTCTGCTGAAAAGGATCTGGACTAGTCCATTGGATTCCTGTCCTTCAGACATTTGTAAGTACTGTTAAGATCCCTTTTCAGTTTTCTCTTCCCCAGGCTGAACAGCCCCAGATCTCTCAGCCTTTCCTCATAAGGGAGATGCTACAGGTCCCAGTTATCTTTGTGGCCCTCCATTGGACTCTCTCTGGAAGTTCCCCGCTCTTTTTGAGCTGAGGAACTGAGAACTGGACATGGTGCTCCAGATGTGGACTCATCAGGGCAGAATATACAGAGTATAACCACAAAATAAATAAATAAATAAATAAATAAATAAAAATAAATCACAGTTTACCTTCGTAACTTATTGCATCATTAACCTTTTGCTTGCAAATTTTATCACAAAGCCTTAAATCAGGTAATTCCTATTGCCTTAGTTAAGTACTGTAAGTAGGAAAAAAAATATTAATCAACATATACCATGTAACATTTCCCAGAGCATGGAACCCCTTATAACCTGGAAGTACCAAAAATAAGAAGCTACTTTACTGACAAACTACATGCTGTCACACTTCATTTTAACAGTCTATTAATATTTTTAATAACAAAATATATGTGGAAAAAGTAATAACCAACATTATATTTCTTGAGACTAATTTATTCCATCACGATAGCTGGTTCCAACTCACCACTGCTTTTAAGCCACAAGTTATCAAGTAACAAAACCAACATTTTGTGAAAATATATTGCATACTCCATCTTTCCTGTTTTCATACGAAATCATAATCCCAAATCACCGGATCATAATACTCTGCATAGGAGCCATTTGTGATACCATCATCAGAGATTGCAGCATTAGGTAAGAAAAAAGCAGCAGGCTAATCCTAACACGGATGTTATCTTCCTGCAAACACTCCTTATTATAAAGCACACTTAAGAAATCCACAAAATACATTCTCCCCAATGTTTTTTCAGACTTCTCCAGAAAGCATCGTATGTTCTTTCACTCCATACTATCAGTAAGAGGTGCTTCTGTGAAAAGCTCAGGTGTCAGTGTGTTACTGTAATGTTTTTAAATGAGAGAGTAAAGAAAAGGGAATTTTTATTTTTTGTCTTGTCTTTATACAAAACTTCATCTTTTATCAGTGCATATAAATATGGTTCTCAGAAAACATACCACTAAACAGCACATAAGCAGCTAGATGAACTTCCTCCATTTTTCACCTTCCACACTTGTTTTACATTTTTGTGCTGTGTGAAAATGTAACTATCAAATATTCCTATCAAAGCTACTTAAAACTATGCTGCAAAACCAACTGTTCACAGCTGTTTGTAAAAGTTCCTAAGAAATAAATTGAACAATCTCCTGTTTCTACCCCATCAATTCTGTATGTGTACAGCCATCAATTCAGAACCCATCTATGAACTGTGGAAAAGTCTCGGGTCATTGTAAGGGAACATGTAAGTGTCAAATCAGGTAAATAAGCCTGGCATAGCCTCAAATCTGTAACGTTTCTTGTTTGTTTAATACAACCTCTTATTCAATCTCATTTCCTGAATAGAAAGGATAAAATTACAAAGAAATCCATCACCAATTTCTTCAGCATCCCAACAGCACCAGAGCTTAAAAGGCATAAAGTAATCATCCCAGACAAGTGTGATGAGCCATCAGTATTACAAGACAAGTTAAGGAAGATGGAAGCCAAGTTTCTCCTCCCCTTTGTAAAGGGATATGAAAACTTCTGCTATATTTGCTGAGTGCTCTGTGTTTAAAAGGAAAAGAGGCAACTGGCACAACTGCATAGATATCAGAACAGGAAGATCCTCAGGAAAACCAGACTGCTCTTTCCTCGCCATCATGACCACTGGAGTCCCCATAACAGTTTAGGTACAACATACTCCTTGCTCTTTCAACAGCAGCATCAGTGCCCTTCACATGTAGTTACCACTGCGATACGCTGTCAAATTAACCTGAACAATGCAAATAAAGAAGGCAATTTTAACTACCTAAAATACAGACAAACCAGAATGTAATGATGAAACAAATGAGTGACACTTCTCTAACTACAGGCCTCGACCTTGCTGAGTTGCAGTAGTCTGCCACAGCCAAAAGTAGTTCTGAAAAGCAGAAAAAGTCTGAACTTGCCATAATGGAAGAGATAAGGAATGGCAAATAGCTTTTCTACAAAATTAAATAAGTGAACAGAAGCTGTCGTAAACATCAATAATTAAAAGCCAAGAACAAGAATCCTCATCCTTTTAAGTATTGTACAGATTGTCCCTAAACTAAATGCTTCTAAGATTTCTGGGACAAAGAGAAATTATTTTTGGTTAAAACAGATTATTTTAACCATGTAAATGAACTGTTTGAAATTGTTCCAGGCATTAAGAGTTTTCTTCAAGAGACAACGTGAATACCTTTCTTTCTAACCTATTTTACAAAACTGTTCACAGTAAGAACCACTCTTACCAAAACTGTATTACCGTAAAATTCTATTAGGCAGCCATAACTGCAAGCAATATTGCATTTAAATATACGATTCGCTTCAGAAATATTTTTATTATTGCAACTCAATGTATATCTTTAAAATATTTTTACTTTCTGCAAATACTATTTGATCTAAAAATTACATGTTGTAAAACCTTATTGTATATTGTATGTTTTATAGCAGATGCATATTCAGTACTATTTCCTTACCAGAATTAAATCTGTTCTATCTGCTCTGTGTGGTGTGTACGGTAGATCTCCAATGTACAACAGCACCATAAGCTCATTTTGGATTAATCAAGAGAGTATTATGAAGATTCACTTGACCACGCTCCTTACATAAAACTTCTGATTCTCTAACACACAGCAAACTTCTTCCAAAAGCAGGGATTCCTGACTTCACTCACTGTGGCACTCAGAGAACATTCATCTGCATCAGAGGCAAACGCGCATCCTGCCCGCCTTCAGCTGACACACAGAACATCATTACATGGAAGTTTAATTGCTATCAATATTAATTTCAAAAAAATTCCTTCCTGCTCTTCTAAAGAAGTGATACGCAGTCATCATCAACTTTATATTAGGTATAAATTTGACACCCTACTGTCTTTATGGTACATGATGAAAAACCTTTGGTACTGTACTACGTGTTACTATGGTGCTATGTGCACTATGGTGCTATCTTCGTTTCTGCTGGTAGGCTGCTCGATTCTTATGCTCGTGAGCAATTCATAACATGAACAGGTAGCCACTCTAACTAGAGGGATCTTGCTCATTTCTGAGATCATCATGTAAGGCAAAGCCTAGAACTGATTGTTCTTCACGCAGTAGTAAATCAGTCATTTGCAGTCTGGTAAAAGAAAAGTAGACTTGCTTGGCTATTTTTGTATGTACAAGCATAGTGCTTACTGCAGCAGCAAAAGAAACGATGTAGGAACACGTACCACTGGAGAAAGCTTACAAACAGGTTTAAGAAAAAATGGGGCAGCCCTACATAAAACTCCACAAGAGATCACGACAGACAAACTTGAGAAAGGCTTGTGTGAAACAGCCCGGCTAATAGGAGGTAATAACTGTACCTCTGATTAATCCTGACGTTGGCATTCAGGTTTTAGTTTACCTACACTAAAATACCACTACTGTCATGAAGAAAGGAAGTTCTACTTACAATCTCAACTTCCAAAGTATTTTAGCATGAGACGGTAAATACAAACAACTTCCAATTCCAAGCTGAGAGGCTTGCAGATGCAGACACCTGGAACGCCAAAGCAGCTCACCCACAATTAAGGCTCACACTGCTAAAGCAGTCTTCCACTGCCATCCTTCCTCTGTAGTACAAAACTTTCTTAAAATAAAAATAAGAAATCTTCCTCTAATTAAATCAAACTGTTTAGGTATGAAATATTTACACTTGCTGCACAACTGCAAAACACTAACAATCCATTTTCAAGTCAACAAATAGTTGTGGTAAATAACATTTTGTAAATTGAAAACAAGCCTGAGATCTTCAGGGTGAGAACTACAGTACAAGAAAATAAGCATCCTTTCAACCAAACATCTTTTGTCAAGTTGCCCTTACAAAAATTCTTACCAGCCATAGGGCAAGTCTAATTTCACATACTGCACTGCATTACTGAACAGGAATATGGTTTTTTTTCTAAGATAAAGATACATGTATTTCTTTAACCATAAAAGTGAGAGGCATTTGTGGTAGCAGTCCTCAAACTTTATGATAGATAACATTCTCCATTCAGACTCAGGACCGTTTCTGCATCCATAATCTCCCAATTGCTGCTCAAATCGTACACAATTGAAACGAAAAACAGTGAGACTGCACATAAACTGCATTTCAGCCTTGGTTATTAAGGAAAGAAGGGTCCTGCTGACAATATCCCACAAGGCAGCAGACAACTGAGAACTGATTTTAGAATTCTGAAGCAAGAGTGTAATACATGGAGAAGCGGTAGGAGATCAATCACTTCTCCAAAAGATGTCTAACCTAAGTATTACTGATAAAAAAGTACGGATATCTCTTTGCAGAAAAAGGTTGAGAGAGGAACATGAGTCCTACAGATGACCTTATCTCACACATTCTGTTTATTTACATCCGGAATCTATTGTCTTTGCCTCCTCAATAAACACTCATGGGGGCACGGCTGCAGAGAAAGATGCACAAAGATGGAGCTACAAAGGGAAAGAAAGCAAAGTAACAATGGCAGTTACGTCCACTAAGCAAGTACTGGTGCTCGCTGACGTGACTTTGCAGAAGAATACTTCCATGAGGTTTTCTTCCTCTAAGGGCAAATGTTCTTGCCTTGTGCATCAGGAGCTGGATTACTGCCAGGCACCACAGTTGTGATCTCTGAAATGATTAGCACTAAAAATTTAAATGAGGTCTGTAACAGCAGTATTTTATACTTAAAGTAAAAAGAACAAATGGAAACTACAGCTGGTACATTCTTTAACACTTCTTTACTTTTTCAGAAGTCCTTTAAATGGTACAAAAGCAACTAAGTCATACAGAAATAAACATCAAACTACATAAATAATACCTCAAATAACTTACTACATGACTACTAAGATTTTTTCAGGCATTTCACTTCCTGGTGTAAGAGATACAAACTTATCAAGGACTTAAGCCTCAGCAGAATCCCAATGAATAATATTTGTTTTCAAATGCCTCACCATTCACCTTCTGCCAAGAAGTCCAAATCTACACTAAGGATTCTCTTGTTCCCTCATGATGGCATGTCACAGAGATTCTTAACTATGCAGCATTTTATACTCACTTTCTTATACTCTATTTTATTTTCAACCTCAGCTGCCGATGTTTTATGGCTCATAATCAGCCATACATCTCTTGTGTTATTATTATTAACTCAATGCTATTTGTACTCTTTTCACCAAACATCCTCACAGTACTGCCATAATTTCATTTGATTAAGTGTCTTGATTACACAGGAATTTCTGATGGTCAAGGAAAATGTTTTCAAGCATAACTCAGTCTGTTCTGCACACATTCTGCTCCACAAATCTACCTGTCTCAACACTTTTAACCTATGGTATTATTCCTTGATAAACTCTGTCATTTAACTTTCCATACTGTATTAATCTATCACCACCTCCTGTATCATCATCAATGCACACTACGCTCTCATATATGCTTTCTGCATACAAAATCTACACACACACAAACTCTACATGACAATCTGTGACTAGGAAAGCTCGCCTGTTCTAAGACCACTGCCAGCAAAATGTCCCTACTCAGCTTTCTCGAAAATACTGCAAAAATAACAACCCCTGTAATCATCACATATCTTCATTTTAAAACTCACCAAGATCCTCTGATCTTTCTCTCTCTTCTTCATGTAGCACCCACGTTCACACTACAGTGAGACCTAAAGTTTTTACTAATTTGATCACTCATTAAGCTGCTCCATTTTATGGACTAGCCAAGAAAAACTATTTATCTCCATCTGTAAATAACTTCCAGGAACACAAGACAACCGCTAAGCCTTGAGAATTACTCAAGTGACAAGACATGATCTAATGTAGCAAACCTACTGAAAAAGGGAGAAGGAGGTAAAAAATAAATAATTGCTAAATATGCAGAGTCTTTTCTATATTCTAGAGTTGTTCTCCTTATTCTAGGAGTTGTTCTTCCTGTTTTGCCTGTAATGGGACTTCCCTTGGTACATATGATAACCTTTACAAACCTAAAGGAAAGCAAACTGAAAAACTCTTTTGGAAAGTCAACCATAATGCAGTAACTTACAAAACTTGATAAAAATAAACAAAAGAATAAACAAACAACAGAAGTAGGCAATTCAGGACTGCAGTCTGTTGGCATGCCTCTCTGCAGCTAATGCTGCACTCAGTGGAACCCTGATGCAGGTGTCCATAAAAACAGATCTCTATAATTAAAAATAAACAAACAAACAACAACAACAGAACAATCGAACGACAGCAACAAAACAACCACCACAACCCCTCAGCACCACCAAAAACCTGAAAGCAGAGCTTGTATCACTACTGGGGGGCAATGTCAGCAGCACAGCAGTCACTCAAGGGACAGCAATATTGTCTGCTTGAAAAAGGATGCCACAAGCTGCTAAGTAAGATAACAGCAATAATTTCTGATGTATATTTGCAAGAAACAATGAGGAGCTATGCTTCTTTTCCACTCTCCTCCATGCAGTGAGGTAGAGCAGGCAGATACGTATCCCCCTTTAAACAGTTCTTTTCTTTTTTCTCTGGAGACATCAACATTACCAAGAGCTCAAAAGAGAAGTGGCAATAAGCACAACCGCGAAACACAAATTTCTGTTTTCTTTCAGAAAGAAAAAGTATATATTATAAACAATCATTCCAATCATAAACAAAAAACTATGCAGCTGTATGACGGTATCTGTATACTACAGCAGAAATTGCAGTTGCATGAAGAATACAGTTTGCCCACACCTTTGAGTGGTTCACCCGCTCTCTGCTCACTAACTGCACTGAACTATTTACATTCCACTACTTGGAGTAGTTTTAAACAGTAGCCACTTTTTATGCTCTAAACTGAGTTTAGTAGTTCTCTTCCCAAAGTACACAAGCCTAAGGCCCAGGGCAAGCATATATGGTCATATATAACACATATGGTCATGAACTATCAAAAAGAAACAGCACTTTATAATTAATTCCATCCCAAGACTAAAACTTTGTCTCCAAATCTTCATTTTCACATGGGTATAAAAACTTTTCTCAGAATTTGTGAAAGCTTACTCCATTAAATTTTCAGTTGGAAATTGATTCTTAACAAATTCATAGTATCAGAGGTGGGACAGAAGTAGTCCTAATACAACTATCTCAAACTGAAGCTAACAACTGGTGTTTCATATGCCACATACTTAACAGCACTCCTGCATTTCATATAATTAATGAACAAATTACTCAGAAATGTCTCTGTCTTCAGAAAGTTACAACATCAGCATTTGAAAAAACCCTCACAGTTCCACAACTGTATTTTTCTAGCTTTCTTAAGCATAGCAATGCCTATAAACAAGTTTTTTACCACAAAGAAACCAACTCCCTGAAAGCTCTTTAAGGAAGAGATAAAATCCTTTTATTTTCATTTTATGTCATTTTATGCCCTTATCATATTTTAATACAAGGATAGAAGTAACAGTAATTATGATGATAGAATTCTTACATTAAAACGAGAATGGTAAATTTGGTGTTAACAAAAAATATAAACCAGCAGAACAGAAATTTGTAATATTAATGCAGCACTGCCAGTACAAATGAAGATGCAGAAGAACCACTGGAAGGTTTATACCATACATCAAAACCTCACTGCAGAAAGCAGGTGGTGCAGTTTGAGTCCAGAGATTACTCAGCACTTCACTATGACATCCTTCACTCAGCAGCAACCCAGCTCTGGGCAAAAGTCGTAATATCCAGTGACCAACTTAAACAATGGCCACAAGCTGCACCAGAGGAGGTTTAGGTTAGTCATAAGGAAGAACTTTTTCTCTCAGAGAGTGGTCAGGCACTGGAATGGCTGCCCAGGGAGGTGGTGGAGTTGCTGTCCCTGGCAGTGTTCAAGAGGCGTCTGGGAGAGGAGCTGAGATGTGGTTTAGTGCTTGTGGTAGCAATGGTAATGGGAGGACAGTTGGACTGGATCATCTTGTAGGTCCTTTCCAACCTTGTGATTCCATGATTCTATGAGGGAGCTAACCATTAAAGACTGTAACTTTTCAGTACTTGATTACATAACCTCCCTTTTTCTTTCTGAAATGTATCTATCCCATAAACCTTGCCAATCACCACCAGTACACAGACACACTGGCTTTCTCACCTAGTTCTCTACATTCACACTCCCTTTGCAAATCAACTACCTATGTTCAACAGCTCTTCTCCCTCACTAAAATAGCTCCACACACTTAATCTTCCCTCTTCTTTGGCTTTCATGTGGTGGGCCCAAGTGGACCCGGCGCTCAGGGTATGCCTCTCAGCTCAGGGTACGAGTACCAGACTGGCCAGCAACCCAGAAGCACAGATGTATCTCAGTGCCTCCATGCTGCACATCTGGATTGCTTGGCATGGAGATGTAGATTTTCCCAATGGGCACATGCCAAGTCAAGAAATAAATTCATTCTTCAAATCTGCAAACCTCAGCAAATGATCTGAGCCAAATAAGCTTTGGCAAAAATAAAAAAAATAAAAACACAGCACTCAGAGTCACTTCTACCTAGTGGCCTCCTACAGTGGAGCTCTGTGCAATCTGCCCTATAAGGTTCTATCTTGTAAAGCAATCAGATCAACAATCCTGTAAGTTTATGCTGCTGCTGTACACTATTTGGTATGCAAACAATCACATTTGTGTCTATTTCACTACAACTTTCCATCGTTACTTTCACAACATAAAGAAGGTTCCAATCATAGTTATTCCAGTGTTACAAATGCTGTAAAAGTTGGTAATACAACAGAACACTACAACACTGTACAACACTACAACAGTGAAATTAAAGTGAGTAAATTCTTTGGTACATTCATACAAGAAACAATGATTACAAGCATCTTTGCACTAATAAGTTTAGATATACATTTCCATATTTAACATATAAAATGACTGCTAAATTGAATTTTAAAGTTTAATGTAGATGTAGACCTTCTGTAGATCTTTCCACCAGCTGGATCTTCAGTAAGTGTCAACAGCTCTTTGCTTTCCAGACTTACAAAGATCACCAGAACTCCCAAATGCTTATATTTATTTAACCATGTAAAAAACAAATCCTGTTATATTCTTAAACACCTAATATATATATTTATATATATAAATATATATAAATATATATAAATAAAATTAAAACACACACACACCTCGTGTGCAACTTTTGCTTCTGCGCAAAAGCCTCCTGAGGACAAGCAAAGAAATGAACACCTTGTTTACACCTACTGCAGTATCTGAGGGCCTTTCCTTCTAAAGCCAGCACAGTTTACGTTCAGATATATAAAGCCCAGATCTTATGAGTCCGACCTTCAAAGTACACGTGCAGAACTGAGAATGCCATTGCTATCAGCCCAGCTCCAAACAAGAGTGAGATTCTTCTATGGCACACGGGCAAAAGTCCATAATCAGAGCTCATAGGCAGATCAATATAAGCAGCAAGTCACCATAAAACTAACAGAATATTTTGGCTTTACAATGGACCCATAACTTTATGGACAATTATCACCTCAAACTGCAACAGAGAGACATATCCATACAGAAGTAAGTACATTTTGGGAAGCGGGGAGTTTGTGTGTATAGGCATACAGAGAACACTAAACCATTGTAGAACCACCTTTCTCTTTGATCTTACTTCAGAAGCACTTTCTTCATCAGACTAACTCTGTTTAAAATACAATTAAACTGCTCACTAAGCTACTTCAGAAAAGTAGGATTTGTACACCGGTGATGTAAAAGTCTAAACAGAAAACAAATCTTGTATTCTTCTACGACAAAAAACATCTTTCTAGAAAGGAAATTATACCTCAGTAATAATAGCACATTAATTATGAGACATACTAATGAAACACTACAGAGTGTAATGAAGTCACTGTCATTGAGTATTGTATTTTGATGTTTTAATACTTTCCACTATGTTTCTATATGCACTGATTAACGTACTTTCCAATAAATAGCTTCATGTTATACTCAAAGAAGCACGTGGTATACAACAGGACAAGTGTAGCTAAGTTTGTTGGAAAATGCATTTTGAAGCATGTGAAGAAAAATGCTTACTAAAGGTATCTCAATCTGTGTGGCAGTTAAGACTCTGAATATTAAACACCATAATTTATATAGTGATCAGCTTTTGCACATAACTGTGCTCCAAAACAAAATTTTTCCTAAAATAAAAATTGTGTTTCTACACGCTACAGTTACCAAAATGACCTTGGAAGAACAAGCAAAACACACGGCAATGCTGCAATGCCTGACTGGGTCTGCAGAGTACCTGAAAGCACATTTTTCAGATGTGTGAAATACCTTTTAGATATTGGTCTGGATCCTGTGAATTCCGCATGTCCACAGCTGCAGATTTTTATTTTTTTTTTCAGATCCAATGGAATCTGTTACCATTTTGTTGTAAAATTCAGTATTTTATGGTTGCTAGGCACCTGACTTTTGGCGCTTTGTCCTCTCGCCCTTTTTACCTGCATACCCCTTTTCTCTCCTTCAGTTTTCTGTACAATTAGGAATTCATTTGATTACAGTAAATATTCCACATGCTGTCTGTGGCTACAGATATTAAGGGGTCAAGGAACAGAAAATGAATTCCACCTTTTAGTCAAAGACTGAGAAGACTATGATTAGAAGAGAAGGAGAAAAAAAAGACATGTGAGCTTCAATGCCAATCACAGGTAATTCCCCCTCAAACTACAAGCAAAGGAATTTCTGAATTGGCCCATGTGGGGTAACACCATGGAAGCCAAGATAGTGGGTAAAGGATGTCCAGGAAGCACACCCAGAAACTCCTCAGAAAGAACTGCCATTGAGAATAATCAATTACCACATTGAGCAATGAGTCAGAATTATGTAAATGTATATTAAGAAAAAAAAATACCTCAGTGATACAACAGATTAATACTGCCATGGAATTTATTACCACAGAGGGCATAAGGCTCAATTATAAAGAATATACTCTGGAGACAAAGATAAGGTTGCATATTCATACTTAAATGAGGTCAATCCTGATCTTTTCAGGTATTTACTGTGCAACTGTGGTATGATATGAACACAGACTGTTCATTTCAAATGTAAATTTTCCCAGGTTTTCATAGATGGTATCAGGAGGCAAAAAACATTCAAAAAACAGCTCTGCTATCTTCCCCAACATCACAGAGGACATATATAAACTCTGTAGCATGGAACTGTTCACCTGACTGGGTTCTAGAGCATTTAATCAGAGTCACCAGAACCCAGATAGTCCTGAGTCAAGTAACTGCGTAAGGGAAGTAGAATTCTTATGTTTATTTTCATAGGTTTTCTTTCAATTCAAATGTTAAAGTAGTAATAATAATGTCACACAGTACTACTACATCTATTTACATAATAATCTTTGTTAACATACTAAGAACATGCTAAATTTACTTAAACTACTGTTATTTAACCTAAGTCTTTGGGTTGCAGCCCAGAAGAACAGTTACCCCAATGCATAATGTCCCCAATGCATAAGATAATACACAACTTACAGCAGTACTACAGAGTACTCCCCAAAAGAACAGAGCTACTCAAAGGCAGTCACGTGGCTCAGTGATTTACAGAGCTGAGAATCTCTCCATGTGGATTATCATGGAAGCACCACAACCTTTCGACTGGGAGGCAGAGGCCAACCAACAAATGTCACTGTAGGTAACAACAGAGAAGTAACTGTAGCCGTAAGTTTCACCCGCCAAAACTTCAGCAAACAAACATACAAAAACTGTTGCAAACATTGTGATCTGAAAGGTCTCTGCATCCTAACCGCGTTACCACACTGGACTTCTATGCAGATGATGAAGCTATGAATTGACAACTAACCCTGTAAGTTATTCTACAAGACTCCTAATCTGAGCAGTTGCTCCTCCCACACCAATAAAAAAGGAAAATAATATGAGCACAGTTCACTGTTGCAGAGAAACATGCTCTACTGCATCATTCAGCAGAACTCTGCTGTAACGATATGCAATCCCTCTTCATAGCACAGCTGGCTTGCTACCATTTATCTAGAGTTAAAATAAATGCATGCACATTATTTTAAAGATATGAAAACTAAAAGTAGAGAATTCGGTGTCACCAGCATGTTGCTGAAAACCTAATTCAGGTCTGCTCAGACTTGAACTCATTGCTCCAAGGAGACTGTATTTTAGATCTGATACCCAGCTCACTAATCTAGTACCTCAGGCAAAGCCTAAGCTCGCTATTCTGGGTACCATCTTGCTGTTTTATTATCCTTTCTTAAGATAAGCTTCTTTCTTTCAACTGTTCCAATATTTCTCTGCTTAGGTATCCCAAGTTTATCTATTCCCTAAGGAATAAAGATTGTTCTTTCTCTCATCTATGCTATATTTTCTGCTTTTCAATACTGCAGAGGGCAAACAAGCTTACGAAGAGTTTTATTTTCCTCATATATTCCTAATTTATATTCATTTTCATATATTTAAGATATGACATAGAAGTATGAAGAGACACAATCCCTGCATTAAAGAGCTTACAGTCTCACACTTCTCTGTGAGACAGGTAAACAAACATCACTATACTAGCTTTATAAATATGAATAAAAAGATGGCAAATGATTTAACTAAGGCCACTGAATAAATACCTATCAGATTGATAACCAGAAACAAGATTTTGTTATGCGATCTCTGGCCTATATTTAACTCCCTGTATGAACTGTGTGTCTTGTAACAATGCTGACTGATACTGCAGTTATTTCAAGTAGCCCCACAGAAGCTGAGAGACACCACTTTGGGACTCTGAACAAGCATTTTAAAACAAACCACAAACAATCCACTCTCATAATCTGTTGCATACTTAGTTTTCACTTTCCCAGTTCACAGAACACAACTCCAGTCTGTTGTATTTTTTAGACAGTGCTTCCTCAGCCACTGACTAAAAAGGAACTCTAAAAGATGGTAATTACCAGTATATCCTCCCTTATGGACAGTTGAAATAAGGCTCAAAAGAAAAAAAGTTGGCTATCCTAACTGGAATCTTGTGTTACTAAAGAAACAAGAAGTTACACTATGTTTGGATTTCATTCCCATTTGATATGCACTTTTCAAAGGAACGCTCTGAACTTCTATGCACTTCTAGTACCTCACACCTGTAAACCAGAATAAATTGTATCTCTAAACCACTACTGAGGAAAGGAGAGAAGGGGCTAGGATAGGAAAGAGTATGAAAGCCTTATCTACTGAGGTTTCACTGCAAATAAAAAAGGTAATTAAAGCCTATTAGCTACAGAAGAAAGTCTGAAGCCCTTTTTCTCAGCCCAGGCTTATTCCACTCTAGCAGGAGAGAAGCAATATCCTTCCATCCTTGTGCATTCTCAGTCTTGCTGTAATTTACTTACCATTTATTCAAACCTAAGATGTTCTCATAGCTATTAATAATTCAAAAACATAAATTAATTTTTATATTGTTTCAGCTGATGATTGGAAAATGGTATTAACATATAAACTTTGCACCAGCCATTAGAAGATTCAGGTAGGCCCTGAAGTCACCGAGAGTCACAGCACTCCCAGAAACTTGCTTTTTGTAGATTATTAGTTCTGACATCTGGCTGGATAAGCTTTCCAGTTAAGCAATCAGAATTCTGCTTTACAACTGGAGAACAACACTTCCCCCCCTCCTCCCAATAAACCAGAATATTTCACCTTAGGAGCACTGAGGTAATCATTTCTACTAAAAAGCTGGTAAGGAAATAATCAGAAAGAGAAAGTATGTTAACATTCACCTCACTAATTTTTCACTGCATTTTTCAGCAGTGGAGTTTACCCTCTGCAGGAAAAGCACAGGAACTTCGACAGAGGTCAAACTCATCTGCATAGTGCCTAGTAACACAACACAACTCTAAGGAAGATACATTTTAAGGTAACTACTCCTCCTTTCACCTGCTGCTTGCAGGTTATGTTTTTATACAGGCTCTACTATCTTCCGAGCAGATGCACAGCAACTGTGACTAGACAATAACCATCCAAATAAATTAACTCCTATAGAGAGACATTTTGATATTTTAATGACCAACATATTTAATTTGTCTGAATAAAACTTCAGGGCACAAACAGTACCTACGCTTGACTGTAAATGTCAACTGCATTATTACAGTACAACTAAACCAAAATTTCTCTCCAACTACGTAAAATACTGGCTTAAGACTGAAAAGCAAGGCCTCAGATGTCTCACCGAAACATGCCTTGCAATTCTTACCTTGAGAGGGAAAAATAATTCCAGACAGAAATCACAAAAATGTCACCCATGTATTCGTTCTCTGTCCTGCCAAAAACTACAGGATTTGTGACCAAATTAAGCGCAGTACATTTTTCAGGTGAAGTCTGTAGTGTTATAATAAATGTTTGTAGCTTTTAAGATGAAAGCCTTCATTATATTGTTATTCAAGAATGGACAGAACCTGCAAGGTCATCTGATCCATTTTTCTGCCAGTCCTGGCTCACCCCTATCACACAGTATGTATCACCCTGACCAGCCTGGGTTTGGATAGCCCATGCGGTGGGTTGCCCCCCAGCTAAACTTGTCATACTCATCCAACTTCTGAACAGCATGTGTTATGGTTTTTGTGCTGCTGTCTGCACTGAATTTTCTCCCTCAGTTTCATCTCAGCTAACACATTAACATAACTTCCTATCTTATTAAAAATTATCTCCCTTTTAAGTACATGGGCCCTTCAAAATGCTTCTAAGATACCACGTCCCCGTTTCACCCAAAATATTCATTTAGCCACATAAGATATACTTATTTCTCAATTATTTTAAAATCAATTAGTCCCTTCTGTCTTCTGTACATTTTCCTGTTCTTCTCTAAGTTTCTGTCAAGTTGCCACACCTGTTGCAAAGGTGCCTGGATGTAAAACAGTACTTAAAATACAGTCGCACAGTCTCATGCAAAAATCACTCCCTCTCATTTCCAGTGCCTCTGTGGATGTAACCTAAACTCACTCCATCGTGTTTCACAAAGTCTATACACCATACTGTACACTGAGGCCTGCTCTCCCTGTCAGAAGCATGCACAAATCCTTTTCATATGAAAGGGAGCTGGGTGCACACAACTGACAGGATTATCAGGCCCATGGTATTGCTCCTATCCCTTTCTCAGCAGTACTGCTTTCCAGGTTATTCCCTCACAGTGAATACCTGTTTTGGATTACTGTCCCTCACACATTATAGCGCGTGTTTTCCAAAATAATCTCATTTATATTTTCCAACATGTCTGATTTCTTTAGATAACTGGTTTTTCTGCTCTTTTGTTTAACCCTTCCCTTGTCATCTGCTAATGTCACTAGTGTACTAGTCACTTTCTCATTAAGTTCATTAACACAGACACTAAATATGCCTAAAATGGCCAATCTTGTATTGCTGTGTGCATATGCAAGCACTCCTATCACCTAAAACTGCTGTGACTCACCAGATACATCCTCCATACTTTGTTTGATTTTTGTTTATGGTCCTTCAACCAATTTTTCACTCAGATGTCTATAGATATAGATAAATAATTTGTTGATGAGTGATTCAGAGAGGTATTTATATTTCAGTTAAATATGCAAAATAATTCTACAGCTACAACTTTCCCTTCATCCTCTGAGGCCTTCAACTTGCTATCAGATGTGGCAAGCAAGCCAGTCCTGTACCTACCCATCATCACTCATCTCTGTGCAGATGTTGCTGCAGTATCAGAGCAAGAAAAGTAACAAAAATACTTCTTCAAAGTAATTTTGCTTAGAAAATTCCAGGCTTTTATTGTTGTTTCCCTAGCGTTTCTGCCATTATTTTATTAAAACCAGGAACTAGAATCCCCCAAGTTTATCTAGTTCTTCAGCTCATGTTTTTTCCCCCCCACTGTTCTCTCTTTCTTATTTGTTTATTTATTAAGTAGGAAATCAGTACTCTCATTAAAAATGTCTCTAACTTTTAAGTGCCCCTCTATAGTCAACAGCTATTTCATACAATCCTGGTTTTTAACTGCTCACACTTTTTTATCCTACCATACATGCATTTTCAAGAAGGTCACCATAATGGCTTGCCCTTATACTAACTTTATGCCCCTTTCCATTTACAAATCGACCTATTTTCTCTCTACTCAATTATCCCTTACCTTCCCAATATTTACAACAGCAAACTTATTACTCACCTTTTTACCTGCATTAACTAAGTTCTGCTGCCTTCACCATAAGCTTCTCAGAACCGAGACTCAAACTTATCTCACCTACACTTTGTCCTTTCACATAATATCTCTTAATGCAGACAAATACTTTTTAAAAGTAAAAACTCATTTTGTACTTCATTTGCACAAGGCCTCTCACTCTCAAAGGCCTCATGCAGACCCACAACAGAAATAAATGTATCACTTACTCTCACGTGAAAACCAGCAGAACCTTATACTAACATACAAGGTCACGTCGGTCCAATTCTTTGTAGGAATGTCATCTCATCAATTACTAACACAAAAAACAGCCTGTATTTCATGTTAACTTTGTTTTCACCTACTGCATGTTTACCAACTAACAAAAATGTAAATGCATGCCCACACTACCAACACTTGCATTTATTACTCCATATTATTTTCATTTACAGTATAAAATAATCTTTAGAGGTGCATTTAGAAAATGCTTTCCTAATTCACCTCACCTGAGATGAAGCATCTAATTTGCACTACATCCAAGGGACTTACACTCTGTGACGCTTACAGAGACTTACAGAACTACATTAACAAGTATCAGTGGTTATCAGCAGTGTGGCTTTGCTCACTAAGAACCACAGAGCATAAATTATTTCACCTGTCAGACAGCTTAAAGCAATGCAGGCACAAAGTTTGAATGGTTCAGACTTTCACTGTCACAAATAACTTTTTCTAGTGTGAGAAAAGAGATGGCAGTGCAAGGAAAAGAAGGGGATGACAGGATGGCCTATCATATTTTCAATTATCATTTATCAGAATTGTGTCAGAAGTTTAAACAGTTCACATCATGAATGAAGTCTAACATACATTCCCAAAGCACAATTCCACAAGAGTCAAAAAGAAGTAGCTGCAAGAAAAAAGACACACCTGACAACAGCTTACAGGAAGGTTATCTGATGATTGTTCTACAAAACACTCAGTATGATGAAGCCAACAGGACTACTAATGCCACACAAAATAATTCAACTTTCTAAATTATTTACACAGCAATTTAGAGTCGAAATGACTGCATTATTAGAGATAACAGTAAACCGAGCAAGGGGTCTGTGCAGCCTGAGATTTTATCTCAGCCAACGCGGTATGCCAGATGTTTCATAGAAAGAAGCAACTTTCATCCCAAACCATCACGGATCCAAATCCATAAATGTATTCCTGTAGGTGCACGCCACCAAATGCCTCTGAATCCAGCAGGATCCCACCTGCCATGCAGATCACTGCATCGCTTCATAGGACATAACACTCAATTGGACAAAAACGTACACTGAAGTTAACCTTGCTTCAATTTGTTTGAATTTGTTTGCAAAGTCATTACAATAGTGAGATCAGGACTACACTCATATTTCAGACTCAAGAGGAGCATTTTCATGTTTTATTTTTTAAACCCAAGGTTAATTTCTCAGCGGTTCATAAAAATACAGCCCTGTGAGAAAGCTCAGGTTGTGGTCTTTGACACAGATACACAAAACTCTTTCTACAAATTTAGCATTACGGCACTTCTATTTCCCTATAACCAAATCCCCCTAAAACCTTCAGTACTAAAGCTAAACAAGCATTAACCCAACAGAGATACACGTGTACATACAGCCTGTATACTACACATATAGGGCGGTGAACTCAGCTGGAAAACACATCAAACTCAGATTATGCCAGAGCAACAGTGACTAAAGCAGTAATTCGAAAAGCAAAACAAAAACAAACCACCCCCCAAACAACCACCTTGACAGCTTATTTCAGATTGGCCTATGCAAATGACAGAGATTGTGATGAACCAGACCTTCTGAAAGACTCTTCTCATCAACTTCTTCAAAGCTCCAATTAAATTAAAAGAAATTTAAAAAAAAAAATACAACAATTTATATTATTTATATATCATCAATTATACGCGTTTTCAGCAACCGTATATAAAATAATGCCAATAACAAAATGTTAACAATAAAAATAGTATTTTTGGATGATGGATTCTAAATTATAAAGTAGCATCTTGTTAAAAATTAATGGTCATTACAATGCTAAATTAACATTAATTATGTTAACTCTCACAGCATATAAATGCTTCCAAAATACATATGAAAGCACAAATGACATACAACCATGACATTTCAGTGCAAAAAGTTAGGCTTTTGAGCTTCTATCATATGAAATTAAAAGCAATATATTAAAAAAAAAAAAAAAACCAACAAAAAAAAAAAAACAAAACAAAACCCTTATCATTTTGCAAACTATATGCAAAACATTGTCAGGTAATAGATTACTACATGGTCCAACAGAAGAATTCAAAAAGCAGTAACTATTCTCAATGATTCAGTAACTCTTTAGCAACACTACCATAATATTATGTATTAGAGAAAGAAAATAAACAGGACAGCCTAAAGTGAGCTTCCCACTTCATTCCTAGGCCTAGCAGCAATCCTAAACTTTGCTAAAGCTATTAACCATAGCCATTTATTTCCTCGGTCTGGATCTTAAAGCAATCATATGTCAACACCAACAAAAAAGAAAAATTCAGTAACTACAGCTATCTGACTAAGGTTTTCCAGGCATCATTGTAACTCAATAACTGCTCTACTGTGCTCTGAACTCTACAGCTTCAAGCTGGAAGTCAATCTAGGACAACCAATAGAAAGTGCACCTGTACAATTACTGCGTTTCCTAATTCAGAAGGCCAAACTGAAGACAGATAAAGCTTGTGTGTACTCAGATCACCAAAACAGGAATCCAAAAGCCCATACATCTTTCCTACATATCACTCATCTATCTTATCTTTAACTGCAATTAAATATACCATCTATACAGTGCAGAAACATAAAACTACATTCCTTAACCAGTGTGCATAAAACTTGATTCTAAATTAAATAGATGTTTCTACAAAGCACCTAGAGACACTATACATGCAATAGTTTCAAAATCCTTCACATAAAAAATAACCACCAAGTTAATCAAAATTAATTCTTAAAAAAAAAAAAAAATCCAGTAACTGAACAGCACCACACACAGTAATTTAAAATATTCAACATTAACTCCACGCTACATTAAAAAATAATCTGCCTCATAAAAAATCATCTGTATGATTTCAAGGAAGGTAACCTTATTTTTAAAAGCTGCAGCAATCTATTATTTTTCCAGTAAGAGAAAAAAAAATTAATATTTATCTTTTGTACTCTAAAATAAAGCCTAATGAACGCTGCTAGTAATTGATAACAGTACAATTTATCCCAAGCAGTCTGTCTTCCTGCTGATGTATTTTCACTCACTGCCTGGCCCCACTGAGCTATAAACAACTTTACATACAGGAACACATTTCAGCGCTTCAAAAATTAAAGTAAGTTTCTGTAACTGCAATAACAGGATCCCTCAGTAACTGTCCTTTAGTACCACCGTTCAGAAACGATCAGCAGAAATCGTCTGCTGATCCCACGTACCCCGTTTATAAACTGAGGATCTCTTCAAAGTTTAAGATTTGCAGATGTAAAATGCAAATAAAATAGCTGCAAAACATAATTACCTTTAACCGACCACTGCACCAGACAAACAAGGAATTGGACATATTTTCAGGTCTACGTTACAGCATTTTTAAAGAGCGGGGGTATTTTTGTTATTGCACGCAACAAAAACCAAACACAACCCCACACTCACAAATACCACAGCAACAGCTTGGTAGCACTCACCGCAAGTAATACTGTTTTAAAGCGAAGGCAGCATTAGAACAACTTCTGGGAAAGTTGAACTCCTCCACGATCTCACCCCACTGGTTCTTCTCAGAGACCTGTCAGAACAACACAGGCCCGATGCACACCGTGCCCCCAGCACCGCTCCACAGAGCCCACCGAAACAGGGGGCTGCCACGGAGCGAACGGATAAATATACTGAAATAAATAAACAGGAACGCGTGTGGGGTTGGGGCCGCATTTCCTGCTGACAGCCTTTCCTAGCGTTTCCCCCCGGGAATCCCCCCGCTTCTCCCCAGCATTTCTCCCCCTCCTCCCCCACCTCCTCCCCCTCCACAGCCCCGATTTTTATTTTTCACGTCGCGGGGTCGAGCAGGAGGGTTCGGCCGTTCTGGGGTTTGTTTGTTGTTGTTTCTCCTGCCTGGACAATAACCAATCGCCGCTCCCTCTGTCGCCCCCTTTTAAATCCTGCCGCGGTCCGTTAAAACCCGCACGAGTTGCCCACAATGCGGGGCGGTGCGGGAGGGGCGCCCCCTGGGCTGCGGGGTCCCCCCGGCGGGTCCCCCCGGGCCGGAGCCACAGCCACGGAGAGGCCTTTCTTTTGAGGCCTACATCTCTGTCCCCAGCCTCGAAGCCTAAAGATGGCTATTTGATTACACACCGTCTCGGGTGCCCCTTTTGTTATTTTTCCCCGGGAAGAGCTCGCAGGGCAGCGCCCGGCCCCCCCCGGCCGCGAGGCTCGGTTCCTAGCCCATGCTCCGTGCCGATTATCGATGTTAAACATGCCCGCTAATTTTGAGTTGCACTAAAACTGCGCTCAGACTCTCTCCTCTCTCCGTCTGCCTGAGAGAGAGGCGGGCAGAGCCGCAATCACAAGCGAAACAAACTGCCCCTCACGGCCCCGCTCCCCCCTCGCCTTCCCCCGGGGCCGGGGGGGGGAAGAGGGGGGTGGGCAGGGAACGGGGCCGGGGCGAGGCCGGGGCGGGGGGACGCCGTACCCCGATCCCCCCGCATCGCTCCGCCGACAAGGCCGAGCCACCAACCTGCCTGCCTGCTTCCTCCTTCCACCCCCCACCTTCCCTAACCCTCTGGAAATAGGCCGGTTCCCGGCACCCCGGCTCCCCCCGCCGCCCCCGGGGGTCAGAGGAGACTTTTGGGAAGAGGTTAGCGGGAGGGAAACCCAAATTAAAACTTCCACTCACCTTCCCAAATCCGCCTAAAGTGGTGACTCTGGTGTAGAGAGCGTGAAGATCCAGCTCCTTCCCACCCACCACAGGGATCTTCTTAAAAGGAGACCTGCCAAAGGAGATCCACACAAAACACCGCCACTTGTCAGCTCTGCCCCCTCTTCTCCCCTCGCCGGGGCCGCCGTGTCCTTCAGGGAAGGGGCTGGAAGTTGGATCTGCTCGGTTAAAGCCTCCCCCCCTCCCGTGCCATCTCCCCATTTTCCTCACCCTCTGCTGTGGTGAAACTGCCGCAGCTCGTCCAGGAAAGCGAGTCCCTTTCTCCGCTGGTCTGCGTGGTTTTTACCCGTCGAATTTGCCATTTTTGTATTAAAAAAAAAAAAAAAAGGTCCTCGTAAAAAAAAAAAAAAAAAAAATTAAATCCAATTTGAAAAAAAAAAAAAAAAACGGCCGACGACAACAACAACAATCCCCGGCTCCTCCTCGCCTTTAAGAGACCCAGGTGCCCGTGCTCGGCCGGGGATCGGCCATGGAGAGGGGCTTGCTTGAAAAAAAGTTTAAAAGGAATAAGGGAGCCCCGCGAGTGCGGTAACCGCGAGTCCTGCCTCCACACAGCGCGCGGGCACAGAGACGGGAGCGAGAGGGGCACGCTCCGCGATTCCTCCTCCCGCTGCCGCTCTCAGCACCGCGAACCCAGCCGATCCAGCCTGCACATGAGACTCAACATGGTGCTGCTGGATCACACAATGAATTGGGTTACTGTTGTGGCGGGGTGGGGGGAGCCGGAGTGAGGTACTGACAGTGTGTGTGTGTTACAGACGCGGCTCCGCGCGGTCGCCCTCTCCCTCGCTCGCTCCCTCCTCTCGCACACACACACTGCACGGCTACGGCGGCGGCGGCGGTGGCGGCGGCAACGGGATTCACTTCTCTTCTCTCTCAGACAAAAAGATCTGAGGCCGCCGTGCTTCTGCCTGGACGAGAGCGCAACACAGCGGAGCCCGGAGGCCGCTCCCGGTACTGCACGAGGCAGCTCCGAAGGCAAAAGCCAGCGCAGCCCCAGCAAGCAGTTCCTGGCGGGGAACAATAGGCTCCTCTCGCCGCTAAGGGCTCATCTGCAATGTGCCGCAAACTTCACACAAAGCCGGGCGGAAAGAGAAGAGGGAGAGGGACGAGAGGAGAGGGAAAAAAAAAAAAAAAAAAAACGGCTACTACCGGTTGTTCCAGGGCGAGGGCCGGGAAACGCGCCCGCCGCGCCGGGCTCGCTCGAGCGGCCGCTCCCCGCTCCGGGGGGAGGGCGGGAAAGGTGGGCTCGGAGCGCCGGGCCGGGTAACGGGGCCGAGCCGAGCGCCCCGAGTTCGAGGGGAGAGGCGACGGCGACGGAAGGGGGCACTGCCGGATTTTGACTTTCGGAAAAGTTTGGAGTCCCCCGGCCCGAGGTGTTCCCAAGGACAGGAAATCTCCCCGGATGGCGTGGGGGTGGGGAGCGCCGTGCGGCGGGGGCGGCGGGAGCCCCGCTCCGGGCCGGGGGGCCCGCAGTGCCCCGAGGGAGGCGCGGAGCCGGGGCCGCCCCGGAGGACTGCGGCAGGGCCGGGACTCCGCCGGGCCCCACAAACGCCTATTTTTTCTTCTCGAGATACCGTGCCCTGTAATCGGACAGCTTTAGGGCCGCTCCGCTCCATCCGAGACACATTGCTGTGTCCATATGTTGAAAAGAACGCAGAAGCAAAACGTTACTGAAGAAGGAAGGACGCGGCCCTCACCCCAGCCAGGCGTTAGCCATAAGCGGCAGCCCACCTTCTTCTCCGCGTATGGTGGTGCGGTATTTGTAAATATTTCCCTCGTCACGTGCATCCAGCGCCTAGGAGCGCAGGACGGTACCTGTGGCCAGGCCGGGCAGCTGGGGCGAGAGGGGCCTAAGGGGCCTTCAGCCCCAAACATCCGATGGCGAAGCCGAGGGGCCCCAGGTGGGCCTCCGTGCTTCCCTGCCGGTACCTGAGCTGCAGGTGGGGCTCTGGAGAAGCACTCCTACCTCACAGCCAGCACTGAGACCCAGGGCCAGGTGGGGCCTTGCCTCGTCCTCGAGCAGAACTCCTTGTTAGTCAGACAGGGGCTGTGGGGCACATTGTGGCCCCAAGGGCACGCTTAGGGCAAACTGTAATTCCCTTCTATTCCATATACTAACTTCAGAAAATAAAACACACACACATATATATATATAATTTTTTTTTTAGGAAGGTTTTTTTTTCTCGAGTGCTGTTTCAGCTTGAATGTAGGCATAGAGACATGCAGCCAGGCGCTTGCTGAAGGTCTGCCCTTGGGTCACACTTGTTGGGGTGTCAGGGATCTCGGAAAGAAATATCCGTTTCAAATTAATGAATATTGAAAATGGGCCTCTGTGTGGATGGTGAGGTGCTCCCTGAATGCCAGTGTAAGAAATGCAGCCTCTACTTGCTGTTAGGAGACACCCCCAAATTAGACCTGCAGCAGCTCCTGCTCTGCACCCCCGTCTGTGGCACTCTGAGTTTCTGCTATTTCAGCAGCGAGACTCCTAAAGCCAGAGAGATTGAAGACAAACAAGCGACCGAAGGTCCAAACCGCTCTGTCAGACGCACGCAGCGCACCCTGCCTTCAGGAGGGGTGGTTGCTGGCCGTGCCTTCCTGCAGCCACGGGGTCCCCTCGGCAAGGGGCGGCGGCGGAGGTGAGTGGCGCTCCTCGCCCCGCTCGGCGGCGGGCGGACGGGCGCGTTGCGTAGCAGGGCTATGTGGGCTGCCATGCGGAGCGCGGCAATTGCGCACGGTCCCTTACGTAACCGTCAGCTGGGGATTCCCTGGAGGGGGTCACTCTATTCAACCATTAAGCAGACCCCGGCCGCCGCCGCTGCGCCGCGCTCGGATCGCCGCCGCCGCCGGTACTGAAGCTGCGGTCGTAGCCAGCGCGGCGGCTCCTCACAAAATGGCGGCGCCCATGGAAGCGGCAGCCCCATTTTGTGCCCGGCAGAGCCTGTCAACAAAACGCCGACTTGGCCGAGGCTGAGGAACAGAAGGCGGCGGCTCGCTCGCGTTACGGAGAGCGGAGGGAGGAGAGCGAAGGATTTCACCGCCCTCCCGCCGCCGAGAGGAGATTTTCTATACAGCGTGCGCGTTGGGGGAGGGAGGAGAGGGAGGTGAAGGGGGACGCGAGCAGCAAGCGCGTCAGAGGCGGCCTCGTCCCAGCGCGGAGCGGCGGCGCGGGGGAGGGGAAGCGAGGCGAGGCGGCGGCTCTGGCGGCGGCGGCGGCCGGGGCGCTGCTACCGAGGGCGGCGGGAGCGGGCGGCGGGAGTGCGGGGCTCCGGGGCGTGAGGCGCTGCTCCCCGCGCGGGGCCCGGGCGGAGGGAGCGCTGCTGGCGGATCGCGGCGAGCCTGCAATGAGTGACAGGGCGATCCAGCGCCGCGCCGAGCTAACTAGGTCACCGCCAGCACTTAATTACTGTTTGTTTCATTTTAGTGCGTGCCTTATGAATAAACCGGCTATTAGGCTGATGCTTCAAGTAACACTATCCAGCACCCAGGTACAGAATGTCTGTATGGGGCTCTTGTGATGCCGGTTCGGTAATAATTGCTGTTTTACATTAACGCGGCTGGGTTTCTGTGGCTCGGTTCTTCAGCATGTCGCTGAAATGATGGAGGTCCATGTGACGAGGCTGCGTTGCATCGCCTGTCTTGCTATTTTTATTCTGTCAGGAGCTCCCTTCTCTTTGGAGGTAGAGAAAGGGCTTATGAATTAAGGTTTTTTTTCCTGACTTACGTGCCTTAATATGCATGCATTTAATGATACCTGAATAAAGGAGCTGATGTATTTCATCGTTAATGTGATAATTATTAATGTACCAAAATACATTTCTGGTTAAGAATTAGGAAATATAGCTTGTTGTCTATTAAATATCAGATGGTTGAAAGGGAAAAAGCAGTGGAGCTTCTGTTGCTATTTGTTTTTAATATTCTTTTGTTTATCTGTATAGTAGCTGTCAATGCAATTTGAATTACTTTAAATTGTAAAATAAAACCTGTGCTATCATTGACTGTTCATAAAAGTTAATTTGTACAGTGAATTTTAGTGTGTAAGTGGTGTGCATGGAAGCAGCATTCTTGCAGACAGTGTAGGTCCAGTAATTGAACTGTCACTCTTCAATAGTGGTGATTGGGTTTGTCGTCGTTTGTTGTTTTTTGGGGGTTTTGTTGTTGTTTTCCAAGTATCACTGCGTTAAATTTTCCATCCTGATAGCAGTGTCCTGTGTTGCAGTTTCAAGCTTTTCCCCTGAATCTTTAGTATTAAATTCAGTGCTTATCACCTGTCTGACCAACTGTTCCTATCCATAGTGCAGGCTACAATTGCTCTTGTCAGCGTGCCACTGACTGCATTGGCTTTCTGGTGGGTGAATTACTCTTGCTCATTTCCATTTTCATTTTTTCTTGTGCTGCTCATGAACTGTGGCAACATTACGGTTTGATTAGAGTAACTAGTATCACTAGGTGTGTGCTATTAATGTTAAATGGTTAAACGGTAAATTTTTAGAAACTGAAGCTAGCATAGTTAATTTGTGTGTATATGCCAGTGTATACATGTGTGTGTTTTTAGAAAATGCGGCCTATTAAGTGGGCAAGAGGAGAGACTAAAATCACTCTGAAGACTGCAGGCAGCAGTGGTGCATTAATGTAGGTGCAGTCTGGAAATAAATACAAGAATTACACAATGAACATGTGGTAGAGGAGAAGAGGTTAGAAGTCCTGTGGTACATTTTAGTGACGTTCATCTCAACTGTTTTTAATAAGATGTATTAAAGTGTTGAAGTTAACTGCATATTTTCGCTGTTTGCACAGCTTGCTGTGACAAATGCACCTTTTAGGAAGAGGTTAACAAGAGGCTCAGCAAGGGATTAGTCCTACCCCTTCTTACCAAACAATATTTTAAAACTCTTTATTTCATATGATTGTGCTAGTTAGTTTTTAAAGTTGCTGCTGCTTTGTAGTAAGTGGCTAGTCTTCTGTGGTAGCTTATTAAATCACTGATTAAAGAATTTAATACATGAAATTAAATGCTAAACAGTAGAGCAGAGGAAAAGCAAATGTGCAATGTTATGGTCTACTTCTGCACGCTTGTACAAAATTTCCACTACAGTTAGAGGAGTTAACTGCCCTTCCTTGCAGGCTTGTTTTGGATAATCTTGCATAAATAAATAAATAATGCTTTTGCATTGGAAAGAATAAACTTTGTAATTTGTTTATTTAATAGATACTTCCCTCCTGAATGTGTTGTATGCCTTCCTCATCTTATTTTTCAGTTATTATTTCTCAGGAAGTAGAATAGTTGAAAAAATGGGCTCCATTAACACAATTTTAAATAATCAAGTAAATCACTTAAACATTTTCTTAAATATTATCTATAATTATAGTAATTTTCCAGTATTTGCTGTTCTTCGCAGAGGTCCAACTATTGAAATCAATACATTTTAGGATCATCTGGGCCCCAAATTAAAAACACTTCATAGTTGAAAGTTTTTCAGTTGAGCAATGTAGTATGAAACATGAAGCAGGAAAACCCTGAAAGCAGCTGAAGGAGAAGTAAAAAATAAATATGTGAACATGCTCCCACTTGATTTCAAAACTGCAGTGCTTTTGAAATCATAATTCTTTTGTAGGTCCTGACTTTTGTGTTCTGAACACTTGGGATTAGCCATGTTTCAACAGTAAGATTAGATTAATGAATTCTTAGCCTTTTCTTACATTTATCAGGCCAAATTACGTGCTGCGTTGTGTATGACATCATATGTATAATACAAACTAAGGCCTGAGTAGTGGAACATTTTTGGAGGTTCTTATAAGCACGGTTTGCCATCAGGACATTCATGTTTTTTAAAAAGAAAAAGAATGGGTTTGCACTTAGTAAATGACCTATTTGCAGCATTCCCTTGTGATTACCTGTATGGTTGCACGATCAACTGGATGGCATGCTTCCCCTGCCACTGGCTGTACTTGTTCCCTGAAATAGCACTAGTGTGATTCATGTTTCTGATGGCATGTGTGAAAGTTTGATTGAGATGCAAAACAGAAAGAGTTCTTTTGAATGTTTAAAAGGAGCTGCACTCAGAAATGCAGAAATTGTTGTTATATTTGGCTCAAACTTTAAAGGTTTTTGCAGAGCAAGAACGATGGTGGCACAACACTAGTGAGGAAGGTCTCATCAATGCAGAAAACCAGGCCTAGTAACTTAATGTTTTTTAGAAGTTCACGTGGCAAAAAATGGTACTCATGTGAGAGTTCTCAGTATTACACTCATCACGTAGCACTGCCTCATCATTGCATTTTTACCAATTCAAAAGGCAGTCAACGGTAGCTAAAAATACATAGAAATTTCTGTAAGCAGGTGCCTTATTTAACTTTTATAGAGACATAAATGAAAAGGGAAGTAATGTAAATGTGTGGACAGGCATTACGTGTGACAATTTCTGCATTTCATTTTAATACAGGCTGCAAAACTTCTGAAAACCTCGGGAGTAAGCAAAAGAAAGACCAATTAAACAATGCTTTTGAAATTGCCCACATTGATCAAATAATAGCAGTGAAAAAACATGAATACCCACAGATGCACTTTTGAAGGAGAAAATTTGTTGTTTAGCTGTAGTTGTCAGTCTGCCTCGTGGTGCATTACTTATTAGGGATTTGGCCTTATGGACTATAGATAGGTGAGCAGCATTGCATTGAGTGCTGCTGGGTTGCCCAATAAAAAGAAGTATTCCTCTGTTCAGCTTAACTGAAAGAAAAAAATATCTCAAACTTACTGCATTAGTCACACATAACTTTAAAATTGCACTTAGAACATTGATTTTAAACTGTTTAACTATAGTAATGTCTAACAAAAGTGGAAAAAAAAAATTGGGAGAAGCAGTTTTTGACAGTATTTACATATAAAAGGCCTGTCAAATATAGCCAAGTATCAGTTCCTGTTGCTTGCAGTAACGTGATAGCATTCAGAGCTCTTAGGGGAATTTACGATGCTCATCTTCTCTAGATATTACAGGAAGGTTTGTGAGGCTGGGCTGCTACTCTTCTGGGTTTCAAACCTGAGCCTAAGATCTATCTCACCCAGAATCTTGTTGCAAAGGATAACTGAAGATGCTTCCATGGCACTTAGGACTTGGTTTAGTGGGCGTGGTAGCGAGGGGTTGATGGTTGGATTAGGTGAGCTTAGAGGTCTTTTCCTACTTTAACGATTCTGTAATTCTAAGTAGTAAAGTGATTATGATTCTGTACCACCAGTTCTTGTTTTTTGTGGTTTCCAAAGGTACCAGGATCACTATATTTAAGAGTGACTAATGTGCAGAGCTGGGAGAGTCTGCCTCTGAGCCAAGATACTCTTGAGAGAAGAGTGAACACAGTCTCCTAACCTTTCTAGCCCCTTAACAACAGGCAAAAATGTAGTCTCTGGGTGTAAGGTGAAGTAGCAGTGTTAAAATGTCTTCCATTGTCTTGTCCTTATCTAGATCGTGTGCTGTGTTGGGGAACTTCGCTGTAGGGAGAGATCTCACCCTTCTCTTGAAACTCTCTTGCCTGTGTCAGAGAACAGTACAGAAGCTTGAAGAATTTTTTCAGTCCCACTGAAGAAGGAATAAGGAGATGAAGGAAAATGTGTGTGCAAGCAAGAGAGTGAAAAAAAACCTGATAGTTTGAGGGTAAGCCCCACTCTGGCAGCCTCTCAGCATTGATAAGTAACTCTCAGTGGCATCCACTTCAGGTCCATCTCCTTGGGTACAGTTGATGCAGACTTTGTTTTCATCTTCGGCTGATTTAGAAATAAATAGTTTTGCACGTGTTCACACGATTGGTAATATTAAGGCTTTATAGTTTGCAGTATTTTATTTCAGTTTCTAGAACGCAAACAAATGTCATAAGTCACGTGCTGCACTTGGGACTGCTTGTGTTGTGTTCTCCAGTGCAAACAGCAGTGTTGGGTAAGGTTTTGGTATGGTTTAGTTTCTGAAAATGAAACTTCTTCCTTTGTCATTTCATCCATCATCAAGTTGCCCTTATGTTAATTTACAAAGTGAAGATAGATTTATTTTTCAGTGCTACAAGTCCAGATGGATTTATAAGACAACGGAAGTGAAGTCTGACTGTAAGTGAACCCTTAGAATAGTGTTTGACCTACCTACATTTTAATAAGTCTGGGCTCATTCTTCACTGTGTGTTTGGGAAATTAAGTAATGTGGGTGATAGTTTTTCTTCAAGAGGTTTCCAAGCTGTTACAGAACCCCCATTGCATTCCCTTGGAATTAGTTCTGCTTAGCACTTAGAAAAATGGAGCCATGTCCTTAATCCAGGTGTATGTGTCATGTTTGCAGTGCTATACAAAAATGGCAGCAGATATTTGATAGTGCAAGTTTCCTCAGTTTAAATATTGTTTCTGTCCTTTTGCCAAAATGTGCTAACTAAGCCCTCAAAGATGTTTTTACGATAAATTTTATAATTTTGGTTAGCTGCCTGGAGGCAAGTTCATCTCAGGATCCATTTCTTTATTTCTAGAAGAAAATATAGAGACACTTGATTTACTCTTTTATTTTTCATATGCCGAAGAGTTCCTGACTATAAATAATAGTCTGATAGTTTCTGTCTGCAAGAGAACATTAAGGTGCTGTGTAATTACACACAAATTAACATGTAAACATAAAAATAAAGGGTGAAAAATTCATTGCTCATTACGTAGGAGTTCTCCATGTGTGATATCGTACATGTCTTTAATTATATGATCACACTTTTTAATGCAGGATCCTTCAGTTTGAGATGCATACTGCTCACTGAATTTAAGGAAAAGGGAGGGAAGTAATGCATCTGTATCTACATTATATTTAAATGTTTATCTGAGTAGAGAATTTTTGCTTTTCCTTACAGGCTTTTTCCAGTGTAATCATTGGGAAAATATCTGAATGCTTCATGTATACAAATGCATTAACAACATTGAGAGGTAGTAACATTATCATCAGTGTTGACAAAGTTAAGGCACAGAGGGATTCTCTGCAAGAATGGCTGCTGATTTGGGGTGTTCTTCACTTAATCAAAGCAGAGTTTTAATGGTTGTAATTTACAGGTTATTCAAGAGTGAAGACAGTTCAGCAAAGGAAGCGCTCACCATGGCTTCAGAACAGAGTTTAATTCAGCTGGACTGTGTCAGCTTGTCCATACATGCTGTGGTCCTGTCTGCATTATTAGGACTTTTCTAGTGGGGGATTGTGGTGCTTAGAAACTGCAGTGAAGAAAACCATGTAAGTATTGTAGATGCTGTCTGTGGTACCTACTAAGTTTCAGTGTTTTACAGAGGCTTAAATTTGGAACTCAGAAAATAAGAAGCATTTAATGACAGGCCACCTGTTCGGTGTAAGAAACTCACAGATCCGTGTAAATCTCCGATAAAGAGAGAAACAGAATTTGGGTGTACCCATCAGGAGTAATTTGCTTTGGCTTCCCAACCTTGCCTCTATCTCCCCTCCCCCCGGCGGCCCGCTTCCTGCACTCTGTGCCATATGCCACGGCCATCCTCCCGGCCCGGGTGCCAGAAGAGGGAGCACCGAGTGCAGTGCGGCCCCGACCCTTATTGCAGTCCCCTCTGCTGCCTCACGTGGGAGTAACCAATCTGCAGCTCTGTGATGTCACACGGTTGTCAGAAAACCTCACTTCTGGTTGCTGCTTTTTTTTTTTGTCTGTCTTTGTTTTTAATTTTTTCTTTTTTTCCTGTGCACGTGCAGCTTGAGATTCAAAAGCTAATTGCTTTATCATGATATTCAATCGGAAAACTTCCCAGAAAACTGATCCTTGATTCAAAGTAGATCTTTGGGGAAAAAAAAAAAAAAAGTGTATCTTCCATTGTTCCTTAAAAGATGTCTTGGAACCTGAAGTCCACTTGAAATAGAATGCTGCAAATGTCTCTTAGTAGCCATTTGGCACCGTATGCATTTATAGACTTTACATGTGATGTGTGGTATGATTGCAACCTGTCTGTCCACTGGGCTTGAGTACAGGAAGTTGGCTATCCTGTAACATCCTCAGATCACTCCAGGATAGTGCTAATTACTCAGAATAACACGGTTAAGTAAGACTCAGTGTATGAAAGGAGGGTAGCAAGTCCTGTACATCCCAACGGAGTAAAAATGTTCCTCACAATGAGTTTTGGTGGTGACTTCATCAAATGGCCTTATGGCATTTCTGTAGTGTTGGGCATATTAACTGGCCATTTGATAGCATGTGAGCTGTATCTCTTTGTTAGGCTGAGCTGTGCTTGCCATCCTGTGCTACCTGTAACTGTGGTTAGTGTCTCAGTCCAGACTGTCTGAAACAGTTTGATCACCTAACTGGATGTCTTGGGAAAATTCTCTAAGGGCTACCCTGGTGTGCCATTCTCTGTTCAAAGAGCTCTGTTGGTTTCATTGCTAATAAAAGCTTAGTCTAGCAAGTATTATCTGATATCTGTTTGTTTGTTTTATTGCTTAATTTTATCTAGGGGAAAAAAAAAAAAAGCATTGCCTGGTGAATGGCTACAGACTATAATGATGAGAGCATTTTGTCCTCACTGTGGTACTACTGATTCCAGTTTGGTGTGTCAATGATAGAAGAGCTTTATAGAGCAGTTTGTTTTTATTATAAGCAGCCCTTTTCCTGTCTCTGTCCCATCCTAACAAAATGTCTGGGGCATTTCTTATAGCAATATAATTAGAACACAGAAGGGTATCCTATGGCCATATGCCTCTCAGTTGAGAAAAAGAGAGGAAAAACAAATGGTTATAGGAGGAGTCTCTACTTCCTTTTATATAGTCTTCATAAGCACAGTCACTAGGGGTTTTTGTGGCTTAAAGTTAGTAACATTATTCTATTTTAAAATGTTTCATTAATATTCCCCAAGGTATACATGTATAATCCTGAATGTTTGTTATATTGAAGGGTCACCAAAAGTCTGCTTTTTGGTGCTGTTGTAGTTCCAGAGAAGATAAAGAAAGGAAAACTTGGTTTTTGTTTGAATTCTGTTTGTTTTCACTCATTTCAGTGGCAAGTTGCAGTTCCTGGGTATAGAAGCCAGTAAAGCTGATCTCTGCATCCCTGCAAGTGGCTCATTGCTCAAGCTGGGGAGAAACTGGCAATTTTCAAGCAAATCATTGAAGCAGCTTCTGTATTCTTCAATATTGTTTCCACAGAAAGAGAGGAGATGCAAATTTCTGAAGGATAAGTGGACAGGATTTTAAATGGTCTATTAGGTAGTCCAACAGCCTAGTCTTTCCCTGCCTTGGTAGATGACAAAACTTTACATTGTTATATATATTACATTATATGCTGTGCAGTCACCAGCCTTCCAAACAGTTGCCTTGAAGATCGAAGCTCTCCAGATTCGAATGTCTCCATTTGTGTTTTGAAAAAGGGTTGTCCTTGACTAATGAGAGTTGCCCCTCTGTGCAGTGCCCTTCATCATCAGAGTACTGCCCACTGTTTGTTGACCTCTTAAAAAGAAAAGCAAACCCGCCAACTGCAAAACTAATTGTGAGTTAATTTGTTGGTAAAGTGTGCTCATCTTAAGTGTGAGGTAGGAATAAATGTCATAAACTCAAACCCCATTGCTTTATAAATGCAAATGAAGCTATTGGAAGTTGGGCAGTTGGAAGGGAAGTAGTAAGTAGGCAGGTGCGCGTGCCTGGGTGTGGCAGCAGAAGAGTACTGCACGCCAGCTATCTGGGGTGGCACATTTACAGTGTTAACTATCAAATGCAGCCCTGTGCCAGCCTCATGGAGTGCGCTGTTCTTTCTGCTGCTGCCCTTCACCTATCAGTAAGAGAACAGGAGCTTTCTAAGTTGCAGCTCCTGTAGCTTTCTCCAGGACCTGAACTCAAATTTCTTAAAGAGATTTGTGTCTACAAGTCAGTCTGTTGGAACTGGAGTGGTGGTGCTTAGAAAATGTTGGTTCATCTCTCAGGACTGGAGGCTTGGTATTGTGTGTGATGTCTTATGGATGATAAAAGTATATGATAAATAGTTAGTACTGGTAAAAGTTCATCAACTTTATGTCAGAGTTAATTGAACAAAGCTGCTGCCAATTCACTTCTCAAAGATAGTAATGAAACTTGCAAAGAAACTCACAAGTTGAGATCTGCAGCATTGTTGTCAATTTTTGCTATGGGTTTGCTATCTTGAAATACTTCACATGTATTCTGAGCTCTAAAAAAGGACTTCTCTGCTTTTTTTTTTTTTTTTTTTTTTTTGTGGAAATGGAAGAAAGGAGTAGATTGTTATTACAAAAATGCAGTCTTTTGTCTGAATATGTTACACACAGTTTGGATATACATACCTTTATAGTTTTTTTTTATCCCAGGATTTAGCTGTCCGAAGCACTTTCCTCCTGTTCAGTGGTGCATCACCTACACAAGAAATAAGAGGGTGTGGAGAGGAGATGGGAGAATGTCAAGCATCTGATACTTGTGTTCTTCCTTTGCACATCAGTCACTTCTTAAAGTACACCACAATTTCTGTATAATTTCGCAGTGGTTTGCTCGTTCTCATATGAATTTCGAAAATATTCTTTGTGTTGGTTATTTAACTTACAGACACAAACAGTTGATGTTTTGTTGTTTGAATTTCTGCCTGCCTAATAGCAATGAGAGGAGAAGTATGAGCTATGCAAACAGATTTTATTGAAGTATAAAGTCAGAGCCAGCAATTTACACAATGTACAGAAATGACATGTCATTACCACAGACTGGCTACTACGGGAAGTTACTGTTGAACTGCCTGCCAAATTATATATTACGACTATTCATACCCCAGTCCATAAAACTAATTGGGGGCAAAATATCCATGCACCTCAGGGTCCTGTAAACCTTTGGGCTGGGGAAAAAAAATGTAATAGACAACTACAAGCTATTTTATTGGACAAGTATTGAGGTAAAAGCTTCTTAAATTTCCTGGAAGTCTGAAATATAGTATAAGTTAGGTGTCAATTTTCATGGGCTCACTTCTTCGTCATGAATGTGTTTGAATACAGTATTCATATATTTTCTTAACCAACATGGTTCTTGTGGTGTGCCTTAGTTTTAGGAACAGCTACAATCTTAGGCAAATCCTTGATGAGGGTAAATAATTTGCTTGATGGCATCACTAATATAAAACAGTAGTTGACTTGCCAAGTTAGCTGCTCGTGGATTGGTAGCAGTCTGACAACATGATTTCTGAACAGCAATAATAGCTTTTTATAGTTACACTCTAAATACTCAAACTCACTTCTTCATATGTGAAGTTGTGGCGCCACTGCTAGATGTTAGGTAATAGTGAATTTTTCAACAATTTGTTGAATTACAGGTTAAATTACTGGTGCTTCAGAAAAGGAGAAAATAATTCACCCTCATCCTCTTCCTTCTTCCTGCCACTGGCATTCTTGCAGCCATACTGTAACCCAGATGATTATTAATTCAGCTGAAAATGTACAGGATGTAAAAGTTACCTTTCAAAGGTGTACCTAAGAAGATTCTGTTCAAGAGAAGGGGGAAGTAATCAGCTTGGGGAAGGCAAGGCTCTTTCTTCCCATGTTGAGTCTTCAGAGTCTCCAGTATCTTCATCATTCAGGTAGGATATCAGGACCAAGAACTGTTCCTCTTGTTCATGCCAATTAAGAAGTGCACGGAGCCTGAAATCAAGGCAGTTAGGTACTGATACTACTTCCCTGTTCCTGCTTACAAGGATGATGAAGAGAGTTGGTGGGTCTTCTGATAAATATGTCCTCTAGTTTGTGGCTGCGTTGCCACAGATATTTTGAAAGGAGTGCACCTGGCTGAATAGTCAACTGTGCTTCTATTTCTTTTCTCAGAGCAGGTGGGGTACAACTGTCATTTTGTGGTATTTACAAGGAAGCAGTAATAGAAGACTACTTTCATTATGCATGCAACATGTCCTTGGTGGAATGGAAGCAGATAATACAGAAATTAGTTAGAAAAAAAGCATTTTTGCTTGTCGACACCTTATATTTTCCTTATGTTGTGTGCTTTGGGGCCTTTATGCTGCATAACATTGTACTGCATCCCAAGACCTAAAATTTGGAGTCTGTTGTCCTTGACACTGGGAGGAAATGGAGCCTGAATATCCATGAAGAACTATATTTGTTGCTTATTTTAAGGACTGGGAATTGGAAGTAAGTATCACAATTCTTCATGAATGGAAGAATTGTGGAAGAATGGATAGAACCTTTTGAACAGTACAACATTTATGTTTAAGTTCTTTATACATATGTTTATATTGTGTATATATACATATACACTTATGAAATAAATTCCTTGCCTAAGGGAGTGCAAATATGGGATATTGCTGGCTGTGCTTCCCACACATCTTCATGCAGATTTTAATTTCTGCTAAGTCTTGATTGTTTTATCCTTCTTTCCAGCTTCTGCTTTCTATTCCTCCTTCCTGCAACGCTTTTTCGTACTGGAGCTGCAGCACATCATTCTGGATTCACGAACTCTCCATAAATACAGAAGGAAGAATTAAATGATTCCCAAATTAGAATTTAATGGTATATACAGTACAGTTATGTTAATGAAAAGAAAGTATTGACTTGAACTATTTGTTTTCAATTAGGAAGATTCCCTTTTTTCTATCAGTCATACCAAACCTGGACTGTGTTTTAGAAAACAAGTAGAGAGGAAGCTCCTTTAACACCTCACGGTGCAGGTATCACTATTCTGATGATGGAAGAGGCTTGGGCTGGAGCCCAGGATGATGCGGCAACATCAGCCTCACCACCTCCACTCTTTTACTTCAGCAGCAGGGGCCCTGGCTTCAGAGGAACAGCTCATAATGTGTTACAGTTCCAGCACAGGTATAGCCTTGAACAGCTTGGAAGCCTTGGGAAGCTCCAAAATGAAGAGTCAAATGCCTCAGCATATTTAGTTAGAAGAGATGTCATGCAGATTAGGCCTTGGGATAGGTTCAGAGTTCTCCAAGTTATCTACATTCATATTCTTCTTCTGTAACCTTTTTGTCACAATAAGAAATCACAATTATTTATATGAGCTAGAGCAGAGCCTATGGAAAGTTGGGAATTAAAGAGACAGACTAACTTGCTCTTCTCTGTTTTTAAACACAGTTAATTCAGATTTTAGCTACAAGGTCCATACTCTTCCAGCCCAGCTGTTGTACTTCTCACACATTGGAAAAACACTGTATAAATAACTTAGTCTTATAAAAGGATTTCTCTTTCACATAACTTCAATTTTCTCTTGAAACAGCTCCCAATCCAACACTCCATGTGAAATTAAAGGTGTCAGGTGCTTCAGAATTGTTGTGACTGAACTGGGAAGGCAACATCATGGTTTTGGTTTTTTTCTCTTAAATATCATTGATGCTTCACACACAAGATTTTTATTTCATTAAAATGCTGTGAATCACTTTAGTTTAGTTGCCTTTTTTCCAAATATGTTCTTAGTCTCTATATGCTAGGAAAAAAGCCATCAGAAACAGCTAATTATTAAATGTAAAGACACTGATATATTCAACATGATCGTTTAACCAATACCAAACTCCATTTTCACACATATTTTCCTATCTTAGTGAACCTTCCTATAATACGAAAATGTGTATTAGCTTTATAGCTATGAAACCTCTATTAACGTTATGAGATCATTCGTGTATGAATTTCTGCAGAGAGATAAATTGAAGAAAAGTGCCATAAAAATACAAACAGATTCTCCTGGAGACAGTTTGTTATCTGCTGGACATAGAATTCTGATTAAAATACGACCTATTAATGGGGGAATCTGAATGCTACCACAGTAAGTTTCTATTTATTTGTTGGTTTTAACTTACAGTCAAGGTTAGCCATAAAATGAAGTTTTAAGTAAGTTATTGCAACTGGACGTAAATTGGCTAACAGCTGTTAAGAGAAAACTCGGAACTGTTATATGGCCCTTCTCATCAGCCTGATGTGAGTAGGGATGACCCATACAGACTGTATTCCCACTTCTGCAGAGCCCAAATTTGGTATCCTTTAACATTCACAGTATGATATTTATTGATGAAGAGAACAAAGGTTCCCTTCTGCACTTGAAGAGCAACCCAGCTTCCAAAGAAATGAGATTTCTAGTCTTAAAGAAAAAGGAAAACCTGAGTCTTGATGAAAAAGTGAACATCAGGACTGCATAGTATCTAACTTGTAGGTGAAGAACTTTAAGCATAGTATCCTGCCCCAAATATTCCTGGAGCTTGGCTGTAATACTTGAAAAAGCTTTCTAGTAGTCAGTCAGTCAGCAGCATAATCTGCAGTTTCAAATTAAATGTCAAACCTACCTCGTTAGAAGGACAGAATAATTGCCCTGGAATAGGAACTGCAGTACTCAAGTGAGATGTGCAGCTTAACCTAGTGAAAGCATCCTGCACAAAAGAGGATCTTGGAGGTTTTTAAAGCTAGGGCACTTGGTACTGCTGGCAGCAGGTAACTATTTTACTTGAGATTTATAACCTTGAGTGCTGTCCTGATTAGTGTTTATGTTCTTTCATTTAAAATATGATTCCTCAGGAGGAAGAGTTGTTTTCCTGCTTATAGAGGTTACGGCCTTCACCAGAGAGAAGCCAGGTTTTATTTTAAGTGATAAAACACATCTGTATTAACCTTTTAGTATATTTGCATGCCCTGCTTCTCAGGATCAGATAATATTTTCCCATTCTTATAGTCAGTGATGTTGGCAGTGCCCCAGACTGATTACTCTCAAAGGCATTGATGAGATGGAGAGTCTTGCTGCAGTGACAAGAAGTAAGTTGCTTTCTTTTTATTAGACATAAGATGTGCATGTGCCTCTGCAAGTCTTCTCTAAAGATGACTTTTCACTCAGCATGACTTAGAAAGACTGGCTCTTCTCTCCTTTGCAAACACAGAGCCTTAACTGCCTTAGAAAGTGATACATTCCTGATAAATGCTCAACCCATCATTATTTTAGAACAAAAAGAGATGAGAAGCTTTTCAGAAGCTAGTGAAGACATCGTTGAATTCAGAAGTCTGTGGCCACAGTAAATAAGCAGGAGCTGTGCACTGGCAAAAGCCTTAGTCACTGAACCCATTTGAATCCTTTCTTCGAAAAAGTCATACTGTGAAGGAGTTCCTTTAACCCTCAGTATAACAAGACTTCTTGAGCACGTGAGATTATGAAGAAAATCATTGGAAAGTGAAATAGGGCAGAAGGATGTCACCTCCAGCACTGTTTCACCTGATAATTTCCTGCATGGAGAGATTTCAAACATGCTGCCTTTCTCAAGCTGGTACTGTTCAGCCTTGGAGTACTGCATGTTCCTTGAACACTGATGAGTGGGTAAGATTCAACATAGGACTGTTCTGCTCATGTCCATAGCTAGCACCAACAACCTGAGAAGTTCTCCTTAGTCTCCCTTTCTGTTCCTAACTTTATCAAAGGTGATGAAGATAATAGCAGGGCCTGATGTGGCAGGTGCTACAAGTTTCTGCCTTTCAGTCACAGATTTTGAACCTGAACATAAGATCTGTCTCACCCAGAATCTTGTTGCAAACAAAGGATAACCAAAGACACTTACGTGGCACTGAGAGATGTGGTTTAGTGGGCACAGTGGTGATGGGTTGACAGTTGCACGTGATGATGTTGGAGGTCTTTTCCAACCTTTATGGCTCTATATCACATTTCTCCTTGAAGCATGGGTTAAGTGCAAAAAAATCCAATGACAGTTCATTGACAGGAATGATTGGTGAGCCATCTATGGGAAGTGCTCTGCTGGACGTTTTACTTGTAAACAAACTGGGGATGTGAAGACTGACGGAAGCTTTGGCTGTGTTGTATAGTTTAAAATTCTCACAGAAACAAGCACAGCAAACGGTGTAATTGGAAGCCTGGAATTCTCAGGAGCAAATTTCAGCTTTTTCAGAGATCTACTTGGTAAGGAGTCAAGAAGTCATGGGACAACTAATTGATCTTTAAGAGCAGTCTCCTCAGAACACAGAAGTGATCATTCCAAATCATAGAAAGTTTAAGAAATGTGGTACAAGGCTGATATGAACGAACATGACATTTGAATGACTTCAAACACAAAGGAGGACTATATAGAAGGAAGAAGCAGAACGAAGACTACCTGTATAGAATATACAGATGCTTCCCAAGTCTGCAAGGTGGGAATTAGGAAAGCCAAAACTCAGCTGGTGTTGCAATAGCAGAGGATGTGAAAGGCAACAGAAAGGGCTTAAGTGGTAGCAAAAAGTAAGCCTAAGGAAAACTTGGGCCAAATACTCTGCCAAGGGACTCAGAAGCAAAAGGTATTGAGATGGATAGGATGTTCAATGCCTTTTCTGCCTACTGTTTCATTTTGTTTCACTGGTAAGAATTAACCATAATTCTGAGGCTAATAGTAGAATCTGTGGGATTGAAGCCATAACTGCAGCAGAGAAGGGGTGAGCAATTAAATCAACTGGACCTAAACAAGTCATGTGAATAAATGGGATGCATCCAAGGGTGCTAAAGAAGCTAGCCCATGCTGCTGTGAGTCTGCTAACCTTTGGTAGCAGACTTTGGCAGTTACAGTGACTGAGGTGGCCCCTGATAGGCAGAAAAGGCCAACGTCATGCTCATCTTCAAGACAGTTGAGTGAGAAAATCCAAGAAACTGTAGTCTAAGCAGTTTAACCTCAATCTCCTGGAAGATTTCCTCCTGATAACCATTTCTGAGCTTGTGAAGGCCAAGAACATGATTAGATACAGGCAGCATGGATTTGCAAAAAGGCAGACTGTTCCTGATCAACCTGATTGATTTCCAAGGTAAGGTAATCAAGGGAAGATTATGAATATTGTTTGACTGTAGCAAAGCTTTTCCTGTGGACTTTGATAGTATTCTAATAGCTAAAATGATAAGATATGGACAGGAGAAGGGAATGATAAGTTGGATGGAAAACTCTCTGAACTGCCAGGCTAAGTGGTTGTGATCAGCAGTAAAAATTCCAGCTGACAGTTGGTTGCTAGTGGCAGTCCCCCTCAGGAACTGATTCTAGGCTAATACTGTTTGATGCCTTCACTGTTAATGATCTGGATTACAGAAGAGAGTACACTGTCAGCAAATATATGGATGATACCATCTTGTAGTGGAGCATTTGATGTGCTGGAGGGTATGGCTGTTGTTTGTAGCGATGAAGACAAGCTAGAGGAATGGGTTTCCAGAAGCCTCACCAAGCTTAGCAAAGGCAAAATTCTCATGTTGGGCGTGGAATAACCCCTTGCAGCTGCACAAGCTGGAGATTAACTGACTTGAGCAGAAAAGGACCTTGTGGACACAATGAACACAAGTCAGCAGTTGGAGTAATCAAGGTGAAGCATACCCTGCGCAGTGCTAGCAAGATGGATAACAGCAGGTTGGCAGAAGTAATGACTCCCTTATATTTGGTACTTGTGAAACAACTTCAGGATAAATGGTTTTGTCTACCCAGCACAGAGAAGATGTTGACATCCTTGCGTGAATGCTGCACAACATCACCAAGGTCACACAGGCTGGAGCACAGGTATATGAGGAGAGGTGTTGGGGGGTTATAGAGAAGAGATCCAGACTTTTCTAGGAGATGTACGGTATTAGGAAGAGAGTCAATGGAGACAAGCTGCAACACCGGAAATTCTGCAGGAAATATATTTTCACCATGAAGACAGTGACATGGTGGTACAGGTTTTCAGTAGGTGCGGAGCCTACATCCTTGGAATTATGCAAAACCTAGCTGTGCAACTTGTTTTAGTTGGAGGCGCTTTGAATGAGAAATTGGATTGGATGACCTCTCGAGATCACTTCAAATCTGTCCATCAGAGGGACAAGTCACAGAGCAGATGGAAACTGTTTGCTATTGCAGATCTGCTAGCATCTCTGTGCCATCAGAGAGATTGTCAAAAGTGAGGCACCTCCGCATTTCAGTGCCAAAAGGTGAAAGCTGAAATTCGATTTTGAAAACTGTGTGTTTCAATGTAGAACCATAAAACCAGCCTGAATCTATTTTTGAATCTGGCTCATAATAATGGAACTTGAAAAACATGGCTCTACGTTCAAAGAGTTCATGTTTCTCAACTGAAGACAAAACAACCTAAGAGGATGGTTAATCGGGATTAGTTTGAGGGAAGTTCTTTCTATTGCCTTCAGATGAGCTTGAAGATAGTAGAAAGTGGCAGATGGTTTGGAGTAGCCCTGTTGTCTGCAAATTGCTGTTTTCTTTTGTGGATTTCTTATCTATGTAATAGTTAACACATGATTGTCTGTTGATGGCTGGTGTGCACGACTGCAGGTGACACCTATTTAGAATTAGATCAATTAACTGGTGTTAATTCCTGTGTTCCTAACACTCTACTTAACTTCAGTATTAGCAAAACTATCTGAGAATGTGATATTGCTGCACAGAAATTGTTCTACCGAGGTATATGGAGCTGTAAATTACAAAAATTGCATAAAGTGAAAAGCTGGCATGTAGCAGTCAGCTTGTAATTAACTTGCTGTTAAAAAGTGTGCACATCCTAAACAATGGTTGGAAAAAAAAATGCCAGCTATCTCCTTATGATTGTGACCAAATGAATTTTATAAGAAACAGTATTCATCTATTTCATTTCCCACTAAAAATTTCATGTAGATGATACATGTTTGAATGGTCTATATGACTTTTCTTTATCCTAGTGTAATCATGGGCAGTTTAGCAAAATAGATGCAGTTCTCTAATGTGGCAGCAGTTTCCGCAGCTATAGAAAACAGGATAAATATAAGGGAGCAGATAATTACAGCCCTTACCATAAAGAAAAATGTCCAGCATATTTTTAACCTTTGATATCTAGAAAGCATTACTTGGATTTTGTCTTAAATTTAGCATTGCATCATTAGTTTGATTAAAAATAGGTTCTGTTTTTGTGACAACAGATTATAAACCCTTTCCTTAGTAGTATGTTTTAACAAATCCACACACTAGCTTGTATTTGATCAGAAATATTGGGAAGGGGAAAATGGGATTTTCCAAGTGGGCAAAGAAGAAAATATTTATCAGCTTTCAACACTTGGATTAAATTATATTATGCTTGGTAAGAAAAAATCTGTGGCTGCTCAGTTTTGCTTTGGAAGAGTGTCTATGATCTAAAAAAACCATAACAGTTTCAGTGCATGTAGTGAAAGCGTCACTCATATGCTGATTGCAAGAATATGCTTGTACAAAAGAAGATGTAACTAATGAGTTTCTTTTCTCATAGTTAAGAAAAATAATTTTTGTTTAAATATCTTTGAAAATTCAACATCTGCATGATTTTTAAGCTATAATTTAAAGCCTGTGATACAATCTGAAAAAGTTTGAACAGATGATCTTCCTCATGTGCCAAGACTTTGACTGCATAAAAATACATTGTTGGTTCGTGGTGAATATTCATAAAGGCCAAGTGTAAAAACATAATTGTAAAAAAAAAAAAAATAGCACTATGCTTACTGTAGATTTAAAAAACCCTAATCTTTTCTTTCCAACTTTCCTTCTCTTTTTACTTAATGCCTGTTTTGAGCACACTGTCTGCCTATAATTTCTGCCCTAGTGATGTCTCTGTAGGTTCATTAATAGTTCCTGTACAATGGGAACTGGAAGACAGTCTGTATTTGCTACTAGTTTACTTGATCATGTCCTGGAATATCCCTAGCCTTCAGTCAAACCCATTGAATTTCTCTCCTGTTTTAGAGTGAGTAAAGGCAGCTGATAGGCCTGGAGTCATAGTCAATGAGGATCTATACTGTCCAGAAAATGAGTCAACTAATTTTAAAGCAGGGCTCTACTTTTAGTCAGATGAATCACTCTCTGGACTCGACTCCATTGATCTAGATATGTCAAGCTGGATGAGATGGATTCTACCATTACATTCCCTACATGTTTTTGCTCATTTGTTTCAGAGTGAATTGAAGCAATAAGGTTGGTGTTGCAGTTTGCATTGCAGTTGCAATTGTGACCAGTGCAGTCTGGGCCTCATGGAGATAGCTGTAAATTACTGCCTTAGCATTTTCAGCTGCCTGCATGAACTCTTCCTACACAAGAACTCTTCATACTCCATACATGAGCTTCTGGTGCTTTCATCATTTAAATGCAACACATTCCTTTGGTGTTATTTCTGAAAAACTGACTTTAATAAAAAGCATATTTACACTTTAGAAGGCTTACTTTCTAAATAGCTCCAGAACTTTTAAATTGTATTGAATGCCTGTTTCTAAAACAAAGAAGCAAACAAACAAACAACAACAAAAAAAAAACAATTAAACTGGATATACTTCCAGTTACTTAGGTCTGAATCATTGAATCATTCCATGTCTGATATGAGTACCTGTAACTAGGATCCGGCTACACTATTTTAGTTCCATAGGGTTTGGGTACTTTTTGAAGCTTTCCAGAATGCAGTGCTTCTAAATGTTCTAAGAAGCGTGCCATGTATCAGATAGAAATTTGGATTCAACGTAATTGTATAATGCGTGCTGAATTCTGTCTAGGATGTGAACTTGTTTGCTGGTAAATGAAAGAAGAAACATCTTACTGTTCTGGACCTCCTACCTCCATGCTTCTCAAGAAGAAAGAGAAACATCTAACAGTTGGGTTGATGCTGTGAATGTGCTTTAGATAGAGAGAGGAAATTTAAGTCTGATGGATCAACATTAATAGGAAAGGGTGAAGCAATCCTGATCTTCTAAGACCTGTAGCTTATACTCTGTCATTTCTTCCAAACACTGTGCCTTTTTTATGTGCTTGTCCTTCATCTCAATTGGGTTAGTTTTTAATGCCCAATTCCACATCTTCCCTAATGGGCTGTTGGCAGCTGGGGGTAACTGATGAAAGAATAGATGCCCCAGAGCATTGGCTGGTAGTTTGTAGATCTTTATAAGCAACCACCAGTACCACTTCTCATCACAGATGGGGTAATCCTTAAAGGCTTTATTTTCAGATTGACAGAGTGCCATGAATATGCAGAGGCAGTATGAGCTGATACCCTTTACTGACTATTGTTTACTTTGCGTAAATAGAGGAAGAAATTAGCAACAGCATGAAATTTAGGGAATTGTATTCTGTAGTTTTTTTGTTAATCAACTCTGGAGCGTGACATCTGGATGAGAACTTATATTTCCTTCTTAAGGTGTCTCAGGTATCATGTCATGAGAGGGATGCTGCTTCCCCCACTTACTCCAAGACCGAAATCCTCAAAACCCCAATTGTTTCTTCCCTTGATCAACATCCCTCTGCATAATCCTGGGTGCCCTCTGCCTGAAGGAAGATGTGGCCCTGCGTGAGCTGCTGAGGTTTCCTTAGCGGTGTGGGAAGAGAAGTGGGAGTGAATTTCACAGAAACCTCTGATCAGGAAGCTCCTTGAGCAAGCTGGTGGGGAATGGCTGCATTCCAGGGGAGTTTCCTAATTGCAGTGCCACTGGGGTGTGCGGGGGAGCGTATCCTGGCTAATGCCAAACGCTCCAGCTCCCTTTGCCAAAGCACTGGCTGAGTGGTTGTTCTTGAGGAATGATTCGCCCCCGCAGATGAGGCAGGGAGGGAACGTCCTGTTGTGGGAATCTCATTCATGCTTAAAGGGTGAGCTATAAGATTTCAAAGCTGTGTCAAAATCATAAGGCTCGGATTCCTTGCCTTGTGGCAAAATTTTAGGTTCACAGAGATGCAAGGAATCTAGTGCCAGTAGTTCTCTCAACTGGTGAGCTTATGCAGTGCCTTTGAATGTCCAGGAGCTGATGCCAAATAACAAAAATGTGTGGTATCTCAGCATTGTGCCCAGAATAACAGCCTAAAACAGTTTTTACACTTGCAAGGATTTTTTTTTCCGCTGTGTGAATTCTATAAGCTGGTTTTGCACCTGCAATGAGTCTCTTCCCTGGCCATTAGCCAACTACAATTTGAAAAATGTTGTAGAGTGCCCTTAAGTTTGGTTCTGTAATAAGTAAACAGTCCATATTGTTTATGCTGTGTCATTCAGTAAAACACAAATATTGATGATTTGTCCCATGTTTTCTTGAGCTGTACTATATATGCTTAGTATATTAAAGATTATTTCAGGTAATGATAAAACAATTTGTTCCTATGATTTAAGCAAAACTGCAGAGATTCTTTGTCCACAATTTTGTCTACATTAGGAATTAGTTCCATTTCCAGAAATAAATTTGAAATCTAGAAAAAAATGTCGTGGAAGAGAAGAGGCATCTTCTTTGCTGACTGCCTGTCTATATCCTTAAGGAATTAATTTTATGAAGACAGCAGCTTGCTTACACCAAGTGAATAATGTTACGGGGAAAACTATTATAGAGGAAAAAATGGCATTGCAAGTGCCAGTGTATAGAAACTGAAGTAAAATTCAAGCAGGAGAGCTGTAATCAATTTTAATTGTGACTACCAATAGTGCATTCATTATCAAATCAAGATGTCAAACAGAAATTATCACAGTTATTACTGAAAAAGATCCTCTAACTCCAGAATCTTTGACTGCACATCTGAAGAAGAGCTATTGAAAGGAGAGAAATTCTCACAGCAAACTAGCTTTTCCTTGCTGTGCTGTCTAAGGCTGCACCACAATCCTGCTAGCTGGACCTAATGGGATAAATAATAACAGCAGGATATTATCTTCACCTGGTGAGCTTCAGTTTTGGTGAGACATGTATTTGCTGACAATACATGTCAGCACAAGACTTCTTGGGGCTGAGACACCATTTATATACACTTTTCCACCAACTGTACGTTAACCTGTCCCAACTTTTTCCAGTGTATTCTAATAGCTGTCTGTGACTCTCTGAGTCACATCCTCCTCAATTAGCCAATCCTATTTTTTTTTCCAGGGTATTCATATGGACTCTAATCTCTCTCTTCCTCTGTGTTTCTCTTTTCTTTTTCTCTCTCTCTTTCTTTTTCTCTTTCTCTCTTTCCATAGTACATCCTTGTCCTAGAAGCTGAAGGCTCTGGTCCTCTTTACGTCCATTTCCACCAGTGTCATCCCAGACTTTATCTCTGATCTTCTCTAGCCAAATCACGCTGATTTCCTCTTTTCTCCTTTACTCATGTCCTTACAGCTGCTCCAGTTGCCTGCCCTAGCAGCCTTGTTTCAGGTCTTCAGTTAGCGGCCAACTTGTCAGATCAGACACCACTTGCTCCATAAAGAATCTCTTCATGATATTTTGTCTCCTTTCCTCTATCCTTCAGGGATGGAAGTATGTACTGTACTTTTAGTATCTAATTCAGCAGTGAGAGAAGGAAGGGGAAACCGTGTTAGGCACTCTGTGAGTTGTTGGTAGGAATGAAGTTTCTGTACGATCACTTAAAAAAAGCAGAATTCTTTGAAGAGGTGATACATAATAGTGAAGACAGATGCTTGAAGAAGACCACGTCAACACTCTTCATATCAAAGCTGTCAGAGTAACTATAAGCAAACAAGACATTTCCTCAATAAATTGAGGCAGATTCTTAAGGCTCAGGTGCTGCTGAACTTTTCTAGTATTGTTCCTGAGATCTTCAGTATTCAGCTTAACCTGAATACCAGAGGAATGCATCTACTCATTGTGATTGTATAAAATGTTGTCTGCTAGAGAAGTTTTTCAATTTTAGGCAAATGGAAATACCAGTAACCTCTTATTTATTCATGACTGAAATCTTAGAGTCACATCATAACTCTTTGCAGTGAAATTGGTATCGTCACTAGTGACACAAGCAGTACTCCTCTAGGAATTAAGGAACAGAGCAGCCTTGTGTCATGAATATGCTAAGTAGTCCTTGAGTGACTCCACCTGAGTATGATGGAATTTTGTTATTGAATCCCTGTAAGAACTAAATAAATGACAATGTGTTGAATGTCAGGATCCAGCTCTCAAAAGCATGTTTTCTCCTGGGAAAAGAGTAGAGCAGTTAAATAAAGGAATACAGAAAAAAAGAAAGAGCACACACATGTTTTCACCTGCACATTTCACTTAGACCTTTAATATGCTTTAATTAAGCAGGAGATCTAAAATCAATATAGTAGTATATAAAGAGGTGTTGTTCACACAGCTCACAAGTAGGGAGGAAACTGTTTAGTCTGTTCTCTTAAAGAAGTAAAGGGTTGTGAAATCATGCTGTTCATGCACCTGTATGTGTCCTACTCTGCCACTCCCCCAAAATAGCATGTGACCAGTTTCAACCATGCACCACAAGTAAAGCTCTCACAAATGCTAAGTTTCTAGAGACTGTGCACAGTAGCTGACGTGGTGGGCTTATGCTGGGAGCTGTTTTCTCAGTTGCAGCAGAACTAGCCATTAAATCACAGCACAACACTGAACCTGCTGTTAAAACCACACCAACCTGACTTGGCCCAACCTCTGTCTCCTCCTCTTCCTCCTTAGCTGTCTACTCCAGCTGTCATCCAGAGGCTCTTACACAGGAAGCTTCCCTGCTCTTATTTTAATGTGTTTGTGTAGATGCTCTTAGGCATGTAAACCCCACCAAGGGAAAGGCGTTGGTTTTCTCTCTTATTGGACACCAAAAAATCCATATAAATACTGTGACCAAAGAAACCTGATTCAGAATGTGTGCTTCCCATGGTGTTAAATCAGTAAGTCTTAAGACACAATTCCAAAGGAAATCAAATTTCTTTAGATTGATATTCACTGAACTGTGTTTTAATTAATCTAACTCACAACTTTTGTTTCCACCAGGACAATTAGTATCTGCTAGAATGACAGCTTTGATATCCTTCTCCTGGGAGATAATCAGCTTCATTATTTAAGTAATCAGATGAAATGTGGGATAAGCAAATCTTAATTTTGTAGTGAATTAGAAAACCATGCAGTAAGAAGGAAGTGAATCAGCTGGAGACAGTCCAGAGGACAGTGACAAGTGTAGAAACTATCACCTAAAAGAATGAAGGAAAAAAATTTGTGCTGGTTTAGTTTGACACAGAGAAGAGATAGCGAAGACATTATAACACAAGAGGTTGCTACAAGGAGGAAGAGAACAATCTATTTCTTTTGCCTGTGTTTGATAGAACAAGAAGTAATAGGCTTAAATTACAGCCAGAAAGATTTATTTTAGAAATTTCTAAAAACTTTAATGGCAAGGATAGGGAATAGATTGCTTGGCAAGCTTTTGGAGTTTCTGTCTCCATTGGAGATCTGTAAGATCAGAATACTTGAATAACTGCTTCCTGCAGGAAAAAGGATGGATTAGGTGGCTTACAAGATTCTCCCTAGCTCTACTGTATATTCTAGTAGTAAAACTGTAGTTTAAAATATAGGCTTCCTGTACTCTTCTTATGCTCTTATCATCTTCAAGCACTGATAAAATCCTTCTGTGGAAAAGAGAGTAAACAATGCTATTAGTTCTGTGATCTTGTAATGAAAAATGGAAATACATCTTGGAATAAAGTACTTTTTGATATACCTTCATTTAGATAATTGTGCAGAAGCACTTGGAAAGTTGGCCATAATAGAGGAAAAACATATGTGATAAAATTCATTTGTTTAAAATTACTTTTTCAGCACCTGTTACTGTTGTACTGAATGATATCACTGTAGATCACTCATGTGGGAACTTCAGAAATCAATTGAATAAAATTGCCCTAATTGTATTCAGAATACTAAATATAGTTTTAGATTTTATATTATCATTTCTTCTGTTTCAAATATTTCACTTAACTGGAAGTATTAAAAATAGCATTTTAGTTCTCAAAAAAATTGTATGTACCATGTGAAATCCATTAAAAAAAAAAAATGAAAGAGATAAAATCTAGACATTTCAGAGATATTCCTGTTACAGCCTTTGTGTCTGAATCATCCAGAATCAAATGTTTGGGCTGCAGAGGTTGGCACCAGACTTGTAAAGAACTGTTCTCCAACAGATACTCCTGACACAGAGCTTTGAATCCATTTGTTTAATGCTGCAACCTTAATTTTTTGCATCTTGCATTATAACTTGATCGCAGTTTGCTTACATTTCTGTAATATGACTGGGGCACATTTTACTGCACTTTTACTGCAGGATATCACAGAATTTTGACTCAATTGTTCTAAGTACATAGGTTGCTCCGAAAGTAATGCCTTGTATTTATTTCCTTGGAAACCACAATGGATACAAAGAGCGCAATAAGACTATTTGGTTGAGCAAATCTACAAAACACTTTCTCAATACAGTCACGACAATTAGCTATGTGTTTTCACCGGCAGCATACAAGAGCCTGCATGCTATGCTTGTCAAAATCTGCACTGGTGGAGGTGACCCACTGTTTCTGCGCTGCTATGATGACGTCATTGCTAGAAAAATATTGCCCATTCGCTCCATCTTCTATTGGCCTGACAGATGGAAGTCCAAAGGCACCAAATCTGGACTATACAGTGGGTGTGCTGCAACAGTCCAGACAAGATTGGCTGTATACGTGATAGTCTTCAAACTGGTATAGGGCCTGGCATATTAGTGTTGCAAGAAAAGAGCTTTGTTTTTCTCTGACTTGACTCTGGAAATCTGAGCCTCCATCTTAGTTGGTTTTGCAGTGTAGAGGTCAGAGTTGATGGTTTGTCCAGGTTCCAGGCAATCCCTTTTTCCAAACACAGTGCACATCACTTTACCAGCTGAGGGCTGCAACCTGTTGGACTTGGAAACCTATGCTTCTGCAGACATGCATGTCCCATAAACTTCAGCACAGTATAGTTGTCTGAAGTTAACCATAAATAAGGCCGGTCAGCTTTTAGAAGGAGTGTGGCTCCTGTAATAGGGAGCTGTGTTCATTAAATTTATCAGTAAGATGCTCTGACTTCTCAAAATCATGCAGCTTCTACTGTGTGAAACCAATTGCTTAAGGCAAGCTCAATAGCACCTTGCCACTGATATTTTTCAATCTGTGACCTGCAGATTTCTTGGAACATGTTTAGATACTGAGAGTTTAGCAAGAGAAGAGTTCCTAGATGTCCATAAAAAAGGGTGAACTGTGGCCCTGCATACTGAGAATATGCACCATTTAGCAACTTGTTGATACAGTTAAATTCATTGTGGATTTAACTCTTAACAACACGCATTTGTATGCAGAACACTTGAAAATGGCAAGTTTAATAAACAGTCAACTTTTTAATTGAGAAGCACAAAATTAAGTAGTTAATTAAGAAGCAAGAATCCTGACAGATTTTTGTAGCATTTTTTAAAACTAGCTCTGGGCATTCATGTTCTCTAATGACAATGAGGCACATATTCAAAGTGGTTTTATAGGTACATTTCCTTACATTGAATAGACACAATGGATTTTAAACAGTTTCATAGCAACGGATGGTTCATGATGGCCATTAACCTAGATAAGTGAATTTCAGTTTGTTGCATCCTTAATGGTCTGTGGGTAAAAAAATCTTTCTCTTCATCTGTTTCTAAGAATTTTATTGTAATTTTTCTTTCACAATTGTATTTTACAGAGCAGACTCATGTGAATTTTTGCAATCAGGAGAAAAAAAAACATTCAAGAAAAGGTAAGAAGAACATTTACAACCAAAGAAATGTATGTTTCTCTGGAATTTAGTACTGATTGCATAGCCTAGCAGGTTATCAAAACTTTTGAAAAGTTGAGTACACACCTTGACACCAGCTTAAAATGCATTCCTAAATAATAAAGATTTTCAGATGACTGTTTCTATACCTGTTGAAACAGAGCCAGCTGGACTTCAGAAATGCAGCCTGATGTTTGGTTTCGGGTACGCCGCTCCTTCGTGCTGCTGGGACATACCATATCTATCGCTTCTGGGAAAGAATGCCCTGCCCACAACACACTGCTACTGCCAGGGCAGGGGAGGAAAGCCTCACGACACCTGATGGAGCTACTGCCAAGCCCTGGGAAGGGCAAGACCGAGGACCTGGGATTTTGGGATTGAGGCCAGGTGCTGTGAACCTGGGCTTGGGCTGTGTGGTGCCAATGTGGCTGTGCTGGCAGAGGCCCTTAGCAGAGCTGCAGTGCTGGCTGCATGAGGACAGCTGTAAATCTCAGAGGAAGTTGCGCCATCTCTCCTCGTGACAGAGGCTTGGCAGAAATGCCTCACCCACCCTGCTCACGGAGGCAGAACAGGCAGAGCCGTTGTGTCAACACAGCGTGTGCATGGGGGGCTGCGAATTCCCTGCCCTGCACACACGCCTGGCACAGTGCAGGCATTTGGGAAGAACCCAGCAGCACATGCGTAGGCTGAGGGACATCCCCAGATTCTCCTAGATTACTGAATGGCAGCATAGAGCTGTGTTTTGAAAGTGCTGCTTCAGTATAGTGGGATGTTAAGTTCTCTACTATGAGAGTGGTGAGGTGCTGGAACAGGCTGCCCAGAGAGGCTGTGGATGCCCCGTCCCTGGAGGTGTTCAAGACCAGGATGGATGAGGCCCTGGGCAGCCTGGTCTAATATTAAATGGAGAGGTTGGTGGCCCTGCATGTGGCAGGGGGGTTGGGGACTCATGATCCTTGAGGTCCCTTCCAACCCTGGCCATTCTGTGATTCTGGGATTCTGTGATGTACTACATGGTATCTTGGTCTGTCTGCACATGGGGCGTATTTGCATGAACCTTAACGAGACTGACAAAAGTAAGAAGCAAGTTTAAAGAAAATTGGATTAAATGACTTAATTCTCCACAGTTGAAGACTTTAAATTTTAATCAAGTCTTGAGTCTGAGGCTAATAACTTAGAGTGAATGTTTAAAATGACTAAAATCTAAAACTAAACATGTATATCTAATGTGCATTAGCACTGATGTGTTTGCAAAGCTGCAGTTCCCGAAGATGTGCATATTGGAATGACAGATTTCAAAGGCCAGCATAGGCTTTGCCCAAAGCTCTGGATTGGGGTTTGCTGTGTTTTGGCTCAGCTGTACCTCAGCTGTTACCCTGTGCTCATGCAAACCCCGAAGCCTGTGTGCTGTGGAGCACCTTAATGAAACGCTTTAGTCGTTATGTTCACAAAGATGGGGCACTGCAGTGCCAACTCTAGCCATGCTTAATGTGCAGGGCAGTCAGAAGGCTGTTAAATTCTCTGCTGTCCACCTGAAATACAATCTTTACAGAAGAAAAAAAAAGCAAAAAACAAACAAACAAACAAAAACATGGGACAGGTGGTTTGGATTCCAGTCTGTTAGGCCTCTTGCCACAAGGCCCTCTGACCTCTTGAGTACTTGGGTCTTGATAATAACGTAAAGTCACTGGATTTCAAAGCTTCTTTCACTTGGGGTTTCTTTTCCACGTGGCTCCTATAGGTTGGAGGGACTTTGCATTAGTCCAAAATAGATTGCTGATGGACAGTGGAACTTCTGAACCCCAGATCCCTGCAGCTAGCTCATGCCATACTTAAGATCCTTCTCACACAGGGTTCTTCTCACAGGTATTTCACATGAAATATCTTCTCGTACATCCAGTTATCTGCATGTCTGGGAAGGAATTCGTCTGTGAGGGCAGGTGTTAGGTGCTGGCTGTCCAGCTGCCTCCAGAATTGAGTGAAAAGCTGAATCACAGATAATTCCCCACATGTGCAGTGGTGTGTGCCTGGGGTTAATTCATTCTCCTGGTCGCTATTCATACCTGTTAACCACACAGCAGGTGCTGGCACCAGCAGCATGTACATGAAAGCGATCGGGGCTGTTGGGAACTGCCTGTGCTGGACGTTTTGTTCATTGTCATGAGATAATGAGGGATTGCCTTGGCCCAGCAAAAGGTATTTGCATTTGTTAATTGAAGAAATGGCAATAAAACCTTGTAAACATTATTTTCTTGGATTTGCATATCTAAAAAGGATCGGGAGAATGCTTTAGTGATAAACAATACAAAACTTCCGATAGCACATTTTTGAATGCATGCAACTCTAATAATTTTAGTGAAGTCATCATAATTCTATAAGGATGTTATAGCACATTTGCAAGTTCGTTGTGACCTTCTGACATGCCTAATGTAGAACTATGCAAATATAAATTAATACATGTTTGACTAATAGAATAAAATATTTTAGAAGAGCTGTGAAGTACACAAATATAAAAGCTAAACAGTTTGAATTTTGGTATGCTTAAGAAATCATTTGTTATGCTAAAAGAAATAATCACCTTTCCCAAGATGATGCCTTTACTTATGTGGGATAACTTGTCCTGTCAAGGCAAAGATGCTGTGTCTTTAACAGGGATGATTGACTTCTAGCAATGTCTTGCCTTCAGTCTACCTTTGGAGTAATTTTGGGAATGATCAGTCTGATGTGAGGCTAGCAAAGGTAGCGAATGTCCATTAAATTTCATCCACTCTCATCTGAATCTGATGGTCAAAAGTCTTCACTAGCTCCGTGTTACCCCTGTGCTGTCATCTCCGCTGTTCTAAATTTGGTTGAAATTGTCCAACAGGTTGAAAAATCACCGGGGTAATATTGAGTTGATGTGTTTGCATAAGCCTTATTTCTTTAGGACATTATACAACAAAGTTAAGAGCCTGCTGGATGTTGGCATCTGCAATATTCAACAGTAAAGATATTTTGTTTCGCTGTTGATGTTACTGCCAGTTTGTGTAGGAAAAAAAAAAAGCAGTTTGCTTAACAGCACAATTCTAATTAGTCTTCATCATGTGTGGCGTTTTGTTTAGAAAACATGTAAAAGTTAAAGCAAATATAGTCTACCTCATGTTGTCTGTAGTTAGCATTTCGATCAGAACATCCAGTTCTTTCTTCTCTCTTTCCTTTTAAAATTATGTTTTTATTTCAACGGTACTTTCTACCAGCAGGCAAAGCTGCTGTTACACTCTACCCAGCTGTGAAATCAATATGATTTTCATTACAAAGATAACAGAAACTCTCTTAGAAAGACTGTGAATTGCCAAAGGTCAAATAACAGTCAGTGGCAGAGCTTAGAATTTAGATGTCCTAATTAAAAAATCTTCTGGTATAAATATATTAATGAAATGCACCCTGAGAAATGTTTGCATTTAAGATGGCAACACTTTTGCACTATTATGTTGTACCTTTAATTACTGTATGCATGTGAGTCCTATTAAAATGCTATACTTCTTTCTCCACAATATGACCATTTTTTATAAAATAGGTGCTCAGTTCTAGTTTCCTTTTTTTAATTCACAGTTATTTCAGCATGGTTGGATTAGAAAGTGTAACAGTTACAGAACAGAGAACATATCTAGTAAGATTTCTGTTGTATTGGACTCTAAAAATTACACATAAACCAAATGAATGAGTACATCAGTTATTTCTGATAGATGACTTCATTAAAAATGAGAGGAAGTGCACAGTAAAACTGAAAGCAGCACTGGAATCTTTCAGCCGGAGCAGCCACTTCTCTATAAATTAAAATCAGCATTATTTTAAAAGAAATGTTACTAGTCTCCTGAAGACTTCTGTGATCTTTTTCTTATTAAACCTTAGTTCTTCCATCTGAAAATTATATCAACGTTATTATCAATGAAAATTCCAGGAAAGCAATTATTTTATTGCTTCTGTTTGATATCCTTCCCTCCTATTCTCTCTCTCTTTTTATTTTTTATTTTTCAATTTAAATTCTGTCTTTCTACTCTGTATGTTGAATCAGTAAAATCGGATTGCTAAATATTGTGGATTTTAATAGGAAAAGTTCTCCACCTTACAGCTGAAGGGTTTTTATGTTATTGTGCTCCCTCTGCTGGATAGTACCTATTAATTTTTTATTCCCTGAGCTGTACGAATATGTGTTGCATAAACAAAGCAATCATACTGTCTTAATGAAAGAGGTATAAAAAGTGGGAATGCCTCACTTAGGTCTCAGATGACATGGAAAGTGACAGCAGTAGGCTAGGAAAAATCCTGTTTTCTGGCAGCTAGATGCAATCAAGAGCCCTATATGGTTATCTGAAGAACAGTTATTTGCTATCTCTTGAACAAAACCAGATGGACACTGAATAACCTTCCCTCATTTGTTTAACTTAGAGAGGATGATGTTGATTCTCATGCTCTGCTAAGTACAACAGTGTCCTGAGATGTCCGCATGATGTTATTAGAATCTCAGTCTTAGTGGGGTGGTTCTCATAACTTGTCTCATCCTTTGTTGAATCTTACAAAGTCACTGCTGTGCCAGCATTTGTTCAGTGGATAAAGCAAGCATGCTCAGACTCAGTGCAAGGCAGGCAGCAGATTGCTGCTTTCCCATCGCCACTGCAGTGACCCGAAGAAGAGGAAGAGGAACAGTCCAATTTTGTTCAGAGAAGTGGTGTTGGTCTTTGCTGCCTTTGACCTCTCGTGGTGTTTTGGCCTTGGGCTCCTGCTTGCTTCTTTCCTGCCACTTTCACACAGTGAGCCTGTCTTCCTTCTGCTGTCCTGCGGTGACCTGGTGGGGCACAGCCCCAGCCCCAGATCCCACCCCATAGCACACCCTGCAGAGCCACCCAGCTCCACTGCCACAAGCATGGCCACCCTGGTCCTGCAGCCACGCTGCTCTCTCCCATCAGATGTATGAAAAGGGGATGGAAGCAAAACACTCACTTCAGATTTGCCAATCTGAGCTTCTGCCATGGTTTTGCCAGGAAAGTTGGACACTGTGTTCATTATCTTTGTAGTTTCCTCAAAACTTAATGTGGTACAGCAAATGCCACTGCATATTACTGACACTGAACTGGAAGATGTTTTCAGCTTATCTTGGCTGACTTACAGATGTAACTCCAGTATTTCCATATAGATTGGACTGACAGTGTATTTATTTCATATTTTTATTTCTATATATATTTAAAACAGTATTCAAAGTTTTTCATGATCCCAAACAATGCAACAGTGAAATAATCTGCATAGTTATCTTCTCTATGAGTAACTCTTGTAAATATAACCCCTAATATGCATGAATATTTTCATTTCCAAACAAATTACTTTTAAAAATCTACTTCTTAAAACCCAAACCGTTCAAAAGAATAAGCATCCAGTTCCTGAAACCTTCAGTTCCTCTTATTTGGATGAGAAGATGGATGCAATGTATTTTACATTCACTATAGTAATAAAAGCATATTGTGCCATTGCACAAATATGTTGCCTTAAACTAGGAGGGCCTAAACAGGATTGGTGTCAATCATGGCAGAGCACATTGGCCTGGGATGCATCCTCCTCATGGAGGAAAATCGGGGCACCAAAGATTTCTGCAGGAGTCGCCATCTGTGGCGGGGCCTCATGGTTCAGGTTGAAAACTGTTTGCTTCAGTTTTGGGGCCCTGCTGAGTTACAGCCTCTAAAACACTTAGCAGCGCTTGTCTCAGCAGCAGCACACACCATATGCTTTGGGAGCATTCCCAAGCGGAATATTATCCTCACTGCACTCCAGCATGCTCGTTAATGCTCCCATTATTTCATTCAGTGGGACTAATCCAGAGGCCCCTGAAGTTGTCAAAGCTGTCTTTAAGATACTCTAGGTAAAACCTGGGGTTGCGTGATTTAAGTCACACTGATTCTCAAATCATAAGTGATAGTTTATATGTTGGTTTCTTTATTCTGAGCTATCTGTTTTCCTCCATCTTTTGAAAAATATTGATGTGAAATGGAAAAAGGAACAGAAGGGTTTGAAATGCTACTATTTTTCTCTCTCTCTTTTTTTTTTTTTTCCAGAGAAGAAATGGATTGAATGTACATTGCATTCCATACAATGCTAGTTCAAATTCAAATGTATTGATCAATAATACAATCAATTTCCCCAAATATATGATCAGCTCATGGGAAAGTCCAGAGATTTTGAAGTTGACATGGATAAAGGAAGTGCTGGATTAAGCTATTGTAGTTCTCAGTCAATCCTGGTCACTCCTTGTTGCTTTCTGGTCACAAAACATGTTTAGTAGAAAAAAAATATATTTTGCAAAATCACCAGTTATATTTAAGTGGAGAAAAATTAGACTTTGCCAGGAAGAAACCCTCCTTAGGTCCCAGTATTTTATCAGATGATAGTATTTCTTTAAATGCTGGCAATTTTTCTGTTCATTCCCATTCATTTTAAAAACAGATTTTAATTTTTCTTTTGGGGAAAAAAAAATGGACAGAAAAGGATGGGATGTGTGGGGACTGAGGAAGAATGAAACAACCAACTAAGCTGACAGAAGATACTATTTCAAATGAGTGTGTTTCTGGTAGTGGGAGGGAGACTAAGACCAAACAAGAAAGAATGGCTGGGGAGGATCTACTCGGAATTCCACTGATGTGCTAACAGCTGTTATTACAGTATCTGGCTTTTTGAATTAAATATTGATAGAAATAAATGAAAAAAGAGATTGAGTAAACTGGAATGTGTGTTCTGCCTTCCTAAGAGTACCAGACTCAACACCCTTTTATACAATTAATAGTATTAAACACCGACATCAGCTGACAGGAAATAAGAAAGTTCCTATGGCAACTAAAAATAAGCACAGGAGGAAGAATGCATCAAATGCTGTCAGGAGACAGCATAAAAGGCAAATATATGGAGATAACAGCACAAAAGAATGTACAAGACCTGTCTCGTAAACAACATACATGCTTGGATGGCTTGTTTTTGTTTCCTTCCCAACTAGGAACACATCACCTTACATACAGAATCTACTTAACCAACAGTTAAATCACCTTGCAGAGTGTGGCTCCTGGTTTATGTGCTGTGCAACGTAGAGGCAGGACCCATGAGTTTGAAAGCAGAGGCAAGGTGAGTGCACAGCTGTACCACATGTAAGCTGTCATCTGAGTGGGAGAATGAATTTTAAAACCATTTAACTCCTGAACTTCTTGGATTACCTGCTTTTCCTATCTATCTTTTTTTCCTACCTCCACTTCTCTCACAAGAAGCAAAGCTGAGCCTGCCCCAGACCTGTGTGGTGTGGAGAAAGCTGCGTTATTTTCCCCTTCACTCTCCATGGTCTCAAGTTTCAATTGCTCCTGCAGACCCTTCCAGGCTCTCTCTTCTGGTACATCTTGGCCATTAAGTACCTCTACAGACATAAAATCATTTTCCTGTGTGAAGATGTTGCTATTTTCACAGTAAAATACTCCTGCTGTGCAGTGCTGCACCTCCACACAGGACCTTTGTCACAGTGGCTGTGCCCTTGTGGCTCTGCTTGCCTGATGCATCGAAGATAAACCTGCAACTCCCCACATCCTGGCCAGCTCAGGAAACTTGGCTGCTGAGCAGAAGACAGCCCCACATATAACAAAGGTAGGTATCATTTCTCCCCTGGTAGCTCTGTCCTGTTAAGTGATAAACAGTTCATTAACGTGAACTGTGGCATTGTGAGGTGATTGAGGAGAACACCAATGAGGACCAAAAGCAAGGGCTGGGAGAAATGTGGTCATACTGCTCCAGTGCTGGTAGGGACCCTTATCTTTACTCAGGACTTTTAGTGTGTCTATGCTGAGTGATGCCCTGGCTTTGAATTCACTGCTCGTGTTGGAAAAGATGATTCTATCATTATAAGGAAAACCTTGTCAGTTTTAGGGCTGTATGAAAGCTCCTCCTGTAACCCACTCCTCTGCTCTGGTGGACACACGTATTATCATTGCCTCCGTATAACTCATCTGGACATGTGTCTATATTTTTACCCTTCCCATTCCTGTTGTGCCATGCTTATGATATGGTATCACAGATGCAACCCATCATTATGTGATTCACGCTGCAAGTCAATGCATGTAACCACAGGCATGCAGAGTGTGAATAGATATCAGGCACTGATACTATTATAGCTTACTCTGCAGTTTGCTCGTGTACTGGCTGTTGGGAGCAGTAAATGCCCTACCTCAGTGTGGAACATACTTGCACTGCCTACACATGCACAAGAAAGAAAGAACCACGTGCACAACTCCAGGTAAGTTTAGGACCTGATCATGAGTTGTCCACAGCAAAGCATTGGAAACCAGGTGATGTCATCAGCCAAAGGGATCCGCTTTCTCAAATTGGCTGACAAGAACAAGCAGACACATGTTATGTTTTGCTCTGATATAATAAGCACTGTGAAGATATTAGCTGTTTTCTGATTGAGTAAGGGTGTGTACTACACGTAATACTCCAGCAAACAAAATTGTTCTGAAATTATCTAACTAGGATGTCACTGCAAAGGGAAATGGCCTATTCCATATATTCCAATATTCCATTCAGGGGATGGCAGTTGAGCTCTTAGTCCAGTAACAAGCTCATTCTTATTTGTGCCTTTGCTACCTGGAAGCAGAGGGCAGCACGCATCTGTGCTTCAGATAGGTCTGGTGCTGTGGGACATCTGGAGTCATACAGATACAGCTGGCACAGCTGGCTCTGTTCTTCCAACTGGCCAGCGAGCTCACTGCTCTCTTCATGAGACGAAGGAACTTGTTGACCACTTCCCCAGTGCTGATGCAGAGCTGGATAATTGCAGTGGTTACTGTGGTTAGACTGTAGTGTATTTTTTCATACTCTTCTTGTGAAATGTTGCAGCTCAACCCACCTTTTGCTCCTGGCAGATGATAGATGTGCAGGCTGTGCAAATGGGTGCAGCAGGAGTCAACTGATGTTTTTTTCCTCCACAGCTAGGTTGTATTCTTCACCTTGTGTGAACCAGCAGGGCAGCACAGTAGGCAGTGGGTCTGATACAATCGAGACAGATTTAGCATTTAATTTATCCTCTCATATTCAATAACATTCTCTGATTACTGAGTTGAAATAAACAAGAATCAATGACAAGCAAACAAAGGATCAGCGATCTTGTAATTTTTGTTTTGTTTGTTTTGTACTTTGCTGCTATTTTTTATTTGATATGAATCGTAAGGCAAATATTAAGAAAGAAGCAGAAGGAACAAGATACATGCTTTCAATGTTGTTACTAAACAACCTCAGGATTTTTTTTCTTAATAACTTTCTTAAAGTGGACAATTTCAATGTCTCTCTTAGTTTAGTTAGAGCACAAAATGAACTGTATGTTCACAAAAGGCACTATATGTAATGTGTAAGTTCTGCACCAAAGCCTGCTATTAGTGGTTCAGAATATGACTGCTGAAATGCAAACTGTCCAATATGCCAAACTTCAGGGAGATTTAGATTAAAAAAAACAAATCTACAAAGCACAGAAATCAATTTTCATTTGAAAAATGTGCTTTGAACAATGCCAACAATCAAAAGAATTTCAAAAGTCTTGTTTGTAGAAGGGATAAATACATCCCTCTTCTCTCCTTTGTCACCTTTAACAAAGACCAGTTCCACTGAACCTGGAAAACATTTTGACAAAGTTATTTGGCTTACCTGCTCCAATGCAAAATTTCACTGTAGCATCAGTACCAACAGTTGCTTCAAGTGCTGCTCACTCAGCATGGTTGATCCAGCCAGTAGTTAGACCCAGAAGCTGAAAGGGATTCTGTGTCAATTAACACAATTTCAGCAAGCTCAGCTGTTGCAATTTTCCTTGGTATAGGGCAGAGGAAGTGATGGCCCTCACACTCTGGGTCTGAAGCTCAGGTAAGTCCTGCTGATGAGGTGCTTGAACAAACTCCTAAAAAAACCACCTTTCAGCTGGAATGTGGAAAGAAACCAGAAGAATGAGAAAACAGGAATGCCTTTGCAATACTGGTGTGTAGTGCAATGCTTTTTTTCCTTTATAAAGTGATCGGCATTCTACTAAGGTCTTCATTATAACAGAATCACAGAACTAAGGGAGTTGGAAGGGACCCATGGGAACCATCTAGCCCAAGCCTCTGACAGAGCAGGTTCCCTGGAGTAGGTTGCACAGATCTCTTTGTTAGCAGATGATTTTTGATTTGAATTGATGACAATTCTCTGCCTCACGGATAAATCTTTCAATGAATGCCGAGGTTACATTACCAACGTAAGGTTACATTTGTTGTTCATGGGTAGCATACTTGGAATGAAGTACTTTACAGTGATTCTGTAAGTGCTCAGAACACCTGGAAGTGCTATTAAGAAATGCATACGAAACTTAGGAAACAAAGCAAAACTGGGCAGTGTACAAGCTGGTCTGTCTCTGTATGGGAGATTTGTCAGAAATGGAAAGAAATTCTGAAAGCAGTGGGTCAAATGTTCTGTTGTCATTGCTGCACTATTCTGTTGGAAATAACTTTCCTCATTAGAAACAAATGCAAAATTTTGCATGAAGCTTTTTCTCAGCTAATTTAGAGCAGGTTCTTTCGTGTGTTTATTCCTAAGGGATGCAAAACATTTCTATTGCAATGAAAGATGGAGTTGATGAGTACCTTGCAGGACTGGGCCACCACTACTTCAAGGATGATCCCACATTCTGGGGACCTCAGGAAGTGCACCAATGCAGTCTACTCAGTGACTTGCTAAGTAAATAAGGTTTAAATAATCTTTATAAATATAGTCTCATTGGGAGCTCCTTGCCCATGATTAATCTGAAAATAACCAGAAATATTTCATTGGATTAATAAATCAAAATTTTCAGTTCAATGCAACTTCAAAATTGAGGGCACATTTCTTTTTGTAGTGAGAACATAGTTTTGTTCCTTGTTCTGTACGTTTCTATTTCTTCAGTAAGTGTAATTTGAAAGAGGAAGAGAAATATATGACTGATGCATTAAGATCAACCATGATAGGTGATTTAATATACAAAAGGCTCTTCAGATATTCCGGGAAGAAAATGTAAGTGAAAAATGCAGTATTATGGCTAGTACTCATTTGCTGTGTTACAGTCAGAAGTACAGTATCTGAATTTTCCTCATGATTAAAATGGCTTTTAACTTTACTGGCAAGTCCAAGCTATACCACGGCGTTAGTGATAACCAGGTTATCTTGCATGTGCAGCCTAGGAGCACGTGGCAGCAGGGTGTGTGATGCACATAAGTCACTGTCCAGAGCCCAGAACAGTGCATAAATATTGTCTACAGAGCACACAGCATATTTTTAATTTTATGCTAACATATGACAAGGACATTTTAAAAATGTCTGGCAAGACAGTATGAAATCTTATTGTAAGTCACAGGATTAATTTGTGGGCTCCAAATCCGTTTCACATTAATGTTCTTGAAGCACAGGCAAGCAGGGCTGTGTCATGCCCAGGACCTTCCTGGTTACGAAGGACACAGGATGGAAGGGAAACTGCCAGAAACCTCCTTTCTGTTGAAGGCTGTGGTGGCAAGGAGGATGAAATCCTTCCAGGTTTATGTCTGTAACCCAGCCGTTCATGGTTTGAGCTTCAAGAGTGTTGGTTTGCCAGGTGAGAGGCAGAGGAGAGGAGCTAGGAAGCATTCAGTGGGGCAGGCTGGTCACTCAGATGGGACCTGCACCTTGGGCTACCCCTCCACGGCTCACACAGAGGGACCAAAGGGGCTGCCCATGTCCACTTGGTTCTCCCTCTTGGTATCCCTCCCTTCTAATTCACCAGGCTAGGGAAAACAAAGTGACTGCATAAAGTGAAAGGTTAGCCTGACTTTTTCAGTTGCCTATGTGCATGCAAAAGATGCTATGAAAGGAGGCTGCTTTGTGAAGAAGCATCAAAGAGGGATTTCTACTGTTTGTCATTGGATTTCATTTCAGTGCTAAATCACATCAACCTCTGCAAGAAGTCAGGAAAAAATGGAAAATGTGTCGCTGCTGTCATCCCAAGTTTTGTTTGCATTTATTTACATTAAAGCTCTTGTTTCTGTAGGACTTTTGAGGCTGATCTTGTTCTTGTCTCTTCTGGGTTTCAAGAATATATTTTAGATACTACGTCAAGTCTCAGTGTTGCTTGTATTACATCTACATACTGCAAAATTATGCGATCTGAATTATGCTCCTAGGAAAGCATTTTAGCATCTAAAGCCATAAGTTTCTAATTATCAGTTTAGCCATCATGCATTTTAAAAATATATATTATTATTATTATTATTATTATTTGCATGTGTTAACATTATCTACTAGAATAAATATTAAAAGGATGCAAAGCTTTGAAAGTCAATCGGTAAAACACAATTCTAGTATTTTCTGGATAGAATTTGTGCTATTTTTGCTTTCTTTGGATTTGTGCATTGCAATCAGTCTTTAATTAAGAGAACATATACTTTGTTTTTGTATTTGCTGATAGATCTATTCTCTTGAAATTCTTTAAAGTCAGACACCTGGCATGGAAACATAGTTCATATAAATGGCACATTAATGGGCCCAGTATTTGATTTTATCATTGTGTTCATTGAGTGTCCAATGCCTTATTAATTTCACATTGTGCAAAGTTGGTTTAATTCAGAATTATTTGCTTCCTTATGACCATTTCTTTTATGGTCGTCATTAGAGTATCCAGCTGTTTCACAAGCAGTAATGAACTTCTGTCATACTACTTTGCTGCAATGAAGAGTATTATTAGTCCAATTTTTTCAGATAATAAACTGAAGCAGAGGAATATAAATAATGACTAACTACAGATTTTGAACACTGAGTAGGAAAAAAAAAAACAACACTATCATCAGATTCTGGTGCGGTCTTTTGTTCATGGCACAGTCCTCACTGATATAATGTGTGAGGACTCAGTGCTCCTGCATGACGAAGGTAGGGTCTTGATTCAAATGAAGAGAGCAAAAGTGAAGCAAATGAAGTTTTAAATACCTTGCCTCACACAGCAGCTCTATCAGTCAGTGGCAGATTTCAGGCCTCCAGGGCAGCGTTCAGCTGTCTTAACTATGAAATCAATTTTTATTTTACTGCAGTTTGTTTTCTTGAGTGGTGCGTGCATTCCACCTAGAGTTAGGGTGGAAATTGCTTTCCAGTTCCTTGCAAGTTTTCCAGCCCAGCTTCACAATGGGATGCTTGTTGAAACTCTTCAAGGACATCCTGGAAGAACCAGAGCTGCTCAGAGGAGCCTGGGGAGGAATCACAGGGTTGCTGGCCCTCTGGAGCTTGACCTCTTCCATTCTGCTGCCTCAGTCAGCCTGCTTGCACTCTTTCCGGCCTAATAGAGCACCTCTGTTTTATGTGAAGAAGAAAGAACTCGTCCAGCTGTGTCAGATCTGCCTCATGTCCCTGCCGTGGGGCGATGAGAAATGCTCATCAAAAGGGTGCTGCCCTGTGGGTGTCCCCAGTAAAAGGAGGTTAATGCCTTCCTCCCTGCTTCTCTGTTGCAGCCAGGGGTCAGATCCACACAGCCTCAGCCTTGGTTTCGTGTCCAGCTCTGGAGTCAGAGCACCTGGGACTAGCAATTGCAGGGAAAGCCTTGTTTTAGCCTCCTTTATTCTGGGGACAGGAAGAATGTTGGCTTAGCATGAACAGAAAATGCTGTTGATCAACTGCTACTAAGTATATGCAATCAGAATTTTTCTCAATTATTAACAACTTGGCTACATTTGAACATTATACCCCTCCACACACATAGATGCACAACAAAAGGCTTATCCATCACAAAAAAGGCTATTCACTGCAAAATTTTACTTCCTTGCCTCAAGTTGTTGTACTGCCAGAAATTATTGACAGAACCATAGTAAATTTGTAGTAAATAGTATGACTGGCAAATAATATACTTTCTGCTGACTTTATTATTGGAAAAAACTGGACAATCCATGCTGACACCCTGTTGGAAACCAGACATGAAAAATTCCAGTCTCGACAGTTATATTTTGGAAGAGTTATGACTGAAATGAAGGGTTTGTGTTGGGAAGAGTTTGGCAGCATTAACAACATAGAGCCTTGACCACTTGATTCATAATTGCTTTTCTCAAATTTTGAGCTGTGAATCACCTGTGCCCCTAACTTTCCAAGAGTCACCAGGTAGTCTACGGTGCTGGTATGAAGACAGCAGTGCTGAAAACATGTGAAAGTATATAATGAGAAAACTAAAAGTAGAAATGCATTTTCTGTGCAATTTCCACAATACACGTAGTGAAATCTTTCAGTTTGCTCATATCTCTGGAAAGAGCAGTTTTGAATCAGATGTGATTTTTCTTACTGAACATACGATGGGGTCATCATATGTTATTTGCAGTTGATAATTTTCAGTTGTAGAATCAATGTGTTTACAGATTTGTTTCATTTTAATGATGTTAATTTAGGTGTGAACCACACAGACTATAAGATCATTAACACTGGTCCTGTCCTCATTTGAAAAAAAAATGGTATGTATTTCTTCGGTCAAATAATTTGTGGAGAGAGAATAGAGGGAATATTTTGTTGGTGTGGTACAATGCTGTTTCTTTGAGTTTGCTCAAAGAAACATCAAGTGAAATGACACTCTAACTTATCTTGCAAGCTTATTATTATGGTAGAATTTGCTTTAAATAACCAAAGATCCCAATGATTGGAGGTGGTTCTTCAGCTTCAGGTAAAGACAATAATTGGTAGAATCAGTGCGGGATTATTTTAACAGCATGGGGTTAAAATGTGTGTATTTTTACATCTTTGGGAATTGTCAATCATTTTGTACCTGTTTATTTCACAGTCAGATTCCAATTACAGCCTACTGCTAGGAAACCTGGCAATAAAATTTGGAAAATACAGCTTGAAAGAGGTTATTGTGTTCTGAGGTATCATCAGAATAGTTGGTGTGTCTTTGGGAGCGGACAGGGGAGAGCAACACAAGTAGGTTGTTTTTCATTTCACTTTCTAGGCATGACCCAATGAACTTTCTCACAACTGGTAAGATTACACCAGTGAATTGCAGAAAGCAGATTTGCACTCTGAGCACATTCATGCCTTGACTGTGGGTGTCGTGGTGAAATAAAAAAAGAAGCCAGATTGTTGTGATAATACCAAATTGACAGGGCAAGACATAACTAGAAGGGCCAACACCCTGAGGCACGTTTCATCAAGTTGGAACTCAAAAATTTGATCATAGTAAGGTTCTTATTTCTCTCTTCTTGTTTACAAGTAGAATCCCAAATAGACAAGAAAAAGCATCAGCTGAATATGAAAGTTAATGAATACCTGAATGTCTTTGTAGAGATAGTTTTGAACATAGTGCTGCAGACAAGTGCTTTTCAGATGTGCCTCGCATCCTACTCCTACCAATTTTAGTGGAGACATGGCAGCTGGCCTACTGCAACATCTCTAAAATTCCATGCGAATGAACTGTTTTATTAGGCACTAAATACTTTTGGAAATCAGGCCCATGATGACCAGAAGCAATCTGTCAGCTCACTGACAAGAGTTAGTATTTCTTTTGTGTAATATATTAGCTTTAAATACAAAGCATAGTTTAAAAACTTGTGTTGTTTTTTCTTTCATCTGTAAGCAACAGATAAAGGGTCATTGATGTTACCTGCAGAAACTATTTTAACAAGCTCTTCTTGTGCATTCTTGACTTTTAGTCCTGTCACCTGAGCACTGCTCATAGAAAAATTCAAGATAAAAATTATAGTTGGCAGGAAGTGTCAGTCTGCCAGGGGGTAGGAAGGCCCTACAACAGAGGGATCTGGACAGGCTAGATTGCTGGGGTAAGGCCAGTGGGATGAAGTTCAACAAGATCAAGTGCTGAGTCTTCCACTTCGGTCACAACATCCCCAGGCAATGTAACAGGCTTGGGGCAGAGCGGCTGGAAGACTGTGTGGAAGAAATGGACCTGGAGGCATTGGTCAATGCTCAGCTAAACATGAGCCAGCAGTATGTCCAGGTAGCCAAGAACGCCAATGGCATCCTGGCTTGTATCAGAAATAGTGCTGCCTTTAGGAGCAGCGAAGCAGTCATCTCTGTGTATTCAGCTCTGTTAAGGCTGAACCTTGAGTACTGTGCTCAGTTTTGAGCCTCTTCACTTGTAGCTCTGAAACACATTCAGAGAAGAGCAATGAAGCTGCTAAAAGGTCTGGGTGAGGGATCTGGAATTGTTTAGTCTGGAGAATAGGAGGCTCAAGGGAGACCTTATTGCTCTCTACAACTGTCTGAAAAGAGACTGTGGTGAGGTAGGGATTGGCATCTTCTCCCACATGAGTAGCGATAGAAAGAGAGGAAATGGCCTCAAGTTGCACCAGGGAAGATTCACACTGGATATTAGGAAAAATTTCTTCTCTGAAAGGGTGGTCAGATGCTGGAATGGGAACCTGCCCAGGGAGTCACTGTTCCTGGAAGTGTTCAAGAAACATTTAGATGATGCACTAAGGGTCATGGTTTAGTGGGAAAATATTGGTGGTGGGTAGATGGTTGGACCAGGTAATCTTGGAGGTCTTTTCCAACCTCTATCATTCTGTGATTCTTTTACCTGCCATAGCTGAGTCTGCTATTTTATCACTCTCACACTTGGGGACCCTGCTGATATAGGTCCAGGAGCACTGGAACACACTGGTGGAGCAGACCAAAACTCTGCTGAGCAAACAGAGTGAAAACAATTGTGAGGTGGGGAGAATCGTAGTGGGACCCAAGGTGGGCCCCAATGAGAAGAAGCTAATTCCATGACACCGCTGCAAGACTCACAGCCACTGGACATAATGACTTCAAATTTGAAGAGCCTTCTTATTCCCCAAATGTTATCTCCAATTTCATCTGTTATCCAGCACCATTTTTTTAAATGAACAGAGTGAAAGGGAGTGTGTAAAAACCCAAAATGCTGTGAAGCATTGTTCTGTGCACCAGGTCATGCCCTGCTTTCACTCAGTAATTTTAAACCAGCCTTTCTCACAATTCTCCTTTATCAACGCCACTATATCTTGGGGAAAAAGAAAAAAAAAGAAAAAAAAAAAAAATAGATGACTGGATGACTAGTTTCCCTAGCAGAGAAGAGAATTTTCCTACAAGACAAATATATTTCCATGAATACAGCATGGTTTGTACATGCACGTCTGTAGTATATATAGACATATTGAATTTCTGGGCAATGTTCACTTTCTATCTTCAAAAGGGGCTTTCTGGGAGGGTTAAATCACAAATAATGTCAGTAATTTATTCCTAGATATATCTATGGGTGGCACAGAAATGCAAATCAGTTTTGTAAAAATCAAGAGACGTTTACTATTTGTACAAATGCTCCCTGTTTATTGCTCATAAGGAGCAATTTCAATGACAAATCACCATTGCATAACTCGGTTATAGACAGACAGCTTACTGGACTCCTTCCAAGATACACTGAGACATGCAACAAAATACCAGAGTGTAATTACTTTCATTATGTATTCCAATTAATCTGGAAACAACTGAGATAGTAAAGATCTCATCCTGCTAATTTTTATGGACATAAAACCCAATATTATTTATAGAGTTGGTGCCCTCTGTTTACCTGATTAGACTATGCACTAATCAGGCACAGCTTTTCTGGAAAAAGAGCTGGAGCATGGTAATTTGCCATCTTCTATAATTTTCTTTACTCAGTCAAAACACAAGTGTATATTTTAAATCATGGCAATATTTTAAACTCGTGTATGTTTTGGAATGAATGACTTTAAAAAAATCCTGAACTAGAAGACCAATTTTAATGTCTGTTTCAGAGGCGCAGTCTCAAATCTGGGTTCCACTTCTGATAGGCTTCAGCTGTGTCACTGTTTGACCAGGGCCCTTTTCCAATAAGCATAAGCAAATATTTTAAGTTGAGAAGCATTTTTGAGATGAATTATCTTTAGTTAAGACATTACTTCAGTGGAAGAAAGGGTATCTCTGCACTTGTGGGCATGTGGCTGTTTCTAACTGTTGTCCACGAACTTGGACACTTTGTCTCAGAAGGCACTGAGTTCTCTGTCTTTATTTCTTCCCAGTGCTTCCTTCTTTCTTTACAAATCAGATTAATTTTTACCTATCTGGAATTCCCTATGCAGGGAAAGGAGCTAGAATGAGTCTAAAAGTGTAATGAGATGTTAATAACAGCGGGCAACTCGTTTTAATGCAGTTAACTAACTACTATTATGTAGCACATTTTAAAGCCTTTAGCGCTCACAAAGGATGAGCACCAAAGTTAAAGGGAAAATCTCAATCGCAGCCTCCTGGAAGGGCAACCGATGCTGTGAACAGATGGAAGAGAAACCTGTAGCAAAACCTCAGTATGTGAAGCACCCCGGGTGCCTGCCCAGCCTCAGGGCTCTGAGAGCGGTAGGAGGCCTTTGCTGCCTGGGGCCATGAGATACATCTGTGGTGTTAGGAGAGAGACAGCAAGCTGTCCATGAGACATATGGCATGCCATGCATCCACAGCCTAGGCCTTCCTCCCAGCTCCTGCTGCTTTATTGCTCTGGAGGTCCTCCAGCCATGGTGGCAACTTTGAGAAGACTTAGACTGATGTCTTCCTGGGGCAAATCAAATGCCTGGTCAGACTGCGGACTCTGCCTTTCCCTCCAGCAGCTCAATGGATGTAGGCTTGCGTGGGAGCTGTGCACAGGGTCTGTACAGTTCCTGCCAGCCCTCATCTTACCTCTTTGTTCCTCCCAAACAGCAACTCATGCACAGAGAGGACTGCTGGAGATGAGGAGATGAGGGCCGTGGTGGGCAGGTGCAGCCGACCCCAGACCTCTTTTGTGCAGAGAGGAAGAATATTGCTGTGCCTATTGCTAATCCCTTAATATTCCAAAACCTACATTAATTATGCCTGTGGTCCCTTCTCACCTCTTTTTTTCCTTCCTGGCTCTTTCCTCACTGCCACCATACTGTGTTTATGGAACAATTACTCCACTGCACTTTGTGTTCCTAGTTTGAAAGCACTACTTTTTGTTTTGTCATTTTCTGGTTGTGTGAATTATCCTTTGAAGGTATTTGTATTTTGTGTCTTTTCTCCCATGAGCTCTCTACTTGGCAATCCATAGAAATTGAGTTTGTTCTGTTCAATCTAACTGACTAGATACCTTTTAATATTGCTTTCTATGTGTGTATTTCTGTGCCTTCACAACACTTCACAGCTGTGTGGAGCTGTGGATCCATACTGAGGTCCCGGTGCACTTCCTCACATAGCATACCCTATGGCCCTCATCACCTTTATGAAATAACAACATGGTTGGTCATTCCTCCTGAGCATTTTCTTCAACTCTTAACATGAAGAAAAGTATCAGTAAAATAAGATATCTATTAATGTATCAACAACATGTCATTGTAAAGTCAGTGTCCCATCTAAAATCAGTAAGGCTATGATTCATCATGCAACACCATCCTGAGACCTGATTACTGAGTTGTTTGGGCTCAGCCTTATCTAACCTGCACGGGCTGAAGACATTAATTCTAATCAAGTTATTCATGGCTCACATTGACTGATTTAAAGCTTTTGTTCATCCCATTGGAAGGTGGATGAGAAGTCTCATGATTGCATGCTATCTGTAGGAGGAAACAGAAGCCCTGCAGATCCCTGATGCCCTGGATCCTGCTCTGCAAGGGACTGTGTAATAGAATCAGAATCACAGAAACACCAAGGTTGGAAAAGATGTTCAAGATCATCCAGTCCAACCACCCACCTATCACCAATAGTTCTCACTAAATCATATCCCTCAACATGAAATCCAAACGTTCCTTGAACACCCCCAGGGTCAGTGACTCCACCATTGTCCTGGGCAGCCCATTCCAGTGCTTGACCGCTCTTTCAGAAAAACAGTACTTCCTAGTGTCCAGCCTGAATCTCCCCTGGTTCAGCTTGAAGCCATTCCCTCTAGTTCTATCACTAGTTACATGAGAGAAGATGCCGACCCCCAGCTCACTGCAACCTCTCTTCAGGTAGTTGTAGAGAGCAATAAGGTCTCCCCTGAGCCTTCTCTTCTCCAAACAATTATTATTATTATTATTATTATTATTATTGTTATTATCATTATTACTCACAGCATGGCTTTATTGAAGATGAGAGGTGATCAGAAAGTGGTGATCAGAAGTTTACAGCAGTTTCTGGTGTACAGAAGTACTGTCAAGCAGCGCTAATGCCTCAGCCAGTTTTCCTTTGCCATCTCATCTGTGTTATTTATTTTCATACCCTGGTGATTTAATCAGTGTTAATGTGGGCTGAAGGCTCAGTGGTCCCAGAGCTCAGGTAGGGCTGCAGCTACAAGCTAAGAGCCTGCTGTCAGTGCCCTGTACAGTGCCTCCCTGCCCTGTACAGCACTGAGTCTCGGCTGGTTTGGGTAGAAGTTATCTACTACAGGCAAGCATGCCTAAACACTTAATATTTTAAATCCTCCCTTGGTTTGGCATGTCTAATTTTCACTGGTCATATCTCCAAAATAAATAGATAGATGGAGAGATAGGTTGATAGATAGATTGGCAGAGAAGGCTGTTGACATTAGAACAAGCTGCCCAGGGAAGTGGTGGTGTTTCCATCCCTGGAGATGTTCCAGAATTGTGGGGTTGTGGCTTTGGGGACATGGTTAGAGGGCATGGTGGGAATGGGTTGGGGTTGGACTTGGGAATCTTGAAGATCTCCTCGAACCTTAATGATTGTATGAGTGGGCATGGTGTGATGGTTTGAGAGTTGGACTAGATGATCTTAGAGATCTTTTCCAACCTTAATGATTTTATGACTCTATGGATGGATGGGTGAATGGATGGATGTGACCTATGCAGAAAAATGCCATATGTTATTTAGTGAGTATGTACCCTCTGGAAAAAAATAAAATTAAAGCAATGTTTATTTCTAAAATCGTTGTTTTTCCTCAGAGTACAACACCTTCTCTGCTTGAATACAGTAAGTTGTAATTGCACCCCTTGGGTGCTGTTGCCTAAAACACATATAAAGCTGTTTTCTTCTTATTATGAAAAACTACTTGAAATGAGAGGATACAAACACTTTCATACCAGGTGCAAAAAATAAGCCATCAGTCTACCTCCTCCATCATTTTAAAAAGTGGTGCTGAGATAATTAAATATTGCCTATAATTGGATTGGTGTCCAAGATACTGTAGTACCATTCTTTTGCATTAAAAACAAAGGAGAAAATACAGAAATGATGGGCTTCATATATTCAGAAATCTCATATAGCACAAGTCACAACTCCAGTCTCAACTTAGCAGTACACAGTAGGTGTGCCCTGTGACACAGAAAAAAATATCCTTATGGAGTTTCCCAGAGAGTTGCTGGTACAAATAATGCTTAAGGGCTTCAGTGGAACTAGAAGTTCTCCCTAAGAAAGTTACTATCTCCTGACATAAGGGTAGACCAAACCTTATAATAAAATTAAGACTATGTTGTGCTTTCTAGCAAAAATGCTTCTATAGTTTGTAGACTTCTCCTTGCAAGGCAAGCAGCATAGATCTTGCTTAGTACTAAAATGAGAGAAGGCCAGGGATTCCCACCAGGTACAGCAAGAGGCCATGACAAACCACTGGGCAAACAGGAAGCCTCAGGAGACAAAAAGGGAAGCACCAACTGGTTGTAGCACAAGGTTTTAGGAGACAAGTGGGGAAAAGGTGCAGGGAATGCATCAGTAACACCAAAGTAATCATTCTATGGGTCTGGATTTCATTTCAAAAAGCCACATTGCTGCTTAGACTGTCCACAGGCAGAAATATGTTCAGTGTGAGGAGGGTGCTTGAAGGTATAGACAGCAATCATCATCCTCAGTCCCGCCCTTCTGAAATTACAGACATTTCTAATAGAACAGGGTGACAGTATTCTTTATACGCTTGTCATAATAAATTCAGATTTACTGTGGAAAAATGTACAGTAGCTTTTCCCTATGTACAAGATCCCCATGGGTTCCAAGACAATGGCACCAGATTCCACAGCAGTGATCTTTTAATTTCAAGACAGCGTTAATTTATTTAAACATCTTGCAATGATCTTCCTTCCCATCCTTCTGGCTCAAGAAGAATAGCACACAACCGAAGTTTGCAGTTAAATATATTTGTTGGCATGACATTTGTTAATGATTTTTCCACTATCCTTCACATTGAAGACAGCTTTCTGTTACACTCCCTGTGCTGCCTGGCTGTGCTCCCTAATGCTCAGTTTTCTGGTGTTCAGAATACTGCCTCACCTGGCACCATGAGAAGGGCAGAGCTGTAGGGTCACAGGGCTGTGGAGGGGAGAGCCTTCTGAGACATGGAGAAATGTTAAGTGACAATATGATTTTGTATTCTTTGAATTCCAGTTCTTAAAAGCAGCCTGAGCAAAATATCCACTGTTAGCTACCCTATAAAAAGAATGGGAAATTAGCAGCTGAAACAAATGAAAGGAACAATAGTCAAAAAGCTAATTACTCTTATTTCCATATAATTCAAAAAGATAAAATTGCCTGAGCAAATATGAGAGAAGTAATTAACTTCATGAATAACCTAAGGCTTACATGTTTCTTTGCTTGAGACAGACTTGTGTAGGAAGTTGAAGCACTGAGCTCATGGATGTGTTCCTCTCCACGCTCTTAAAGGTGGGTGCAGCTCTCCAGCCCGAGTAGGGATGGATCTCATCCAGAGAAGCATCCTTCCCTGCTGTCCCAAACCCTCCTGGAAGGGTGACTTGGTGCACAGTGCCTGACCATGGAGAAGCCGTGCAGGGGGCACGGAGTGTCTGAGTGCAGAGCGTTTGTGATGCTCAGCACTGATCCTGCAGCCTGAACTGCCATGTCTCTGGGCAGTGGCCTGCCTTGGCAACAGGCTTCAACAACAGGGAGCTCTGCTGCATCTGGAGAGAGCAGGCAAACATGTTATGGGTAGTGCTGCACAGTATGGCTTCACATTTAACAGCTCAAAAGCTAGGGCAGGTAAAGTAATCATTGTTCAGACAAAAATATGCAACAAAAGGTATTTCTTAAAAAAACTAAATCAATCTAAAATGACCGGGATAGAAAAAAATCGTGACATCTGAGTGAAAGAAAGTAGTCTCACTATTATCACAATATCATTGGCCCATAGGATATCTTGGACTGAAAGAAACACTGTGGTCTGAGTACAGGAAAGAAGGCTGTGTAGTGATGGAAGACCACTTTTAGAAGGAACATCCTCTGGTGCCAAGGGACACCACTTCAGCAATTTTGGTTTTGGATTGCCAGGACCGGCAGATTGCACCTAAACCATCCTGGTAATGTCTTGGTAATCTCATGTTGTACACACCCATCTAATTTCCTAAAGAGTTCATTTATAACTTCGGTAATGATAAATTATGCAAATAAATTATGCAGAATGTGGGAAAAATACTTCCTTTTGTTGGCTTTAAGCACAGAGTCTAAGCTGTCCCCTAGCTCCTGTGCAACAATGGAAAAAATGGAAGCAATGGAAACGCACATAGTAATTCCCTATCACCCTCTTTCCACCTTATGCAGTTTTCAAAGATATCCATCAAAGCAGCTCTCAAGCTTTTCTTTCCCGATGAACTTTTCTTGAGATGCATTTCATATGTTCATCTGTCTCTTATCCCCTTCCCATGTGTTTCTCCCACAAACACCAGCCTGAGAACTGTTTACAAAATAGTCCACAGATCTCCTGGCAGACTCCAAAGCAAAACACAGCTCCCAGCCAAAGTCTGTGTTTTGGAAACTGTTTTTTTGGTAAGTAGAACTTCATTTTTATTTGATTATCTCCATTTGCTAAATGTGGTTAGCTAGCAATTTACAACAGCTATATTTCATCAGCTGCAAACAGAGGGATTCTAATGCCGCATTTGAAAATAGGAGCAGTAGAAAGATGTCAGGAACAGCCTTCACTGTCATCTTTTGAGTTTTATATTTTATGTTTTCAGAGGGCTCCCTGCATCTCACATTAAGGCAACTGCTCTGTGGCGGTCATCCCCACTTTGGGGATGGCTCTCCTGGTCATTCAGTTCAGAGCCATGAGTTGTCCTTATGAAACAAACTCCAAACAAAGACACGATTCTACGTATAGCTGGGATGGGACAATGTCTTTTGTTTTCTATATAGTTGTCAGTAATGGTGATCAAGATTAAGAGGGAAAGCATAGAATCATAGAATGGCCTGGGTTGGTCTTGTCCTGATGGACGATGGACGAGGTCTTGTCCTGATGGACGAGAGACTGAACATGAGCCAGCAGTGCGCTCTGGCAGCTCGAAAGGCAAATGGGATTCTGGGCTCCATCAGGAGAGGGGTGGCCAGCAGGGACAGGGAGGTGATTGTCCCTCTCTATTCGGCTCTTGTGAGGCCCCACCTGGAGTACTGTGTGCAGGTGTGGAGCCCTCAGTACAAGAAAGACATAGAGATTTTGGAAAGGGTCCAGAGGAGGGCGACTAAGATGATCAGGGGGCTGGAGCACCTCCCCTATGAGGACAGGCTGAGGGAGTTGGGCTTGTTCAGCCTGGAGAAGAGAAGGCTGCGGGGTGACCTCATTGCAGCCTATCAATACCTGAAGGGAACCTACACCCAGGAGGGGAGTAAACTCTTCAAAAGGGCTGACAACAGCAGGACTAGGGGAAATGGTTTTAAGTTGAAGGAGGGAAGATTTAGGTTGGATGTTAGGGGGAAGTTCTTTACTAGGAGAGTGGTTAGGCCCTGGAACGGGCTGCCCAGGGAGGTTGTGGATGCCCCGTCCTTGGACGTGTTTAAGGCCAGGTTGGACGGGGTCCTGGGCAACCTGATCTGAATGTGTATGTTTGGTGGCCCTGCTAGGCAGGGGGGTTGGAACTACATGATCCTTGGGGTCCCTTCCAACCCGGGTGATTCTGTGATTCTGTGTGATTCTGTGATTCTGTGGGTTGAAAAGGACCTCACAGATCATCTAGTTTCAACCCCCCTGCCACAGATAGGGTGGCCAATCTCTAGACCAGGCTGCCCAGAGTCACATCCAGCCTGGGTTTATCCATTATTTACTTGGTGAAAGTTGGTTTTAGTCTAGGCTTTGGAAGATCTAGGAGGGCTTCCTTGTGTCTGCTGTATTTGATGACTAATTACCTATCTTTGCAGTTTTGAACTTCAGCAGAAATCCGTGTATGAGTATTTTGTGGATGGATGGAACTGATGGGGAGCTGCCTCAGATGCAGCCTCTGAATTCTCAGTTGTTTTTTTTTTTATTTAAAAAAAAAGTCATGCTTTGTCTAATCTTTTTTTCTTAGGAATTTTGTAAAGCAAATCAGTGTTGGTGTTTTCTCTCCCAAGCCTTTAGTTCTCCATCAGCTCTGCCACTAGCACACACCACATGAACAGACCGTTCTTTTTCTATGTTCACACCCAGTAAAAGGAGCAGCCTGGAAATGCTTGTTAAAACTGGTGGGCCCTTCATCCAGCCACAGTGTTACTATTCTGAAGATTGTTCACTCTCCTTGCTTTAAGTACCCAGAATGCTTGCTGTAGTGTTATGTAGTACCATACTGCAGTGCTAGACCTTTTATCTGCCCGGACTTCTTTGCTAATAGCCAGGATCGTGTAAAATTAAAAGGCGAAAAACATAAAGCATGTTTTGCTGGTGCAGATAACATAGAGGAGATAATAACAGCATTCACCTACAACTTTATTAAACACAATCTCTTACAGAGCGTGCTGAAAATATGCAGACAGTCAATCTGTGCATGGCTTGGGTGAGTGCTCTGGACAGTATTTCTGACTTGATCCTCAGCTGATTTAAGTTGGCATTAGTGAGCAGCCTACACTTTTGAAGAGTTTCAGCTACGTATACTGAACTCGTGTTTATCTCAAATTTAAACAAAGTATAAAGATAGCCAAAGATCACAACTCTTCTAACCAAGAGTCCATTTAGACCTGCCTGAGTGACAGAAATGTTAAACCTGCTTATAACAGTTATGCAGCAGATTGTCTTCACGGGGCAAACTGAATTTCTGGCCCAAGCAATTTTCCAGCATACCTAAAGTTGGTTGATGGGTTATTTTTTTTTTCATGGTACAGTAAAGTTCCAAGGTTCCCAGGGCAAGAATCATAGAATGGCTTGGATTGGAAGAGACCCCAGGAGTATTTTTTCTGTATCTATTCCATGGAACTCATACAGGAAAAAAAAAAAAAAAAAGAAAGAAAGAAAAGAAAGAAAAAAAGAAAAAAAAAAGGAAAAAAAAAAGCAGAATTTGATTTAAAACAATGTATTTTGTGAAAGAGTAAATTACAAATGTAGCAGATAACGAAATTTTTAAAATGAGGTTTCTGTATTTCGGATGATGCTACCTCATTTCAGAATTTATCAGTACAGGTACAATTCCTAGATGTCATCAGCAAGACGTACTGTTACTCCTTGGTACAATTCTGCATTATAATGAACACTAATAGAATACACCACGTGTATTCTTGAAATAAAAGACTTTATGGTGTCTTTTTTTCCTGTGTTTTAGAAAATTAGGTCTTCAATTAAATACTGTTTTAGAACCCTACAGATACCCTACAGATATTTATTATTTAAAAATTTAATGGTTTCTTTTAAAAAAAATTTTGTTTCAGGGATAAACCAAATCTCTATACCTCAGCTTGTAGTACATCCTCATCTGTGATACTAATTTTATTAATCATTAATGAGATGTAAATAATGTACATTTCTTACATACACTATTTAACTGCAGTTTACATTATCCAAATTGCATGTACTTCTTGTTTGAGATATACAAACCTTGTCATTTCCCCTTTGTTTAGTTTTGGTTGGCAAGAAGCTATTACAGATATTGATGCTTTGCCCCATGCTTTACCCCAGTGCTGTTCATGAGGGCGTTTTCCTCTCCAAATCACACTCATACATTTTTCATGCACAGCTGATGGTGGACTTCTACCTCTGGAGAAATCAAAAAAGCTCCTTCATCGGCCAACTTGGTGCACATACTTTATAGGACTTGCAGGAGATGTGAGCATAATTGAACAGGAAACGTTAAGTTTAGGATTCAGATTTCAGTTAAGACCTTGAAAAGAATTTAAGGAAACTAAAGTACTTCATCAAAGTGCTTGAAGGTCTTATTTCCTAAAGCACAAGGAAACGACCCCAATATTTTATTAAATAAGATGTTAGCCACAAAGGTTGACATCATCCAGCATGAGCTTTTGAAGAAGGGAGAGCCCAACATGCAGTGGCTTTGTGCTGCATGTCCCCGTGGAGGGGCTGGGCAGCTGCCTGAAAATGTGTTGAAGGTTTCAGTGCCAGCAGTGGTACTGCAGGACTGGGGGGACACAAGGGAAGACACATCCACACTCCTTCCTGCATGGAGCTGTGGCATATCCACTGTGAAGGACATGAAAGATTTCTAGTTCTTTTTCATTTCTCTTCTGCCATTTTTCATAGCGTTATCTCTGTGTTTGGAAGTTCTCCAAGGCAGAAACTGCTAATTCTCAATTTCTGTGGCACATTAGTGGATTTGCAGTTTTGGCAGTTTTTAAGAATCAATCTTCAAACAGCAGCTTAGACCTGTATGCAGACTTTAAAAAAATATTATGTATTTATATAAAGTGCGTTATATATCAAATATAAAGATATATGGATTGGTTTTGTAGGGCTCCACTGAGGTCCCTTGCTGTGGTCCCCAGTCAATCTTCTAGATCCACTTGGATTTCAGCATGTCCTATCCTTCGCCATAGTTCTGCTTCACTGTGTCTTATTGGGACCCTTTTAAACTTTGCTTGTTAAAGGAAGCCCTGGCAAATCATTTTCTGTCCTTTTGCTAGACATAGGCAAATCTGAATAATCTATCTGAACAAAGGGAACATCTTGTCCCTGATTCATATCAGTCAGTGCAGCAAATATGCAATTTTTCTACTTAGACACTATGCTGCTAGAGGATTACAAAAGATTTAAGAAGCTACAGGTTTATTTGACTTATCTTCCACTATGCAGAGGGTGTCTCCTGGCTTTCTATTCCTCTGAATTTTTCGCCCTCGCAGCCCCTCTCAGCAGTCCCCTGAACTCTCCAGCTGTGCAGTGTGTGGTGTATGATGTCCTTTCATTTTGCTGCTTGTTCACTCTTCCATCTATGGTTTCCTCTTGAGATTGCCCTCGTAGATCTTGCTTTTGATCTTCCCACCCTACATGGGAGCTTGCTGCAGAAGAATATAATGTCTCAGTGTCTGCTCTGCTTTGGGTTCAGACTGATGGCGTTGTCAATATGTCAGTGGCAAATCAGTTCCAAGACTGAATTTTTCCTCCTCCCGTTTATGTCCGTAGAATTACAACAATGCTCAGTTTTTCTTCACACAGCACATGATTTTATTGACATTATGTGAATCATAGAATCACAGAATTGATTGGGTTGGAAGGGACCTTTAAAGGTCATTGAGTGCAACCCCTCTGCAATGAACAGGGACATCTACAGCTAGACCAGGTTGCTCAGAGCCTGATCTAAGCTGACCTTGAACATCTCCAGGGATACGACACCTCTCTGGGCAACCTGTTCCAGTGCTTCATTACCCTTACCACAAAAAACTTCCTTATATACAGTCTAAATCTTCTCTCTTTTAGTTTGAAACCATTTTCCCTTTTCCTATCACAACAGACCATGCTAAGGAGTCTGTCCCCTTCTTTCTTACAGCTCTCCTTTAGAAACTGAAAGGCCTCCATCTGGTCTCCCCGGAGACCAGATGTTCAGTCTTCTCCAGGCTGAACAGCACCAGCTCTCTCAGCCTGTCCTTGTAGGAGAGATGTTCCAACCCTTGAATCACTTCTGTGGCCCTCTTCTGGATGTGCTCCAACAGATCTGTGTCTCTCCTCTACTGAACACTCTACATCTGGATGCAGTGAAGAGTAGAAGGGCAGGATCACGTCTGGCCATGCTGGCCACATTTCTTTTGATGCATTCCAGGGTATACGGTTGACTGCGAGGGCACATTGCTGGCTCAGTCCAGCTTGCCATCCACCTCTACCCCCAGGTCCTTTTTGGCAGGGCTGTGCTCCATTCTTACATTCCCCAGCTTGTATTGATAGGCAGGGTTGCTATGACCCTGGTGCAAGACGTTGCACTTGCTTTTGTTGAACATCATGATGTTCTCCTGGGCCCAGTGCTTGAGCTTATCTAGGTCTCTCTGGATGGCATCCCATCCCTCAGGCAGGTTGATAACACCACACCACTTGGTGTTGTCTGCAAACTTGCTGAGAGTGCACTCAATCTTTATGACTCTGATGAAGATATTGAAGAGCATCGGTCCCAGTAATGATGAGTCCTCCTTGTACTTTTTCACACTAAAAAGGTGTTCCAACTTTTAGGCAGCGCTCTTCCCTTTGTCCTACACCTGTACCATTTTTACCATGATTTTTGAAATGATGGGGCCTGAACTGTTCACATTGAAGCAGGAGGGATGCACCATCTTCACAGTGCCACCATTTAGTTTCTGTTTTGATTTCAAGCCTTTCCTAGTAACTTTTTGAGCACTGGTAACAATGAACTGAGAACTTTCCACATAGAATTATCAGCAGTGACTCCTAGTTCTCTTTTCTGAGTGGTAATAGCCAATTTGAAATCTATTAAATTATATATATGCAGTTAAGGTTGTTTCTCTCCATGTTCACTGCTTTACGTTTATTGACATTGAATTTTGTCTGCTATTTTACTGCCTGCACATTCAGCGCAGGTCCATCAGGCTAAATGTAGATGAATGGCCTCAGCCATTCATTCACATTTCACTGTGAAAATGGAGAGAAAGAGACATTTCTAGAGTTGTTGATTCCTTAAATTCTAATGTAACTGTCTCTTACAGGTAAGAGGAATCAGGCCTCCGAAATGCCTGTTTCCACTAATTACTAATGAGCTTCAGGTGTCTCAGTATTTCTAACAACTATGTTGTAAGATGTCCATGGTTAGGTGTGATTAATTCTGTGTGTTAGATTGAAAGCTGTTTGTGTGACAATCTGCAGTCAGCTTTAGTCTATATTGTCCTAAACTATTTGACAATTATCAGTAAGCTTTGCTACACTGTTTGTAGATGATGGTGGGACTCCCTTGGAAATCACTCTTTTTGGAGAAAAAAAAAAAAAAAGTATATATATATATATAATTTATTCCTACTCTTTCTTCTTGACTCTCTATGAGATCTTTATTTATCTACCCTCTTGATCTTGTCAAAACCTTTTTGCAAACACAGGCATCCAGTAGCACTAACACCACAACTTGTGATCACACTGACTCTTTCAAAGGAGCTCAGTAGACTTATGAAGCAAGATTTCCTCTCCACAGAAGCCACTGTATTTTCTTCCATTTGTATCACGTTTATCCTGTGTTTAATGATACGCTTCATCATAAATTTCCCAGGTTAGTGTTCCCAAATCATCATGGATCTGTTAATCTCTGAACCTCTCCTAATTTTCCTCTCCAAGCTGGGATCACCTTTGCCACCTTTTATTCCCTGAATACCTGTTAAGTGGTAGGTTGTGCACTGCAGTTAGCGGGTCTTTTACAGCCCTGGGGAAATGCAATACAGTCCTGCTGATTAATTACTGCTTATTTTATTGATCCGTCCTAAATCTTTCTCTACTAAATTTGAGTTACTTCCATTTTCTTCTCACCAGGAGAGCCCATGCGATGGGAATCTCCCTGAAATGCTCTTCAGTATTTAGAGCTCACTTAGCTTCTCCCTTTCTGAAAGCCCCTTGGGCCATATCAATTATCTATCAAGCTGTTGGCTTCCAGTGTGTTTGGGAAAGGTTTGAGGATTTTTTTTATTTCTTTCACAAGTCTCTCAGTTTTGCGACCTACCTCCTCATGATTTCACTGTTTCCTCACTAAAACGTACTCTTTACAGACCTCCTGGGGCATGCACGTGCCCAACCTTTTGACTTACCTGGGCTGCACTGAGGAAAGAAAAATTGTCGTGGCCGTATATATGTAGGTTGTTCTGAAAGTAATGCCTCCTATTCATTTCTGTGCAAACTACAATAGATACAAAAAGCACAGTAACACTACTTGACAGAGCCAGTTCTCAGTTACAAAACACTATTCTTCAACATAGTCACCACCATTAGTTCTGCAGTTTTATTAGTGATGAATAATCTCCTTTATGCCATGCTTGTAAGAATCTACACCGGTGGAGGTGGCCTAATGTTGCTGTCACCGCTGCTGATATGCACCACTCACTGCCTCACTGTGCTCACATCCACTGGTTGGTCTCCAGAAACATTCACAAGTGTTGATGAACGTTAATGTGTGCAATTTTTTTCCATGTGGAAGAATTCAGTGGCACATCTTTGCTTCATATGCACGTCAGGCACCATTCAGTCAGATTGCCCCTCTGCTGCCATCTGTCACACAGCAACAAAGTATAATGGAATACCAGTGGGAAGGTTCAGCCTCTACTGTCAGACCACCAACATCCTCCTCTGACATTGTGGGCCAGCATAATAAAACAGCACAAATAAAATAAAGGAAGTACTACTTTTGCAGCAGCCCTCATAAATCTACTAGTATAGTTAATGTATATATAAGTAATAAAACATTTTATTTTTTAACATTTTTTATTAAAACATAAAAAGGAGAGCAGCAAAACCATAAAACTAGAGGGATGTTGGATCTTGTTTCTGTGAAACTAAGGCATCAGGTTGGCAGTGGTTCGATGGCAGTGGTTGCCATTCTCATTGAGTTCTCAAGGTGTTTGTCAGAGATTTTTGATGAAATTTTATTCTTCCTGTGATTCATCTTTGAAAACAGTTGTTCACAAATGTGATTAATAATCACTGCCAACAGTGATGACATGAATAAGGATTGACTGTGAAGTGAGGGATATTTCTCTCTGATAAAAGAGGGCTTGTGAAAGTCCAGTAGAGAGACATGATAAAGTTTTTCAGTTGAATATATGATTGTAACTCTGGGCATTTGAAAATTTACAGGTCATGTATTCATGTCAACTAGAAAGAGTCACAAATAAACCAAAAAATTTGAGATTTTTTTTTGCAATCTTGAAACTAGTTCTCAAATTCCCGTATCAAAATGGAAAGCAGGGCTGCATATTTTTTGCTGTTCACAGGACTGTGTTTAGTGAATGTATCAAAATCCATAAACTAAATTGCCATAACTTGAGCTGGCACTGCACTGTGCTCACTTTGTGCCCCAGTTTCAGCCCAGGTGGGGTTAATAACACACTGATGCTGGGTCATTGCTGAGTGATGGGTGTGCGTGGGGCAGAGGGCGGCCACACTGTGAGATGTGCTGGGCTGCATGCGGCCCACAGGCTGCAGGTTGGACATGCCTGTTCAGTGATTTGTTCCGTGTGTTGTTTATATCAATCACTTCTTTTTCTTTCTTTATGTCATAAAAGTAGAACAACATACTGTTCACAGTGGATTAGAGGAAGTGAACCAATGGCCTAAGTTCAGCATAGACAGAGTAATTTCCATGAGTCCGAAATGGCTGAGTATAGGCAGTTCAGGCAGCCTTCCTTCCTTTCTATGCCATTTTTAGACTGCTTTCTGCTCCACTAAGGAAAAAAAAAGGAAAAAAGAAGAAGTAAGAAACACCTTTCATTTTTAAATTAATTGAGTTAATTCTGTTCTCTCAAGAGAGGAACTTCCTCGGAGGAAGGTCAATAGCATAATTAGCAAAACATAATTAAGAAAGTGCTGCTGAAGAATCAAGTTAGTGGCCACATGCTTCCCCTGCTAGAGGGATGAGAGCTGTGGCTGAGGTGGGAGCATCACTGATCCTGTATGCTGAACCTGCTTCTAGTGAGCACAGTGCTGGGGAGTAGCAGGCAGTGTTTGTCCATTGATTTGGCTTGCGGAAAAGTCAGAACTTGGCCAAAAAAGATCTTTAGGCCATATATCTCTGGCATTTGAAATTCAATGTGTACTATATTTGGGTTTTAAGCATTAGATCTTTTGCAGCTTTGTGTGACAAGTGTGCATAAAAGGCGCAGAGTCATAAAATCATCGAATATCCCAGGTTGGAAGGGACCCATAAGGGTCATTGAGTCCAGCTGCACAAGACCACTCAAAAAACTGACCATACATCTGCAAGTGTTGTCCACAGGCTCCTTGAACTCTGGCAGCTTGGGGCTGTGACCTCTGCCCTGGGCAGACTGTTCCATGCCCATCACCTTCTGGTGAAGAATCTTTTCCTAACCCTCAACCTGACTCTTCCCTGATGCAGCTCCATGCCATCCCTTGGGCCCAGGATCTGCTGTCACCAGAGAGAGGAGATTAGCACTGCCCCTTTGCTCCCCTTGTGAGGAGCTGCAGCCACCATCAGGCGTCCCCTCAGCCTCCTCTGCTCTGGCCTGAACCAACAAAGGGACCTCAGCCGCTCCTCATACGTCTCGCCCTCAAGGCCCTTCACCATCTGTGTAGCATACATTATGCTCCTTGTTTCAAAAATCCGTTTTTCATTACACATTCATTTGTAATACTCCATGTTTTCAATTTGTACTTTGATATTTATTTGCAGCTATGAGCTTGTCTGAAGTCTGAAACAGCATAAAGCCTACTAATTCAGTGCACACTCTCCATTTATTTTATCTTAACAAACCCTCTAATCTCTGGGAGGGTTTTATAGAGGGAATCACAACTAATTTGGAATAATAGCCATATTTGAAAGTTTGGAGCTCTGTGTGTGACAGCTCATAAATACAAAAATCAACAGTTATCTAATCAATTAGTGGTGAATTATTGTTGTTTCTTCTCCGTTAAGTACCACAGGAACAGAAGAATTGCCATATTTTAACAGACCACTAGACAGACAGGCCCATTACCGTTTCTTGCACAGTGGCCAGTACCACATTTCAAAGAAAGGTTCAACAAAATGATGTAGTAACCCACCCACAGGAATAGCTCTTCTAAACTTCCAGCAACCGATACCTGATTTATGCCTTCTGTGGGGGCAATGAAAACCCCAAACGGCTTCATACATCTCTTCCCACAATGACTTTTGAGTATCTGACAGCCTGCAGACCAGCTTTGGGATGAACTCGCATCTTGCGGTTTTGGTTTTGATTTTATTTTTTAAAGAAAAGTTAGTGGCATTTCAGGTATTTACTTGGTTGCTTCAGGAGAAGGACACCTGTATTTATCTCTGTAACAGATACTGGAAGGGTATTTTGCTCACACGAGAGGAAAAATGGATTTCACCTGAAGGATTTAACCACAGTACTGACAGAGGAAATTAAGTCACGTCCATCTCATCTCCTCATTTTGGCTTCTCAAACTCCAGTCCTTATTCAATGAGCCCAGAGCACAACAGAGTTTAATGATACAGCTACATTCTCACTTTTAGTAAATGGGTTAAGACTAACAGCTGATTTTACATGTAGGAATGACATCTGCCAATTGCTAAGCACAATTACCTTTCAGTCACTACTATGCAGAATTATCTTCATTAACAAGTAAAAATCTTATGGGATTTTTAATTGCCCATGAATTTTTTTCCTCCTATGATTCAATTTTTACTTGAGTATTTAATACTGGTAGGACTGTAAACTCTATTAATTTGGTCATAAAGAGCATATCTTGAGGTGTTTGAATGCTCTCAGTGAGGTTTTCCTGGTGTTCATTTACACTATTCCAGATTTTATTTGGTGGACCATGATTTTTTTCTATACATTTTTTTTTAGTATGGATTCAATTCATTTGGCAACGCTACTTAGGCATGGATGGCTGATGGACCATTTCAAGTCATTGATGGTTGATCAGAGAAATGTTCTCATTGACCTGAATTTGATTCTCTTCTTCATTACTAAAAGCTAAATCATTTTCACTATGAAGGTAAGGAATGAGTTACCTTATTATAATATTTGTATATTTAATGTGTATGTTTGTAGTTTCTATGAGAGCTTTATAAAATAAAGAATATATTGTGCAAAAACATTTCATATAGCCCTGGGAACAAAAAACACACTACGTACATAGAAACTTGCTTGTTTCCAGTGCGTAAAAGCACGAGAACAACTCTCAGAAGTTTCTTTTGTTAGTTGGTGACCTTGATGGCTCTTCTTTTCTACAGTTTTTCTGTTCTCTGTGTTCTTGTGTGGGTTTTCTTTTTTCATTTGTATTTTTTCTTAATTTAGTATCCTGTCCATTTAATAATTCAATATTTTATGTTGATAATTCATTTTCCTTTAACTGATTCCTTGCTTAAAATACCTGATTTTCCATTCCCTTCGGTAGAGATCTTCATATTATTTTGTCTACTCAGTTTTCCACAAAACCTCAGTAGACTCATGAATGGTACACTATTATCGCTTAACAACATGTTTACATTTTTTAAATGTAAATGATCTTCTCACTGTGAGCTTTATTTCTCAGACTATCAGGTAAAAACCTACTTACTTATTTTGGCAAACACATAATGCCAATATTTCATGGTGAGTACTATGTAGATAGCAGATCAACTTGTTTCTTGAGTCATTCAAAAATGACAGTTATTCACCTATTTTTTCAACTATTCATGAAAACAGACTTCACGCACGCCTCCATTTATGTGTGTGGGAGCAATCAAGTCTAAAGGAGCCCAGGGCGTCCTTTATTTGCAGCCACTGGACTTTCCTGCTGTAGAGAGAGCTGAAAGCAGTACTAAGAATTTATCTGGAGAAACCAAGAACACCACCCAGTTACAGGCAGTTGGCCACGTGAAGGCCTAGGTTAAAATTACCTAGGCTGGAAGAAAGTGGAAGCAAGACTACCACAGCCCCAGATGTGTCCTTGTTGCTCCTAGAAAGGAAGGAGAGCAAGAAGGCATCTGCAGCCTCTTGGGGCTGGGAAGGGACTTTCATCTCCAGCCTTTTCGTGTCTGTGAGGTAAGAGAACTCCTCTGGTGGTTTTCCTAGATCCCATCCAGAGGCATGCGAGTTCATATGTTCAACTGGGAGCCCAGGAACACAATCCAGGGTTGGGCATTTCAGCAGCTGCCAGGATCGTGGCTTCATCCCATGTGACAGTCAGCTTGTCTCGTTCTCCAGAGATCTCCCGGGACTTCAGAGGAGCATAGCAAGGTTATGCTCCTGGCTAAGGTTCCCAAAGTCAGTGGGATGTAGCTGGATAAAAGTGCTGAAAGTTCAAAACTGCAACATTCGCTATTGCAGCATCTAAAGCTTTTTGTGGACTGATCTGCTGGGGAAATTCTAGTTAGGTAAACGCAGTGGTGTTTTACAATTGACTCTAACGGCCCTGGAAGTCATTTAAAGAATTCTGTACAAAACCTAATGCTGCTACTCTAGATATTAACTGGCTTTGGTCCGATAATATTGAGAGATCAAAGCCACCCCTAAGTCTTGCTGTAATGAAAGATAGATTTCAACTGTTCCTTGAAAGCAGTGAATCTTTTCAGTTCTTTTTCTCCGAAAAGCTCTTTCTATTAGATGTATTTTGATAGAGAGATGTATTTCTATTAGATGTATTTCAAAAATAGGAAATGTCCCTACTTTTTTTATTTTTTTTATTTTTTTTTACTAAATGCTCCTATCTATATGATAAAAAAACCTAGTAGGCTTGCAGATGCTGAAGAAAAGAGCCCTCAAGAGGACAGCATTTTGAAATGGAACAGGATTTAAAGTGAGAATTCATGAATATCTCTTTTGCTGGAGGTGACTGCAAATCTTGCAGAGATCTGAGGTGCACAGGTCAGCACAACCCAGCTGGGAGCCAGCCATGACTGCACAGCCCTCTGCACTCTACCATGGTGGAGAAGGAGGGCAGCACTCAGAGAGGTGACTGCAAGCCCAGCCCAGCTCCGAGGTGAGGAAGATGAGGGTACTCCAGTACAGGTGGTGCAGGTAAAGGTGCAGTGGGCTGGGGCTGGAGAGCAAGCTGTCTGCAATGGTTCCTAAACTATGGTCCTGCTCCATGAAAATGGGCCACTCTCAGCTTTTTGGCTTCGTCCTTGGTGGAGAAATTCAGGATTGGGGGAATCTCTCTGAGCTCAGCACTACCACATGTATCACTGTTTTGCTTTTTGCTGGTTAGTTCTTTATTAATGTTGACTCTGCAGTTGTCTTCTGAATACAAATCACTGCACTGTGTATCCCTAAGACAAAAAGCAATTACAGTCACTGCCAAGTTAAAAACATCTATCCTAAAGAAGGTCTTGCTGGTGCAGGGCATGAAGTGTAGCTGTGAGACAGACCAATGAGGAGTTATTCCAGTGCTCCCCTGTTATGTATCTTGGCTCAGGTCACTTTGTCTGACTGCTTTCTTTTCACTCTTTCTACACAGTATCCTTAAGCCAATGGATGACAAAAGTCCCAGGAGCTGAGAACTGTCAGCTGCCCTAGGTCCATAGTCCAGCACAGCAAGGACTACGGGATGGTAGGAAGTATGGCATCAAGATACTGGTCTAAATTTGTCTCCCTGATTGAAAGTCCCTGAGGCCCCAGAACATATAAAGAGATAATTGATTGTTCTACTTAGCAGAACTTTGGTTGCATTGTAATTGGGTTCCTTTCTGCCACTGAGCAGCTGGACAAAGCAGAGTCCTGCCACACAAACATGGAAATACTTCCGTGTAAAGATGGAGGGAATACAGCTGCTTGATACAGAAAGCAGATGAAAAAGTAAATGTATGAAGAGAGTTTATATGGAGTGGAGGAGGCACAAAATAATGATTGTCATAGAAAATCAAGGTCTCCTATTTGTTCCTCTGCATAATGCCAAAGCAAGACAATTTTAAATGGAAGAGAGAAGCAGCACATCCTGAGCCTTATTAATTTACAGTGTTAACTGAGGCATCAAAATGAAGGATTTAATAAAAATAAAAGTAAAGAAATATCATTGTATGGAAAATAAGAAAAAGCTAAACCTTGTTGACAGCACCACGTGACAAAAAAAATGACCACAATTAACTGCTAGTGGGTTTCTTGCCTCTTCATTTTAGCAACTATCTGAACAAGAGCTTAAGATGGCCAGATCAATTCTCTGTTCAGGTGTCATAGTTCTGTACAGATGGCTTTAGGCATTAATTCCCTAAAATGCTCCACGTTTACAGCACAATGACACTGTTTGATAGAGCAAAACACTATTCTTCGACACAGTCACCACCGTTAGATGTGCATTCTTGCCAGCAGTGAACAAGTGCCTGCATGCCGCCCTTGTAAAAAATCTGCACCAGCAGAGGTGCCCCACTGTCACTGTCACCACTGCTGAAATGCCCCATCCACTGCCTCACTGTGTGCACATCCACTGGGTGGTCTCCATCAAAATTCATCAAGTGTTGATAAATGTCAGTGGGTGCAGTTCTTTCCACATGGAGGAATTCAATGACACACCTTTGCTTCATACAGGCTTCCATGTCAGACACCAATGTGTCAGGCTGCCCCTCTGCTGCCATCTGTCACACGGCAACAGCATGGAATGGAATATTGGTGGGAAGGTTCAGCCTTTCCTGCTGTACCACCAACATCCTCCTCTGACATCATGGGCCAACATAATAAAATAGGAGGCGTTACTTCTGTAGCAACAGTACTTCTGTACTTCTATTATGTTTCAGAAGACTTCAGTCGCATGTGCTGCTGTTGTCAATAACATGTTTTTTTCTGTAGCCTGAGCAACAGCAAGGAAACTGAATTTGGCTAGAAACCAAACTGAAGAGGAGTACATTCATTCCTGGGGTGACTTCACTGACCTCGCTAGAGCTCAGAGAGTTCAGGCCAGCCTTGACCTGTTTTTCTGCAAATTGTGTGGCTGGGGAAATGCTGTTCCATCCATCTTTGTTCAAAGTAATAACAAGAGAACTCAGAAAGGTTCAGGGAAGGGTGACAAACATGACTAGAGCAGAAGAAAGCTCTCCTATCAAGGGAGATTGATAAGGCTGAAGATGTTTCTCTTAGAAATGAGACAAATAAAAAGGAGACATAAAAAAAAAAAAGGAAACAAAATAATAAATAGTCTAGGAGGACTCATCCACACACCCTTTGTGATCTGCTAAAGGGCCTCTAGTGGTCCATGGCAGTGCAATCAAATTAAGGCCCTGCTACCTGTCTCCTCTCTCCTCTCTGGCTGGCTGCACTGCTGGGCTCTGCTTGAGTCTCTTTTAACTGTTGACCGAAGACTGAAAACTGACAAAGACTGAAAACCAGTACAGTACTATAGAGAAGGTGAGGCAGCCACTGTTCACATTTCCCACTCATGAAAGGGGTACTCATAGAAAGTGGAGACTCACATGTTCCAAGCTAGAAGAAAGGGAGATGCTTTTCTGCATTATATCCAAATGCTAATGAGGCCAGACAACAAATGACATTTGAAGAGATTGTGCTTTGCAGCAAGACTTTCACCGGGTTATAAGAGCTGCTAAGGGTTTGCTAGCACATTTACAGCAGCTTACAGCAACAGAGACTTAATGTGACACACTAATTATGCCACTCCTGCTTAATGCAGGGGATCTCATGGTACCTAATGGGCGAGGATGGGCAGATGGGAAGGAGCATGGCCCCATCTCTGTATGTGCTAGCACTGGTGCCATGTTGCCACCTTGATCTCTAACCAGTAATTTCTTTTTCAATAGAGCAATAGTTCCTACCTTGAGTTCAAAACCAGCAATGCACTGTCTAGAAGAGAAACTTGTGCAAATAATTTCATTTCAGAGTGGACTATGTTTTTAAAGGGGTCTTCCTGTTGCTCTTCTGAACCCCACCCTTAGTTACATCTCTGCACAAGCCATTCCTACGGCTAAGAAGACCACATGCATTTTATTTTTGTTTTTATTATTTAGGGATTAATGTAACACCGAAGTCTTCAAAGCTTGAAAGACAAAGATGAGCAGGCTAAAATACATTATGTCTTGGGCTGTTCTAGCAGTTTGTTGCTTCCACTGAATGAAGAAGCACTTTGCACCATGCCATTCCTACTGCTGGTATTTGCCTTGGGCTCTGCTGAGCTGATGTGGTCACACTGCGGTCAGAAACATAACATGACAAAAAAACAAGAACAGTCAGCTGCTTGGATGGTGAACTGAGCCAACTGACTGTCACTGCAGCAAGAGACAATTGGGTTCCACTTTTAGATACAAGACACTCAGCTGAGGTTCTTTTTCTTTCTTCCTCCTCCTACCCTCCCTCCCCCCCCCTCCACTCTTTGATGTAATTAAAAATATCATTCATATATTTCAACAATGGCTTTGCTAAGCAGGCAGGTGATAAAGACAATGTGAGATGCAGCTTTCCCAACTGAAACAAGTCCCATTTCTCTTTTTTGAATATGTATTAGTCCCAAAGGAGTATCAGCAGCCTGGAGCAGGTTGGCTGTACCAGCTGGCTGGGGCACTGGCTACAGTTCCTTTGCCAGTGTTTTAGTATTGTGCAGGCCACTTCTATTTGGCTAGGAGATTTGATCATAGCTTCACTGATATAGAAGGAAGACAACGGCACAAGCAGAGAGAGCAAATTGGCATCCCTGGGAAAGGCCAGGATTGGGTACCGTGCCTCAGCCACAGCAGGAAGCCAGCTGCACAAGCAGAGCCCTCAGCACGCAACACCTGAACCGAGCACCATGTGTTCCTACCCAGTGGTCAGCGTGAGGAACAGCATCTTGCGGGTAATGAAAGTGAGTCACAGCAAACACATTTAATCACGCATTTACTGAAGGTTGGCAATGCACAGGCACTATGTGTTACTGCAGGTCAGTTGGTGTTTGGTCACTTTGTGCATGATAGTGAGATATTGTAGCCCCTGCTGGTGGGGACTGAGCCCCGCAGATGAGCATGTGTGCTGGAGGGAGGGAAGTCTAATCTGTGGGGCTTTTCCTTTTTTTTTTTTTGAAAGCCTTTGAATATTAGAAGTTTGTTCTCGTCTTTGTATGAAGGGATTTGCCCTGATAATTCTTGATAACAGCTGCTAATGGGAATTTTATTTTTAAATCTCCTGTGTTTTGAAGTGCCATTTAGTTTTCAAAGCAAACTTAAACTTGTAAGCAATCAAGGAAGAAAAACTACCAGAGTAGCCTCTGCACTGCCTGGCTGATGCAGTATTACTTTCTTCTGATGAGCTCTGTAAAATTATTTTTAGCTTACGTGTGTAGCATGGAAACCCAGACACAGAGCTTTCAGTGCTTATCACTTCAAACAAGAAATCAACAACCTCCCCCCAGAAAGAACAGGCTGGAGGTGTGTGAGGCACACCTTTCCCTCCTCCTGCAGAGCCTTCACTTTTCATATCAAAGGGTCTTGGCTGCAGCGATTCCCTGCCTGCTTCCCTGGCCTCAGAGATACGAGGCCCCCGCAGAAACTGGGACACCCCAAGTTCAAAGGGAAGCAGCTGGATGGGACGCGCTCTGCAAACACGGCTCCTCTCACTGGGTTTTAAATTCCCCTTACCATACTTTTTGCTATCTTTTTGTTCTATTTTTTCTTCTCATGTTTCTCACCCAGTTAATGTCATTTTACTTGTACAGCTGTTGGAGGAGATCTGGAGAGAGAAACCAGCTGCAAAGTAGATGCTGGAGTGGTTTTATGGGATGGCCTTCTGCTCCTCATCTTCTCAGAGGTCTGCAGGTACAAACCCACTCATTTGAGTTCGTCTGAGGAACATAGGCAGTCACATACATCCCAGTTTATGGGAGGTTGAGAGCATTTTGGGATGCTTACATGAAAACTGACTATTGTACGTGGACAAAACAGTGAAATAGCACACACAGTAAAGATGAGTCCAGATCTGGAGTCCTCAGTGCAGGAGAGACATAGAGCTGTTGAAGCACGTCCAGAGAAGGGCCACAAAATGATTCATGGAATGGAACACCTCCCATACGAGGCTAAGCTGAGAGAGCTGGGGCTGTTCAGCCTGGAGAAGAGAAGGCTGCGAGGTGACCTGAGAGCAGCCTTTCAGTATCTAAAGGGGAGCTATAGGAAAAAAGGGGACAGACTCTTTAACAGGATCTGTTGTGACAGAATAAGGGGAAATGGTTTCAAGCTCAGTGAGGGTAGATTTAGATTGGATATAAGGAAAAAATGTTTTACAGTGAAGGTGGTGAGAACTGGAACAGGTTGCCCAGTGATGTGGTTGATGCTCTGTCCCTGGAGACCTTCAAGGTGAGGCTGGATAGGGCCCTGGGCAACTTGATCTAGCTGTACATATTGCTATTCATTGCAGGGGAGTTGGACTAAGTGGCCTTCAGAGGTCCCTTCCAACTTTAAGGATTCTATGATTCTAAAGTAATCACCTTTCTAACATATCTATCGATGTCTTCCATATTGTTCTTTTCCAGAATAAAAATAATCGGCTTTTAGACTGTGAAAAATTGTCTCAAGTCAGCTTGAAGGAAGAAGGCAGGAACCACCATCATTCTATTTTAAGAGATTTTCACAACTGGAGACTCATAATCAGCACCTCAGCATATGGATGCAAAGGTTAAGCTACAAAGATACCCACACTGCTAAGAGCAAGGAGGGTCAGCCAGGCTCCACACCTGCACTATCAGCCCACCTCTGGAAATGAGCCTGGCCCAAGCAAAGGAAGGAAGACAAGTGTAACAGTATGCATTCATATTCCATTAATATCCATTGAAGTTTGCCTTTTCATGCTAATAGGCTTTTAATGATTTTGCATAGGAGAATGCCCTGTTTAAGGAAAGAGAGGACAACTAAAAAGTTACAATATAGGGAAAATAATTTAATGTAACTGTGTAGCATGCCATTGAAATTTATAATGTAATGTGCACTGCCTCGGTTATGAAATGCTCTTATCCTTATTCTGTTCAGTACACTTTAGCACTCAACTGAAAGACTGCTAATAACTGCTCCTCTTTAACATGCTCACTAACAGCACTATTTTGCAGCCCATTTTCAGCGCACACTTCAATTTAGAAATGGACTCTGCTGCTGGCTGCCAGCTGATTTCCCTTCAACATACAGGCAGTGCTAAACTTCACTAAGGCTGTCTTTACATGGAGCTGTAGAGATGAAGAGACGTATATCTGTGTATCTTGGCTTCATTACAGCAGCAGCAAACATGAAACCAAAAATCAGGAGTGCAACAGATAAATAAATGAATATAGAAGAAAACTCTCCAGCTTCTGCCTTGTTCCTGTTTGCCCTGTCTTATGAAAGAACAATGAAACTCTATATTGCACCTTTATGGGGAGAGCAGAGGTATGGGACTTATAAGCTTCACATTACATGAGGAGGAAATGCTCTCCATCAAACAGGTAAACTGTATTGCATTTAGCCAGCACAAGTGGGATATTGGGGGAAACAACCCATTAAATTACCATTTACTAGCCCAAGAGAGACATACCCAGATCACAGAAGTGTGAGGGAACAAGTTTGACTTTGGAAGGACGACAGCATCACCTGGTTCTGGGTGAGTCACAAAGCCTAGAAAAGTCCCTTTAAATTCTCCTCATTCGTTACTGCACAGACCATACGCTGCATCCCAGTGGTACTGTGGATGTTGTGGGGAACTTGAAAATGAAGCCTCAAAAACATCTCCTGGCAGGTGTGGTTAGACCCAAAGGGATAGGTTTAGACCCTCCATCCACCCACCATCTCAAAGCTACCTTCATGGGGAGAGCAACCTCAGCCCTAGTGCTGCCAGCTCTGCAAGGATACCTCATGGTGGCTGTGACCTCTTTGTGTTTCCAGATGGCCATCACAGAAAGTGTTTGTGGGCTGGTGACATCTATTTTATGAGAAATGCTATTGATGGTATGATTTTTAAGCCGTACCACCAAAAAATTCTTGAAAAGCTACTACTGAAATTGAGCTCTTGCAAATAGCCAGTTTTCCCCAGGATAATTGCAACCAACATATTAATATATGAGAAAATGTGGAACAAAGACAGATCTTGCAATGCTGCAATGGTTCTTTCAACACAGGAATGCAGGGGTGACTGGGGAAACCACAGCATTGAGATTGATGTTGTGGGGGGCCATTGTAGCAGCATCGCCTTCTTATCTAGCTGTAGAAATAACAGATCCAATTTGGATTCTGTGTGTTGGGAACTCAACCCCAGGCTGTTTCTGCCAGATGAGTTGCACAGATGTGGAGGTAATGGCTATTGCAGGTAAGGATGATGTTCTATGAGGCTGGGGCTTTCAGTCTCTCTGGACTAGAGCAGAAATTCCACTTTCTCAAAGGAAAATAATCTTTTTTTCTTTGTCTCCCTCCTTTTGCTCTCAACAGATTTCTGTTCAAAGTTCCCTTTTTGACGAACTGGCTTTTTTTTTCTTTTTCTGAGAAGAATATGCACTGTTGAAAACTTTCAAGTCAGCAGTACCTGGGATAATTTAAAAACTTCCGAAACAGACAGCTCTGCTGGCAGCACAGCATGGGGTTAGAAAACCCTCGATGACTGGAAGATGCCTTCAGAGGCCATGTGGTGCTGCAGGGCTCCCATGGTGCCAGGAGCAGGCAGCCATTCCTGCAGCGGGAGCACAGCTCACCCCAGGGTATCCTGAGGCACTGCACAGTTGTGCTAGAGTGATTAAAACTGTCTGGTTTTACAATCAGGAAAGGAGCTTTGAGAAGAAATCCAAAGCAGTGTGAGTTAGTGCTTTGCCTCATGCAGCACCTTCTGCTCTTATCTGTAGTCTAAAATCACCACTAGCAAACATGAAATGTCTATCAGAAAATTTTGCAGACCTTGCAAGTGAGATAAGTATCCAAAGTAAATATCCAAAGTAAGTACTCAAGTGTTGTCTGTGTTTAAGGCAAGAACATTACATATTGTGCTTTTCTCCAATTTACAATCTTGAACATTTAAGTCACATTTGGTACACACTTAAGAATTAGATCCAAAAGCACACCTATGATGATATAAAAATCCCGCTAACCTCAGGTTTTCCTCAAAGCTCCAGAGCAGCAAGGATAAAAACCAAACCCACATTCTTGTCAGATATGAACACCAAAAACCACCTAAAAGGGAAATGAAAATCTTAAAATCAACTCTCTTTGTCAGTTAACATTTTTAATGTTCCTGGCTAAAATGTTGCCTTTCTGCTCCAAGCTGGGAGGAGACAGGAGGAGGAGAAGGGAAAAGACTATCAGAGAGGATGACTCTCCTCTTCCTCTTGCAGTGGGTGAGTGTCCATTACCCATAATGGGATGCTGAAGGTCTTGATTCAAACCAAACCTTTCTACCTTCAAACTCAGCAAGAGTGCATCCAACTACTGGACATTGGCTGAGAAGAACTCTTCAAATTTCCTCTAATGAAATCATTTTATGTTATCATTTTAGATAATTATACGTTGACATCAGGATATCACTTTGCTTTCTCTGAGTTTCAGGTGAAAATGTTTTCCTCCAGCTTTTCTCAGGCATTTAAATCTAACTGTGGGAAACTTCCCAAGGTCTTGTGTTTCCCTGGTTGTGCAGTATCAAACATCTTGGACTCCTAAATCTGGAGAGAGAAAATATTTTTCATTCAGCCTTAGAAATTATTATTATTATTATTATTATTATTATTTTGCTCAATGTTAAAGGTAGCTAAGAGATAGATAATTCATTTCTGAAGGTTGTCTTCTCATGAAGTAATTGATGTACAAATGTTAGCACATTAAACAAACTCTGCTGCAGACAGTAGGCCTGTAAATAGACTGGAAAGAAAAAAAAAATGCTGGGAAATTAATTATGTGCTTAAATAAGAGGAACTGATTTCTGTAAAGCCATGAGTGCTTTTTAATCTTCCAGAGTAGATCAGAAATTCAGTCCTCAAGTGGAAGAAATCCTAGAGGGCAGCTCTAACGAGTCAGTAAGTAAAGCACATAGGGTAGTGAATAAGAAGGCTTTACAAATATGTAGAGGCAGCTGTATGTCTGTAATACATTCATCATGCAGCAGTATGGCACTCACACAGCAGCACTTTGGCCCCCTGTCTTGAAGAATATTCAAATTTCACTGTTATCACAGCGTATTGCATGTCCTGCTTTGTGTTACTGCACACTCAAAATATCACCCAGGCTTGTAATTGGTGCGTGTCAGGGTATTTCTTTACCCTTAAAACAAGCACGGGTCAGATTTTCAAAGTGTGTCAATATGTCAGGCTGGCTGCATATGAGTCAAGGGGACCAAGTTCCTTTATACCAGCTAAGGATTGGGTCCTATGTATTTAAAAATAGACTAATGAGGGAAGGACCCATCCACCTACTGAAAGGTTCTGTGACCTACTTCTGCAGTTCTCCTCTTCGTTGTTCAGGAAAGCTCTGCTGGGTTTCTGCTTCTTAATCTCCTTGGCTTCCCCTAAATCGCTCACAAAAGCAAATTCCACTGGAGAGAGAGACAGCTGTTTCTGCATATATTAATAATATGCAGCTCTATAAATTATTAATAAAAGTTACCAATGACTTTGAGTTATGGTGCAGTAATTCACACTTAGCTGTTTAGATGGCTCTCAGCCTTCATCCTGGTGTTCCATTAAGCACCTGGTATGAATGATTATGTTGGAATTCAAATTGTTGTTTCTAGTTGCTGAAATTTAGCACTGTGCATATTGGACTGGATCACAGAGTTGATTATGGCATGCCAGAAAAGCTCTGCACACCACATGGATGGATGCAATCAAAACAATTGATTTTTCAGATTGGTCTCTGGGAATGCTGGTGGTCGTGTACTGAAAGATCTTAGTCCTCTGCCATGATAGACACCTAGAGCTGGTCCAGAAAGATGTTTAAATTTATTTAGACACATGTACAAACATTCTGGTGGATCCTATGAAGTGTTCAGCACAGTTATATCTGGCAGCTCCTTCTGTGATGGATGTGGTCACTTTCTCATTTTCTTATGTGTCTCTCCAGTGTTTCGATGACATTTGTGTTACTGTGAGCGCTATCCATGAAAAGTGCTTGTGAAAGACGAAGGGAGGAAGGAAGGAAGGAAGGAAGGAAGGAAGGAAGGAAGGAAGGAAGGAAGGAAGGAAGGAAGGAAGGAAGGAAGGAAGGAAGGAAGGAAGGAAGGAAGGAAGGAAGGAAGGAAGGAAGGAAGGAAGGAAGGAAGGAAGGAAGGAAGGAAGGAAGGAAGGAAGGAAAGATCATGAATCTCCAACCCCCCGCCACATGAACGGCCACCAACCTCCCCATTTAATACTAGACCAGGCTGCCCAGGGTCCCATCCAATCTGGCCTTGAACACTTCCAGGGACGGGGCATCCACAGCCTCTCTGGGCAGCCTGTTCCAGCACCTCACCGCTCTTTCCCAGTGACATCCAACCTAAATCTCCCCTCCCCAACTTCAAACCATTTCCCCTTGTCCTGCAGTTATCTACCCTTTCAAAGAGTTGATTCCCCTCCTGTCTGTAGGCTCTCTTTAGGTACTGAAAGGCTGCAATGAGGTCACCTCACAGCCTTCTTTTCTCCAGGCTGAACAAGCCCAGCTCCCTCAGCCTGTCTTCATAGGGGAGGCTCTCCAGTCCCCTGATCATCTTTGTGGCTCTCCTCTGGACTGTCTCCAACAGCTCCCCGTCTTTCTTGTACTGGGAAGGGAGGAAGGGAGGAAGGAAGAATAAGAAAGAAAGAGAGAAAGAAAACTGAGAAGCCGGGGGCTTAGTAAATTGCCTATCTGATAGAGAACTGAAGCAGAAATGCAACCTTGCTTGGTCACCTACAGACAACAGAGTAGGTGTTTGTTTACCCCCAGGTGATTCACTGCATACCAACGTCAGTCAAAAATGGATCAGAAGGATCAGACCTGAATGGTGCCTATTTGTTAATTAGAAAGGGATCCCAAGGTGACTTTCTCATGCATTGCTGTCCGTGCTCTAAAGCTCAGGGAGGTGAGGCCTAGCATTTGACTCCTTGGTTTCTCTGTCCTCTAACACGTGATGTTGGGGTGACAGTGCATAGGAGACATTTTATGCGCTCTATCTTTGAGGCATATGAAAAGCCAAAGCCATCGCTAACTTCATCTACAGATACTGAATCTTAAATGCTACCGTCAGAAAGCGGCTCTGCGGTGCTGAGATGCGGAGGTGTAAAACCCTCAGAGCAGCCTTGCTCCTGGCGCCGAGGGGAAATGGAGAGCGTTTGGGTTGTCCCAGGTGGAAGCGTGCGCTCCTGGTATTAAGATCTGCTCCTCTTCCGAGGAGAAAATGGGGCCTCGGGAAGGGCTTGGTGCCTTTGTGCTGGTTTCTGAAAGCCGGAGTGAAACAAACCTTTCAGGGGAAACAATGCTAATAGAGTCATCGCTTTGGCACATGAGTCCGGCTGGAAAGAAAGTCTGCTAATCTCCTCTATAGTCCCTCTATTTATACCCTTAGGCAGCACACAAACTGGCCAAGTACAAGAACAAAAGCTGACTAGAAATATCTCCTGTGGCCGTTGTTCTCACGAGCTATTATCCCCTTTATTAAGGATCAGGCTAAGGACAACCTCTGTTAAGGACAGTGTTCTGCAAAGCAATGTGATTGTCATGCTGATTTAGGTGAAACCCGGCCCTGTGGCTCTCCCTCTGCCCCCGCTGCTCGTTCCTCCCGGGGACGAAAAGGCTGCGGGCAGAGCTGAGGGCGGACTGTCGGTGTCTGAAGGGGCTGTGAGACAGGAGGGGACCGACTCTTCGGCGGGGTCTGTGGTGATAGGACGAGGGGAAATGGTGTCAGACTTAAAGAGGGGAGGTTTAGGTTGGATATGAAGAAAAAAGGTTTTTTGTGGTAATGATAACGAAGCTCTGGAACTGGTTGTCCAGCGATGTGGTGGATGTCCCATCCCTGGAGGCATTGAAGGTCAGGCTGGACCTGATCTAGCACCCTGAGCAACCTGATCTAGCTGCGGTGTCCCCGTTCATTGCAGAGGAGCTGGACTAGATGACCTTTAAAGGTCCCTTACAACTCTAAGGATTCTATGATTCTCTGATCTTCCCTATTTCCTCTTTGGAAAGTTACTTGTCTGCATTGAGAATAGAAGTGAAATACTTCAGGCTCTTGCAGTTAGAACTGGTGAAAATAATTGATTAGATTTAATTGTAACAGTTTTACAAACTGACCAAGTGTAATGTTTCCATTCTCATATTAGAAGTGTGCTTGCAGATAAATAATGAGGTAACCTGAATTTAAGATACCTGTGAACTGAATGCTGGAGATACTTGGCAAATAAATTGCTTTTTCAGATTACATGGTTTCAACTTTCCTGGTGTTTCTGGTGTTGGACATTCAAGAAAGTTTATCTACGTGGTACCACGACTTTTCAAGGAATAATCTCACTTAAAACCACCCAACAGGAATAAGTGTAAAGCCTGACACATAATTTGTGGGATTGTTGTACTTGTTGAGCTTTGACACTACTTTGTGAATTGAAAATAAACTACTCATACCTCTTCGTTATAGATAGACCAGATGAATCTGTTTGTACTTAAAGATAGGTTGTTTAAATGAGGTGAAACTTCTATCACAGGGAAGATAAAGCAGAAAAGGGTAACAAGATACAGGATGCTGAGTGTCTAGGTCTATGTCTGAGGCTGACCAGGGCCACATGTTGGACTGAGATGTGGTGTGCTGTATTCTTACAAGTCTACAGGATGTCATACTTGAGGGGCACCACCAGAGTGGGGTGGTGAAGAACCACTGCTGTGATGCTACTGTAAGCATTAACTATAGAATATAAGTATAGTTGATCCTCTTTCTTTGCAATTCCAAGTAAAAACTAGAAGCAAAAAGAAAAAGTAAAGGTTTGGGAATTTTTGCCAGGTTGTCTCATTCAGAGATTTAGAAGTTGATGCAGTAGGTGGTTCTGATTTAAATGAAACAAGACAAATCAGAGTTGGCTTATTAGATCATGTGCACAAATCAGGCAATCCTGAGTCTGGAGAAAGGAAAAGCAATCCACCTCAAAGATCAGGCATGTTTGTATCTCCTTCCTGGGTGAAGAATATGGAAATTGGAGATCCTGTTGCACATCGTGCTGAAGTTTATCTTTGGTTCTATCTGTCTGAATCTGTAGCTTCTCTCTTGCTCATTAGATGAGGAATGATCCCTTAGCAGAGTGCTGTGCAGAGCCTCTAATGTCTGTGTAGGAACTATGGGTGTGAACAATGGAGAGAACCACTGGGAATGTCCTGGTATTTCTCTGTTTAAAAAAAGTCAACGTAAGTATTTATTAACATTTCCCTGAGAATTCAGCTTTCACTGAAGAGGGATACCTGAAGAGTGGAAATGGTCTTCATGAGCCCCAGTTTCTGCCTGCATGTACCATCTCCTGGTACTGCTGCTGGTGCTGGCTGGGTCTGTAATGAGGCATTTTGACTCACTGATCCAGAATAAGATTGAATGTATGAAAATAGAGGTAGTTTTTGCCTGGACTGGTGAGTTGCATCAACTTCGGAACACACCTGACAAAATCAAATGTATACAATGGACTCAAAAAAAAAAAAAAAAAAAGATAACTGATTTTGCAAAAATCTCATTTTACCTACAGGATGCTGATAGGATACTTTAGAGGGAGACACTACCTAAAGAATAAAGATACATTAGTAAAATGAGTAAAATTACATTAGTAATTTTAGTAAAATCTTACACAATAATGAAAAGCAAAAACCTCAGTTCAGTCCTCAAAGATATCTGTAGCTGGTCTAATTACTTGGGTGAAGTACAGAATTAGCAAATGATATCTCAGTGAGCTGTGCATGCCTTCTTTGTGTCTAGGAGTGCTAAAGGCCACTGATAAAGTCGAACAGCCATTGTCTTTCATTCGGTAGCAAAACCTGTTTATTTTACTTGGTCTCAAGTCCTTAGGACAGCCCAAATCCAGCACTGGAGCTTTCAGTAAGACATTGTTTGCTCTGCTGTGCTGTCAGTAAGATGTCATTACTTCAGCTGCAGGGTAATAAAGGCTCCTCTTGGGGGTGGTGACGTTTTTTTTTCCCTTATAGATCACTGGGGAAAAAAATTGGGAACAGACTGACAAGGCAAGAAATCAGATTTTATTTATTAATTTATTTACTTATTTTTTGTTGAAGCACGAGGCTTTAACAAATGCAGGCCTTTTCTTCTGTACTATTAATTTGTAATAGGGTGTGAAAACACTGCTATAATATGCAATGTGCTTTAGCATATGTACCTGTTAAAGAGAATACAATAGGTAAATGTCGTGAGCTGCAGAAGGTCAGTCTGTTGCTACTCCTGAAGCATGGCGCTCCAGGAGAGGCAGACCAGTGTTTGCCTTTCCTAGTTGTAAGTAAGCAGTTACTAATTAACAGCAGATATGGAAAAAATTTCTTAGTTGTTGCTTTGAAGCATTTGACAGCGCTGAAATGGGGTCTCTGTGTCTGGGGAAGGAGCTGCCCTTGCCCTGCAGCCTCAGCCTCCCACCACAACCTCCTGCAGATCCTCCCTCTGACTTTGTCCACGTCCCAGCTGCACGGCAGACATCTGTTGTTGCCACGCGTCCCAGTCTCCTTCCTTTTTTTCAGATGCCAGGTCACAGTTTGCTTTGGCAAACCCAAAAGTAACAGTGCCGTATTCTTTCCAAATCCATGCTTAAGACAATAGTGAAGGGCCCGATTCTGCCAGTTTGTAGCTGCCTGTATGAAGTCCTATGTAGTTAAAGTTATGAACAACCAGAGGGCTTGTCTGAACTTGAAAACTCATTTGGATTAAGGTGAAGCAAAAAGTCAAAGCACAATAGCTCTCCCTGAATAGGGATATTCAGCAGGCCAAAACCAGGTGCCAAGCCTAGCCCTGCAGTCATACAGAGCACTCTTAAAGGCACAGCGTGCTCGTTCCAGCTAACCCGAAGAGGAGATCTGTCGTGAGACAAATAACTTTAACCCCTGGCTCACTTCTTGGTGAGCTCAACCTGACAAACTCTATAAGCCATGGATCCTTGGTGCTGTAGGTGGACACCGGGGCTTGCCCATTGGGTGGGAGGGATCGGTCACCACTTCCCACTCCAGCAGGGAACGGACCAAAAGCGAGGATCCTGCAGTGCCCTGGTCACAGGGGCTTAAGTGTAATTCTGCTCCCTCCGAGCTGCCAGACTGGTTTAGAGAATGACTGCATGAATGAGCACAATGCGGCTGTAAGGGGAGACTTCTTACTCGTGTCCAAATGGGATCGCACAAGAGCGGGAAGGTAAGATGATAGCTGGCAGGTGCGTGTGACTGGGAGCACAGCTTATTTATCCACTTGTCATGCGTTGTCTGCCCAGGAGCAGGGAAATGGTTTGGGAGGCTTACATGAGCATCAAAAAAATATAAATCCTTGATATTGTGTTGTTAATGCTGTCATAGTTGGATGTAATTTACTTATTCTTGCACAACTTAAGAATTTGACTTTTTCCCTCCCCGCTCTCTTTTCATATGCCAGAGGTGCATTTTTGGTGCTTGCTAAAACAATGAACTTGGTGGGATTTTCTCTGTGGTCTGATGATCTGTGTTGTGTGCTTTTTAGTCCCCTTTAGCATTTGGTGTATCTTACATGTTTATAGAGAATGGCCTACCTTCATACTGCTGGATGGAAGACTTTCTTTGTTGTTACTGGAAATAAATGTCTTTCATAACGAGGCAGGTGATGAGTTATGTTCTTCATAGCTGGCAGAACAGCCGTCAGTGTGTGCATGTGTGTGTGTTTTGGAAAGAGGGCAGAAGATATGTGTTTGCACGTGCACTTCTGTAACCCTACGTAGTTACAGTGCTAGAGCTGCTTGGGGTAAGTACAGAATTGATTAATATGCTCTAAAAGCAAGAGAAGTGATTTAATTTCTTTGCATCGTTGCTGACATAAACTGTAAATTTAATCCCAGTTATTAGCATTGCTTATACAGGATAACTGTATCGGAGGATGTAATAAACGTGCTAAAAAAAAAACAAAAACAAAAACCAAAAAAACTTCTAAAGGCTCTTCTTTTGATGCACTTCCAGGTGTAAACAGAAATGAATTTGTCACTTTTCCTGGAAAATATTCATTGCTTTTTCCAGCCTATTAAGACACATTATTTTCTTGTGTCAAAAATATCGCCCCAAGCCATGTGGAGGACTAACTACATCCGTATCTTTTCGATGCTTTTTTAATCTGTTATTGATGCACAGTAAAAAATGGAAATATAACAGAAAAAAAAAAGGGGGGGGGGGGGGGGGGGGGGGCTTGGTGTAAATGGTGAACCTGCCTTGCTGGTACCTTTGCTGAACTCTCCTGTGATGTGCATAGTGAACAGGCAGGGTGTACCAGATGGGGCAGAGCACAGTGCACTTTCATCTGGCATGTACACTTATCCAAAATAAAAGCAGTTCATACATTTTGGGACAGAAACAACTGAAACTAAGCAGGCAACATCAGAAGTAATATGCTACTTTGGCTATCTGTGTAGCTATCAGCAAAATTCTCGAGCTTGTTCTTTGAAGAGTTTTAAATGTATCTGTCAATAAGGATTTAAAAACACACTGTCCTCATACAGATTTGGCCTGTGATTATATCCTTCTGCCTGTAGAAAAATAACTCTTTGTTATCAGTAGTGATGAAGCTGCTTTTGGTTCTGCTCTGACTTAAAACCAGATCGATGCAGGGGTGCAGGAGCAGAGGAATGTCTCGGATGCCAGCATCACAGGGAGGAAGAACTGGAGTAGAAGCAGAAGAGACATGATGACGATCTAGACAGATGACAAGAAGACACAGAGAGTGAGATTTGGAAGTTGGTTTAGTTGCACTCTGCCGGTCACCTCTGTTTCAGACAAAATGAAGCAGCTGCCACATTGGAGGCTGTGCTGTGCTATACCACTGCTTGCTGCCTGGGCTGCATAAGGAACACAGCATCTGGCCTGCCTGGAGGTGGGAGCATCTCACATACTTGGTACAGATGAAGAAATAAATGATGACTCTGAAGCACAACACAGGGCTTATCATGACAGGAGTGAAAAGGTATAAAGACCTAAACTGTTTATTTGTATGAGAACATAATGGTCCTTGTCATCGACTTGGGGTTGAAAGGAATGACTTCCATCTAGAGGATGCAGGAAAAACAGGAGATAAATTACAGCAGCAGTAACAGTTTAATGACAAAAGATTGAAAAAGAGGGAGAATATGGAAATTAGACAGTGATGATGTTCTAAGAATTTAAATGTGGCTTTGGCAGCAGCAGTATCGTTTGTACAAAAACAAACAAGGATAATCAACAACAACTGTGTTATTATTTTAAAATAGTCTTTATTTAATGACAATAAATATAAATTGCAATGTTCAGAATCTAACAGCAAACATTCTTAGAAAAAAATACAAAAAAATACATTCTTCCATTCTGAATTTTATCAACATACACAGAGTAAAACAGTGGCAACAGCCTGCAATTTATGTTGCTCATATCTTACTTTTAGGTAATGAAATGGTGACTGACTCAAATTCATTCTGACTTCAACAGACCTGTACAAAATGTAAAAATAGTAAGACTGATCCAGAGTTTAAAATCAACATTAATTTTTCCTTCAAGCAGATCTTTAAACATTATTTAAGTGACCTAGTCCTGAAAAAAACACTAGCATGTCGGCAGTTGCCCCCACCCCACATGCACTTTGTTCCTGTGCCTCTGCAGAGCTCACTGTTGGAGGTTTGTTGGAGGTTTCAGCAGTTGGAGGTAGAGGCTTATTTACATGGCACAGCTTCAGAGGTTTAGGCACTTTGTGCTGTCAAAAGCACCATGCATATGGCAAATTGAACTCAATTCCTGATGCAGTGTTTTCTGAGATCAGATGTTATGGCTACACTAGCAAGTAGCATGGCACTTGGGAAGCAAATAACTGATGAAAATGTTGGTGCTGAGAAGCTGATGCCCACCAGTACTCACTGCTCTCTGCAGACCAGCTCTGGTTTTAGGGCTGTGGACTAAAATGTCTGCCGGAGACAAGTATACCATCATGTGCATACCTCAGATCTATCACCTGTTTTGGCTCAAGGCAATAAAAATCCAGTTCATGAGCTCTGAGACCATATGTGAGCCACCACCCAGAAAGCGGTGGGACAAGAGGAAGACTAGTTTCAGGCACACTCCTGATCTGAACAAAATGGTAATCTAGAAATTCATCCAGCATTCCCCAGGTCATGGCATCAAGTCTGACGGAGTTCAAGAGGTGTTTGAACCATACTCTCAGACGTAGGGTTTGAATTTTGGGTGGTCCTATGTGGAGCCAGGCAATGGACTCGATGAGTCCCTTCCAACTCAGGATATTCTATGATTTTAGGTGGTCAGGAGTCACTACAAGAGGAGACTAAGTCATAGATAAATAGGCTTTGCTGGTGTAGCATGTTTTCATTTATTTATTTATTTATTTTTTAATACTGTCCTTCAGGGCCATCTCTCCTTCAGGCAGCGCTTGTTATAAGGGGCAATTGGGAGGCACAGGAAGAAAAAAAGGATCAGAATAGCAGGCACTCCTGAAAATCCGTCTTAAGCTCTGCTACTGTTCACAGTGTATCCTCAGGCAAGGCATTTAATTTCTTTGTTTCCTTGTCTCTTTACTTGCCAAAGAGGGCAATCAAAGTTTCCTTAAGACCAAACAATTAACTGAGATGGCCCATTTCGTGATTTTTATTTTTTGCCTTTGTCACACGATACCTATTTGCTAGCACCAGCCCTCCAACACGGCACTTGAGAGGGTGTTTAAGGCACTTTGGCACCGTGATCCGCTACGGGGAGAAGGAAATGGCACTTCCCAGCCGAACACTGCTGCAGATAGGAAAATACTAGTTCATATATGGGGAAATACCAACTTGAAGCCAAAATCAGAAGCTCTGAGTTTGCATGGAGCTGAATACTTCATCAAAGCTATTCCATGAAATGGTCTTCTGGACAAAATTCTGTTATAAAGAAAAGCTTGGTACACCGCCCAGTGACAGCCAGGCAACAAGCACTAACTGAAACACAAGAAATTCCATCTGAACATAAGAAAAAATCTTTTTGTATTTGTGAGGGTGATGGAGATCTGGCACAGGCTGCCCAGAGTCTGTGAGGTCCCCCTCCTTGGAGACCTTCAGCAGCTGCAGGGACGTGGGCCTGGGCACCCTGCCCTGGGTGCCTCTGCTATGCAGGGTCTGGGGCAGATGGACCCAGAAGTCCCTTCCAACCTCAATCATTCTGATATTCTGGAAAAAGGTCATATCAGTATTGGGATGATATATTTCAACAAGAAGTCCTGTCTTGTTTAGAAACTTCTGAATGTTTGTCTATCCATCTGCCAAATTTATATTTTATTCCTCGTAAATTTAAAGACTTGTTGTGCTTCTGACTGGCCACAAAAATAAATGTCAAAGAGTACAATTTCCTGTGGAAAGAAGCACCAGTTTTATCATGGCTCTGGTCAGTAGTTGTTTATGGTTATGATCTTGTTTTTCTGTCCTGCATCTTGTCATCTTCAGGTAGTGTTTGGCAGCAGGTTTCCCAGGCAGTATATAAAGCAAACTTCAGTTCCTGGTTGTCAGAAATGTAAGTCTTCTCTGGAACCTCCAGGTTTCTGTCTTTCATCTTTTAACCTTTGTTTGATTTTTGAACCAAGCTTTTCTCCCATATTCTTCTATGCAATCATTTTGCAAAGCTGTGCTTAGTGGAAGCTTGTGTGCAATCTGCTGAAATAATTCCCTTCGTGTGCTGCCTCTTCTGGTTCATATGCTGCCATTACAAAGGATGGGCTTGAGGTATTTTGAAGTTTTTCTACAAAATTCAGATGTTTAACTCCTTCTGATTCTTAATGGCATAAAATACAACTTACCAATGCTACTTTGTTTCGCAAACGTTCTTAATATGTAAAAAGCTATGCGACTATCTGCCTAAGTATTGTGCATATGAATGACATAAGTACAAAATTACAAACCCAGCAGTGATCATCTGGTTTACAGACTGCAGAGATATTTTTGCCTTTCTTTCAAGATTTTGGCTTTCACAATTCATAGGGATTGGTGTACAAGAGCCATTAAAAAAAGAAAGCAAATTAATAATTGGGAACATCATTGCTGTAGGAGCTCTACATACACATTTACCCTGTAATTCCTGAACTCCTAGGATGCAACTGAGGCCAAAACAGCCAAGCAGATCCGCGGCATAATGTGAAGATGATTGATGGCTCTGGCAAGTTCATCCACACTTGTAACATCTTCCTGATTATTTAAAGTTTTGTAACACAGTAAATGCATATTAAATGGTTTATTCTGATCTGCAGCTTCAATAGATTCATGGTCTTGTCCACGTTTAATTTGGCATACAGTGTTGCACCAGAACAGGCCCAGCTGCAAATTCTTTCTGTGTTAAAATCAGGGAAGAGAATGCCTATGGTATAGGCAAACGACAGCCCTCTACAATTATTTAGTTCATGAAAAGAACTTTAACACTCATTCCTGTTACAGCTGGGAGACCCTAAAGGCTGTGTTCATTCAGAACAGAATGGCCAAGTGAGCTAATGAAGGTACACTGATGTGGGAAAAGAGAAAATAACTGAGTTTTCCACTTGCTCCAAGTGCAGTGAAGTCAGTTGTATGCATTGATTTCAATTCTCCTGTTTACACAGAGGCTGGCAAACAGCTTACAGTCCCGCTGCTTCTTGTGATCCAAGCCCACGATTAATTGAAATATCTTTTTATCCATTTAAGTCTCAGTATGCACTTCTAAGTCAGCGAAGCATAGAACAGTGCTCAGTCAGTCAATTGCAACAGCTTAACAACATGCTTGCGAGTTGCATTTTCCTTCTCTTTCCTCCATGTTTTGGCTTTTCCTTCTTTTAGCTGGGGTTTGCATCACCAAGTAATTGAAGCTCCTTCACAGAAAGTGGTGGTGTTCTTATAACAAGTAATTCTTGTTATTAAAGTTTTACTCAAGTTCCTACTAGCTTATACCTAAATAAAAAGGAAAGCGCTCTGTATATTTCAGAGTTAATCTGCATCGTTTTAAAACGATAATTTTTACCTTCACATGTTAAAATGTGTCCTAATAAAGCTGGTTTAAAAAATGGGTAATTGTAAACTGAGTCTCAGTGGTTGCTTTTGCCTAAGAGAAACAGGCAACAGAGCAGGTGACAGCTGCAAGAAACCATGTTTAGTAAGGCAAATTCATCCAAAGCGTTTGGTTAACTATTGGTAATGCCTGGGCAGGCACTAGCTGGTTAAAAACTGTTCCTCCACATAAAAAATAAATCCTTATTCAGTTTTAGGCCGGAAAGTGCTGTCTACTCCTTCAATAATTTTGTCAGCGATTTTCCCTATGGTTTTTTTCACAACTTTGAGGTCGTTCTCGTGCAAGATTTTCTGTGTCAGGTACTTCTCTCGTTTGACCTTGCTCTTGGTCTCTTGTGACACATCCGGGATTATGTAGGAAATAATAAACTTCACAAAGTATATGACATGCTGGGGAAGGTGCAAATGAAAAGAAATGTCAGTTGGGTTGAACAGGATGTTATTATTATTCTGAGAAATATTGAAATGTCACCCTATTTCTTAAGGCTGTGGTTTTGTACCAGTATCTACTACGCTGGAACAGTATCCTAAAAAGCAGAGATGAATAGAACAATTGTCTGATAAACAAAACTTTCTGATTTTCTAATCCCGATGCTACTAATGAATTTTCTGATTGCTCTGGGGAACCCTGGTGCTCAGTGCTTCCTTTCCCCCCAGACTGTGGAAATATTGGTTACAGATCTTTCTAAATTGTTTCAGGTTTGTCCAAATGCCTCCAGGGCTGCAGACATTCCTCTGCTATGGAACTGTGCTCTAGCAAGCTGCACATTTCTGGTGACTTCAGTAGTCCCTGGATCAGGCACTAAGTACATTTTATAATGAAAGAATATTTGGTATTCCTTTCCTTTGATCTTGGACTGGCTCCCATCTTTCCTAACCCCACACTGTTGCTGCATGGGAGAGAGCAATTGCTTTTTAACCAGAGTCTCATCTACAGACTCACCTCTTGCAGTGACTGACTTTACACAGGTCACTCAGTGCACATGTGCCGCATTGCATGTATTCATTAAGCAGGGCACAAACCTCTAAAAACATATAAAAATGTTTGGTGCTACTGTCCCTTCTTTTTCTGATACTAGAAATCGCTTGACAGTTTTTGAGAAGAGAAACTGCAAATACTAGGGCAATCCTCAATGGATGCCATCACTTCAGAGACTTTTTCTAGCAGTGCTACACTTAATTTACCTCTCCTGAGCCCATGCCAGCACCAGTGCGTACTAAAAGCTCTGACAGCTGTGCCTGAACAGAATGTCTTCCAAGGATTTTCTGCAGGGAGGAAAGAGGAGTCTAAATCACTTATGCTGAAAACCCCTACAGGCTTACCTCCATGACAATGATGAAAGCCAGCTTGGCTGCGATGACGTGCCAGTAGTATATGTTATGCTCATACTGATGCTGGTGCCCAGGAGGGTAGCGGAAGTCACGGTACCTGAAGGCAATGCAGAGAGTCAGCAGCCAGTGTCAGCAATGTGCAGTACGGCTCTGTGGCCAGAGGATGGAGCAAGCCGTGTCCTGGCTTAGCACAGCCTGAACAGACTGCTGAATGCAACTGCAGCAGTGATAAACCTTCTTAAGTCACTTTTAAAGCATATGAGGAAAACAAAATGAAGTAAGTGTTACTTATAGGTGGATAGTTCACTCAGTTCTGCCATTCAAACTACGCTGCTTGCACAATGTTCTAACATTTCTTACTGCGTATTTTTAATGGATCTGGATTATTTAGATATTAAAGCAGTGATATTAACCCTTGTCACTGGGAAAGGATGGTTATTTGACACTTGCCTGCATGTCGTGTGGTTCCCAAACCAGGGGGAAAATGGCTTGCTTGCATTCTTGAAGTCTGATATATTGAAGACAGAGAGTGTATTGTTTATATACCCCTTCATGGTGTAACTGCTGTGGCTCCCATAAGGAGGGACTGAAAAGGACCAGTAATAAACCAGACGAGGAATCATGTCAGATGTAAAAGCAATTATCATGGCCTGCATTTTAGAAAGAGGGGACAAAAAAGCAGGGTAGCATTTAAGAAATAAGCCTTACTACGCACAGCCTTGCCATATATTTAGTATCTCAAAATTTACAGTACAAGCTAAAAACAGAAAGTATGTGCTTTTCCAGTCAGTGGTTCCCTCTGTGAGTGAGGCACTCACAGGCACAAACAATCTCCTTCTGGAATGTGCAGTCCATCTAGTTTTTAAATTATACTGGCTCTGCTGGATGCCTCAAAAAAGTTGTGCTGCGATACACTTTTATCCTCCTCAACATGGTGGGGAGGTCAGCAACCAAACTCACCTCGCACCATGCTAGGATAACCTCCAGCAAACACACTTGCTATCAGAGGTACACATGAGATGCTTGAAGAAAATCTGCCTGGTGAAACTTATGGAAACCACAGCAGAGTCCTTCAGCAACAGAAAATTAAATTTCACCAGGAAGCCTGAAGTTTGCATACAAAGAATTAAATAAAGAAATAGCTGATCCAGCTCTGACCCTAGAAACATCCCACTCTTTCTGAGGTGACAGCCAGTCCAAATTTGTCCTGGCAGTTGTTGCCTCATGAGTTTCAGTGTCAGTACATGTGGAAACTGCTCTTGATGCCAAGATCACTTTTTTAGTAGCAGCTGCACAGTGCTGCTTTACATATGACGTGACCACTTGTTTTTATCAAGCTCCCAGGAGAGGCCCTGTTCCACTCTGTCCTACTCAGTCTGCTAGTCACAAACTGAGCAGGAAATTGGATCTGTGGGTTTGTCGTAGGAAGTCTTTCCTAAATGCATGAACTTCCCAAAACATCCTATTCCGGAGGACAGGTTTACTATGTTTAATCCAGTATCCTCCTCTGCTACTGCAAATTCAAAAGGCTTCCCTGTGAGGAAGACTTTCCACTGCGGCTTCATGCCCAGCACGAGGCTGCCCAGCCAACTCAATACGGCAGGCATGTGCCCAGGGCCCAGGAACTAGGGGTTATTTGCATGCCATGGCTGGAGGAGAACTCTTCAGTCCTGTGGCAGTGGACAAAAATACCCGATGACATGAATGGTAACAACCTGTGTGGGGAAAGTTCCCAGCTGGACCCATCCCTGATCTGCTACACCATAAGACAAAGTTGCAGAAACAGGACTTAAGTTTGAGGCTGTGGTTCAAAATCTTTCTCTCGTTCTCCAGAATGTTGTTGCAATTTAGTTCAAATGAGAGAACGTTAATTTGGCTGATGAGAAAGAAAAGAGAGGCATCCTATCACTAAAAGAGTTTAAAAGTTTCAAGGATCAACACTTTGAAAAGATTTTTTTTTGCACTGTATTCTGGCTTAAATAAAATGTAGGTGGCATGAACTTTTAAAAACTGTTTTTAAGCAATACGTGCCAGTGAGGAATGAAGTGAAAATTATGTGTTGTTTATATTTACATGCAGTGTAGGTGTTTTTGGCTGACAAGAAATATGTATTACTGTGCCCTGCAGTTTCAGTAAGAAGACCTCACACTTAAATTACACTGTTTTTAACTGAAGTATAAGCACAGAAAGTTTTAGTTAAATATAATTTCTTACTGCTTATTAGCCCATAAGGTTTGCATCAAGTCAGACCATAAAAGAACTAAAAGCAACTGAACAGTAAGGCAAAAAACATCCTTTTCCCTTTGTACCAATTTGGTTTGGTGCTGCTTCTATGTATCATTCAGCAAGATGCTAGAATACAGTATTTATACAACTTAACGTTTGCTCTTTATGACTTTTTTTGCAAGGCCTCAGGTCTCTCATCATCATAAATCCGAGCCCCGTCTCACACTCCTCCCCCTCCCTGAATGATCTCCAGATGTGCTCCAGAGGGCTACAAGGACAGAAAAACGAAAGCTAATCCTACAGCATCCTCTCAAAGGAAAAGCTTTTCTTCCTTTTGAATTATGGGCTGCATTTTAGAGTATTGTACTGGGGAACTACAAACAAATAGCACACTCTCTACTTCCCAAGCTATACCATGCACAGTTTTCCATTTATACTGTAACTAACTAAAATCAGTCTTTAAATCACAACAGATGCTTTGATATCATGCTGTAGCAAGTCCAGTGCCTGAGTGGCAAATCTCAAAATGGACATATTTTGGCAAAAGTTGCTGATAAGATACTCGTAGGTGTTACAAAGCCAGTGTGGGAAGGAGAGGAAGATACTCTACCCAAATCAAATCAGCTGTAGGAGTCACGTAGAAAAGAAACAGTCTCTATGTTCTAATGAAAAATAGTGATGGCAAAGGGATGACAAAGACAAGATTAATGGCCTACACTAGATCCAGATCCTGGATGTGAAACGAGAAACAAACTTGAAGATAATGGAAGAAAACTGTTTTCAGTATCTCTATTACATGGCTTTAGAGACCACACTTCACTAGAAAGAAATATGGATCTCTGAACACCTTGCAACACCTGCAATAGAGACTCCTGAGCACGGCCTCTACTGTTGTGCCCCTTGCTATCAGCCTGCCTGGTGTCAGTGGCCAAGGCACTACAATCATACTAAGATTAACTGCATCTGACACACAAGATCTCCAAACAGGGTTATGAAAAGAAACATGCCTGCTGTTAGCAGTCACATAAGCACTGGGATTGAGTGCTTGGCAAGGAGGACAGGGAGCAAAACCAAGCTGTAAATGCACTTGTGCACATTGAGGACTCTTGAGTTTTCAGAGATATCACTTCAGGGATGGAGCACATCAGGAATTTGGAATGGAAACACTACAAAGCTTGCAGTAGCCTCAGATGGGCTGTGAATGGGTAGTGACAGACACCTAAAACTACCGTTGGGTCACTTTTCTGCAGGAGCTAAAGCAGGGTCGTGTACACACTCCTAACAGAAGCCTGCACATCTGAGTCACCATAAGGTCACCATCTTTAACTCTGCACTGAATACCATAAGGTCTTCGATTGAGGTACTTGTAACAATGCTTATAATAATCTTAAGATATATATTCAGTCTTCTATTTCACAGTTAGTTGTATTACAAGTCCTAGGTGGATTATGAGGAAGGACTGTCAGATTACCCAATAACATAATATATATATTATTTTTTAATTTATGTAAAAGTATATAATTTATAATATAATATATATAATATACATAATTAATACATATTATATATCAATCTATCTACCTATTTCTTCCTTTTAGGACACCAGAAGCTTTGTCTTATATTTTACAGGTTTTGTAGCAGCACAGTTCAAAAGAGGACATTAATGCAGCAGTAATCTTGCCTCTATGTTACTCTAGCTATGCTACATCTGGGTGTTTGTACAATCTCCCTAATTTGCTGGGAAAGCTGTCATTAACAATTTTTTTACACAAACAGTAAAACCAAAAGATCCCAGCAGTATCCCAGGTGTCACTCAACATTTCTAATAATTTGAACATGTTTTACCAAAGTCACATCATTTTTATTTTAAATTTTAACATCACATTTGCTGGTAGGCCTTGGATGTTTCACACAGCTATGGAACAGCTGCATTTATGTTTGATGTGCCTCAGTAGATCTGTGTGAAACCACTGGAGCATATGCTCCAGTTTGTTGTCTATCTATTTATCTCCTAGATTCTTTTGTAGCTGAAGTTGTCATATAAAATATTCCTAATCATTAAAATCCATCCTACACTTGTATTTCTGCATGGTCACAACTCCCAACTTCAGTAACCGTGAAAACAAACTACTGAGAAGGTGGCAGCCCAATAGGCTGTCAGGCCATGGGAGCTCATCTTTCCCACTCCTTGAAAATATCCACTTCCTTTCAGGGCAAAACAAAGACATTTAAAAGTGGAGGAAAAAAGAGAGCAATATGCAGGGGAACTTGTCTGGGTGTGGAGAGGGGAGGTACACGTATCTGTCTCATGATTTCTGAACAGTACAATCCCAGGGGCGGAGACCCCACACAGGTGGTTGAACACCTACTGACCGTAAAAGGTGCCTGAGACACAGGAAAGTAAGTTAATGTCCTGGTTTAAATGTGAATTGCTCTGTTCATTGAAATAAGTCCCCAGTAGTATATATATTAGAGTGCTCATTTCCATCTCTCTCCTCTTACCCAAATTCCACCATCCTCAAAATGGGCAGAGACTCCTATGACAGCTTAGGCTGAGGTGAACTTCAGACTTTACAGGTTTCTCCAGAAACTCCCAATGAGTGCAACAAGGCACTGCAAGGAGGTCCTGGAGGAAGTGGCCATCTCAGATAATGTCAGAATGAATCCCTACAGACAGCTACTGCTACTGCACAGGGAAGCTGTGGTCACTGCTCCTTTGAGAAAAGGCAACAGTAGAAACTTAGAAACAGAATACATATGAGTTACTGCTTAAGAATAAATCAAACAACTCAGAATGATAAAGTCCAATGGATTACTTGGAATATTTTTCTTCCCACTGTGCAGCCTGTACAAGATTTTGGTGACATAGCAATACAGAAATTTGAAACATATAAATTTCATTGTTAAAGAGTATATTCATGAGGAAAGGATAAAGTTTTCTAAATATGTTAAATAAATCATTTTCAGAATTGGTTTTAACTGCAAGTGAAAAATGGATTCATTTGCATATTCTTAGGAATTCATTCTTATCTCAAGAGATAAGTACTATAATGTTGAGCATGTACTGTATTTTTAAATACAGAAAGAAGCTGAATTACTGCTTTAACTGCAAAACTGCTCAAAGCTAAACTCAGGTATGACCAGAAGAATTGTAAGTTGGAAACAACAATCAATTAAGCCTTAGCTGAACTCTAACATATTTTTTTTTCTCAAAATTAATACATTTAATTATAGACTCTCAAAAATATCTCTTTATTGTGTGCTACTATCTCAGAAAAGATATGTCTTTATATGTATAACTTTTAATGAAAGCAGTAGTAACTGTCCAACTACAATTTCTTTTACTTAGACTTAATATTTTAGACTGTAGCCATATTTCCAAACCATCTGAAAAATAACTCAAAGCCTGCTTCACAGGGGCTAATGTCACAAGGGACTGAAACTTGTAATTAATTTGGATCATCTGTGTGCCTCATGTAGCCACTCTGGCATGACAAACACTGATACACACAGCATTCCACATTTAGATGCAACGCTTGCAGTGAAGGCATTTTACCTTTCGTAGTGGCTGGCACACTACTTACATTGGTCACCACAGCCAGAATGGCTATGCCTTGCATGATGGGCTGCCACGCACCGATGTCTTGTGCCTTCTGCGGAACCATGCGCCTGAACTGGGTTGTCAGCTTCCACGCATCCAGCCTGATTTCCAACATGTTGTTGATAAGAGCCAGAAGAGGAGCCAAGGGGAATGATGCCACAAACAGGGTGACAAAGCCAAACTGTATAACTGGCAAAGGGAGAGGTCACATGCCTTGATGCGTTCTTTAAATGGGGATAAGCATAGATTTTGTATACTCAAATTGAGAGAATGAGGGGCAAGGAAGAGTAGCAGAGTTCCCAGAGAATCTTATGTGTGTGAGAATATATAAGCATAACACTACTGGAAATACCTTCTAGGTGGAGGGGACGGGACAATGTTAAAACTCACAACACATCACAAGGAACTGTTACGGAATTTAAACATTCTCTTATTTCTCATTCTTCTCCACGTAGACTTGGAAATCTAATGACTATCTGTCTCAGTGCTGTGTTGCAAAGCCTGAGCTAACAATGATGTAATGGGTGCCTGGGTGCTGCGACAAGTATGCTGCAATTCTGTTGCAGAACAGATGGTGGCAAACAAGCCAGGATTCTGTCAGTGACCAGGAAACAAGCAACATATAAGTGACTGCAGACCCAGTGACTTCTGGGTATGCTTCTTGGACCATAGGATAATGAAGCAGCAGCACACCCACAACTGCTCACTCTGTTTTTTAGCTAGAAACTGAAGTGAGGTCTTAAGTGAGGTCTTAACTGAAGTAAGCTGCTTAATAAGAGCTCACAAAGCTATAACGGCTCATCAAAACTTGTACTGGATTTTTAAAAGTTTAATATACCTCCTGTTTCTAAACATACTAAATATTACTTGTATGAAAATTTTCCTTAGAGCACACCCACACAGTATCCAGCACAGACAAGAAATTGGAACTAAATGGCTACTTACCCATCTCAAGATACTCATAAAACAATCCAAGTTTTCCAATGGGCTGCAGATGATAGTCCTGTTCCCAGCGTGGAACAATCTTTTCTGATCTAGCATCTGCACAGTATCTTCCAATTAGATTCTTAACCCAACTGTCAGTCAGAGAGAAAAAGACCACTACAATTGGTAAAATAGCCTACAAAGTTCAGTAAATGCAAGTAAACAAACAAAACGTACCCAAAACAAACAGTCTCTTGCTGTTATAACACATTGGGCTTTAGTTATCCCCAAACTACTGAAAACTTCCTTCAAACATGAGTATAATTTTATCTTATCCTGAATGCAGTTATTTAGAACAACAAACAGGATTGTAAAAAGGAAATCAATCAGAATTGCAGTGCTTTACACTTATACTGTACAGGTCAATGACATTTCAAGATAACAGAAAATTAAGACAAAAGTAGGCCTCTGGACAGACAGATTAATCCCTTCTGATCACAGAATCACAGAATGGTTAAGGTTGGCAGGGATCTCTGGGCAGAATCAGAATAGGTTACCTGAGACCGTGTCCAGGCAGTTTCTGAAGATCTCTAAGAAGGAACTCTACAACCACTCTATAAAGTCTGTGCCAAATGTTCTATCATCTGCACAGCACAGAAGTGCTTCCTGGTGTTTAGAGGGAACCCCTTGTCCTGGCACTGGGCATCACTGACGAGAGTGTGACTCCAAAACCTCTGCAATCCTTCAGGTAATTATGGACATTGGTAAAATCTCTCCTGATCTTTAATGAATCTAGACCTTTTAGTCTCTCCTCACAGGAGAGATGCTTCAGTCTTTTAATAATTTTGGTAGCCTTTTGTTAGGCCCTCTCCAGCAGTTTTGCACTAGGGAACTCAGCACTGTTGACGCAGCATACGTGTTAGAGTGGAAGGATCATCTCTCTTGACCTGCTGGCAATAGTTCATTTAATGCAGTGAAGAATACCATTAGCCTTCTTAGCTGCAAGGGCACGCTCCTTGCTCATATTCTACTTGCTATCCACCAGTACTTCCTGGTCCTTTTCTGAAAAGATGATCTCCTAAAACGTCCTGGTGCCTATGGTTGTTCCTCCCCATATGAAAGGCTTTGCATTTTCCCTCACTGAACTTTACGAGGCTCCTGTCAGACTATTTCTCCAGCCTGAGAAAATCTCTCTGGATGGCAGCACAACCCTCTGGTATATCTGCCATTTCTCCCAATTTTCTGCAGATTTTCTGAGGGTGCACTCTCCCTCTTCATCCAGATCATTAATGAAGATGTTAAATAGGATTGGATCTAGTATTGATCCTTAAGGTACACTGCTAATTACTGGCCTCTAACTACACTTTGTGCTTCAGCTGAACTACTCTCTGAACACAGCTGATCCACCTTACTGTCTACTCATCCAGCCCATCAACAGTTTGTAGAGGTCATCTGGGGAGCACTGTCAATGACCTTACTGAAACCAAGGCAGACAGCATAGCTCTCCCCTCATCTACCAAGCCAGTTATTCCATCATAGAGTAGTTGGTCAAGAAAGACTTTCCCCTGAGTGAATCCATGCCAACTACTCCTGATCACTTTCTTGTGCCTGGATTAGCTGCTACAAGGATTGAGGTGCAGCTGTAATTTGTGTCTAAAAGAGTTGCACACAAATTTAAGTAAACTGATGAATCAGTTGCAGACATTTTCAGTGGTCAAAGGCCTATATTCAGAAAAGGAAGGTGGAGGAATGTCAATCAACAGAGAAAGAAAATAAAACACTTCTCTTTTACTTGCAGAAATGAAGAATGAGAGGTCAATTAAAAATCACATCCAGAAATGATACTCAGCATTTCAGGACCTAAAAGTTACTTGTCATCTATGAAAGTGAATTCAAAATTCTGGTTAGGTGAATGTGTTACCGATATACAAATGGTAGGAATCAATTGTTTATGGCTGTAACTGACATCTGCAGGCATGCTCACTCTAGGGACACTTTAACCAGCTAAAAGATGCTGAAAAGAGGGATGGGTCTACAGTCCCATCCTGCAACTGGCAGCATTTGGGTCTGGAGAACCAGTAACCCAGCAGAGCACACTAGCTACACAGTATTTGTGACATGCTTTGAAACTGCTTTGCTGCACAATTTGTGGGCTTGGAAGAACCACAGCCAAATGGAATATGTTGTGGACTGATGTTTATGGCATTCAGGAGGGCATAAGCAAAGTCGGAGTTTCCTATTCCAAGTAGTGTACGCAGTTATCAATCAGTTTAAAATGACAGAGACAGAAGCTCAAAACTACCAAAGCAAAACTAACCAAACTATCTAAAAAGTCCCCAAAAGCTCCAAAAGACTAGCCATGTTCTTTTAGAATGCAATTTGCTCCAATCAAATTTAGTGACCAAACTCCTGAACGATTCAAGCAAAATAGCATCTTTCAAATGCAAAAGGGCAAGTTACTTAGTAGTCTGAACTTACGGAAGAAGCACTTCTTGAATGTTATTCCATATTGCTTTACCTCCTACTATGATGGCAAGCTGAGTTGTGAGTTCAAGGAGACATCCACCTGGATCACACTACAGGTTGGGAGAGACATGAAAGATTTTTGAAGTTGAGAAAACTTTCAAGCAGGAATGAAGCATTTAAAAGAATGAATTTCTGATTTATTATAACAGCACCTCTTTAAGCTACAGAAGACTATTTAGGCAAACATTTATACTAATTTATGCAAAAGTCAACTCCAGGTCAAATATAGTCACATATGATAGGTTTACAGGACACTACTGAAAGCACAAAACACCAGGTGAAGTCTTGCAGTCTGCAATCATGCACCTGATGACTATACTGTCATCAGGTGAGGATCACCCAGCAGAAGAGGAAGGCATCTACTCATGTTCATAGAACCACTGAATATCCTTAGTTGGAAGGGACCCAGAAGGATCCTTGAGTCCAACTCCTGTCTCCACACAGGACTGCCCAAAATTCAAACCCTATCTATGAGACCACTGTCCAAACACTCCTTGAACTCCAGCAGCTCAGTGTCATTCCCACCGCCCTAGGCAGCCCGTTCCATGCCCACCACCCTCTGATGCAGACCCTTTCCCCAACCCCAGCTGCCCTCCCCTGGCACAGCCCCACGCCGTTCCCTTGGGCGCTGTCGCTGTCACACAGAGCAGAGCTCAGCGCTGCCCCTCTGAGGAGCTGCAGCCGCCATCAGGCCTCACCTCAGCTCCTCTGCTCTGGGCTGAGCAAACCCAGGGACGTGAGTTGTTCCTCATACCCCTTGCATTCTAGAACCTTCACCATCTTCGCAGTCCTCCTCTGGACTCTCTATAACAGTTTGGTCCTTATACTGTGGTAATGCAAACTGCATACAGTGCTTAAGTTGAGGACGCACCAGTGCAAAGCAGAGCAGAATGTTCCTACGTCTACTCCCCTTCCTGAGTATTGGACCATGGGAAAATGAGCTTTTCTGGGTACATAAAAAACATTTCTAAGCTCAGCTAGTCTTGTGTCATATTCGTTTGCGCAATGGATTAACGAGGAGGCAAGCAGCTTGGGAGGCAGTCACATTCGGAACCCCAACTATATACCAGCATGTTGTACAATCCCAAATGCAGCAGAATACCTGGACTAACGGCTCTTGCATTTTAAAAGCAAGTACTATGATATATTCTTACCTCTTCATTGCGATACTTTCCTAGCCAATACACTGGATTTCCAGGGTAACCTACAAATTTACCCTTAAAGAAAGCTATGTAGAAGCATGAAGAATAGTAGTTGACAAACTGGAACAAGAACATCTTTGTGGTCAAACTGTTTTCGTATTCGGTTTGTGTCCTTGGAAGCTCTGCAATTATAGAAAAAAAAGTAAGGAAAAGGCCAACCAGCAAGTACCTAAAAGCTGCTTTGGAGCCTCAGCTGGAAAACTATGCATATTACTTGTGCTCCTTAATGTGACTGAGAGCATTATAAATTAGATTGTACATAATCCCTATGTATATGGTAGCTGCTATGCTAATTCTAAATCTGTATGGGTAGTAAAAAGGAAAGAATTTGTCTTCTGACAATAAAGAGCAAGCAAAAAATCTAATAACTTGGAAAAAAAATCTCCCAAATCTAGCACACTCAGGAAAGATGCAAATGTAATGCTTTCAACTTATGAAACAGTATTAAATGAAACTATATTAAAACACAACACTACTTCACACATCTAAAGTAAATAGCTACTTTATAGCTGATGGTCTGGATATAAAGAATAATAATATTTGTGACTGTTTATCTATTTAATAACAAGGGAATGGCATCTAGCTTTGGAACAGTGACCCTATTTCATTTATTTACAAGAAAATAGCTATTCTCCCCATAAACAAAAGCTAATGTAATTGAATGTGTTATGCATTACTGATCTGTTTTCATAAAGCTTGGTTATTATAGTAATTTTCTTTGCTTTGCCTATTTTACAAGCACAAAATTGTAAACAATTCATCTTTGATGCTGGCTACACAAGGAGTTTCCAGGCAAAGAGCTGAATATCACATTCCTCTCATAGTCAGAAAATCTGTATTTGAAAAATTCTAGATGGTATCATATGATTCGGTGGGAAAATTCTGAAAAGCATGGTATAGATATTCATTTACTGGAGTTCTGATTATAAATACAAATGCTATTTTTGCTTGTTGTTGTAGCCAAAGTTTCAATCTGAGGCACAGTGAAGACATACCAAAGTCGGTAATGAGGATCGCTACTTTTTCATAAACGATGTTCAGAACCATAATGATGATAAAGCTGATGATTGAAGCTGTTACTGAGGTGGCTGTCTGTGGAGTCAGGTACTTGCGGATTGCTTGTGTGCCATTAATGTGCCGTGGCAATGTGGCAGAAAACACCAGGAAAACAGAGAGTCTGTAGACAATGATTCCAATAACTGAAGCAATAATCAAAAGAATCTGCCAGGAGAATGGAGGAAATATATTAATATATAATATATTAATTAAATCCAGTTGAACTACTGGTTTTGGGAAGAAAGTTTGAAATTCATTTTACAATAGGCAAAAAGAAACTGGTTGTGTGCCTTTTATTCCATCCCATGAGTACAAGAGGACGCGCAGATGGGATAGAAGGCAATAAATCTAGAGTCCATTAAAGAAGCATTTTTCATGTAGCACAGTGAATCTGCAGGAACAAAAAGAGATGGTCTGTTTTATGACTAATAACAAGCCTTGTTGCCATGTGAGATAACATAATGAGATGTGTAATCAAATCTCACGCCTGAAGGCTTGTGATGGTTCCAGGAGGACACTGGGTAACTAGCGGGGTGGCAAATATGCTTAGCAGGTCCATGCTGACCCTGGAGAGGGCTGTCACTTCTCTTTCACATGATGGTATTACAGACACATTTTAAGCCATCTCATGTGATCTGCAGGAGCTGTACTCATGCTCCAGGCACCTCACATTACTTTCCATCTCTTCTCTTTCTGCTTTCTTGCTAGTTCTCTAGCTATTATTCAGACTCAGATCCTCAGAGCTGTGCATTTTTTGTTTACTATCTCGGCAAAATGTCATAAATTCTTCTCCCTCCACACTCCTAGCACAGAATTTGAGAGTACAGTAACACAATGGCAAAACTAGATCAAATCTCTTTGATTTCAACCTGAATCCTTCAACCTGATGCCTACTTAAATCCAGCAGCAAGCCAGTCTTCTTTTTGTTGTGTTTCGGCTGTTAAGAGGTGCTCCTGGACTGCCAGCCACTGTTCTGTCTCAGTGTTGTCTTGTCTCCTATTATCTAGGATGAGTTCTTGAGTTCTTTTGGAGCTGCTGCTCATGCTACATGTGAGGAGAACATACAGCAGGCTGAAACACCGAGCTTTTCAAGGCAACCTCTCTAGGCATGCTTACCATGTGATACAGTTTCATGGGTGGCTGGATTTCTTTCAAGGTTAAGTTTTAATTAAAGCGGCAGCTCTAGAAGATCAAAGAGTGCTCAGCTTTGCTCTTCTAAGTGAAACAAAAAACCTGAAAGAAGTCCAGAGCTGTGAGATATTATATTGAACCAAACAGCTGGAATGAGTAGGGCAGACATTGGCAGGGAGGACAACACATAAAAAAAGCCCCACAACTCTCTTCCCTGCTCTCTTCACAAAAGCAAGGACATTTATCTTTAAATAATGAGGGAAAAAACAGTGAATGACATTCACAAAGCTACAGCTGTGGGATGCTTCAATGCGTATTGTCTCCTGACTGCATGCTAATGAGTTATCTGCTGGCTACAGTGACCTTGTCCATGTGGATCCATACTTCATGGCCTTGTTTTACGCATCGGATGGAAATTTAACTGAACTTCTTCTCTTGATATCTTTTGATCAGGTTAGGAAAATCTATCTTTAGACACTTAGTGAAGAAGTAAATTGATGAGGTGAAAGAATAAAAGGAGAACTTTACCCAGAAGAGGACTGCACTTGTACATAAAGTTATACGCACGCACTTCCCACAGGCAGTGTATGGCACATGTTCTTCTTGCTGCAAAAGATTCAGAAACAGATCAAAGATACATCCAATCTTTTCTTCATACATTTTTGTACACATCAGTTAGCCCTTTGTGACAGGACACCAAATGTCTTGCTTTTTTATCCTGGAAACTCACATTTATTCATGATTTCAGAAGACTTACCTGATTACAGTTGCCTCTTTTTACTGCCTATTCTAAGACAAAAATGACTTCCACAGAGGCTGCATGTCCTCAGCTCTTATTGTCTTTAGCTACAATAGGGTGCATAGTCTTTCTGAATGGACCCATCGTTCTTGGCTGATCATAGTATCCAAGATCACTGCCTTTCAAACCAGTTAATTTGGAATCATTTCAAGTGTCCTCTAATAAGCTCTAGTATAATGTGGATGCAATGTGAAAGCAATGCAAATAATCCGATAAATGCTAGAGCAATATATTGGCAGAGAATAATAAAAGCTGAAGATGAGCTAAAGTGATCTGCAAAAGCAGAAGCTACTCAAAATATATAATGAGTAGAAATCTAAACTAAGATCCTCATAAATATGAATCCTATTTCATTAAAATGAGGATTATCCTTGTCCCTATGAGTTTGCTGTTATTAATCGTAACTGCATCTACATTCACTTGGCAACAATACCTATTTATACATTTCAAACAGGATAGAAAAAATGCCTTGCCATTATACATAATGCAACATCCTTCCCTCTGTTTCACCTTTTCTTTTTTTTTTCTTTTTTTCCTGACATATTTTTAGGCAAAGATAGCAAATGCTCTGTGATCTTGGCCTCTGGCAGCAGCACAGGATTGTTTATTGGGGGATTTAATAAGGCAGACTTAGTTTCTCTCCTAAGCTAGGTACAATGTCTATTTCTGTTCATTAATGACACAGGAGTTTCATAGCTCCTCCAACATGCAACTAAGAGATGCCTATGGTTAGTAGAACTTCCCTCCTACACATCTGGAATTTATAAACTCACTATTCAGGCCAGCTTATCAGCTCTCCTTGAAGCACTGCCAATTTATTCTGCTCCATTCCAGATTCATCATTTTCACAGTGCTCCCATAACATGTCTATTGCAGTAGCTCTGACCAGTTACCAAAATAGTCCTTACCTGTGTGATTTCATTCACTACTACATGAGTGCACTGAGCTTCATATTCTGGGCGAATTTGTTCTTCTTGCTCTAAGTACTCCACTGTGTCCCATTCATACTCCAGCTCAGCCTGCCTTCTCTTCCAAAACTCCAAAAACAATGTAACTGTCCAGAAGACAAACAGAAGAAGCAACAGTTGGACATTGAACTGCTGGGCTCATACGTACCACATGGCTCATATTTCCATACAACTTTCCACAGGCATGGAGCAAAACCCTTAATAGCTAGTATGATGGTATCAAGTGCCCATGAGGAAGAAGATAACTGATATACTTCTTTATGGAATTACAGCTTTGGACATTTAGGTACTTTAGTAAGAGAAACCTGGGGTAAGTGGTGTCATAAGCTCATCCTAAAGAATACACATACATTTATCTGTTTTCTGCCCAAGGCTGGAATATAATCACTTTGGATTTCATACTATGGACTGCTTTTGAAAAAGTTTACCATTTGATACATAAGACAGCAAGTTGTATAGATAGATGAAGACAAAATGTTGGAGAGTACAGGATTTATCACAAAGAAAACCTCAGTAAGCAAAAATTGCCACAGGGAAAAGCTTGTGTTCGTTCAATCTGCAGTTTTTGTGTGGACAAATGATCAGTTTGCAGACTATGTGAACTGATGATGCTAGCTCAGGCAAAACTGCTTAACCACAGCTTCCTTTCCTCCTCTGCTGGCACAAATCTGAAGCGGCTGCAGATCTTTTTGCATGGCAAGGAGCTTTGAGACCCTCTGGGCCGAGTCAGCAGTTTCCCTGGACTACTCCTGCAGCTGAGAACATTAAGGGAAGCCAGCACATAGATGCCTACATGGTGTTTGAAAGACACCAGTCCAACCAAGCTCATGATCTTGACCTGAGGTGTGATGCAGGTATGTCTGACAGCACAGGCAATGACAGACTCAGCTGGGAAGGCTGCAGGAGCTCAGGACATGGGTGTGAGTGCAGGGGATGCTGTATCGTTGGTGGCCATGTGTCCTCAGATTCAATGAGTGGCTGTGCAGCACTGCCTCCAGGAGGAGTGAGTGTGTGCCTTCACTGTGCTTCTCTTGTAACTCCCATTGTCTGGGAGTAATTAACCCCCCAAAAGTTGTTTTTTTTTTTTTTTAATTAGTTTGGCACCTCATCCTGAATGATGAAGCACTGACGGCATGCAGTTGTAAGTCCAAGCATTAAAGGTTATTTCCAAATTCAGGTGTGGTCAATAAACTTCATGCTGAAGCATTTATAAATGAATAAACTACATGGGCTGGGCTGCGAGATGACCTTGGCATCTGCATGCAGGCAAAACCCCTAGAAATCCTCCTCTCTGATTGCTCAAGGGCCTCTTTCAGAGGGGTTTCTCTGCTACCTCGTGCTCACAAGCACTAAGGCCACTCCAAGCAGTGGGCCAGGGAATCACATCTGCCTCTGCCTGCAGAGCAAAGAGATCAGCCTTGCACAAGCCTCTAACTGCTTGCTGTGGCCCCAGCCCAAATAAGGGAAACTGTAGGCAAGCCTGATTAGCTCCAGCTGCAAATCCAGCTGCTCTGGGGAGGCCAGGAGTGCAGGGCCCATGTCTGTGCTGCCCTCTATACGAACAGCAAAAGCAGGGCTCATAGCACAGGGCAGCTTTCACAGCCCCAGGACAAAGAAAACTTCTACTAGTAATCCAGCAGCCGAGTTGCTCTTTCTGAACTGGGAAGGAGTTGCTGCAATATTTTACCTTCTCCCCCTCCTTCGCCCCCCTCTTTATTTTATACCAGCATTTTGGAGAATGTGTTTGCTGATCTTGCTCAGAGAGAGTCTCCAGCGATGGCAGCAAGAGAAGTGGAAGCTGCTCCTTTCTCAGGAGCTTTGCCAACCTGCTCATGCCACTAGGGGAGACCTGGCAAAAGCCCTCATCCAGAGCACTAATGTGCAGGGGGTTAATTCTTGAGGCCAACTTCCCGGATGTTTTATGGTGCTTTGAGATCTTTGAATGGAATAGTTAAAAAAAATAAAAGATCTATTAAAAAGTATATTGATGATGATGATATGATAAGGTATCTAAAAATCGAATAGTCTTTTGATTATTTTGGATCAGGAGGTCTACCAAAGTACCAGGGCAAGACAGAAATTACAGCTGGAATTGTACCAGGACCCTGGGTCATTTGGATTCAGTACAATTTTGTCCAAATTGCTGTAATACAATTCACCTCTTTCTGTAGTGGACTTACAATGAGAAGACTAATAGATCTTGTGGCCATCATTACAACCACGCAGCTTAACTTTGTAATTATTACTCCTGGAACCTTCCTCAAAACAGGAAGCAGAATTTTTAATTAAAAAGCAAATTACTAAATTAGCTATTCAAATGGTGGAAGATTACATTAGTATCAAACTTCTAATTCTTTTATTTTTATTTTTATTTCCTGCTGGCATTTTGAATTTAGCAAGTGTTTTGAAGGAAATACTCTTTTTGAAATGACTGTTCATTTTACAATTCTTTAAAGAAGTAGTTATTCTAAAGCACTTTAGTCTTATTAGGAAAATAAGTATACAGTGTGTTTTACAAAGAAAACAATTTATGCATTCTTGTCAGCCTACATATGAACTGTAAGTGTCAAATGAGTTATTTTCTCTGCAGTACCCTTTATACCTCAACTGTAAATTATTTTGACAATTTCTGGATAAGGCAGTGCAATAAAAGGCAGTTAAGAGAGTTGCTAATATGAACAAATAAAACCGTTTCTGTGAAAATAAACCATGCCTAATCCATTGCAGCTAAGTGGTTTCACCCACAAGAAATAATCCTGGTTTCAGATATATTTTCTCTGATAAAAAATATCTCTACTGCTTGTAACTACTACATTTTTACAAAAAACTCTTTCTTAAATGAAGACAGGAGGAAAAAAAGACTGGGAAATACAATAAATGGCTATTTTTCAATTGCTTTCCACAGTCACATGGTTGTTAATAGGCACAGGCAGCTGCAAGGATTTTGGGGAAAAAACAGGTCTTTTGCTGGATGGAATTAAGCATGTGGCTCCTGCTGGAAGAACACAAGGCAGCTCTCCTCACTTCTTTCAGACTTTTCTCCAAGTTAAAACAAACACAGGTACAGAAGACCAACATTTAAGTTCTACAACTTTTCGTTCTCTTACACAATAAGCTCTTTCTACCTACCTGCCCATCTATCCTTAACAGTGCAGTAAGGGGAAAAACGGAGGAACAGACATCTGTCAACTGTAGTATCTGCCAGGTTGGATGGGGCTTTGGACAACCTGATCTAGTGGAACATGTCCTTGCCCATGGCAAGAGGATTGGAACTAGATGATCTTTAAGGTCCTTTCCAATCCAAACTACTCTATGATTCTATGCTGCTAAAAAGATCTATCATGAATTTATGTATCTTTTACTGAACTACCTAGTGGTGAATTGCCGAGTGCTAGAAAATGAAGCAGTTGTAAATTTATCCACTTTTTTGGCCAATGCTGTATGCTTGGCCAAAATCACATGACAAACCACAGCCATAGAAATTGACTTACCCCAAATTCCCATAAACACTGCAAACACCAGTGTTCCAAAGCTATCAAATATACAGAGTTTCTGGAAAAAAAGGAACAGAAAAAAGGCCTTGAAACACAATCAAACAGTAATTTCTTCTGCACTGAAACAGAACTGAAGCTGCTCACTGGACAGGCTGATTTCTAGCTTTTGCGTAGTTTAATAAACAATCTTCACTGCTAGAGTTTTCTCAACTTCTGTCAATGTACAACATCCTCTGGTAAACTAAGGAAATTAACTGCAAAGCTTGGCATTAAAAGTGTAAATGAAATATGCAGCAAGAGGATAATAGTGTGGTGTGCTGTTAAACTTCCTTCCATCTGTTGCACTGGAAGAGGAAAAGCAGTGCTTATTTTTAATACAGTCACAAAAAGGCAATGAACATCTCTGCTTCTCATAAGTAAGATGACAACAAATCAAGGTAGTTAGTAACATGCATTCTGATGAGATACCTCTGTGGTATTTGCCTTTTCTTTTCATAATATTCTTTTTCCTGTCTTCTTTCTTTTGCCTGTTATGTTAAGTGCACTGAAGCAAAAATATCCATTAAAGTAGGGCAAAACACTTTTAATGAATAGCTAAAAACCTGTAACTTTGGAGTGGCTGAATCTATGGAAGGGAATGACAAAAGTCTAACCCTAGCCTAGTGGCAAAAGTTAATGGAGAAAGAAAGATAGATTCTTCTGGATGTGCACTGAGTGCAGGAGTGTGGCCATGCCATGCCATGCTTAACAGGACACTATTCACAGCACCTGTCATGGCTGATATTGGCCTCCTCATGTACCCATAACTTCCTGACAGCTCTTGTCAAATTCAAGGCACAGGTTCAGCTAATTTCTTTGGGGAGACAGGGGAGAGTATTTAGAAATGCCAAAATATGCTCTAAACTTTTCCTAGGCAAAATTGACTCAGAGTTACTCAATCAAGTCTTTAGTAATTGAATGTTTGTTTTGTTTTGCTTTGTTTACCAAAAAAGGAAAGGACTATCCCAAAATGAAACCACAATGTTCCATTTTCAATCAAAAAATCTTTCAGACATTGGGGGCTATGTAAAACTAAAAAGTCTTTTTGTTTTCATTTTAGATCAGAATGGAACATTTTTAAATTGTTAACTTCTCATAGCTCAGTTGCTGTATCAAAAGGCACAATTATTTGCACAGCTCCAGTAATTATGCAGGACATTAATGGAGAACAACATTGTTTTATATGCAGTACTAGGGAAAGTGCAACTAAGGGTTAATAGCATGTCTACAAGCTGTAAATGTAATTACCTTGGATGATTCACAAGTGATGGTGAGGTTCCAGTAGGTACATACTTTATCACACTGAGGGCACATTATGATATTACCTCCTATGTTGGGATCACATACTTCTCGGCTAAAAACAAAACTAGTCAGTCACTCACCAACACTAAATTCTTTAGTCCTTCTGTGCACAAAGACAGTGCAATTATGTCAGGGATATGAGAAATAATTCACCAGTGGCCTTCTTTTGAGAATCTCCCCCCCTCCCTCAAAACATTCCCATTGCCATTTTTTAGCCCTCATATCTAAACTGGATGACCTAGACAGAAAATACTTTTTCCATCCTTTATGTGTAGCAGCATTTCTCAAAACTAGTGACAGTAAAAATAAAATCTCTTCAAAGAGCTCAGGTCCATCAGTAGGAAATACACAAATACACACTTGCACACTCAGGAAGGCTATCATGGCAAGGCCAAGGGGAGGAGTAGGAACGCTGCCTGCCAGAGCAAGGAGCAGAACCGAAATGGCTAACTGGTCCCTGTGTTCTTCCAAAGAGGCTCAGATTGGAGACTGGTGTTCTAAGGGGTGGCAAGAGTCTGGCTTCTTTAGTCTGACACGGTAGAGGCTTATTATAATTTAACTAAATGATAATATGACTAAATGAGTATAAAGTGGCCACTGGAGTGGAGTTCTGGAAGAGACTTTCAGCATGATTTATAAGGATAAACTCCCTTCCTGACTGGAGCTGTACAGTGTGATGTCTTGTAAGTGATTTGGCACCCAGGTGTTCTTTCCTTGGTCCTTGTGTCATGGTTCAATCTCACCATGTTCTGATGAGATAATATGTGTCATCGCTATGCTTCTCTTCCCAGTGTATCCTGGGCAGCTGAAGCCCCATGTGCTCTTGCTTTTCCTGTTTTCTTCTCTCAAAATAGAAGAAAGCAAGTTCAGGCTTTTATCAGGGCCTTTTGATACATCCTTTAAAGATTAACACTCTGAAAATGATGTTACAGAAATTTATACTGACTCCTGATTACTGTTCTTTTTATTTCTACGCAACGTGTGGTGACTTAGTGCAATGTATGAAGAAAATACGGCGGTAACAGACTCACATGTCTAGTGCTCTAATGGCACAGGAACATCTATTACTTATCTATCTTATATTTTCTACTGTTTCTTTCAAATTCATAAATCGTGCTCCTTCATTTTGCCTCCTACAATGCTATGTCTTGCAAACTGTGTTCAGTAGAGGACTGATTAAAAATGCATGTAATATTAAAATAGACCCGATTAGATACCTCCATGTGCAGTTATCCTTCATGAAGAATCCATACAGAAAGCAGCCAACTCCTACAACTGCAGCCACGATCAGCATATTAGTATAAAAGCCCAGCCATGCAAAATAGATTCCAATTTTCTCTCCGTAGTATTTCCTGCGGAGAGAAATGTATTTTTTTATTTAATTAAATGCAAGTAAATTCAAATTTCTGTTTCAAATATGACAGCTTTCATTGTCAGATTCCTCTAGTTTAAACTCTGGGATTGCAGAAGTATTATGGTTAGGTATTTCTATGTATTTCTGTCACCTCTTTTATGCTTGCATATGAGAACTTGAAGGGAAAGAAAATGAAAAAAGACAGATTATACCTAACAAAGAAAAATTTTAAGTGGATGTTTGTCATGAATTGATTCATCAGTGTGCCCCCATGCATAAGCTGATAGAGGTTTATGTACCTGCCTGCGTCTTGACATCTCAAAACCCAGACATGTTTTATAAATTCCTATTTACATAAATTCCTAGTTACTTCAGCATTAGTCCAGCCATAGTCGCAATACAGAATCACTGAATAAATGTTCTGAGTTGGAAAGGACCAATAAGGATCCTCGAGTTCAACTCCCAGCTTCTGACAGGACCCAAAATCCAAACCCCATGTCTGAGACCGCTGTCCAAGTGCTTCTTGAAGTCTGGCAGCTTAGGGCCGTGACCGCCGTTCCAGGGAGCCTGTTCCAGTGCCTGATCACCCTTCTGATGAAGAATCTTCTCCTACACCCAGCCTGATCCTCCCCTGACACAGCTCCATGCTGCTCATTCACATCCACCAACCTGATGAAATCCAGGGGTTGCAGTTTCAAAATGTTTTTAGGGTGAGCCCATTCTCTGTAGAGAAGATAACGTTCACTTGGGCAGTCAGGATCAGTTGACAGGTGCCCAAAACTAGACTGCAAAAAAGAAAGTGTGGGAAGAAGATAATTAATGTAACCATTAATGCATGGGTCAACTCTCATATCCACAGACCTTGCGGCATGATCCCAGACACTGGAATAGCCTTTTTGCACTGCAATCCAGGGAAACACCTGGGAAGTAGCTCTGAGATTGCATCAGGATTCATGCTGGAAAGTTGTCAGAAAGACTCTGAATACTAAAGCAAGCACTTTACACATGTGAACTGAAAGCAACAGACCCTCCCCATGAACTTAAATTCTCAGCCCGTGTCACTGTACTGGCACTTCGTAAAACAAATCAAAAAAGGATCTATTACAATTTTAGAACAGGACTGCTTTAATATGGATTTTAAGTAGCTTTCACATGGTAACATGCTTTATTCTAAAGCAATATTGTTCTGGAATGAAGATCAGAAAGTTCAAGGGATGAATCCAGGAAGTTTAGTCTCTGTTTTGTATTTATATTTAAAAGACAGTTGACTAGGAGGTAATCCTTATGTTTTTTACCAAGTTATTTGAAAACCTATTTCAGTAAAACCTGTTTTATTTGATGGAATTTTCTGTTCTATATCTGTAATACAGCAAGAAAAATCACTTTTGTAGAAATCAATAGGCGACTTCTGATTTTCAGAGTAGCTCTGATATATAATTTTGATTGTATAAAAAGACAGTCATTAATTATTAGGCATACTGAGCCCAAATTCCCCATGCCATGACAGAATTAGACTGCAAGGCAGGTTTTAAATCTTTTTAAAGATTTAAAAGACAACCTTAAAAATAGATACTCACGAATGATATTAATTCTATCCTGTAAAGCTTTGAGTTACTTCCAAGAAACGTGATTTGTCTTGATTATGACTTAAAAATTTTCTTTAAATCCTCAGAGACCTCATGAATATTTTCAGCAGAGTACAAACATCTCACGTAGTTACCACTCCTGACCTCCCATTTTCTCATTTTCTTCTCAGCAGAATACACCTCAGGCACAGAAGAGTGGTTCTGATGGGGGAGGAGGTGTGTGGGTGTAGATACAATCATATATTTGTCTTTGCTCACAGATAAGATTTGTGTTCTACATCTTGATTAAAATGTTGACATTTGGTATGGATTTTTATACTGGAAAATGAAGTAGTACAAAAACGTGAAAACTTATTTAGAAATGATGATAGAGTGCGTTAGGTGGGAACCATCACTCTCATGTTCCCAGGTTCCTCTGTTAGCCAGGCACTTTACTGACCTGTATCTCCCAGAGAATACAAGATTAACATACCCTACATAAAATATATCATGTTTCAGTCATGGAGCTACATTTTTAACAAACAGCCTTTTGGAGATAATCCTCTTAAGCTGGACTCTGTCATATTCTACCATGTGGATAAAAACACCAGTGAGTAAGGCTTGTATCTTCTACTATCTTGATCTACACACTCTTGATCTGCAGACTTTTATTTCTAAATACACTGTTACTGCAAGTTCTGGACTTACGTCATGAAGGGGAAATGCTGCTTTGTAGATTCCAGTGTCCAGTAACTTGTTAATGCCAAACTTCTTTACATTCTGTTTGGTCGCATATTTCACACGGGATAGGATAAAATGAACCTGAAATTTACAAAATATTTTGTGTCTCTTGCAACCTGAAAGTAATCATAAGTGGCTGTACGTGTTTCAACATACAGATTATGAAAGGGTAAGCAATGCAGCCATTTAATCACACAGGGCATAGGAACCATTCAACCCCTCTCTTAAATTCTACTGTAACAGAAATGAGACAGATTTCTGCATGTTGTCCTTTGAGATTCCCCAGTTTCTTTCATAAATGACACAGAACTGTTGCATCCCAAATATTTTCCAGTTTTTCAGGATGCTTTCTTGAGGGCGATAACACTGTTTTGATTAAAATGTTTTTTGCCTTTTAAGACTAAAGGCTATAAATACTCCACGGACTTACGATTCGGCTTCTTGTTGCTGGGTTGAAAAATGCGTCTTTGTCTTGAATATAAAAGTTGGATAAATGTTCCCTTTTAAAAGGAGCAGTGAAAAACTCTTGCTCAGGTTTGATAATATTTTCATCCACGCTGAAGAGTCTAGTAAACCAGTTGAAAGCTGACTCCCGAGTTTTCAGGTCGTTGGGCTGCAGAGGCAATTTGATGTGCATGACCTCAGCATATGTGCATAGCACTTCCCAAGGTGCATGCACTTTCACAAAAACAGTTTTTTCATCCAAAACCTGGAAGCCAAGAAGAGGAGAAAAATGTAAAGGTCAGTTTATATATTCAGTTCCTTATCCACATAGGGGCAGCTTGTGTTCTCAGGCACAGAATGCACACAAAAGAAAGAGCACTCACCGATCGTGTTGCTTCAAGTTGCAAGCCGTTGTTTATCAGGTTTGATTCATATACTTGTCTCTTCCTCTGTTAAAAGGCATTGAAGTTGTAAAGCATCTGTTCCAAAAGTGTATGCACAAGATAACAGAATTGCATCCCAAAATGAAGACTTGTTGGGTCACTATCTCCACAACCCACTTGGCATCTACTGTGGTCGTAGGTACAGAGGTACAGCTTTCCCTATTAATCTAGATCAGGGTTTTTTTGTCTGATGAGCAATACTGCACTCCAATGCAATTGGAATTCACTCTCTTAGTCTATAGAACATTACAGAGGTAAAAACTTGCCCCAAATTTTGACTGTTAACAGCAATTACCACTGAAACTTGTGACCTCCTCTGCCTTTAGGCATTAAGTGACCTACTGAGGGCAGTCTCCCTTCTCCCATTAATCTGCCTTCTAAACAATATTTTTTCTCTCAAGGATTTTCCATGAAAATCAATAACCACTTTCCTTCTCATTATATCTCTTCTTACTCTTCTTCCACAGTAATCATATGTGCTCACAGAGTGGTTCAAACTGTAGGATCCCTCTACATTGTAGTCCATAGATAAGCAGCTCTAAAGGAAGAAACTGATAGCTGTAACACTTGCGGAATCAGTGGTGCTTTCTTATGAGCATTCAATGTCCCCAGAAGGATATGACAAGTTTCCCTCAGTAAGGTTGAAATATGTAGATCCTTTTAATTTCAGCTCACAGAAGCTGCACTTGGCTGGCAGTTACAAACAATCTGAAATATATCTGGCTGATATTTCAAATCTGAAATGAATTTGATTATTCACAAACACAACTCCCCTCCCTCAAAAAAACCCCAAACAATACAGCTTCTCTACCACCAGGATAAAAAGTATAGAACTTAATAAGATTTAGAAAAAAATCTGAAAATTCATGTATAGCATTCCACTTTGAAGACTATCTACACCAACCAGACAGTTCCTTAGCAAACTACTTGTTTACAGAGTTGAGCGTGGCCAGCTCTCCTTGGCCTACACACTGCATATCAAAGTACCAGTGTGGGTAACAGGGTGGGTAAGCTGCAGACAGCTGTGAGAGGTGCGAGGCCTCTGTGAGGGCTTCAGCAGAAGGTGATACATTTACAAAATGGCACTCATTGCTTTATTCCTGAATTGGGCAACGCTAGGTATGCAGTGCAGTCCTCACTGTAGCTTCTATATATTATTCTTTTGCTCCATAAATATCTTCATGCCATTGGACAATTTTTTTTTAGTTGCTTATATGCTCTGTGCTTAAGGGATTCTATGCTCCCAGTACAGCAGCTTTGATTTTCTTTAAGACACAATGGTCCAATGGCTTCTATAGCCTGGTTCTCTACAACCACAATAGTGGCCTTAAGATCTGTGCTTAAATTCAGTCTTGTTGCAAAGGGCCACAGTCAATAAGTAAGCAATTAGACAGTCTTTGAAACTTTGATAGGTATGTGGAAACTGGTCTTCAAGACCAGGATGAAGACCCATCTAATCCAGGGCACAAATCTGAGACACTTCAGCAAAAGGGCAAAAGTCTTCAGGAGTTCCACAGGAATGGGTCAGTTGTATCTCCATATAAATTTCATTCTATTGTTTAATGTTTAAAGACTGTTGAAAATCTTTGAAGGAGAAAAAACATTCCAAAATTCTAGCAATTCTTGAAATTAATAATTTATATCTTGTTAGTTCTCAACTGCAGCATCTACCTGTAGCAATGGTCATAATGGCTAACACTACTAATACTATATTTTATAAAAAGATATTTTCTTCGTGTTTTAGATTTTTCTGCATTTTGTTCTTTCCTGTATGGATTAGGAACAGCGAGATCCAAATCTTTCAATCTGCACTTTTCACAGAAGTATTTCTTCATGTCCAGTTAAATTCACTTCTTTACTAATGACGTTATAATGATCTTTATGCTTTTTTCCTATGTATGTAAGATTGTATATATACACTGCATATAGTTTATTACACATATGTAAATATATAAAATAGTGTCAATGTAACTGTACCTTACCATGTATGCTTCCCATGAAATCTAAGTCTTTTTCTTGAACTGAGTGCTCAATTAAATGTGAATGAGGCTTTTCCTCACAGCAATCTTTCTTTGCATTTGTCAACATTTCATGGGTAATAGTGTTCTGCATTCTTCCTCAAAGCTAAAGGTTCATGTCATCTTGGCTTCTGAGCTAACTACATAATTATTTCCTCTCAGTCCTTTTGCCTGATCACTGAAATATGTACCACACAGGAGTTATTTGTCATTCTATTATTAACTCTTCCACCATGCTGAAAATTATTCATTTAATTCTACCTCTTTGTATCCTCCTTATTCACATTGTTCTTTTTAAGGTGAATAATACTGAATCATGAAAACATTTCAACTTGAGTTCTGCTTCGTTTTTGCTAATAAAGAAGGCATAGGGCCATATACCTGTTTCACGTCTTCTTAAACAAAGACAGATGCTGAGTGATTTACATTTGTATAAATCTAATGCTTTTTTTTTTTTCAATTATTATTTATCTTACCATTCAGATTGCTTTAATAATTGATTATGGTGAGGAGTTCCTCAAATTAATTTTGCCCTCAAAATCTTAGAGAAATGTTGACAATATTAAGATTTCTAATAATGCATTAATGCAAGCAGCGGGAAGTAAAGCCCCTGGGAACTTCTGCTAATTAGGGGCTTTGCTATTTTATATAAATGATTGAATTATGTGTGTGATTATCTATGGAGAAACTAGACTTTTACCCAAAGGACTCTACAGTGGTTTTGCACTGACTGGGGAACGCAGTGTAAAGATATAATGTCTTATTTGGCTGGATTGTGGAGACTATTCCAACCTCATTTTGCTATTTGGTATTTTGCTCAGCTACTTGCAAGATTAAGTTGTAACAAGAACATAACTATGGTAATGCTGCCAATGTAAAACTGACATGGATTTTCATGACTGAATGGCAAGACAACAGTCTGAGACAATACGGGATATATAATCAGACATAATTTTAAGAAAGGGAAAGCATAGTGTAAATGCTTATCAGCAATTACAGGCACGTATAAGGGTTAGCTCTTGGGAGCTGCTTTCTCACCATGGTGCTTTCAGTGTCTGACCACTGTCTTGCCAAGCTGAGGAGACTAACAAGAGAGAGTCTGGAAATTGGTAATAGACCACTAACAGGGTTTTCTGTTTTGTGAATTGTAGGGAGCACTTCCTTCCACTGCAGTGATAGAACAATGACACCTCATGTTTTTCTTGAATTTTTTTTTTTGAGCAAAGTTTCCCATAACAGTATCAGTGTTCAAAGGTCTTTTTCACCTTTGCTATCAAACTTCCTGGGTAGGCTGGCTGGGCACACCACAGGTGTATACAGTCTGCCATCTTTCACTGTGTCAAACTACAGCACAAAACAGCACCCAGCTACTGCTCTTTGTGTAACCCCAAACACTGTTCTGTCTCCACGGGTGTGACACTCTCCAGACAACAGGGAGAAGTGCAATTGGTTTGCTGAAAGTTATTCATGCTTTTTGTTTCTGGCTATCTAATCCAAACAAATCTAGATGTGGGAACTGCTCGTTGTTTGCCTAAGAAGACAAACTTATCCAGCCTTGCCCACATTGTCTACATTCCTACTTAAGTCACTGACAGCTTTTCAGTTTATTTCTGCTAGGGGAAAGCAGATGGACTAGAATGACATTCCACACCAATTTATTTTGAGTTTGTCTGTCTGGCATTGACCTTTTAACTTTCACAATTAGTTACTTCGGGATCCTGACAGATAAAAGTGATATTTAGGAGCATTCTGGAAGAGATGTTGATATTTAATTTCTCTTCTGATGGCAACCTATCTTGACAAATACAGTACATAAAATTGTGAGGTTTAAAAAACATGCTTTGGGCTGGAATCTCAGTTGCTTGCTAGGCAGAGTTTCTGGAATCTATTCCTGATAGTTTGCTTTTGTTGTACTTGCAGAAGTAATTGTAAAATAATTTAAAAGGATTTGGAGTTCAAACTGAGTTGCACATATGAATCTTATCTGCTAACCTTTGAATCTGTAAATTATGTTAGAAGCTTCTATGAGGACATGATTTCAGTAGTTCAGTTTTGCCTCCTTTAGGGCACATGAGCAGGAGGGAAGCACAATAACACTCACCCCAAAAAACAAGCAAGCAAATGATATTGTCAGCGGACACAAGCTATCAAATTGCTTTTATGCCTACATGGATGAAACCTGTATATATCTTGAGCAATATCATCTCCACAACTTCCTCAGAACTGCCATAGGACAGAATGTTTATTCTCTCATGGGGATACAGCTTCCTCCACTTGCACAGCAACAGGTTTCAAGAGAAAGTAAGCACCTCTGTATTTTCAAGGTAGTTGCATGCTTGGAGCTGACCATGCTGAGAATTTAGGAAATCTCTACCTATTTAAGTTTTCTTCAACAATGGATAATTGAAATGCTTTCTAAACTAATTACACCTATGTGTGAAGTGCTGGAGGGTGAGAGGGAGTCAGTACTTCCGATCTGTATTACAAGCATTTAGTCATGACTAGGTGATTCATTTCCATCTTTATAGGGTTAACAAACAAAATCCTTTCTTTACTTCCTCTTTCCTTTAAGTGTCCTCATGTACCTGAGTTTGTGTAACATTTTATCTGTTCCATTATAGCTTTGGATTCCTTCATTAGTTCTCCAGCTTGGTGTCATCATACTTGTATCTATTTTTCTAGGAAATCCTCTATGATTGCCACGTCTTCATCCCAATTTTCTATGCTTTTTATTGCTTTCAACACAATATGTTTTTCCAGTATCAAAATTCCTGCCCATGCCTTCCTCAGTAGCCCTCTGGCTTCAGGTTCTCACTGTTTATGTCTATCCCAGCTGCAACAATTGCTATCAACTCTGCGTTCATCTTCTGACAATCTTCACCATCCCTTGCAATCTCACAGACTCACAATGGCAGACTTGTTAGGTAACTGAAAATAGTCTTTGGTTTCACCAAAACGTAAATAAAAATGAAGAGTCATGATACTGAAGGACATGATGAAAATAGAGAGCTGCCCTGGTTATGTGCTGGCTGTACCTTAGGATCAGAGGATCACACAGAAATTCAGGCTGGAAGTGACCTCAGGAAGTCACCAGCCCAACCTCCTGCTCTAAGCAGGGCCGATTCTAAGCTCAGACCACATTGCTTAGGAGCGTGTGGTCAGGTCTTGAAAAGCTCAAAGGAAGGGGACTGCACAGCCTGTTCCACCATCTTCATAGCTCATCTTTAATCACTGTGTACCTCTCTTGCTTCAGTCTATGCTGATGCCTTTTGTCCTTCTCCTATCTCTCCTATCACCACTGTACAGAATTGACTCTGTTTTCCTGGATAGCTCTGCAGATACCAGTGTGCTGCTGTTAGATCCTCCTGAAATCCTCTCTTCTCCAAGCACAGCTCCTTCAGCCTCTTCTCACAAGACAAGTGCTCCAGCTCCTAACCACTGTGGCAGCCCACCACAGAACATGCCCTAGACCTTTGAAAGCAACCTCTTTCTGCATGAACCTAGTGCATTTGCTCATAATCTTCAGGTCTAATTTTTCACAGCTTACATCTGTCTACTGTTCTAACATTCATGCAGCACTAAAAATATTTTTCCACTGTTCACTATTTGGAAAATACACTCATGTTTTTGCATACATCTGGGTAATTACAAACAAATTTAAAATGCTAATTGATAAAAATAGTTGTTTCCAAGGGGGCAGACTTTGTTGCTAATTTTGTTGCTCTTTCAATTCATTTTTACCGCTTATCTTGTGAACATGTGTAATTCAACATCCACCCACTGCAGGACTCTCTTGAGCTCTACTAACAACATTTCTTACAGCTGCCCTGACAGTGCCAGTGACAACACCATGTAAGGAATATCAACAAGTTTCTGTCCCTGTCCCATTGGTGTTTCTGTCCCTGCCTGCCTCTACCAGAAGGAACATGGAGAACTGCTAAATCAAAGACAGTGGTGGGTGGGAGAGTGCAAATTCCAAGGGAACTACCATTCAGTGGGTGCATATTTCTCAGGCAGTTTGCAGTTTAAAAAGCTCTTGTTGCATCTGAAGCCATTTTTATGGCCTCAGATGCGATAATGAATAAAATTCTCTGACAGACTTGTGAAAATAATTAAAAAATAACATTAAAAATATTAAGTTAACATTTGCTAGGAAGCATCTAGCAATTATCTGCTTGAGTAAGATTTTTTGAAGGGTCTTTAAAGAGGGTCAAACTGCTGAAGCATCATGGGAAAAAGTGGTACTTGGAGAAACTCAGATGGCAAAGTGACAGGTATTCCCCATAAACAACTCAGGTACTTCACTGGACAAAATGTCAGCAGCTATGTATTTAACTGTCATTTGGAGCACTCAGTCAGCTGGTTCTTCCTTGCTTATCCTGATTTTAATACCAAAGTCCACTGGAGGCCTAATTCAAGCACCATAGATATAGAAAAAGAAAACTGCCCTAGTCTGAAGATCTTGGTGTCTATCTCTAACTGGGATCCTGATTCCAGTATTTTTCTGCTCAAACCTCCTGAAGGGTTCCCTCCAAGGAGCATGCTCTGAGGTCCCCCAGCACATGCTGATGGACACAGTGCTTGGTTTATGAGCTTGTCTCACAGGAGTACTCCCACAACAGGGCAATGCAATTGTTATGGGCACTGTCCTTTATGTTCACTGCTCTAGCACCCAAAAGATGTTCAGATTTATAAAAAAAATAACTTACCTTTTGTTTTTTATGATTACTCCTCTTATGAGTCATTTTTGTTTCATCTTCATATACCAAAACAAAGTCAATTCTTCGCTGCCCATCGCTGAAGAACAAGGAATCAGGCTTATTATCAAAATCAGCCTGTAAGGCAGATAGGTTAGGGTAATTTGAAGAATTTTACTAATCCCTTCCTTACTTACTTCCTGCTACACAGTATTTCAGTGAAAAGAGAAATTCATTATTCATTATTGTGTATTAGACACATATAGTAAGAAGTCCAAAGTGAATCACAATGAGCACTGAGTAAATTGGATAAAAAAAGAATCATCCTGATGAGTTTGACGGATCTCTTCATGATATAAAGACAGCACAACTTTAACCTAATTTTCTTCTTTAAAATGGTATATTAGCTTTTGGCAATGGGAGGAGCACTGGGCTGTAGCACTACATCTAAATAACGCATCTGTCAAGTAGTTTGCATGCTGTCATGATACAATATTCTGTCTATAAGATATGTTGTCTCCTGATGGGAGTCTCAGAATTAGTGTGTTCCCATCTGTCCCTGTACCTGCTGGAAGTTTACACATCTCTGCAATTAAAAAAACAACAACAAAAACCAGTCACTTAATGCATGCTAACATTCAAAACAATAATTGCCCAGAGAATAAAGAACATGGTCAGGCTGCAGATGTGCTCTCAAAATGGACATATCCTATGTGAATTTATTTTTCCCTTTTTATTAACAAAATCTCAGCAAGCAGAACACACTGTTGAATACCACACATCCATCATGTTAAAATATATGCACAAATCAAAAGGATTAATATATCCATAAGCCATTATCTAGTCCCCAGAGAAAAGTAGAAAAGATTGTCATATCCACTAATAACATCTTCATGTGTTATTTTGTGTGTGTAACAATACAGACACATTGATGACGGCGTAACCTGAATGTTCAAGAATGTTTTTGTAGTAATGGTCTTCTAGTCTGAGTACTCTGTGGGCACTATCACACATTACAACCCCTCCTCTCAGTTAATATATAATTGTAATGTTATCAGTATTGTCATGTTATGCAGTGAGTAGCAAACTCCAAGATACTTGGCCAGATACATACATAATATTAATATGGGTAGAGCCACTAATGTTAGTGGATATCAAATGTCTGAAAGAGGTCTCAGCATTGCATAAGAGATGGCAAAAGCTCAAAAGCCAGCAAGACTTCCATGCAGAACTGCTGAGAAGCCCTTCCAGAGGGCTGGACATGCAGGGTGGCCTTGGGTAGGTTCAGACCAGCAAAATGCCCCAAAATAATTTCAAGAACATACTGTGCCTTTGGGTTCACTGAAAAGATTCCCACATTTAATCTCTCTGAAATCTCCCTGTCAATGAAGACCAAACTGCATGAGGGGTGCCAGGCATATCAGCCACCCAGAATACAGTTTTGGGAACTCTGGGATGCTTGGTAAATAGATAAAAACCAGTGAAATGTGGTTGTGATCTCAGAGACTCCCCACCTGCAGCTGGAATTGTTTTCTTTTTGATGCTGGTAAAATCAACAAGAATGGCAATAGTCCGTCAGGAGCACCCCAGTTCCAAGGGGCAGATGGCATTTTAGCAACAACACAGCAGTTTTAACAAATAACATTTTCCTATGAGTTTTATTCTAGACCTCTCTCTGCAGACTAGTTTGTTACTGTTTATCGGCTCAGCCAAAACAGTTGACCAAAATGCATCTCTCCATAATTTAGACAAAAACTATGTATTTTAAATGAACTGAGCAGAGTTTAGATTCCGTACTTTTTGTTGTATATACAAAGACGTTCTGTTAACTTATTTGCTCCATCAGTTTGAGCAGATTTTGGTTAGAACAGTTCACTTTGAATCCTACATCTGCTAAGAGGTTTGTGACTACATACAGATATGTCACGTACTGGTTTCACAGCCTAGCCTGGCACTCAGGAAACATCCATACACAGCCACCAAATCAACAGACAGATGCACACTGTAATGGTTGAGGAGAAATGGTTTAAACTTTCAGATGGCATCGATGGACCACAACAGCACTGAGCATTTCTGCTGCCCAAAGCCAGTCACAGGTGCAGATTTATATTCATGAGAACTGGAGTTGGAGTAGTCCCATTGAGCAAATAGGCTTGATTCTTGTGAGACTTCTTCCAACTAAGGACCTGCAAAGGTGTAACATTTAGCCTGCTGCTACCATTTTGAGTCTCATTTAAAATACAACCAAGAAGAAAGAGTGGTTAGGCATTGGAACAGGCCACATGGAGAAATGGTGGTGTTCACAGTCCCTGGAGGTGTTTAAGGTAAGGGTAGATGTAGTAGTTTTGAACATGACTTATTGGGCAGTGTTGGTGATAGGTGGATGGCTGGACTTCATGATCTTCACACTCTAGATCTCTCTGCAGTGAGAGCTTAAGACATGTAGTTCCCAGGTGGACACTTCTGTATGTCTCCCATCTGGAGTTATCTGCCACTTTTTGTATTCTGAGCATGAGCACCACATGCTGTGCTCAGGAGAGACGCAGTCAGGAAAAGCATGGTGTCCTGATGCCCTTGTTACACACTGAGCTGCTAACTTGCTTGGCTGCAGTGCTGATGCTTCTCACTAGCTTCAGGGCTGCAAATGGGGCTGGACAGTGATGAGCCTGAGAGAAACCTATGTGCTGCACTGGGTGCACATGGAGCCCAGGCACCACTGTGTCTGAATGTGGTATGAACTGAAGTAAAAAAATCACAAGGTAAAAAGGCATTAAGGGCCAAGGCCCGCTGGACCCCAGCACATCCCCTGCAGCCCCTGTGCTCTGCTGGGAACCCAGCAGGCTCTGTTCCTGGCTGAAATTGCCCTGTGTTGCAATGCTGGAAATACAGAGCCCAGACTCATGACAGTGAATAACAAGGGGAAGTGTTACCAGTATCTAAACCAGAAGGATATTCAAAAGAGGAAGAGGTCCGATTAAATTTTAGAAACAGCAGCCTTGTAACTTTTGTCTAAAGAGAAAGAGTAGCTGTAAAATTTAAGCACTTCAAAGCATAGAAGTATTAAGAGATTTCAAGTCTTTTGTTACATTTTTAAGTTATTCTTCCTATATGACCTGTGCACAGGATAGAAAAGAACAAAATAGCAAACAGCAAGTGTAGGATCAAGTTTTTCCTAATTTGTGATTGTGTAACTTCACTGAGTATTTTACCTTTAAACCTAGTCACAGTCACGCATTTACAGCCAGTGTGTAACTCAGCAATAACTGGCTTAACTAGAATGGCAATAACCAGCTGCAGAGAATTGCCAGTAATCAGTATCCTGACCCATGAATTTGCTTACATACATGTTTTTGTGGACATAAGTTTATGCACGTTACTACAAACATACTTTTCTACACATATCAAACTATAGGTATATATTATTGAATATAGATGAAAGATTAATCAACACTGGATTGCACGAACCTGGACAGACAAGAGTTCATACCCATGAAGCTAACTTCTTTGACGTAATTTCCATTGTCCTATTGATCTATCAATAAATGTTTTATATAACAACAAAGTAATAAAGAATTGACTCGTTAAGCCTGAATGATTAAGAGATAAGATTAAGACCCACACAAGTCAATTGTAACATAACATTTGATGTTGTGCAATAAAAAGTAAGAAGTAAAACACGAAAGGGAATGCAATGGTTAAAGTTCTGACAGTTATATTAACTCAGACATGTGGTATGTCTTATAATCCCTACTGGATAGTTTGTAATGAAAAATCATATATTATTCAACGTGATTGCTGGGGGAGAAACAGGGCTGGAAACCAAAAAGATGTGTATACACTGAAGTTAATAATTCCTTGGAGACAGTGGGTTATTTTTTTTTTTAATATGTAATATTATTTGACAATATTGCAAATGTTATTATCAGGCAAATGCAAACAACTTTGTGCACACACACACACACAAGTTAATGGAGACTGAAATTCCAATCCATAATTTTGCTTAAGTATCAGCAGCACATTATCACTGAAAATAATGAACAGGTCCATTGATACTTCTGTTCTGGAAGAAGCAAACATGGGGTCTATTTACAGCACTTTCTAATTTTCTTAGCCTCAGTCTAATCATTTTAAGTACTAAGGGAGACAACTGGCTGTGCACCTTAACATTATAATGATACTCAAGCGGATAGCAAGTTAATACTGATTAACAACATTAATAAATACACAAAAAAAACCTTTAGCTGTAAAGTAGTGATTATATTTAGTACTTCGCAGAGTGCTGTACAATCATTGCCACCAGAGAGATGGGGAGCCACTCTCTGCTTTATTAGCAGGAGGAATCTGAAACACTTTGGGCACCTCTGTGGGAGCCAGCCAAGAGGCAGTGAGGCCAGCAAAGTGAAAGAAGTGCATCTCTGTGCTTCAGGTCACATCAGAATATGGATCAGTGGATAATGGCTCCAAGGGATAAGTTTGGTGGTGGTCTGCAGCAACAAAAAGCTCAGAAATATGTATAGTGCAGACACTGCATACATCAAAAGTGCTGTTTCACAGCCGTGGTGCCTTGGTGCTCCCAGGCAGCACAGTGGGACTCAGGGCTGTGAGGCACCGTGCTGACAGATGTGCAAGAGCCATGAAGGCCCAGGCCCAGCCCAGCCAGCCCTTCCACACGTGTACCCAGCACAGAGCTCTTTGCCCCTGGCTCCCAGCAGCTTGGTGCCCCAGACTGAGTGACCAAACCCCAGTGGTGAAACTGGCCCTAAGCCCCTGAGATTCTCAGGATTCCTCACATGTAACCAGGATGGCTGTGCCCAAGGGAGCTGCTGTGCCTGACTCCTGAGCCTGATCCTGTAGCCATAGCTACGTGTGATGCTGCAGCAGGCGATAAAGGAGACCTGAACTCTCCTCAGCAGCAACAGTGACAGGAGTGAAGAAAAATCATAGAATCCTTAGAGCTGGAAGGGGCCTCTGAAGGCCATCTAGTCCAACTCCCCTGCAATGAACAGGGACATGCACAGCTAGATCAGGTTGCCCAGAGCCTGATCCAGCCTTGCCCTCAAACTCTCCAGGGACTGGGCTTCAACCACATAACTAAGCAACCTGTTCCAGTGCCTCACCTGTAGAAGACTTTTTCCTTATATCCAACCTATATCTACTCTCTTTAAGCTTGAAGCCATTTCCCCTTGTTCTGTCATCACAGACCCTGTTAAAAAGTCCATCCCCTTCTTTCCTCTAGCTCCCCTTTAGATACTGAAAAAATACGAGGAATGGGAACTGCAGATATTTTTTATTACTTACTACATCCTGAACAAGCACAGTATTGTAAATTGTTTCTTTTTTTTTTTTTAAAAAAAAGAGTTTCTGCAGGAAAGGCGTAACTAATTGGAAGGATAAAAGAAGTCCTTTATTTAGCCCACAGGAGCTTTTGGTATGATTGTCAGTAGTGGCAAACTAATCATTACTGGAGGGTTAAACCACTTGTCTGCAATATCACATAGTTTTCAGAGAATCTCCAAACAGGTTCTTGCAGAACAGCAGGAGGTAAACCAGTGCTGGGACAGGTGAGCAGAGCATGACCAGTGTAATCCAGCCCCAACCGAGAGCCCTCCAGCACACAACCCACCTGGCAGGGTACCACAACCTGCATGGTAGTAGTGGGTTTGGCCTTGGTGGAAATGTCATGGTGCTGCCTTTCTCTCTCCGCAGACCTAAGGATACTTCTCTTCCAATCAAATATTTAAAAAGGAAATGCGTAATATGACCTGGATGTCGTGAAACACCATTATTTGTACAGTGCTTTGAGCTCCTCTGGTGAAAATGTTACAGAAATGTGAAGTCTTAATTATTATCACAGCTACATAATATGATGTTTAATTAATTTCTATTCTGAGTGACCACTAGAGACCTCTGCTCTGACACCAAGACCAATGTAAGCATTTCCTTCTGCAGGTTGTAAGTTCATTTGCACGCCAGGAGAAAGTAATGTTGGTATGTGCCTCCATAGGGCAATAACTGCTGTGCATTCAGCATTCTCTCTCATGACTCATATTTGCTAATAACAACAAAGGACTGTTTCAGTTCTGTTTTTAGTAACAATGAGATTGTTAGCAAGTTCTGAATCAGAAGATGTTATTCTCAGTACCTTAACATGCAAAGAAACTGGGAAGCCTCACCTCCAGAGCTAACTTCTGATGAGACACCCACTGGACTTTCTGCCTGAGCCCACATACAGTTGCTGGCTGCAGGAAGAACCCCAGCTCCTCCTACAGACATACCATGTGCCCTCACTTCTAATGAAGGCAAAGACAGTAGTCCCCTGAAAACACATTTTTCAGCACCTCTCCTTTTCTGGATGCAGGAACATCCAGCACTTGATCAGAATTCGCTGAAGCCTTTCTGCTGCAGAAATCATGTGTGAGGAATAGCATTAACACAGCTGGAAAGCAGTTAATGGCAAAGAACTCCCTCTGCACATGCAGAATCTCAGAACTGTGTTTACTATCAAATCCAAATTTAAGCTATCCATCTTTGGAGCAGCTAAGGCTGCAAAGCAAAGCAACTGAGAGCTGGGAAGAGTTTAGATGAAGGCTGTCTGTGAAACTCTGTCTTCCTTATATACTGTGTATGACACATGGTTTGGCTGCAAAGCCACATTCTATTACACTCTTTGCTGTCTTCTTTATTCAATGCCTTTTTTGTTATACTTCATCTAAGTAGTCTGAAAACCTAAAATGGAGATTTCCTTCTACTTCCGTGGTATTCTCCTTCTATAATCTCATTATTCTACTCATGCAAGTGTTAAGAAATCAATTTTCACAAGATCTCTCTGGAGAGAAAGCAACAGTATAATCCCAATTTAACAGTGATTGCATGGATCACTGAGGAATCTTAGTCAAAACTGCTGCCTGGCTCCCGAATCTGGAATTCCAGTGTAAGGCACTGGGTTTTCTAGAGTGCTTGGCAAAGGCTCTCTCTTTGGAGAGCAATACCCTCAGGCCTGTATATGACCACGCTGTGCTAATGCAAACAAACCACAGGCACTCCTCTTTGACACTCTGCAAATAGACAAAAAGCTGGATGTACACAATCTCTTGCACAAAAGCTCTATAGTACAATCAGGGTAAAATCCAATTACCTGGGACCACATTCAGTTTCTCTACATAAGACCTCCAATACTTTTCCTGCAATTTTCTGCCACGTATACAACCTTGCTGGATCAATTTCACAAAGTAAACCCAGCTAGAAAGCATAATGCAAGTTTAGACAATCGGTAGAGCACTTCCTTCTATACACTAGTTCAAGGCTAGGTTTCCTATTTAGTTTCCCTTTCTAGCTACACCTGTATGAAGCAGCACACATCTACCTCATGGGCGGGCTTGGTGGAACTGAATTTTATCCAACTGTTTTGGTCACTGAAACTACCCTGGAGGTTCTAACATGGAATGAGCAGTGTGAAAAAGATTCTGCTAAAACTGAACAGAAACGACAAGTGCTGGTCCACATGAGGAACTAAAAATAAAATTGATTTGGGCAGTTGATTTTTAGTAGAAATAAAAATAAATTCTACTTCGACTGCTCATGAAGAATTTTCTAACCACAAGGTACATGGCATTGTTCTGATGCTAGCTCATTTCATATAAAGACATAAAAAAAAATAATCACTGAACCACAAAGAAATCCTCAGATGGATTTTTATAACATCCTAGTCAGGGCCCTCAGTTAGGAAATGGAAAGTCTTGATTCCATTTTCTCCTTCAGAGAAAGATTAACAGAGCCTGGAGCAGCATCAAATGAAGAAGACCCTGTAAGAGTGCTCAGAGGCAGGGTTAGCTCACAGAAGGATACTTCATTCCTAGTGGATTTGGTATTTGTTTCCTACATCAGATACAGGAGAAAAACCACCATGACCCTTGTATTGTATGCTGTTTTAGATATATGAAGAAAACAAAATATTTCCTCATATACAGAGACATCAGCAGGACCTGTTTCTCCACACCCATATGACAGTCTTCCTCTGCAAGCTACTCGGATAGCTGGTAGCAGCAGTAGCAGGCTGTCATTCCTTGAACACTATTTAGTTGATGATGATGAGAGAAAGGCACAGATTGTTTCAGTTACTTGTAAATAGGCAATAGTTGACATGTCAATATCTTGGACAGGGCTGATTGAGAACCAGCTCTAGATGTCATTACTTTATGCCACCATTGCAGCAATTTCTTGAATGTATTCCCATATGTGAAAACCATGACTTAGGTGCTCAAAATTAATTAGTCCAGAAAGCAATTCTTGGCAATGTTTAACCTGTTTTTTTAATCTTCGTCCTTCTTTAACACTGATCCACTTGTAAAGGTAGCCTGAATAGATACAACAACCTATGGACACTTAAATCCAATGACAATGACTTCTGCCGTTACAGTAATGAAACGCAGAGCAGACTTTGTTTGTTTTGTTTGGAGTAACTCCAATAGCTTTATAATAGCTATATGATTTTATAGCTTTTTGAGTCCAGGCTTATATCGATACCCCTGTGCAACTGCAAACTGTACTAGTATCGCACTAGGGTAAAAAATGAAATTGGACTCATCAGCATGCCACATGGGCATCAGGTTGGCAAAGCATGTGCCATGGCACACCAGTGGCAGGGCTTGTTAGGGTCAGCTGGCCAGACCTTAAAGATAAATGGGATCTGATGCAGGAAATCTTCAGCTAGGGCCAAAAGCCTGATAGCTGTAAAAAACATTAGGTTTGTTGGGGAAATTCCCTGGATACAGGGAATAGAGACCTCCAGTTCTTTTTCCTTTTTTGACACCTCAGTCTCTGCTGCTTCCCAGCTTTCTCTGAGAAAAGCCCTGAACTCACATTGGCCAACTAATACCTGGGCGTGTCTGAATTTATAGAGTATGTATGTTTATATGTAGGGTGTATTCATGTATTTATCCTTGTACAAGCACACAAAAATCCTGTACACGCAGACACAAAACCACATACAGAAATGAAGTGCATGTGTGTCTATCGGTTTATAGTGAATATATATTTGTAACTGATCTAGTGACTTGTCACTTTTAGTTGTGTTCAGTGACTGTGTCAACTTGCATCCTTACACCTGAGCCAAAGACTTCAGGTATCTTTAGGGAAGCAGAGATATAGCATAGTCAGACAAAGGAAGTGGCTGTGCTGCAAATGCAGTGGCTGCCATTCTGTTGGAATCCGTTGTTGAAGATCTACACAAGAAAAAACTATTGGTAGCCATAGTTAAAGTAAAGAAGTACCCACCCATTCTGGAGCATGAAGGTTTTGCTGATCTGGCACGGTTCCATAAGTGGGAATAATCACTTGGTTCAATTCCAAGACTGAAAATAAAACAAACAAACAAAAAGATAAAATACTTTAGCATTTTGTGTATTATTATTTTTTTCCTCTTCATTTTTTTTTAAATTAATGGTTTCTGGATGAGCCATGCACTTGGTTGTTTCTCAGAAGAATGTTTGTCTCTCACACTTCAGTAGTAACCAACAGGTGGCAAGAGAACAAAACGGATTTCACTAGGATGACATGTTAACGCTTGGAGATCCTACCAACCAAGCAACAGTGATGCAAAGCCTACTTTATTAACATGGGAAATGCTGAATCACAGCCTGAACCTCTGATTGATCACCTGAGGCGAGCAATGAGTCAACCATGGGAGCACAGGTGAAGGCAATTCACCTGTGCTTCTGGAAGGGGTGGAGCCTGGCTGCACCTCTCCTAGAGTCATTTAAGAGCTGGCTATGAGTGGGAAAGGGTCTCTTCTGAAGCTCCCTCCTCTGGAGTTTTGCAGTGAGCCCAGGGCGCAGGTAAGTATTCTGTCTATTCTCTTTTTGTTATTATAACCTGGTTAGCCAAACTCTTTGGTTTATTTCATAATTACAACTCTTTATACTCATTGGTTATACATATGTGTTACACATATGTTATTTAGTTCTTCAGAAAGCTTTTGTCTATGGTCTTGCTATAGTTAGGAGTATCTTTACATGACTAAAGGAATCAGAACTGGCTCCACCTGAAGAAATAACCACAGCTCATGATCGTTGTACTTAGGTGATTGTTGTACTTAGGCAATCTCAATTAACAGCACCAGACTATTTTTCTGAAATCCTGAAATGAATATGATACAGAGAGTGAATGTTACAGCATCACTACATAACAGGAATGATTTTCACATAAACTAATATCACACCTGTGGGTTCGCTGTGTACTGATGTCCTGATGAGTTCTCACCTGTTTCCCCAGTAACAACTGTTAGAAGAAAAAAACATGTGCAAACTATCTTGTCTTGAAAATACAGCAAAATTTAGAAATGATCCTGTGAAGTATGCTACTTTGTGATACCGTTATCAAGCACACTGGGGAAGCTGACCACTGGATAATCCAGTGAATAACCCACAAATTCATCCTGAAAAAGCTCTCAGAAATAAATTACAAGGAGGTCTACAATATTTTTGTTTTAGTTTGAGTATTTTGGGGGTGTCTTAGGAAGAACTCAGCTAACATCCTGAAGCTGAAGATAAAAGAAAGCACTGGTAGAGAAGGCTGCTTTCTGCCTTAATATAATGAAGCATTTTAGCGAAGACTGCCTTACATTGATATCATATATGTAAATGGTACCATGATGATAGTAATACCTGGAAAGTAAAACCTCCACTTATCAAGAACAGTCCAAAACTCTAAAACATAAATAAAAAATACTCTAAAAAAAATCAAATCTACACTATCTTTAGAAGGATTGAATGCTCATTGGATACAATGCTAGGACCAACAAAACTGATCTGTCTGAATTTTTTTTAAAAACTTCATTGACATGTATCCAAATTCTCTAGAACTTTTAGAAAGCTTTTTTTCATTCATGCTTACTTAAACCACCTGAAGATATGTCAAAACACTTAAAAATAGAGCACTGAGAGATTGTTGTCATTATTGAGCTCTACAAGTCAACAGAACTCTTATGGTTTTTAAGTGGCTAAATGTGGTTTAAACACAGTTTCCTACGGTTTGGTAGAAATATTGTTCCAGATGTTGCACTGTCAGTTTCCAGATCTCTGTTGTGGCACTAATGTATACCCTAAGGTAGAGACCCATGACTTTTTTTTCCATCAATATAGCTTCAGAAACCTCTGAATCATAACCTCAAGGCAGGTCCAGGTGAATATTCAAAGACTGGGAGCTCTTAAAAGCGTTAACATCTTTATAAATGTTTGTCAGCTTCTAAAAAGCGAACAGGAAAATGTGGACTAGTGGACATGCTGAGGCTGCAACATGAGAACTCAGAAAACATGGGTGTATTTCAGCTGTAAAATTGCTGTAAATGCACATTACCATGACTTAATGAGTTCAACTCTTTCTAATGTGAGAAAGACAAATATGTACCCTTGATGTTGGTGTAAAGGGCATCACCCTATTTTCCTTTGGTATTGGCTTTCTGATGTGAAGATATGCAGATACAAAGTGCTTCAGAACCCACAGAAGAGGGGATGCTTCTTCTCATATATAATGGGCATGGTGAAAGAGCAAGATGAGCATGCTGTTCTGAGATGCAGGCATGTGTTCTGAAACCCAGTGTTATTACACAAGGCAAACAGATGCGGACACTGGTATATCCAGATATGAAGATTTATGGCAGCCACTGAACTACAGTGACAAGAACTGTGCATTGAAAAGCCCTATTTCTGACATCTATATGGTGTATAACCACACATCCTTCAAAAGCACTGTCTAAGAATCCCTTCAGCCAGAGGTGAAAAGAAGAAGGAAATATAGCATTCACAGTAGGAAGAATAACTCCAGACTTCCAAAATCCTGATGGATCTGGGCCTGGCCAGGAATATCCTTTTGAGAAATTTATACATGAATACAATTTACTTCTGCCTCATTATCTGTGGCCAGTAATATCATGCACGCTTCATCATTTTACCAATATTTACCATATGAACACACATTTACTTGAAACATCATCCAGTAAATTCCTAGGCCATTGGTACAGTAAAGGGAGTCCAGCAAAAGGAACCTGCCACTCTCACTTCCTCTGGGACATTAACCCAGAACTTTTCCCAGATTAAACGCAGGTTAATGTCTGTGTGGATCAAAGAATGCAGCACCTTGACACTACATGACTGTGTGCTTATGTCAGATATGTTCTGATGGTGTTCTGTTGTGTCAGCGATGTCAATTTAGACACTTGTGCTTTTGGCTGGAAGAGATGATTCCAGTCTCTCAGACTGAAGTGGTACCTGCAGAACCTCAGCTTTGCCAGAAAGAGCTGCGTCCATACAAAGTGCTTCTGTTCTACCTCCCAAATAACTTCATTTATTTCTTCTACCTTTCCTCTTATAAACCAGTTTGAAGACGACATGGGGGGGGGGATGGGGAACCACCAAGAAAGTCTGGGACTTTCTAGCTGTGAGAACAGAAGAACAGACTGCCTGGGGAGGCTGCTGAGGTCATGTGAGGTCTACAACATCAGAGATTCTTCATCACAGATTAATTAAATATGCTGGAACAATCTAAGCCGAGTTGAATCTGGCATGCATCTTAGGAGGATGGCCTGGATCAGCTTTTTAGGTCCTTTCCAGACCCCATGGTGTTTTCATAGTCATGGTCAACAAAGACAACTCTGAGGTTTTATATTAAAATAGTATTTCTGCTGATCTTTTCCTTCTTCAGAAGCACTGTCACCTCTGTTAATGTTTGGGTCAAAGCACATCAAGTGCAGTTGCTTATGAAATACTTTCACGTAGTCAAGTAAACCACAGTTGGCTAACATTTGTGACTGGATTGAATAAAGATCCTAAAATTCTTTGAGAGGCAAAGTAAAAAGTCTCATTAATTAGTTAATTGATTTTTTTTGACTGTGAATTGTTCAGGAAGTTCAGTGACCTTCCTGTTTAATGATTTAATTTCAAAAGCTTTTACAAGCATTACTACTAGCAATTTCTACCCATTGCTCTGGCAGAGGTAAGAGTCTATGCCATACTGATAGGCATGGAAGCTGCTCTCTCTTTGAACTAAAGAAGAATTAAACCTTTCCTTAGAGTCTGAATAGTCAAGTAATAGGAGCAACCCAAGGTGCAGGCAATGAGGATGAAAGTTTTACAGAATTATAAATTAAGAGGCATGAAAATGGGGAAAAAGCAATATCCAGAGGGAAAAGAAAGATACTGTCAGAAAAACAAAAACAAAAAATCCCGAAGCACAACAATGACAAGAAAACTGCAATGATATTGGATAAGCTGGTGTTTGATAAGACTGCTGGGCTTAGCTTTGTAAGCAAAGACATTAACAAACATGCCTAAAGCTGCCAAACTGTCAAAAAAAAAAATAAAATTAAAATTGGCTATCATAGATTACTTCTTTAATGAAAATAATCCAAGGTGGGAAAGGGGCAACAACAGCTTTTAGGCTTGCAAATCACCTATATAAGCCAAACTAATAGGAGAGGGCTGTTAAAAGAAGCCAGAGTGATTTTACAGCACCAAAGTCATAGCACTTGTTGCTTCACTTCCTTTAACAAACCTGTGCAATGTTGCAAAATACAAGATCTTAGCCTTGGCACTGAATATGGTGCCTCATAAGCAACCACACCTGCAAAGCCAGGGAGCGATGTCAGATTGCTAGAGCTGCGCAGTGCAGCTCCTCAGGAGCTGAGGCACACTGTGGTGATGCTTCATCTCAGCACCCTGTAGTTGTGTTAGCAGAAAAGTGCTTTTGCGGTCCTATCACAGGTAGGAATCTGAGAGGCAGCCAGCAGGAAACCCCACCTCACAGATTCTGTCTCAGAAGCTATGGGAAAGTATGAAGGGTATGAAGATGAAGTATGACTGGATATGAACTGAGCTCTGAAGTGAATGAAAACTACATTCATACATTACATACATTACATGAAAAGTCCCTCTCTCTAATCAAGCCAAATTACTTTCACCTTATTTCTCTAGGAAGAAGAAACTATTTCTGCCTTGAATAAAACTAATGTTTTGGAGAGAATTATCTAAAAAAAATGGGTACTGATGTATCCAAGACAATACCATGCAAGGAAATGGCAGCCACTGTCTGTAACAGAATTGTGGAAATAATGAGAGGCAAGCAGGTGGTTGAGTCTAAAGAACCAGAAAAGTACCTGACTCCCAAATGGGGACTTAAGTCAAGCCACCACCCTTCAGGGGACCTGATGTAGTTGTCAGCTTTCTTAAGGAGAACATCCAGCTGTCTCTTGGTCCTGACATTATAAAATGGTGATATTGAAGTAGAACGTTCTGCCCTAGATTTTGAGGGGAGAAAGGGAAGAAAGGGGGAGACAAATTTATGCCATGCTGTTTTAAATGCCCTGGAAGATCAGAAAGAGGAGAATTAACACCACTACCAAGGATTTTCCCCTCTGAAGAAAGATTTTGCTTTTCCAAATGTTAACATTTACTCAGATAGTGAAGGTATCATTCTGTGACATGACTATGAGCTCCTAGGCTATGGACAAAACAAGGTCTGATTTGTGTTGTTTAGACAAGACAAAAACCTGCCTTCCCTCCTCTTTATATCAGATTTTATCTCTCTCCCCACATAAATTAATCTAATAGTTATTAAAAAAAAAGCCTCTCAGAACTGATCACAACCTGCATAAACTGTTTTTGCAGTTAAGTGTAAAATATTGAAGCCATATACAATACTTGCTGAAACTTTATGAGAAGTAAAACCATTGTATGAATGGAATTATTCTGGAAGGAAACTGTTCAACTGTTAGACTTTTTTGAGAGCCATAATCTCTCTTCCTAGTGCAAAGTACTTTATGTTGTATATTATTTTGTATGTTCAGTTCAATGAATAGGAGTTTTTTCAGATCTAAAAAACTGTAGGAGTTGAAAAAAGCAGAAATATGCCTCTTCCTTGAATCAAAGAAAGAAAGGGACAATGAGATCTCGAGTTCTAAAGCAGAATTAATCAAGGCAAATAGCTGCTTTGAGCTACTTGTTTAGAAGTCAGTTTTAAACATTAACTATTTTTGATGGTGTTGATCCTTAATGGCAGCCTACGTATATAGTTTAATCACCTAGACAATTTTAAACAAAAAATCTCCCAATCATCAAGTCCTCCAGAGCTAATCTCGTTTCCTTCATCACACAGCTTAACTGGGTAAGCATAAATAATAAACAAAATTATTTCTTAGGTTACCAAAATGTAGACCTGATCTTTGCATGATACTCCTTGCCAGGAGGAGACCTTACTGCCAGGATCTTGTTGATGGTCAGAGCTGTGCCTGGGTTAAAGTGACTGCTGCAGATGGGCTGTTCTCTGGGACACGGCCTTTCCTCCTCATGCACAAGGGCAGAGCTGTCATCACAGATTATAAATGGTTTCACTTCATTCCACTCTTGGCTTACAGTCATTAGTACCTATTCTTTAAACTTCAGTTATTTCACTGGAATACGCTGAAATCAGTTTTACTTCATATCTGTAGGCCTTATTTGAAGAAAACATGCTACTGAACTCATGTTCTTCACTTTAGAAAAAGGTATGCTTTTAAAGTAAAACTGAATTATCTTTATTACAAACTGTACTTAATAATCTATTGTTTAGAGACGATAAGAGATCTACACAGCTGCCTTCAGTGTGAAATTCTTGCTCTCCTCCTATGGTTGCCTACGGAAAACTCATGACAATTAGTAACACCAAAATGGCTTTTCAAGCTGTCACTAAATTACATTTTTGTGCAGTCACACAGAGCAGATCTGCAGGTACTGTCAAAGTGAAATCTATTCTATGCTGCATAGTAAGAAAAACATTGATTTTAATTTCTGACATACAAGCATGTCCAATATGAACCCACACCCACGCTGCTGTGCTACAAAGGAAGTGAAATGGCTGTCTTGGAAGACAACTCTTTCTTGTTTGAGAGACTATTCTTCCCATTAAGTTATCTTCCCTTACAGCTGTGCAAACAAAGCATTAGGAACATGTGGTATAACTTTCAAAAATAAATACTCTTCCACGAGTAGTCCTAAACAGAGAGCATGTTCACTTGCTAATAGGAAGAGAATTGCAAATGGAACAGCCTGCTTCCTGAAACTGCTAGCACACAGCTGAGGTATCTCACCAAAAATCTGTGTAATTAGGAAGCACTTACAGAATCAGAAATTGGACTCTGGGGAAATGATTTTGCTGATAGCAGTGCCTAAACATCTAGGAGGCACCTAGTTGGAAAATTTAGGGGCTCAGTAACCAAATTTTAAAGCAGCTCATGTGTGTTCAGAGCTCAAAGGAACAAAAGGATTCCACCAAAAGTGGAACGCTTGCCCGAAACCTGTGACAAAAAATCCTAATTATTTCCACGAGACCTGGATGGGCCCCAGCTTCAGTTTAGAAAGCAGACACTTGGGCTGAAGTCTCTTTAGTTACGATTCTTTGAGTCCAGAGGAATCCACTGAGATGCAAACGCTGGCGCCTGGTCCTCAGTGCTGCAGCACACAGCAGAGCCCGGCGGGCTGCGCGTTCCTCTGTCGCCTGCACAGCAGACAGCAGCTGACTGTAAATCAGTGCCCAAGTGTTGCTCGTAAGAATATTCTAAATGCTTTTGTCTGAGGCTGAGCAATTTCCATTCATTCACTCTCAGCTGAAATGTCTGTCGGTAAGAATTATTTTGGCTTTCATCTATCTGTATAGATGAAGAAATTCTTTGTGCTTTTAGAATGCGCTAACACATCTCGCCTGCTGTAATTTTAAACATTTGCTATACGTTCTCTGTGTACTGGATGTAGATGTCACACAGCAAGCCAACACTGTCACAGTATAAAGTAATGGTCAGATGGCTGCAGAGTGATAATCTTTTCAGGAATTACTCCCAGGTTGGAACATGGGCTTGGATCATCTTTTCTTCTCCACTTCTTTCTTCTGTTAACTTAAGTATGTTAAAATGATGCAATAAATTATTCTTCTTATTTTTTTTTCTTCCAGTTAGCAGCTGCTTTAATGAGATAGGGAATTGGGTAGGAAGCTATTGTCATGTTGACTGTCAACTAAGCTCATTTCATGCTGGATTCCTGCTATGTCATGTTCCATACCAAGACACCCATACACACAAACTTTATTTCCTTATTTTCTTAACAACAGTGTGAACGCTGTGACTCTAGCTGTCAAAACTGCAAACTCTTCCAGTCTCCAGGGTTAAGAAAAACGACAACCTCAGCTCCATTAGGAACACAGCACACAAGGGATCACCGGGTCACCGAATGCACCAGCACCACCTTACAGACATCTCTGGTTTTCAGTTGCATTTGTAAGTTCTGAGAGAATTTTTTCTTTACTTGGAAAAACCTCTTAAAGGCTGAAAAAGTGAATGGAGTCCAGTTGGTGGACAGTGAGATCTGCTAATTCAAACAGTGCAAAGTGTATTAGGAGAGATCTGCAGTAGGTGCTGGCATTTAAAGCTACAGATAAATTCCTGGTGAGAGATTCAAGAGTGCCCACATGCAATGGCAGGCTTTATGCCTTATTACATTAATCACATACAAAACACAACGCGTGGCTCTCGGAGAGCAGAATCAATCAATCAATTTCATTAATTAATCTTTTGATTTAATTAGCCACTGTTAATATTTCTCTTGCTTAATAAGCTACTTCAAATGCAATGTGTTTTGCAGATGCAAATGTAACATGTTTTGCAGATGCACCTTCTTTTTATGTACACAGCATATTTAGGACAATGAATAAACATGTTTCAGTGTTGCTTTTCCCCATGGTTTATTAACTCGCCTTGTCAACAAAACATATCTTAATGAATATTGTGAGTAAACAGTAATTATCTGACAGATAAGGAAAAAGTCATTTAACACAAATTAGAAAACAAAGTGTGCACTAAACTATATACCTGCTGAAATGAATATTGGCTTTGGTATTAAAAAATGGATGTAAGTGCCTAAAACAGGATTTGGGAAAAACCAGGCTTCCCATTTCATGTCTGTTTCTTACTAAGTAAAAGGTACATTCTACCACTTGATCTATCACAGTAGGTGGATTTTAAATTTAAATTTTAAAGCAAAGGATTTTTTTTCTTTTTTTTTTGTTTTGCTCTAAATTCTGAATTATTCTTTTTTCTTTAAGACCATACCTCTCTTTAGTATGCAAGATGGGGCTGCAATGAGGATGAGTCCAGGTTTGGTCAAGGAGGAAGACTAGTCTGTTGAAATCATCAGATAATTTTTGCAAAAGTTGAAAGGGGTTTACAGACTGTAGGAAGGCAGAAAGATTATCAGATTGACAAAGAATCTGAGTGCATTCTATGCCCTGGCTTCAGCATGCTGAGCAAGCTACTGGAGCCAAAGTTTGTCTAGCTTTACCCAGCAAAATGTTCAAGCTAACTGGCCAGGCTGCTACAACGCCCCAGCACCTTTACCAAGCACCTTTACAGCAGAGCTGAGCATTTGTGCCTAAGTACACTGGAGGTATGGAGCAGGAATACTTGGAATAGTAACCCTGAGAAATGCTGCTTCATAAAAATCAGTGATTTAACAAATGATTAACAGCTTCGTCTGAAAAAGCATACACAGCCATCAAACAACTTTGTATGCTCAGCAGCCATAGACACAGAATGATGATGCTATTAGGTTGTACAGAAATGCCTGCTTGAGAATGAATTCTTTTCTTTGGACCTCCACAGATGTGTTTTAGAGAGGCCTGCTGATGGTACAAGCATTCCAGTCCAGTACCTCCTTCATAAATCCAGTTAAACAATGCATAGCATTCCTCAATTCTTATCACTTAAGTTGCCTGCATTCTTATCACAGGAGTCTGGATTGCTAAACTCCAGCCCTGCCTAAATGGGAAGTTAGGCAACCTGACACTCACACACACCCCTTTTCAAAATAGTGCTCAGACACAGACAGAGCGTCATAGAAACACAGAGGAAGAGATGAATAAAAATGTATGCTATGTAAGGCCGGAATAATGTGAATTAAATAAGGCTCAGAGGCATGCTCCTAATGAGGAAGATAAAAAGAAATCTTTGCTTATTACTGCTTTACTGAATGAGGCAGTGGACTTAAGAGGAAAAAAAGAACAGCATGATTGTGCAATTAAAAAGTGTAACATGCATGCAAGCAAATGGATGGAAAATGGAAGTTGCCTGGGCAACGTTCATTCTGACGTTGCCCAACTTGTAAGTGCTTGAGTTTGCAACCATAATGTTAACATTTTTTAGACATAATACATAATTAGCCACAGCCAATTATTCCATGGCTCCTGTTGGTAACTGGTAACATTTACATTTAAATTTGAGGAAAGATTACTGCTGGCTATACTGTATTATTTAATTATACAGTCAGTTTAGAAATGAAATTATATCTGAAGCAGTTGAGAGATTCCTTGAGCAGAAGTGATGGAAAAATTATTATTGCAAATTGGCATGAGGAAACTGCTGAGTGACTAGAATTTCACCTAATCAGTCAATTTGATTAGTGGTCCTCGTGTAGGAGCACTCTGCAACTGCTGATGAGTAATTTCAAAGTGTACTGTTAGAAGAGTAATCATAACAACTATGGACACTTTTCCTTAGCGACTCATATATCAAATTTATTGAGTTTTAAAAGTCAGTTCAGAATAATGTAATTAATGTGAATTCAGTGCCATAATGGAAAAACAAAACAGTGTGTGTTTAAGCTTATTGCAATCACTATCAGTACAAAATTTGGATTCTGCTGACAATTCTGTGCATGATGCCCACCAGCTACAGCCAGGTGAGTGCTGACAGCTCTGTGCTGAACAGCTGCAGCTTCCAAGACATAGAGGTTTATAAATTACTTTCTGAGAAAGGGGGCATTAACAGGAAGGATACCTGATGGTGGCATAACCTTAAAAGGCTCGTAACATCATTAGCCCTCATTGGGACTGTTTGTGAACCTGATCAGTGTTCTCTACATAAAAAGATTCCCTTCTTATGTATTCCACTTGCCGGTGGTTGTTCAGCTGCAGGTCTTAGCCTGAGACTATTCATATTCTTGTACTGCATTTTGGCTATAAGGCTGTCCACCAGCTTTGCTCAAGGCCAGTGCTTTTTAAGAAACAATAAGTATGTGCAACCAAAAGATATCAAGAGTACAAAGGAACACAAGAAGGTACTTACTGATCGACATAAAGGTCCATCTAGCCCAGTCTCCTGTCCTCAAGACTGGCCAGAGGGTCTCTGCATCAAAACAGCCATGCTGTGTGCCAAAGTGTAAAATATGGATGCTGAGGTAGTCAAACTCCCAGAGGACATGATCAGAGAGAAGCAGTATCTTTTTATCTTAAATGATCTTGTGGCTTTTTAAACTCGTGTATTTCCCTCTGTACCTGTTAAACCTGCAACTGCTTCTTACGCTTGTTGGCAATGGGGAGAGTGAGGGCAAGTAACTTTTAATTCCTCCCCAGGTGGCACAGCAATGTTCTCACATATATTACCTACTGCTACACCCTCTGAAGCAGATGCCATAGATCCTCAAGGAAAAAGATCAGCAGTGCTTCCCAATGCTTGGCAAGCACTTTTTGAGGGCTTGATGTGCAATGATGTTATTCATGTATGGAGTATATACACCTTTTAAGAATCATAGAATCACCAAGGTTGGAACAGACCTCTAAAGTCATCCACTCCAACCATTCACCTGTCACCAGTATTTCCCACTAAACAATGTCTCTCAGTACAACATCTAAATATTTCTTGAACACCTCCAGGCACAGTGACTCCACTACCTCCCTGAGCAGCCCGTTCCAACTTTTCTCCTGGAGAAGTAATATTTCCTAATGTCCAACCTGAATCTCTCCTGGTGCAACTTGAGGTCATTCCCTCTAGTCCTATCTCTAGTTACATGGGAGAAGAGGCTGACTCCCACCTCACTACAACTTCCCTTCAGGGATCTGTAGAGATTTTACAGGTATAATAAATACATATAGTATGATCATTTCCTGGGTAGTGTTATATATCAGATTTCAGCATGGGCCATCATGAAAAGGTCTTTCAGAGCTGGAACTGTGGAGGCAGCTTTAGACCAAACAAAGTAAGCACGTGATATTATGTGATGTAAAATGCCTTTTGTATACTTTTTCTAACAATTGTTGCACCTTCCCAGAAGACCAGCCATCATAAAGTGATTAAATTCAATTTTAGTACTCATCAGGAAAGAAAGCAGATGAATTTAAAAGCACAAATTTCCTTTAGATTGGCAGGTAGCATAAAAACATGGAAAGTATGTATTTTGATAACTTATCTCAGGAGGAAGCAAAAAGAAGTCGCATTTTGCACTAATGACAATGATGAAAAACAAGTGCCTTTGAATCCTACATGCCATTCAGCTGTAATAAAGCCAAGAAGTAAAACTAACAAGGAGTATAAAGCCAAAGAGAAATTCTTTCATTTTCCTACTAGCTCACCTTTACCACTGTGTAATTTCACAAAATCTTAAAAAAAAATGAGGGGCAAGGAAGGGATGAAACCTTTGCTTTGCAATGCATGGAAAGGCATTTTACTTCAGTGTCTACAAAACGTGTGGTCTGGGAACCATAGACTTGCTCTTTTCATATGGCATTAGAGACTTTCATGAACCTACAACCAGTGCTGAGAGATCCAGCCATGCCTTTCTTAACAAATGCATTTCTACAGAGACTCTAATCCACTTATTTAGAACTGTGGAGGTTAGAGGATGAAAAAAAAAAAAAGCAAAAACAAAGCATCCTCCTACAGAGCTACCTTTCATTTACACTTAGGTTGGCTATGTACTGCAGTGTACCAGCAGGCTTCAAGTGAGTGTGGTGGTCTGTGAAGAGGTTGGTCATAAACCCTCTATAGTGCCTACACTGAGTTTTGTTTTAAGAAGAAACCACAGTGGTTTTACAGAAGATTGTACTTTTTGTGTGGAGAGAAATATAAATGAACTTTTTGAAGTGCATGAATGCAGCTCATAGACAAGCAGGCAGCGAGGCAGCAGGAAGTCATTCAGCCTGACCCCTACAACACAAGCCAGAGTATTGCATCTCCTATCTCTTGTGTCAACTTCAAATTCTGGCTGAAGGAGAATAAACTTCCCTGTTAGAGGAATTTAATGAATTGCAGTCTGATATCAAGAAGGAGATCTCTAGAAACTGACAGCAAATTAGGATCCAACAAATTAGCCCTCCTGCCTGTTTGGTGCAGGCTGGCACTTCGCAGGCTGGATGCTGGGAGCATCTCCTGTCACTTCTGACCTATGGCTGAGTGACATTTCTCTTTTGCTGGAGCTGCTCTTGTGGAGTCAAGCTTGGCACTCCAAAGGCCAAGAGAATCACTGATGCTAAGCTGCCATCAGATAAAGGTGAAAAAAATAGTGAAGGGGATGAAAGGGAACTGTGAGACTTCCTGAAAGGAAAAAGGATTTATCTGGAGTTATTTCTGTATGCAGGAAGTTGCTCAAGAAAATCTAATTGAGCAGAAGGGTCACTGGGTTTGTTCTGTGACGCCCAGTGACAGATATGGAAACACCTCTGATGGACACATTCTGTCCTTCTTGAAGGATAAACATCTATCTCTAAAACATTTAATTAAATTCTCCTCCATTCAGAGGAAATGAGTCCCCCCAGATCCACCAACCACAACTAAAACATGGAGTACCATTGTTTAGACAAATATTTATCCTTCCATCATGAATAGCTGTGGAAAAACTGAAAACAAAACCAAACCCCCACCACTCTGAACAGCAGTGGGGGCTGAGACTGCAGCATTTACATACTTAAATAACTTTATGGATGTTGACAGTGCCATTAAATTCAAAAGTGTTTTTCTCATGCTGTGTAACCGGCTACACAGGCGGACATGCAGGCATAGCAGCAGCCCACTGCTCCAGAACTTCTTGCTGCTTTGTAAGCGAACTGCAGGTAACCCTGTAAAAATCAGGATTCCTTCCATGGACCAAGCAAGTTAAATTTTGGCAATGTAGCAGCTGTCAGTAGCATTGCTTGGCTCCAAACACCATAGAACACCATATCAGTGGTCACATGTGTTTTCTTTCCCTGAGAAATTTCAGATTGGCTGTAGTGAGATCTAATTTAACTCAGCTATGTTAAACAAAAATATTGGTACTCAAACCAAAACAATCATAGAATCACAGAATCATAGAATTGCTCAAGTAGGAAAAGACCTTAACGATCATCAAGTCCAACCACAACCAAACCATACTACCCTAACTGTAATAACCCTCTGCTAAATCATGTCCCTGAGCACCACATCCAAATGTTTTTTAAACACATCCAGGGATGGTGACTCAACCACCTCCCTGGGGAGCCTATTCCAGTGCTTAACAACCCTTTCTGTAAAGAAGTGTTTCCTGATATCCAACCTAAACTTACCCTGGCGCAACTTAAGGCCATTTCCCCTCATTCTGTCACCTGTCACCAGTGAGAAGAGACCAACCCTGCTCTTGCTGTAAGCACCTTTCAGGCATTGGAAGTGAGCAATAAGGTTTCCCCTCAGCCTCCTTTTCCCCAGTCTAAACAGTCCCAGATCCATCAATTCCTTCAGTTGCTCCTGATAGGATTGAATAGGCAAACATAAAATATATCAGTTTTAAGAAGTACAAAGGATAAAAACAAGAAGTGAAATCCATTCACCATTTTAATGTGAGCATGCTACCTTCCCTCTCTAGACCACATGCGTGCCCGGGACCTGGCCTAAGAAACCTGCATATTTCTGAATGCCGATTTGCTGAAGGACTGTGATTTGATACTTCAGCAGTAACCATATATTTAACTCTCTGGACAACATAAGATAAACTGTTTTTCATCTGCTCCAGAGCTGAAGTACATTATTCCACAAATGCACCAGCGTTTCTGCCAGCATGCCTTCTTCAGCTGAAGGCCTTTTCTTCATTGCCTAAAATAACGTGAATCCTTTCTTATTCTTTTATCCCAGAGCGGCCAAACCAGCTGTCCTTAGGCAGGAAACATAAAAAAGACAAGCCTCTTTTGCCATACAACAGGCTTGCCGAGATCAATCTCAAGCTTACTATCAAAGCAACAGCACAATTACATGGAAAAGCAGCGTATGTCCGCCTTCAGCATGTTTTACAGGAGAAGCTTCAAGCTACAAATGCAGCTGTTTTTAGCAGAAGAGATGATCCCGTGGTGCTCATCAGGAATGCTAAGCCTCCAGGCAGCTGTGGGACCTCCTCAGGAGGAACAGAGATGATTAACCAAATTGTAATTGCAAATGGCTGTTTGGTTAGAGTTCAGTGCCTGTGGACCAATGAGTTGCTTAATGTGAAATCTGAAGTTTGAGGAGTGTTTATAAAATCACACCTCTCGCTCTCAAATTTACATGCCTCAAAAGAGATATAATTGAATTTCTATAATGAGTTTCTCAGAACGTTAGTTTAAAAATTTTTCTTACAGTCAGCTGTTACACACTATGGGGGTCCCCAAAAGATACTTCTAGTGACTTTGCCTGTGAAAATAGTAAGTTTAAAGTCTGAACCTATGTGAATTTTTGAGCTTTGCATGTGTAGGTGCATAGACTCATGTAAGCATTCCCAGTGGTGGAAATGGAGCTTAGAAAGAAATTGCATACTTTGGGTTCCTAATCAGGAAATACTTTGTAGTTTCAGCAGTTGAGTTCTGATTTTATTTCTAACCAGCTGCTGCATGCTTAATAACCATCTTCTATCCAAAACTTTCTACTTCTGTGAGGGAATGGTCTAACAGAGCTTCATTTAGCTGGACCATGCTGCCATTGAAGCTTATATATTAAAACTTCTTTACTCCTTCTTCCAATCATACTGATGTTGCTTTTATTTTTAAATACACTGCATGTTTAAGTAATCCAATCTTTGCTTTGCTCTTAGTCTTAAATGTGGACATCAGTTCTTAAACTTGTCCTTTGTGTAAATTCCTACTTGTCTTTTATAACAGATAACTGGATGAATTTAATTATTTTCCCTAGAATGGATCAGTATATGCTGAAATGATGAAATATTTAATAAGGATATCTCCTTCATTAGGGACTAGTTCTGCATTCTCCACTAAGAACAGCATTTACAGAAATGATGCTATTCTCACTCTCATCAAAGGGGCAGCTCACAAGGGTAAAGTGTGTGTTGTTTGACCTGACCTTTGTTCATTAATGCCTACAAAAACTCCATTAGACAGTTTAAGAAAAAAACATACAGATAGAGAGATCAAATAAATTTAGTAATATTACATGCAAATTAACACAACTCTCTGGAAACAATAGAGCCCTCTGGATCATCATCTCATCCTTATTTTGTTAAATGTTATTATCTCTAACTGCAGTGCTAAACCTGCAGCAGTGGTTTTTCTTCTTCTTCTTTTTTTTTTTTTTTCAAATAATTAATTGTATAAACATAGTATTTTCACTGATGGATAAATTACCTACAGACACATTATTAATTTTAGTATATATTAAAAAAATGCATGAAAATGCCGCAGATGAATTGTTATAATTCACAGTTATGTAACCTTAGCCCCATGCTGTAGCTTCTTTTCTGATGAACTGACCTGGAACAATCTTTATGCCATTGCTTATCATATACATATGTGAACACTTGCATTGGTAGTTTTACTCTTATTAATACACTGTTTTTCCTCTCCTCTCCTCTCCTCTCCTCTCCTCTCCTCTCCTCTCCTCTCCTCTCCTCTCCTCTCCTCTCCTTTTTTTTGGTCAGTCTGTACCCAGGTCTCAGTGAATGCTGTGTCTTTACTTCCACCTCCTTAGTCAGAGCTACTATTTTTCTATCTCTTTGATACTCCTTATTTTATCAAACTCTTTCAGCCAAGAACCTGGCTGTGCTCCAGTATTCTTACCACTGATACAAATCCTGGTATTTGGTGCTTAGTGGAGTCCATTGACACAATACACCCCAGCTTCTCTGTGGGCAGGGCAGTTTCTCCACTTCTGCTAAAGATTCACGCAAGCTACGAGCCCACAGGACACTGCACTTCTCAGTCATGTAACTGCTGCAGCAGCAGCTCTGCACCTGGACAGAACAGAGGTGGTGGCTGTTTGTTGCAGAAGAGCACTGGCATAGCAGTTCATTTTGACTACAGGGAACACTCTCCTATGCAAATATGTAATGACCTATGAGAAACCACATTGAAAAAATGCTGAAGGACCTGACTGACCAGATTAAGGGGATCAGGGAGGGGAATCCAACAAGAAAAATCTGGAAGGAATAATAACTTTAAAAGAAAAGCAAAATTGGTAGAAGCTACCACAAAATGTTGATTTTTGGCTACGTCTAAAGAATACTGATGATTAGTGGCTTAGCTGGAAGTTATTTAATGTAAATACTGAATTGAAGGGTTGAGTCTTATTTAGCTTCTATCCAACAATTTGCAACTAAGCTGCAATTTCTACCACATGAGGCATGAAATCAATTAAAGAAAGATGTTTATGCTCCAGCAGACTTGTAACTGCACTGCTTAAAGTCCAGACGCTCTGTGTTTTAATATGTCTTTGTTAATTTTCCAGTCTGAATTTTGTATTAATTAAAGATGTTTAAATGTGTATCTTTCCAAAATCCTATGGTCTTCCTGATTGTTTCTGTGAGCAGCGCCTGTACTGGTCTGAATCTTATCATTTTACAAACACAGCATACAATTTATTAGTATGGCTATTTTCACTGACAAAGCTAACAAGACTAACTGGCTATTTTGTATTAAGTAATATTATGATCTTCAACAGGTCAATCACTGCATAGGAAATGTTCCATCTATTTTGATACGGCTTAGAACTGGAAGGCTTGTGAAGAGGAAGCTGCTCTGACAAAACACGTTATGAAGATTGGATATTAGGAAAAATTTCCTCTCAAAAATTGTGGTCATGCTGCCCAGGGAAGTGGTAGAATCACTGTCACTGGAGGTGTTCAAGAAACACAGAGATACTGCTCTGAAGGACATGGTTAGTGGGCACAGTGGGGATGGGCTGATGGTTGGACTAGATGATCTTAGTTGTCTTTCCAACCTTTATGATTCTATTAATAAGTAAAAGGGACTAAACCCCCATTGGATTGCACTATGCAATGGAAGAATATGTACTAGGCTGCTTGATGCTAGTGGAAGAAGGAAGTCTTCTCCTTTTCCTGCCCTTTGCCACTCAGCAGTTCATCCCTGATAAACCAACAGTCACTGTAGGTGAGAAATCTCGTAGACAGCATAGGTGAGCAATAGGAAGTTAAAGGGTGCTGTATAGCTCTCTGCAGTCTCCTGTTTCCTCTGTGCTGCCAATAATGTACCCCAAGGAAGAAGGCCAAAAGGTCACAAACACTGAAGCTGTTACTTTGAGGTGCCTGGGAAGGAAACTTCTTTTGGTAGCCAACCCAGTGTATGCTGGCTTGACATGTTTATAAAGTTACATCCTAAGGTTTTAATTTCAACTTCCAGACTAACCAACCCCAAATTCTAACACAAAATGTTAACCATGCGCTTGTGGGCTTTGATCTTAGCTTGTTCAGTGGATGGAAACATACTCCATCCAATGGCAAAACTGCTCTACCCACATTCACAGCAAAGCCTGAATTTGAATCAGAAATCCAATAAAAAGTCATGAGTGATATCAGACCCATGAATTGCAGTGTGTGTGTTTTTTTTTTTTTAAATTAAAAATATAAATCAAATCACAATTAAATAACATAAATTCTGTAGAGTGACACTTAAAATTTCTAGGGAGGACTATGCCAGAGGCATGCACTAGAACCATATGGCGGATCAGCAGTAGAAAGACGTTTTTTTTCTATTCAGTAGGATACAGAGCTCAGCACTTGCATCATATTTCCATTCCTACCCTTGTTTTCTGAATATAAAAACTACAGATAGTCCAAACCTATGGCCCCATTCTTTTCTGCCTCTCCACGTTGATATTTACACTCTGTTGAACACTTGTTACATGCACACCTACAGGGGCTCTACATGTTTCATGCCTGCAACACCTTTTTCAAAGCTATTCTCATGACAAGCAGAGGATATTCTGTCACACTACCTGGCACCTATTGTAAAAAAAAATAATAATAAAATAAAAAAGCAACTGTTTTTCGTGATCGTTCACAGTTAAACTCAAGGCTACTGCTTTTTTATTTGATTTTTTATTTTTAGTTTAGACAAGAACATATCATATCAAACTGAAAACAAACAAAATGAAAAAAAAAAAAGGAAAATATCTCTGTAGAGGGTGAACTGGAGAGCATTACAAGACTATTTAATTTACAGCAGGTAATTTTTCTCAGACAAAATCACCCTTGTGGTTTTTTTTTTTCCCTACCACCATGGCAGAAAACATCACTTCTAGCATTAGTTCCTCCTGGGGTTCACCACACACCTCGTGGCAAAGCAGACCTTAATCCCACAGCATGCAAGTCATCATTTCCCAGGAAGTGACAGGTACCAAAAAGTACTAAGATGAAATGATCTACATGATAAAAATCGTGTTGAAATTTCCATGCATATGGTAGCAGATCAACTTCATATTCCATATTTAATCACATTCAAAACACCTATCTGTGCGACCCATAGACTGACATGACGTCTGTTACACCACAGACAGATCACCCCTTCATGTCTCTGGTCTCCTGAAACTCAAGATCTCTTCTTGGAATCTGATATACTGCACAAGTTGCAAATCTTGTGACACATGGACATTCCTCATGAGTATTGGATTGCATTGCTTCCAATAACAGTAGCACTACAGAACTGCTAGGCACAATCCTGTACCATGTAACACAAGCCCTATGTATTATCAGCACAAACACTGTATTTTATCAGTTTAATAAGCTGTAATAAGTTTAATTTTTTTTTTTTTTTGCATAAACGATAATGCTTGAAAAAAATTAAAGTTAAAAATCTGATGTGTTTAGCATAAATACGCTCAGGTTGGTTTTACTTTTAAAAAGCTCATGAACAGCTGTGTAAATAAAAGTTACACATAAAAAAAAAGTTACATAAAAAAAAATATCACCTGTGATGCATATCTGGCAAAGTTAATGACTTAATAAGCAGGAAAGCATAACTGTTACTATCCAAGTTGTGCAAATGGCCCAAGCTGGCTCAATGGCAGACAGCAAGTTTGTCCTACTTCCTGACTGCAGACTTATCTGTAAGCTGCACTCATGTATTCTACTCAGATATGAAAAATGGGATATCACAAAACTACTGTCACCATACAGGAAGTTTCTAATGAACAACTGGGAATTCCGTTATGGTAGCAAAACTTAAAGAAGAGAGTATCTGTGTGATCTGTTAATCTTATCAGACTCCAAATTTCCTGTCTTTTTCTCAAAATATTCTAATCTCCTCCAGAGTTTATAAATTATAAATAGCTACAAAACAGTAATTATATTGTAGTTAAATATTTATACTCTTGCTGTGTTTTTTCAGTAGTTTTGTAGAAAAATCATTACATCAGAATTAAAAAGCGAGCGGTACCCACAGTGCACAGCTCAAAATCTTGGTGACCCATCTGTTCCTTCCACACAGTCAGGATTCAGCAAAATGGGGTGAGTGGAAGGCAGAAAATTGAAGCATGAAGAGAGGATGAAATGCGTGTAAATCACCGGGTACCAGATAGATGGGAGAGGAAAGGGAGGCATGGAAAGCAGTTTACATTGTAGCCAGTATTACAGATCAGTTTCTCCTTCATGGTAGAACCGTGCCCCAGTTCACAATGAAGATCCTCTTGCTGCCTCAGTACCTTAAGTCACAGCAACTGAGGTCAAATGTTTATAAGCCTACACCCCATGGGGATGCTTACTCATGTTCTTCACCTGCTGGATGCACATGTACAAGAAAGGAAAAGTGAAATCAAACTTGTGCACACAGAATTGCTCATCTTTACGTTTCTACCAAAGTAGTGTCGTAAGCAGAGCACAGAACCAGGGAACAGAAATCCCAGATTCTCAGCTCATCAGACATACCTTTTCCACAGCCTTCTTCAGGAGAGTGGAAGACTGAAAGATGCCCCAGTAACTCTTAGTTTGGTAACAAAACAGAGAAGAGAATGTGAGAGAGAGTGTGAGAATCCTTCTTTGTCTTTTTTTGGCTCAAAGCTTGCTTCCTGAGGTATTTCTTGTGATAAGACTGGCTTGTCTAGAAGATGAGTGATGAGTGTTGTCGTGTAGCAATCAACATCACTGTGTGGACAATTTTAGCTGTTTGCCTTCGGAAGATAGTGCTCAGGACAGTTTACTGGTGGAAGATCTAGCCTGTGATCGAACAACTCCAGTTTGTTATGGGAGGCTGGGGGATGATGCCATTGTATCCTGTGAAGGCAAGATACAAGTTGGTGCCTCCCTGCTCCCTCTTATCTGCTGGCAAGGCCAGGAAGATAAGAACAAAGGAGTTTCCACTGAGATCCCAAAGCCAGAAGCTGCCACTCCAAGAAGAGCTGACTCAACCACTTTGGGTTTGAGCCTTGGAACCATTGAAAAGGGGCCATCATCGCCATGGTCACGGTCGTCGTTGCCGTCAGAACAACTCTGCCTGACGACCCACCACTACCGAAGATCAATGACTTAACTACGAACCTCATTGGATCCTTGGTGGTGACTCTCTCTTGCTTCCTATAAAGGCTCCTTGCTTCTTCTTTCCTATCTTTTCTATCACCCTCCTTCCCTTCCCCATTACCCTAATTCATAATCGTGTCCGTCCTCCCCTTCCCCATCTCTGTAATAAACTGGTTGGACCAACATTTGAACCATTGTTTCTTAATCTCACACTGGGTATACAGATATTCAAAGAACCTCCTCTCCCTCCTATAAATTGGAGTGAGACAGAAAGGCAAGTGTGAAAGGGTAAGGAGGGGCAGCCCTACTTAAAGCAGTAAGTAGAATGAAAAGGAGAATACTGCCCGTTTCTTTTTAAAAGAAATCTGCTTAAAAACCTTTGCATGTTGTTATCAGATCTGATCATTGCACATACTCCTGAGTACACAAATTTTTTAATTTCCCACTGTGTGAGGATTACAATCAATAAATTGCACGATGAAGCCGTCGTCAACAAATCCAACTGTTCAGACTTTCTGATGCCTTTAGGACAGTTCAGTATATAATTGACCACTTTTCAGAAAAGGAAGGGAAATACTGAAGTAATTGATCAGTATGGAGTATGTTCATCTTGGAGTATCAATAATATTTGCAAGATGGACATGAGAAGCAAGTCAAATTAATGAAACTACTGAGTAGGAATATTTAGAGGGTCTAAGCAGGCAATATGGATTTGATTAGTGGATTGTTCAATGGATGAGGAACTGGCTGTGGGGTCATTCCCAGAGAGTGGTGGTCTATGGCTCAATGTCCAAATGATCAGTAACAAGTGGTGTCCATAAGGGGTCAGTACTGGAATCACTGCTATTTAATTTCTTCATCAGTTACATCAATGATGGGATCGAGTGACCCTCAGAAATTTTGCGGATGACACCAAGCTGTGCGGTGCTGTTGAAAAGCCCAAGGGATGGGATGCCATCCAGGGAAAGCTAGACAGATTTGAGCAGTGGGCCCAGGAGAAACTCATGACGTTCATTACATGCAAGGTCTTGCACCTCGGTCATGGTAACACCCACTATCAATACAAGCTGGGGGATGTTAGGATAAAGCACAACCCTACCAAAAAGGACTTGGGGGTACAGGTGGATGACAAGCTGGACATGAGCAGCAATGTGCCCTCAGCCCAGAAAGCCAACTGTATCCTGGGCTGCATTAAAAATAGCGTGGCCAGCATAGTGAGAGAAGTGATCCTGCCCCTCTTTTCTGCACTGGTGAGATCTCACCTGGAAAACTGCATCCAGATGTGGAGTTCTCAGTACAGGAGAAACATGGTCCATAGAAGGGCCACAGAAAATGATTCAAAGGATGAAACAGCTCTCCCACGAGGACAGGATGATAGAGCTGGGGCTGTTCAGCCCGGGGAAGAAGAGAAGGCTCTGGGGATACCTGATAGCAGCCTTTCAGTACATAAAGAGGGGCTATAAGAAAGAAGGGGACAGACTTTTAGTAGGATCTGTTATGATAGGAGGAGAGGAAATAATTTCAAACTAAAAGAGGGGCATTTTAGATTGGATATAAGGAAGCAGTTTTTTACAGTGATAGTAATAAAACACTGGAACAGGTCATCCAAAGATGTGGTAGATGCCCCATCTCTGGAAGCATTCAGAATCAGGCTGGACCAAGCTCTGAGCAACCTGATCTACCTGTAGATGCTCCTGTTCATTTCAGGGGTGTTGGACTAAATGACCTTTAAGAGCCCTTTACAACCCAAAGGAAAATTCAGTATACCGTGAGGAACAAAGCTGAGAACAGAACAGTGAGCAGAAGCAATGGAGTAAAAAGTAGCTGTGTCTGCTCTTTACTGTTTGTGTTAAACATCACCCATTAGAATGGGATTTCTATTGTACAGCAGTTGCACAAATCTGGAAGGAAACAGGCTGCAGAAGAATGCCTCCTCACATATGATTGGAAGATGTAATTCCACAAATAGCGCTCCTTGGATCAGCCAAATCTGTACGTTTCAATTGTAGTTGGTAAAAATTTGTGCTGAACATTGGCATGAAATATTTTTCATAAAGAACTGGAATTCTCATCAGCATGGTATCTAGGCTGAGTGACAAGGAAAAGCTTGACAAAAACTGCCATTTCTTGGCCAGCTATAAAACGGGTCTTGAGTATTGCAGCAGCTTCAAAATGCAGGAAAAGACATACACACAAGGTTCAAGGAACTGCTAGAAGTTATTTGTGAGCAAAAACAAGACAAAAAAAAAGAATAAGGAAGAGCTCACGTAACCCAGTAGAGAGGGAAGTATTTGGCACAGAATGGTCGGATGGAGTGAATACCCTTGGTATTGTCCTCAAAAGATGGCTTTTCTGGAAAGCACTCTCAGATATTCTATAAATCCTCGAACACAAAGAAACTAATCTAGACATTATATGAGTTTTGGCACCAGGGAAAGAAAAAACTTTACAGCTTATGAAACTGGCAGTTTCTAGGCAGAAAATAATGGGCTTGGGGAGCTTCAGTTCTGTGGCAACCACAGCTTCATGTGCTTCCCACCATTCCTGCCTAGTAAGAGGAGATCTCAGAAGCAGATGGATGTCACTGACGTAACACTCCCCTTGAAAACAGTCTGCCTCCAAAACAAAAAGTTTAAGCACTGGGGAAAAAAAAAAAAAAAAGCTTTTCAGCTTGTCAAAAAAGCCCACTTTTGGGAAGAGATTTCCTTCCCTAAATAAAAGCCACCTGAACAATGGGTTCCAACACTATATGTGCAGACAGCATGGTTACAGTGCTCTGCAGTGAATTCAGGCTCTTGAGGTCTGGTCTTCCTCTGGGCTCCTGCCCACATCTGCTCTGGCAGGAGTGCTCTGCTTGTCATCAGCACAAAGAACCCAAACCAGCCGCCTGCCAGCACCAGCCGGAGTGCTCTCTGGTGTGTCAGGATTTGGTAATGCTCACCTGATGAGCTATGCATGCTTCGGGCTGATGAAGAATGAACTGGAAAAGACTCAGAAGTCCTGCCTCCTTACTAAGACAAGGCTGGCTTCCTTGGTAAAGATGCAGACAGTACCATAAAACTGGAGAGCAAGGGGTGATCACCGAGCTTCTCAGACTTATAAACCAGCCCTCCTCTAACGTAAAAACCTCGGGACTGTTACCCACACATTTTGCAAGGAATAATAACAACTGAGCTGTGCACTGGAATTTCTTTGCATAGCAACTGATGAAATCGTCCCACTCCATTTTTATTTAATTTTACCACACATTGCATTGCTCCAAACTGCCACATCCTGCAAGCAGAGTGAGCAGCTCACACTTGCTGGCTTTGGGAGCTGAACTAACCCCACACTTGAGTCATGAGTAGGAAACAATTTTGTTGTTCTCTGGGGTGAAGAATGGAAAGGAAAAGGCACGCGTTGATTCATGCGCTGTGGTGCTGATCCACCCTTTCTAGAGGAATGGAGTCAAACAATCCCTCTGCTGCACTTCACATGGAAAACTTCATCTGCCTTTGGACTGTTATTATATAGCAACAGATACTCCTCCCACAGCATCTGGAGCAGAGGCAAACAGTGCTGAACAGACGTGCTCTGATTTCCAGAGACCCTGGGTGAGGCTCCAGCTCTGTGCACTGTTGGCCCGAGCTGACTGAATTGGCAAATTGGCCATTGCTGAGGATCAGTACGTGAAGGCAGCACAAGCATCAGAGAGTTGGCATCAGTAGAGTACAAATGCAGAAACTCAGTTCAGTAGTCAAACATCATCAAAATTGGGCACTTGTCAGAAAAAAAGTAACCACAGCAGTTTGAAGACCAGCATGAAGGAACCCTTCTTATGTGATAAAATGCCTATATACAAATCTATCATCTGTGTGCTCATCTGACATTTGCCCGCATTCCTTGTCTGCTGGACCTATTTCAACCAGCAGAAAGAAAACACTCCAGAATACATCGGGTACTGCGGCTGAGAACAGCTTCTGAAGTGAGGTCAGTCAGCACGAAACAAACAGACCCCGCCGGTCTGAACTGCTGAGATCCTGCCCTTTGGGGGCTGTTTGCTGCAACTGCTCTAATAAAATTCATTCCCATAGCAATTACAGAAGTAATTGTGCCGGGCTGCTGCTGTCAGGGCCAGACTAACACCCGGCCTTTGAGTGTAAAACTCTGCGGTCATTTTATTGCCTGCATCCCTCAGCGAAATGACCGTCTTTCCTCGCTTTGCCACTTGGCCCCCGTCATTATCCCCTTTTTCACCCCGTCGCTGACGCTGCAGCGGAGCCGCGCTGCTCAGGAGCCGCTTCCACAGCGGGCTCGGGGGATGCCGAGCTCCGGGGGCGGCAGCGAGAGCGGCATTCCTCCCGCTGCCAGAAGGAGAGGGGCACCGTGCGCGGGCAGCGCTTCTGCATCCAGAAAGCTCCGCTGCCGCGCCCTCCCCCCGCGGGAGAGAAGCCGACAGGTTCACCGTCAGCGCCCTGCCGGCCGCCGCGTGCCGATGCCGTGCGTAGAGACGGAGCGGCACGGACTTCCCGCCCCCCCTCCTCGCCACGGGGGATGGCCGTAGCGGCAGCGGCACGAGGAACGCTCCCCGAGGCTCCCACCCCCGCCCCGTAACTTTTCCCTTATCGCGCCCCGGGGAGAGCCCCGTACTCACCGCTCTCCCCATCCTCTTCGTCCACCTCTTCGTCCCCCTCCTCCTCCTCCTCCTCTTCCAGGTCCAGCAGCACGTCGGGGTTTTCCGCCTGCATCGCGCCGTTCCCTCTCCCTCCGCCGCCCCGAGCGCTCCCCTCCTGCCCCGGGCGCCCCGCGCGGATCCAGGCGGCGGCGCGGCCCCGGCTGCGGGGCGGGGCGGGGCGGCGGGGGCGGCTCGGCACCTTCCCGGAGGCGCTGGGCGGGATCGGCCTTTCCGTGCCCGGCGCCCGGAGCCGCTCCGCTGCGGGAAGGCGTTGTGTGTCACCGCTGCGCTCCCGCAGTCAGTGCCTGGCTGACACCTGTCAGCGTGCGACATCCCGGGCACGGGAAGGCACCGCCTTGCTCGGCTGTCGGTGTTTGGGCGTCAGAGAATCAGAGAATAGCCCAGGTCGAAAATATCCTCAGGTCCAACCTTTGATGGGAAAAAGGAACCCAGATGAGGTTATCTGGCAGCGGAGCACCACCAAAACCAGTGTTAAGTAGAGAAGGAATAGTCTTAAGTTGCCCCAACTGAGGTTCAGGTTTGGTATTAACAAAATTTCTTCTCAGAAAGATTGATAATGCACTGCAATGGGCTGCCCAGGGAAGTGGTGGAGTCAGTGTTGCTGGAGGTGTTCCAGAACTGCGCAGACATGGCACTGAGTGTCGTGGATAGTGGGCATGGTGGTAGTGGGTTGGGGTTGGACTGGATGATCTTAGTGATGCTTTCCAACCTTAGTGATTGCATGATTTTACCTTAAATAAGCACAGTTACCTCCTGCATTAACAGCCTCCAGAATGATTAAAAGGAGTACTGGAAAAGCACTGAATTAATCTCTGTGCTTTTTATTTATTTATTTACTTACTTCACTTATTCTGCAGCTGGCCGTATCATACAAGTCATACTCATGACTGTATCATATTGTAAGCTGATCAAAAGCTGTCTCAAAACTAATAAGGTGAAGTGGAACCTAATGGGATCCAGAGGAAACATTTTACAAAGCTTTCTCTGCACTCATCCGTAAGCTTGCCTGTTCAAAATTGGGTCAGGAGTGAAACCTTTGGGTCTGAGAGTATATCACGCAGTCACTGAAGAACTCAACTTTGTTAGATACTTCATAAAACCGAGGCCCATGCATGTAAAAAAAAATGAAATATGAATCAGTGTGTATTAGCAGAGTTACTTGGAGAAAGTTGTGGAAGTTGGAAGAGAAGGCTCAAGGGCTGCATAGAATGAAATGCCAACCTCTAGATGGTTATGGACATATTCATCCTTCAGACACGAGGCTATCCTCATCCCCGTCATGGTCTGCAGGTACAACATAGAATTCTTCAGTATGCCCTGCACATTTTGGTCACTGTCAGACAAAGAGAAGACAAACATCTTCCTATACCTGCACTGTGCAATATGAAGCCGTTCTCCTTCCCTATGGGTCCTCCCCAGGTGATCGGTCTCCCTTGTATGATCTTCTTTCATAAGTGATGGGAGGAGAGCAGGGACTGTGACATAAGACATAACTTGTCATAGAACTGATGTGGGATTTAGCTTTCAGGTACACAGTAGAGACACCACCGTTGTCTTAATTACATGCTTACTACTTTCATGTTTCATGAATGGAAATGCAATTCAAGGCTGCAAGGTGCATGAAGACATGCAGAAAAGAGGAGCATTTCAAAACCAGGCTACAAGATGAGTTTTTAACTTGACCCTGCTAAATGGATAGGTAGACTGCAAAACATCTCCCAGCAGCTACAGAACATAAAGATGGGGCAGATTTCACTCAGCTCTCAAACCCTGATGCTGGATTTCATAGACGACTCTAAGGCAGAGCATTGCTGTTATTGGGAAAGACAATGGGAGCACTGTGCCTGAAATTCCCATACAACTTTTTGAAAACACATAGCTGTTTGTTTCTCTTTTTAAACTCCATAACCATTGCAAATATTTCCATGTGTACTTCTGGCAAAGTACCAGTGCTTCAGAAGCCTGGGTTTGATACTCCTGAAAAATAGGGATTAAAAAAAAAAAGCAAAAAAAAAGCAAACGAAGAGGAAAAAGCAACAGCACCACCCTGCTGCCACCTCTTTGCCAGTCATATAACAACCAAAGATTGCTCAAAGAGATGCACTTACATAACCTCCGGCCAACAAATAGGTTTGCTCCAAAAGTCAGCAGAAATAGAAAAAAAAATAGGGTAAAGCACGTTCTTCTTTTGCCCTCAGTTTAAGGATGGCGCTTTTCAGTTTTGTTGAAAAAGAATTAGGAGAACAATAAAAACGCTTTAACATTCCTGGTAGTGAGATACAGAACTGGAGTCTGTGGAGCCAGTGGAAAAATCGCGTCCATGAGCGATGGTTTGTCTTGTGGCAACCATCCAACTGAGGTCAGGAGGGACTTGGAGAGATTGTTCAGCCCAGTGATGACATAACCTTGGCACAGGCACCAGGCCTGTAACTGACATAGATTTGGGCTGGCACCGGGACCTCTGAGTCACAACGACAATAAATTTGGCACTAAGCACCAAAAATACATCCTCGGTCCCCAGGCCAGCCTGGCCCAGGTCTGAATGCATGCAAACATCTGGTGACAAATACTTGCCATCACGCACAGTCCTGGTGAGGATCCTGTAACAGCCCCTGATGAGCTGTTACCAGGGTTTCACTCCTGTCCATACTCTGCCAAAATCATTTTGCTGCAGTTGAAGCTCTTTTCTTCTTTTCTTCTCCCAGCATCCATCGAGAACAGCTGGTTGTTTTCCTCCTAGTGATAACGTATCCCATATGGGGAACTATCACCTTAATTCCCCTGGAGCTCATCTAGGTTACAAAACCTCATTCTTTCAGTCTTTCAACACAGATTTCTGATGCATGTGCTTTACTTTCTGTAAGAAATTGGTGTAAATGTCTCATATGAGACCTTATAAAAGGAGAAGGTGACGTTATTTTACAAAATCTCTGTGTACATTGGCTTTGCCCCTCACAATCACTTTCTGTGTGATTTCATTGCTTTACACCTCATACACTCACAGGAGCCAAGATGTGTTCAGGCAGTCTGTTTGCAGTCACCTATGTGTAACAGAGGACAAGGTGATTGTGGAGTCCCCTCTTTGGAGATCTTCAGCAGCTTCCTGAGCGTGGGCCTGGGCACCCTGCTCTGGGTGTCCCTGCTGAGCAGAGTTTGGACCTGGTGAACCCAGAAGTCCCATCTCAACCATTCTGCAAAAGGTGTGCCAGGTATCAAGCCCTTGTCACGTCTCTTGGACAAGGAGAAACTGGTTTTTGGAAAGGTCTCATACTCCTGAAATGCTAAAGCACGGCGTGACAATATTGCACCTGAAGTTTGCTGACTTGTCTCTCTACAGATTCTGCCTAATGGCCACAGGCTGTGTTCTGGTTGGGCTGCAAGGAACAGGAATGGCATACATCATGTGCTGGAATCTTGTTTCTATCTTCCTGTTGTCAGAGTGCAGGGTGTCATGCTGAGAAGTGCCCCATGCTTTGATTTTACAGGAGTGCAGGCCTCCTGGGCTTAACACAGGCAGCATTCCTCAATTTTACTGCTGTGGACTATGCCCTTCTTTATGAGCATAGCCCTTTTTTCACATTGTTCTTCCATTCTTTTTTGTGCTCATGCAGTTGTACCCGCTCACATTTCTAACATCTTAATATTCCTGTTACAAGTTGTATCTCTGTACATCATCCATTGCCTAGCCCTCTCCCATAAGGTGCAGTGCCCAGCAGCAATTGCAGAATTCCAGATAGGAGCTTACCTGCAGCAAATACAATTGTACCAGTATGGTGCTCCTTCTAATATATCCCAGAGTGACAATGGCTTTTTGTTTGTTTGTTTGTTTGTTTGTTTGCAGCTGTATCACCTCATCAACTCATCTTTATATTGCACTCCTCATTAAGTTTTAGACTAATTTCTGCAGTGCAGTTGTCAGCTTATTTCCCTTTTTATAGTTTGGCATTTGATTTGCTCCTGAGTTGACACTTGTTGCCCTTACTTTTGTCGTATTTCCTTCTTTGATCAACTCCTTCTCATCTGTCAGGACTGCATGGAATTCAGATGTTGCCTTTCACTGTGCTTGCAAAATGCCGAGGGACAAAATGCATGCTGCTTGAACCACACTCATTCATAGCAGAATAAAGGCCAGGAGCAACAGGAAGGCATGCAGGCCGCAAATTTGGAGGACTGGAAAATTAAATGTACTTAAGAAAAAAACTTGGAAAGAGTTTTCTGGAAAATCTATCAATGATTGAAAGATATTAAAGCCACTACAGCAAATCGTACCAGTGCAGGCAATGTATAGGAAGAAAAGCAGCAGACAAATATCGTTGCATGAGGTGTTCATTAAGGAGACAGATATCCCAGTGGTCCATCACTGTGGGATTCATTGCAGAATGGAGAATGTAATGGTCTTTCTATTTTGTATTCTTACGTAGAATGGAAGAAGTAATTGTCCTAGAGACCAAACAAATGTTTATTTCGGATTTCATAGAACATTACACTTTTCAATAACTGCTGGGATATGGTACTTTTGTGCCTGGCAGTGGGTGCATTTTAAAGCGTTGCTGAAACAGTCTGCAACTCAGTAACAGAAAAGAACGTGTTTGAAATGCATTATTAGACAGCCCTCAAAGACTCTGTTCTATGGTAGAAATAAAATCAAAGAGAAATAAAACAAAATAAAATCAAATAAAGCATTCGTTCACTGCAAGAAATTCCCATAGGTACAGGAAGATTTTCAGGAATTTCCTGATTTAAAAGCCAGTAAAAGAAAATGTGGGAGCAGGTACTTTCAGTTCACAAACCTCTGTGTGTTCCCAGTATGGTTCAATTGGTGCTTACAATCTTTTCCAGTCTCAAGAAAGAAGTACTGTGAAGGGTTCTGAGTTCATTTTGCTCCATCAGATCCGTGTGTTTATTTCAGTGTGATTCAAAGATAGGCAGAACAATGAGGCATGAGGGGAAATTAAACTTATCCAGACCCTGTACAGCTGTCGTTTCCAATTGTATGTAATCCTGCCAACCTTCTTATTTCACTCTCTTGCATGCAGCCTTTGGTCTGAGATGACAACTTCAGTCTCTCTTGCCCTCTATTGAAGTGAATTGGTAATAACAATTGCTGATAAAATGTGAGCTGTAATGCATAAAAGAGGATATAAATAATTGATCTTAGCCCACTGATGTGTGTAATTACTTTATATGGAAGGCTTGTAAGTATTGCCAAATCTTCTGCTGTGTTCATGCAGTGTTCATGCAGTGTTCATGCTACCTTCTTTCACAGCCTGTCCATAGAATGGTAATTATATGGAAAACAGTCAGATGTTTTTGACATGTTTAATACAAAGCATTTAATTCTTAGGAAACATCTATCCATGACCAAAGTGTATCTTGGAATAATAGTCTGAGAGTTCAAATATTTTTATTTTTACAAAGAAATGTCTGAACTCTAACAGTTCAGGATATTTGAACTTCATGGAGTTCATGAAGTTGTTTAACCAAGTGAATTATGAACAATTAAATACATCCATTTCATTTGCAATCTACTGTACTAGATTTATGGTATTTTCATTGCACTTACAAAACACAACTTAGTCCCATGTCTGTGTAGATATCCCAAAGTTACAAGAACTCCAGTAAATCTTATTTGTTCCTCAAAAGAGAACACATTCTCCTTTATCCTGGCTTACCCGGAGAGTCTTCACTACACCACAAACTTCACTACAGGTAGATGGTGTGGAGGGCAAACTCTCCTGCTGTGTGGCTCATTGGTTCACATTTAGCATGTCATGAAGACGACAACTCCTTACAAAGCCTGTGCAGGTCCTTCTGCATGGTGCTGCCCCTCATATGGCATGTTGCCTGAGATGAGCTGAGGTCTCTGGGCATCGTGCTCAACTGATGGACAAGGTGTGCCCTGTGCCGGTGAGGCTGCAAACAGATTTTCACCTTTTGTCCAGATTTTGTTGGTGTTAAGGTCAGAAGGGATCACTGTGGCACAGTCAGACTAACGCAGGCTGTATCTCCCCTTCCCATCAGTGTATCTCCCCTCACTGCAGTGGCTGATTCAATGCACGCTGCAGATATTGTTCACTTCTGCTGCACTTCCAGAGAGATAAGAAGAGCCTTTCTATGTGCTTTCAGGCAGGCTCTGTGCTTGTGGTAAGCAGAGTGCTTTCAGTGACTGCACTTGTACATCTCCCCCACTACTCTAAGTACAGATATTCCATTAAAAATTGAAGAAAGGGGAAAGAAGAAGAATTCTGAACTCAGCCTCTCAATTAGATAAGGGAAGAGTTAATTTCAAAGTACTTCACAGTACTTTTAAGGATAATTTGGTTCTATGCTGTGTCTGTGGAACAATCTTAAAATAACTTGTCAACAACGGTATCCTGTGGAGGTAGAATAGAACCTTCTGGCTTTAATGAAAAATCTGGCAATCAAGCTTCCTATGTCTTTACTTGTAGCTGAAAGCATGGATATAAACGCACAAGTGAATGCTTAGTAACAGCTTGATTCATGTTTGTGATTCTGATACTCAGCATTTCTTCCCAACAGGTGCCGCAGGTGGTCCATTGTAGAGAGAGACTCTAAGTTCCTTTGGCTCTTTCTTTTCTGGCAAAAGGGAAATATCTTTCTGCTATTTCTGGGGGTTCTGCTGCAGCTGCTCTTAATTTGCAGTGGTTCTTAATCTAACCTGCAGCAGCATCCACATTACTGGGTTTTTCTGCTGTTTGGTGCACCTTGCCTGTGATCACATAACTGCATACATCAGTAGACTCCACAATTCATGATATGAGAGTATTCTGCAACAGTTGGGCTTTAATGCTTGTCCAAGAGCTGCAGGAGCAGGTGTCTGTAAATGCATATGAACTCCTTCCTCTGTTCTGCAGAAGACATGATCTTGTCACCAGTCCTTCCTCCTCTACGCTGCCCTGACATATTGTACCTCAGTGCTCTTCACCTTTATTCCAAAAGTGATTTTGGCAGGCAGTAAGGAAAGACCTGATATTCCTCAAAGAGGTGGAAGGAGGGGTACTTCTATAATGCTGGCTTTGAGCCCCAGGAGAGATATGCTCTGCAAATCTCTGTATTGCACTTGAAAGAGAAATTGATCTTTTTTCATGTATCTTCCATGCCATAGAAAATGTAAGATAGATAAACATTCTTTCTTACTACTATGAAGCATTTCAAATATATATATATATATATATGCACTCATGTATATACACTCTGTGTATACACAGAGTGAGATTTTCCTAACATCAAGGTATTAGTCAGCTTTAAGGAGCTATTTTTTTTTCTTTCTCTGTGTCATTTTGTCTTTCATTTTCCATCAAAATGTAGCTTCCGTGAGCCTTAAAATTAAGTTAGGTAGGATTGATACCATAGAATCACAGAAACAGCTGAGGCTGGCAGGGGAAGGTCCATGAGCACAGCCCCTGCTCAGCAGGGATACCCAGAGCAGGGTACCCAGGCCTATGTCCAGGCGGCTGCTGAAGATCTCTGGGGAAGACTCCAAAACCTCTCTGGGCAGCCAGTGCCAGTGCTCTGTCACCTGCACAGCACAGTCCCTGGTATTCAGAGGGAACCTCCTGCGTTCCTGTTTGTGCCCGGTGCCTACTGTCCTGGCATCGAGCACTACTGACAAGAGCCTGGTTCCATCTCTGCACGCTCCCTTCAGGTATTTATGAACACTGATGAGATCCCTCTGAGCCTGCTTTTCTCCAGGCTGAACAACCAGCTCTCTCAGCTTCTTCTCACACAAGAGGTGCTCCTGTCTTTTGTCATCTTGGCACTGAGTTGGACTCTCCCCGCTACGTCTCTCAGGCTGGAAGGACCCAGAACTGGATCCAACTCTCCAGAGGCAGCATCACAGCACAGGAGAAGGGTGATCTCCTTTGACCTGCTTCTGATGCTTTCTTCATGCAGCCTGGGTCATTGCCATCCTCCTGTGCAGCAGGGGCACCTGACTGGCCCATATCATTTATCAGACACAAGGAGGAAAGGAAACATACCAGGCTTACTAATTTCTCAAGGAAGATGGGGCCACAGACTTACTTCCTTTTCCCTTGTGTTTGACACCTACCATGATTTTAAAGCAAGGATTTTGGTATGTTTGTTTCTGCATCTTGTCACCTCAGGTTCCTCAGCACAGGCAGGAACTCAGTGCTTTTGGAGCCTGGGATCTGATTTTGTAACAGTTTCCTCCTTTGGCCACCTGCCAGAAAATCACCTAGGAAACCCAAGTACCAGTTTCCATGGTCACTTAGGAGAGAACATATTTCCTTCTATTGCATAGCTTATTGGTACCAGCAAACACACAAGCTTTTTACCTGAGGAAGTTAAGCATGATAGGACTCAAAGAGCTGAATCCTAACCTTATCTCATCTCTGAAATCCCCAGTGACACTGCTGGAGCTGCAGAGTGTGAGCAAGGGCAGAATGTGGCTTTCCATGAATATGCTCACAGCAGAATGGTGAAATGACATCCACAAACACGTTGCCTTTGACATACTACTGACCCAGAGAAACTCACGAGTGAGCTAAACAAGAATAAAATGGAACAATGTGCATAAAAATTCATGAGCGAGAAAGCATTCACCTGGCTTTGATGTGAAAAGCACACTAGACCACAAAAGCAATGTTAGCAGGTTAAACTGTAAGTATAACTGCACCAGCATCTTCTATTTAGAGGTGGCTTGGAGATGGCTGTGGAAAAAGTATAAGCAATAACATGAGTGTTTTTTCCTGACTGTCAAGTTCCTGACCACCTGTGGGGTATCAAAGGCTAATCATCTGCATGGGGAGCCAGGTGACTTCCTCTGAGAGGCAAAGAAATATTCCAGAGTGGTGTGCGAAGACCTGAAGTTCCTTCTCTTTACCACTGTGTACACTGCAACTGAAGCGTCTTCATGTCAGACACTGTATTCAGTCTGGGAGGAATATAGCACATCCATAAAGCTTTTCTGTAACTTGACCTTTTCCAGATGAAAGTTGTCACCTTTTCCCTTACATCTCAAAGCTATTTTCCTTCTCTAAGTTGCCATACTCACATGGTTTCTTACAGAAACAAGGTAATTAACCATAGAGTCCAAAATACGGATGAATTAGTACATCACAAAATGATCCTGCAGAGTATCAGAAAATCTACTTTGGATTTTGCAGTAATTTTCCAGATCTGCAATTTGAAGCCAATGGGACTGCTTAGTGAACAGCAGCTTTACTCATTGCAATTGGAAATGAATGCCTCAAAGTAAGGAATCTTCCTCCCCATTTACAGGTGTGACCAATCGTAAGTGATTTTTTTACACAAATCAGTACAGCTCCTGCTTCCTCATTTTTACTTTTCTTAACCTTCCATTCTGAAGCAAAATAGAGGAACAGTAGATCCAAAGTCAAATACCACAAGAACATTTTCTAATAAATTTGATATTTCGGTAGTGGGATGTGAGTGGAGCCAGGCCAAAGCACAGAAGGCTATGAACAGGTTTGAGCTATTTTCTGGTGGAGGAACTTGGCTTGGCTGTAGGAATGTGCTCCATTAAACCAATTGTCACTCCTTGTAAATTAAGACCTTAAAATAATTAAACAACATGAAATGGATGTGATATTAATTAAGAAAAATTTAGGAGATGCCAAAATGTTTGCTGTCTGCACATTTTTGTTGGGTTTACCCAGTACAGGTACTTCAGTTTACATCCCACAGAACAGCATCACGTTACTTTCCCCTCCTCCCCCACCCATAAATCGCATCCAATCCACATAATACCTAGTGGTCAGGAATCAAGCCTTAGCTAGCTACAAGAGACTCTATATCCCCATAAAGGAAGCCTTATGATTAAGTGCTTGTGACAGAGCTGCTTTGGAGGAGTGTCAGAGTTGAACCTGTAAGAACTTTGGGTAAACCCGTCCCTGAACACCAGCCATGGTACATGCAGGACGGCACAGCTACAGCAAAGCACTGAGAAGTTTCTTCTCTGAGTAGCTCTTTCATTCTGTTTAGTGAATGAAGGGAGAGTCCCTTGGAGAAAATAGCATTTTATACCATGACTGTAGGTTGGGTCATAATGTCAGTTGCAAAGGACTTTTCTAACTTGAGATCCCGGACTTTACCATTTATAAGATTTTTTCAATGATTACCCCTTTGTGTGTATTATAAAAACTAGTTTTGATTATCCATATAGCATTCACATAATTTACAATACAAAAGGAGACTTCTATAAGGAGTTATACTTGGTGATAGCTGTGGGTTCCTTCTAACTCAGAATATTCTATGATTCTACAAAATAATTTCCTTGTTTCTGTGAGTTATGAATCTCAGCTACTGGAATGCCACAGAACACATTGCAACCACTTTTATTCTCTGCCACTGAGAACTGATGTCTTGCTCCACATTCCACTCGTGAACAGAACTATCTATGCCTATTGGCCAGGCATCTGGGAGCTGGGCCAGGCTGGACCTCAGCACAATCCTCATCCAGGTGCGATGTGGTACCTCTAAATATGCCTCTCTGCTTAGTGAAATCCTTCATGTGTTTCTGATGTCTGTGACCTTGGACATACATACACCTCTCCCAGTACTGCAATGGGCCCTACATATATGTTTCTGTGGATGATCCAACTGTTGTGGCCTTCTAGGGTTGAAGGAACAGTGTTGCTCTGTGACAGGCAAGTGACATATAAGTGTGTTGCCACTCTAAGGGACACCAGCTTTTTTTTTAATTACAGAATCAACACTGATGTGTTGATGGGTAGGTTAATGGGGAAGAGCCTAGTATCAGATAAAGGTCTCCTCTGGTCAGAAAGGGAATGAACTGACTTGCAGAGCCGCCTCCAGCTACACTCGTGGCATTCCCAGGCTGGCTGTAATTTCTGACTTTCAGTAACATGATATAATATTTTGTTCTGGTTTTACATTTCTTTTTTTTTTGAAGAAGAATATTTCTGATTCTGACCTTTCAACTTTGATATATCCAGCCAGTACAAGAAGTTTTCTCTAGGAACCTCAGACCTTTGTAAAGATCAAATCTTGAAGTCAGAATTTCATTCTGAAAGAAGGATTCAGTAGGGGTTAGGTTGCATTAGCCCAGGGCTCATACAAAATACCCTTGTAGCTGCTGGCCATAACAGCTGTTTTTCATTTGAAATAAAATGTAAGAAGCAGTAAAGCTCCTTCATGGAATTAGACAGCTGAAACAGAACCAGCTATTGCCAGGAACACAGCAATAGACACCATTGTAACATTCCAAGATAAAAGAGAATGCTTTATTTGGGCTGATTACAAATGCGGAGGTGTGGGCAGTGTGGTGAGCCCAGGCTGGAAGAGAAGCAGTGAAACTACCACAGCTTAACACAGAAACACCAGAAAGCAAAGGGATTACCAGACCAAGCATGAAGCATGTGGTCTTATAGAAAGTCTACATCCAGAGATGTCTTTCTGTGAGATCTCTGATGAAACAATTTTGAAACTGAAAATGTTTGCATTTATCTGATGGCTTCTTTTTTAGTCCTTGTGTGCTAATAGTATAAAAGTCAGAAAAAAGATGACTTCAGCATCGATTTTTCTTCTTGAAGGAAAATTCCAGTAAGACCCCAAACACTGAATAGCAGTTTGCATCCCAAAAGAAAACACTGTTCTTGGCAGAAGCTTGCTGCAACCTCAGTGGGTTGGGCAAGCCATGGAAGCATCATGTAAGGCCAGTCAGTAGATCTGAGTCTGAGTGTTAGATTCTCCTTTTAGACCACCGGGTTTCATTCCTGTACAGCATCTCAGGCTCCCCTGAGGAGAGCATCTTCCTGTACATTCTGCAAAGCTTCCTTCCAGCTTCCCCACATGAGAAAAATCTTCCTTTCCTGAGAGGTCAAGGGGCCAGCATCTGTGGAGCAGCCTTTTGGCTGCACTGGTCAAAGTTTACAGAGACTCCGCACACCACAGTGTATAAGAAAGGAAACAGCATTTGCAGCAGAAGGCCTTCAGCCATTTGTGCAGATAAAATGAGTCACCAGGGGAAAGTGTATATTAAAGTAAAAGAAGGTAGGAAGCGTAAGCCTGGAAGCAGAGACCAGCAGCTCCTGTGAAGTTTGTTTGTGCATTCATTAGCCTGATCGTTGTGGGACTAGTTAGTTCTGCAGTGAATTTCCATTTCCTAGAGCTCTTTGAAGCATTCTGCAGTTGCATTCATGCCTGGAAATTCAGGCTGGACTTAGTATTTAAAATGTATTTGTCGTATTTGGAGTACAGAATATGGAAAGAAGGTGCTGACACCACAGGGTACAGACAGAAAGCAAAGCAAAAAGACAATTTTCTAAGCATATGTTTTCATTAAGAATGAATTACCAGATTGTTCTGGCTGCTTTAGTTAGGGCCAGTGGTAAAATGCCCTCAGAAATTCAAAGGAGAGATGCTACTTCTTATGTGAATAGAAAGATAAGAGCTTAGTAAAGAAAATATTCTCAGAATAAATACCATTACCAAAGAAAAACCGTCTCTCACAGAATCACACAGAATCACAGAATGGTCCAGGTTGGAAGGGACCTCAAAGATCATGAAGCTCCAACCGCTCCGACACAGGCGCAGCCACAAACCTCCCCATTTAATACCAGATTGCCCAGGGCCACATCCAACCTGGCCTTGAACACCTCCAGGGATGGACGGGGCATCCACAATCTCTCTGGGCAGCCTGTTACAGCACTTCACCACTCCCATAGTAAAGAACTTCCCACTGACATCCAACCTAATCCACTAGCTTCTAATTAATCTAGAAGATAGGTGGTAGTTTTAAGGAAAACACAGGGTGCTTCTTGAAATTTAGCAGTTTCTATTTACATTTTGGAATGTGTATGGCCATGCAGATGTTACAGGCTTTGAACATCTGGGCTTTCCAAAATTACCTCTTCCTGACTCAGGAGAGCTTCCCATCACATAAGGCAAACTGCTGGGGTCTGTGTGGCTTTTGGGAAAGCGGCATGCTGTGCGTGCACACAATGACCTCTGGCTGCTTTGGGGGGCTCAGGGCTCCTCAGCTGTTACTGCCAGCACACACAGACATTTTGAAGTTGTCTCCATTTTCTGCTGTCACATCAGCCACCTTCAGATACGTCTGAAGCAAGCTGTTACTTGGAAGTCTAGGTAGATGTTGCTTTAGTGTCAGCAGAAAGGGGTGCCATTGCATGTTTCAGCTGGAGGGAAGGACCATTACACTTCAGAACTCTTTGCCAATTCCACTCAGATTAATAATTTCTGATGATTACTTAATTGATCTTGATCTGAGGATTACAAGGCACTGATAGGCCAAGAAACATTCTCATGATCACAGAACAAGTCATTAGTACGTCAGGGAACTGCAACAGAATTAATCCAGGCTCCCAGATTGGTAAAGAGTGCTGTAAGAATCAAGCTTTATGGAGAAGGTTGGCACTGAATGGTCTGGCATAGATTCTCTAGGGGGAAAAAGAAAGAAAAAAAAAGAAGCAAAAAAGATAAAACTCTTCATTAGCTTTGGATAATCTTTGTGTGTGTATATAAATCTTCACAAATATCATGAAATAAATTGTCAGAAGCTGATTGGCATAACTTTGTAGTACCTACAGAGAAATTCTCAGGGGAGTGTGTTCACCTGATAGGCATGGAGGTAATTCCTCTTTCTCTGTATGTGTTGGGAAATTTACAGCTGCTTGGTGTGTACACTTGTATCTGTAATCTAGAAATAAACTTAAATTGCTGCAGTGTGTAACTAAAAAGACCATCCTAATAGGAACATAATATTTTAGCAATAAAATTAATAATAGCAAGTTGTCACAAACACAAGACAAGAAAGAGTATGCAGTTATTTCGTCTCGCACTTCTTAGTTTCCTGGCTTTGTTGTGAAGGAGAGAGGCTAGCAGGGCCTGATTTTCACTGCTGTGTTTAGCAATACATGGCTGTCATGCTAGTTCCATTAAACACACAGTCACTCATGCGTGCCCAGCGCAGGCACTAATAGCCACTTAACTAAAGTCACTTTTAGCCATAATTTATAGGTAGCCCGCGGGCAGCTCATTAGTTCTCTCTCATTGCTATTTATACACCCAGCAGCTCAGTGAAAGATCTGGGGATTGTTTCTGGCTACCTGGAAGCAGAGCTCGAGCAAGGCGGAGCGAGGCGCTCAGCCGGCGGGTGGCAGCACGGGCTCGGGCTGATGCAGCTGGCAGGAGAGAACTCTCAACGAGCTCGTGATACAAACGGAAACGCTGCGGAAAGCAGAAGGTGATGAGATCTTTCTCTAAGAAAATGTGTATCGAATCTCCGTTTTTAAACTCCGGAGGCCTTTTGACAATTCAACGTCAGACATCTGTTGGAGTTGATGTAAATTTGACCCCACACCGTCAAACATCTCATAGGGTTTGCAACCTCACGCATGCACGCTGTGCTTGAATATACTGATTTAGTTCTCTTGTTTGTAAGATTTTTCAGGAAATAACATTGAACCCAGAATGAAGAATGATATTTTTTTCCCCTAGAAAACAAGAAGAGAAGAGAACACAAAAGTGCCAGTCAGGCTTTAGCTCCCAATCACTTATTCCAGTGCTTAGTACATGATTTTCAAAGGAAAGAAAAGCCTTCACTTGCACAAATGATCTTACAGTACAGAAAATACAGGTTTGCTGAGCCAGCTAGTGGGGAGCAGCATTCAGCAATAGTGTTGTCCACCTCTTGAGTATTTGACAAACAGATTTCTGGAGAATTGTCCCTAAATAGGACATGGGGAGTCCTTTCCTGACAGCTGTGTACTGGAAGCAGATTTGCCACAAGGAGAAGCTGGCCTAGTGCTGTGGACTGTACTGAGTATGCTGCACGGTATGAAGTACCATTAGTTTCTATTCATTCCTACTACAGATCACTACATTATATTGGGGAAAAAAAAAAAAAAGCAAAATTTAATCAAGAGAAATATCTTAAACATTTTGGATAACTTAAAACACCTTTCTTTTGAGGTTTTCTTTCTTCTCTTTCCAACATTAGCTAACAAATCCATCTCAACACAGAGAAAATAGTATTGCCTCATTTGGCAATTTGTTTGGCTGGTTTGTTTTAAAATAATGTATGCATACAAATACATACAGTTGGGCCACTGTAAATTTCAATGCAGCTGAGGAGGAGCAGGGAAATAAAAAAGAGGCTGCCAGGGAGCCTATAGTAATTCCTTGAGTTTCATTCACTTGCTGCTGTTAGAAACTTCCATTCTGACACAGGCATCCTGTTGAAGCAAAGTCTTTCTGGACTCCTCTGAGTGGAAAAACAGAAGTCATGAAGCCTCAGTTTGCCATGCCCACTACCACCACTCCCTGGAAGTCTCCCTCCTGGGCTCTGCCATGCCAATTTTTGTTCCTTCAGGAAGGAGACCTCAGGTTCAGACAGAAAAGTGGCTGCTTCCAGTGATTTTATGGCAGTGTAGATGGATTTCATGAAGCCACAGAGAACCTCCAGATTATAGAGTCACCAAGTTGATGTAATTAGATGAACTGCTGTAAGAATTTACCTTCAGCAACAGCAAGGGAAGTAGGACTTAACAGTAACATTTGGAGATTTTGCTCATTTGTTTGCTTTCAAAGGCAAAAGTTGAGTTTTGACCATGAATCCAGTGTCTAGGATAACATTCTTTGTGCTTGCCAAACACCTAAGTAGAAGCAGTTACCTTAATTAGGAGAAGAAATGGGGTGCATATTGCTGATCATAGCACTTTGGAAATAATCTCCAGGAGTCCTAAGTGCTGAAGTGAAGTAACCATATTCAACGTATTTTATATTTCACAGTCTTCCTCCTCAAACACACAAAGAAATGTTATCTCTGTCTTCACTGGGACAGATTGGCACTTAATCTGACTCACCAGAGTGCAAATCCATTTGTAAATAAAATGAATTCAGACAGCATGCAAGCGTTATTCAGGAGCAATTCAGATCTTTGTTTTTGCCTACAAGGGAATTTTTTCCAAGAGCTATATAAAAAAAATAAAAAAGAGCTAGTGATGTTCCAAGTCCTGATGTTGTCTTTCAGAACCCAAGTAAGGCTTCCCTCCAGCACAGTACAAAACAGATTAGATGTTGGCACAATTTTGCTTAGAGTGTGGAAGAAAGACACTCTCCTGCACTTAGCTAGATGAGAAGGTATCTACTAATACATAATTTGCACCTTCACACTAGGAATAGAAGATCAATTTCCAATCAGTAAAATTTTGAGGATTTGCATAGGTCTGATGCTGGAGTATTTATTCTTCACCTTTCCATTGCTTTTACTTCAGTTCTATCCAAACAGGTAACTCTTGGTTGCCTCTATTCTTGGTAACTTTTGTGGGCAGAGCTCTTGCTAACACTGTTGTACTGAAAAACTGCTGTTAGGAAGGATACCCATGCACTATTTTTGAGAAATCACTTTCTTCCTGTAAGAAATCAAGCTAGTAGAAGACAAGAAGGTTATTTGTGATTTCATCAATTACATTGCAAACTTCAGCAGATACAATGTTTGGGTCAAGGATACACTTGTATCCTTGATTATTAAGAGTCAAGTTAAAGTTCAATCAGCCTTACAGTACCCACTCTTCACCAGTCAACAAATGCAGCCCAGGATTTTGGTGGCAGCTGGGAGACAAACCTGGCTGCAACCCTGAATGCTTCCTTGCCAGCTGACTTGTCTGTTGGCACCAGTGTGCAGCCTTGTGCGAAGGCTAATGCTGGAAATGGATTTACTGTGCTCTGTCATTGCAAAAATATGTAATGGGATAATGGGTTATCAGTCTTCTTCTTCTGTCATCTTTGTCAGGTAGAAGATTGTACTATGTCTGCTGTTGAACTATTGTAAAATGGCATGTGTTATTGATCTAAATATATTACTATGAAGATGTACATTAGACCACTACATCATTCCTACAAAGCTAGAGTTTTGTGTGCTTCTGGCTTTTGGATCCCTTTTCTGTTCTCTATATCACCAGAAGTGAGACACACCACCTCTGGTAAGATCTGCTCTGGACCTTGAGAGCAGTTAAAATACTGCTTTGATTGCAGGGATTGAGAAAAATTTCAGCTAAAAGCTGAGTGATACATGAAGTAATACATTATTGGAATTAATGTTCACATTGTAAAAGCAAAGGACTTCAAGATCCAAGACATACAGTAATGTATGTTCTCCAGTGCGTGTTCCAGTTGCTCTGTTTGCCAGATCTCTCTCATTTATTTGCATCAGTGTAAATCCAGGTAAACAATGTTTTTGGAATTTAGAGTAAAGCAAGATAGAACAGCATCCAACTAAGTGAGTTTTATTAACAGTAGTAGCAGTATAAACACAATTCAGGAGTTATTCATTTCCAGATTCCCACAACTACTGCATGATTTGCACTAGGCATCACTAGACATACAGTCTGATTCAGACTGCCAAAAATGAGAGCACAGATTCCTACTGAATCAATGTATCTCAAAGCCGTTACCTGAAATGCCACCTGAAATTTGATCTAGAAAAGTTCAGTGATAAAGCAGAAAGCAGTCTGAGCCTAATTGGTGAAAAACATGGAAATGCCATCCCTTTATTTGCCTCTTTAAATAAGGCATCCACATTTTGTGCAATATCTCATATACCATTTGTTCAAGAACTGAGAGAACAGGTTTCAGATCTTCCTCTTAGTTTATGTTAAATGAATTCATGATTTAATGCACAGTGTTTCCTTGCTGATTTCTCTCACTGATCAAAATTGCATGTAACTTCTAAGCATTTTATTTATACATATTTATACATATTTTACATACAATATTTGATTTTCATTAAGCTTGATTCATGATTGAATTATTTCATTGTAGTTAGTTTTCCTAGAGTTGGATTTGTTTCATTCAGATTTTAATTGATTCTGAACTTCTGGGTTAATAATGTTCAATAAAAAGACTCAAATTCTACAGAATTGTTTTCTTTTGTGGCTGCAATATATGTTCACCAGCTATGGATGATCGGAAGGAATCTCTGATGATGAACTTGAAAGTCATGATCTTCTTCTGATCTGCTGGTTGCTGGGCACTTGGCTCACATTGTGGTGGGAAACAGGCACCTGCTGTCCTGGCTGTCTGAGCATTGTCCTCATTCACAGATGAAGGAGATTGGTCTTCCAATTTGACCTGAGTCAAATTAAAAAGTGGAACACATTCCTAAGTCGGGGATCCTGTTCTGAAAATATTACCTTCATTTCACTCAGTACTGATAAAATAAGCTCTCCTAAGTCACGCAGATATTTCCTCAAATGTTGTTCCTGCACTAGAACTGCATTTCTACCTGGGGGGAGAGGGGGGTCTAGCAAAGCCTCTCCTTCTTAGCTACATACCTCTGGTGGATGTGCTAAGGTAGCCTGCTGGTGCACTGGAACTGGAACACACCAGGTTCAGACATGCAGGGCTTCTCCATGCAAAGCTATGAGCAACACCAGTCTGGGAAATCAGAGTATCTGAGTTCAATGAGCTTTCCTTCTCTACTCGTGAACACTGAGGTCAAAGATTTAAAACACAAAGAACAACAACAGAGTAATTTAATATGAATAGTTTCGATATAAAACATTATGTTTTATGATGTTTTAATGATTAATGATTAAACAAAATGTTTCATTTCTAACTTGAAAAAATGGAGATTGATCACAGAAGACTTCTGTCAGAAGCAGCAAGTAATAAAGTCAGGAACATTTACCCTCTTTGGGTGATCTGGCAGTAACCTTGGTTGCCTACCTCCCTCTAGCAGTCATGGGAAAGTGAAATGATCTCTTCTTTTCTTTCCATGGGCCTCCTTCTCCGTGGCCTTGAAATGTGGACATGTTCACTGCCTGTCCTTAGAAACATGACTGCCACAAGCTCTGTGCAATGCTGCAGTTTGTGCTGGAGAAGGAGGTTTCCACCTTACCTCTCCTGTCCCTCTGCAGCCCTCGTGCAAGCTGGGGCTGTGTCCCTTCCTCACTGTAAGCAGCAGCAGCAGTGAGTGCTGATGCCAGTCAGTTCAGGGCCAGGCAGGGCAGCTAGACGTGAGGCATGTGCTTTTGCTTTGTAGTCAAAGGGACTTTTTTAATCTTTGTCCAATTGGAAATTATTACTGCTCAAAGAAAGTTTTCTTTTGTTTTAGAAATTTTTGCCTCTTTCAGAAACTCACCAAATCACTATGTGCATCTACACTTTACTTCTTCTAACAATAGAAAGTGGAGAAAATATAAGGTCCTTATCTACAAATAAAATTCAATATAGGGCAATTTCAAATAGAGTGTTAGGCACTTCTGGGCTTACAAATGTATAACCACAAAAAAAAAAGCTGAATAAATATTAAATAAGCTACTGAGCTGCTGATCTCTGTTGCTCCTAAATGTCTGTATTTATGCACTTGCTTTCATTAGAGCTTTCATATTAAAAGGAATGTTGGAGTCAAGAAGGCTCAGGCCCACACTGGTTCATAATTTAGCATGAGTTATCACTTAGCTTCATGAATCAGATGAAACATCATTTGCAAAAACAAGCATCTCAGGGCAAAACTAGAAGTGAGAAATCTCATTCACTTTCCAATAAGATTGTCATGAACTGATCTGCCAGTGCTGGAATCACAGCCACTGAATGCATAAACTGTTTGCTTCTCATATGCAAATATTCTCTTACTTGATCTCAGAGATTAACAGAGGCTTTCTACATGTAGGTTTCCAAGGTCCAAAATTAATGAGAAATTCTGATTAATATTATTGGCTAGATATGACATTTAACACACATTAATGTAATCAATCATTTAGGGCATGTAAGTAAATTATGGTGATTATAACACAAGGATGCATTGCAAAGTTATTTCATACATGGGGGATTTTCAAAGTCCCACATGATGACATTGATATAGTGCTACTACTCTGTTATAATCTTTGTATATTATTTAAGTGTAACAAATACTTCATTCATTGCCTGCCCTAAACTTTGCATTTGGTGACATTCTTGCTGCTGTGTTAATATCAGGTCTATTAAGCTGGACCTCATGGTCCATTACCCTTTCTTTAGGCCTGACCCCATGAAGTTTAAGGGTCTTGAGCACAGTGTGAAAAAGCAAAAGGTTTCACTCTCACCCAAGGAGCTCATTAGGACTTTATAGAAACACAAAAAATACTCACACAGTACCAACATTTGCACTGAGGGATACTCACCAGACAAACAGCCTGGTGTCAGGAGGAGCTCATTGTTCTCTTTTTCCAGGCCTGCACACCAATTTAGCAGGCTAGCTAAAGGGATCGCTCATTTGTAATCCAGCATTTCAGCCTTTGTAGGAGAGATTCATTTGCCAGCATCTTTTAACTTGGCTTCCTTGAAATTCCAGTTCCACTCAGAATGGTACTTTTGAAAGCACTGAAATCCATCGGGTAGGATGGCACTTACAAAACACTATAGTGGCATTTGGAGGCTGTCATTGTTTGTCATTGCTGTTTCAAGGCAAGTAAACAGTAATTCACAGGATGTTCTTAAAAGGCTTTTCTGCAAATCCCTTATTGACTAAGGGCCAGGCTCTGTGTTGCTTACCTGCCTTGAATAGTGCTTCTCCTCTCCTAGATTTCAGCTGAGTTGCTGAAGGAACAGCGCACAACAAAAGATGTGCGAGGCTGTAAGAGTCCAACCCTAACCACTGTAAGAGTAAACTAGTCTCTTGCCATCCATCTGTCTCTCTCCCTGTCTCTACAAAGTTTCAGTATCCTGGAAAAGGCCCCAGGTACTATTTACTATATAACAGCTCACCATGGATTTGGGTTCTGAATAAGACATCTCCCTCTTTTAAGACACAGTGTTGCTAAGGCTTTTGCAGTACTCTGAGCATAACAATGTAGGTAGTGACTCAATTGTATTTTGAAATGATTTTTAAATGGTGGTGTTTTCTTTGAAAGCTGGTGCTCACGGCCTCGGGCAGTTGCAGGCAGCTCACTGGGTGGCAGCCTTTAGCATCTTATTTAGAATGTGCACAGTTTTTTAAAAGAGAGTTATAACAGACTGGCAAACCAAAGGGATTTTTATGTTTCAGGGAAATGGGAAAGTTCTGTAGGTAATTTTGCCTGACAAAGATTGGTTTTAATACTTTGTCATAAGGCATCTTTCCATCAGGAGAACTTATGTAACTTCCTGGTGACTGCCCACATTCAGGGTGTAAAAAAAGGACAATTGGCATTAAGATAACTTACAAATTTGCTGCTGTCCAGAGGTGGGAAGTCAAAGTAAGGAATTGCTGTGTGTACAGAACTGGCATCTAGGTGGATTATTCCTCCTATTTCCTGATGCTGACATACATTATGCTATGAAACCAGTGGAGAAACACTTGTATTTGTTACTCTGTTTTAATATATCGGCAACACACAAGCAGTCCTGCACTACATCTGTGGATCATCACTGTGAGCAAAACTAGTTCTGTTGATCAATTGGATGTTTCCTTCTCTAAAGAGCCACTATGTGAGTTAATTTGGCCCCCATAATGCATAAAATACAAACAAAAAATATGCAGAGAAAGCAACATATCTCTTCAGGTCCTTCAAAGTGGGCTTGGGGGCACTAGCAGGGATGTTGCACATTTGCTGACACATACATTCATAGTCAGCTCTTGGCCAGTGAACGCTGCCTGGAAATCCAGGCATGATTTATTGATGGTCATTGTAAAACATACAAAAACCTGTTTGAGAATCATTGCAAACCAAAATCCTGGGGTCTCCATAGCTACTGATTGGTAACTTGTAGCTGCCATGCCATCTTCATAAAATCACCACCTCCTCCTCACACAGATGACAGCTCTCAGCATTCCCCAGATCCACCCCCAACTGTTTCATCTCAACTCACATTTGCTAAGCCAAAGTATTTAAGATAATTTTGAAAGGAATTACAGGGGGAAGAAAATAACGGGTTAAAGGAGAAATCATGTGTCTCACTGAAAGTTAGAAGAGAGAAGGGAAGCGCTGAGAAAGGTACAGTGAAGTGAGGGGATAGAAGAAGGAAGAAACCACAAGTTGCCTGGACTACAGCCAGCATGAATGGGAAGTTATGAAAACAGTGGCCAACTACAGCTTCACAGCATCTTACACAAGGAGGAAGGCCAAAGAACCAAACGCAGACTTGTCACAGCAATTTCAACATAGCCTTGAACCTCAGCGTGTCCAAAATATCTCCTGTGAGGATGCATTTTCATGCAATATCATGGAGTTTATGTTGCACAGCTTTTCACAGCAGATTATGTTAAGTTGGTATTTCTGATAGTTGGATTGGGGAAGATGCAGAGCATGTACACAATCTATTTTGGCATCTCTGCTTTGAGGTTGCAGGGGAAGAGGGCATGGTGAGGAGCAGCACTTTTAGCAAGCACTGCTACTTCTGCAGTGAGTGTCAGGCTGCGGTGTAGGATTTGGCTTTTGGCCTCCAAATATATTTAATCAAAAATATAGTCACACCACTATAACCACAAAGGCTCCTTGAGCTATCACATCAATAACATCAGATTTTCACTTCGTTCTCTCAGAAGTGGTGCAAACAAACAAATGTAGAAGCTGTTCTTTCAGCTGTTGTTTCTTTTAATTACAATGCAGAAATAAAGCTAGGTCAGCAGTTAATTGAACTGAGTCTAGTTAAAGTCATTGCTCTTCAGCAGCAAAATTATATGGCTTGAAGGTTCACTGTATAAAACATAGCATAAAAATCACTCGCAGGTCATTGACAATTTTATGTTTCCTGTATGGATTCTTTTGTCATTCTTGGACACACAGAGGCTGGGCATTGTTCTATCAACAGTTTTCAGAGTAGCATTTTTACATCTGATTTGATTGTTACTCACAGTAAGCCACACCTTTACCCCAAGTTCTGTTGTGATCATCAGAATTCACTCTGAGACAACCATAGACGAGCCCTTTGTGAGTCAGAAGCTACAAACAAGTACTTGGTAAAACAAAACTACCAAGAACATATTAAAATCTTAGAGAACAGGACCTCCACTGCTGTTTTCAGGGTCCATGCTCTGAGAGTACTGCTGAACTTCAAAGTTTTCTTCAAACTTACTTGAAATAGAAATCAAGGTTTCTAAGCGCTATCACTCCACAGTCAGAACCTACCTAGGGATAAATAAGACTCATTTTTCTATCTGCATATACAGCTCATAGCACAGTGGACCTTGTGTGGGTGACCTCTGGACTTTAATTATATTAGATTATAATTATATTAATATAGACTTTATATTATAGACTTTACTTATGTAATATAAACTTTAATTATATTACAGATAATAATGTAAACATAATATATTAAGTATAATATAGTAACAGTAATTATGAAAATGAATGGGGCAACTAGAATAGGTGTAATATAAATTAGGGCATTTCAGTGTTACCTTTATAAAAAATAAACAGCATGCACAGAACCAAGAAAGGATCATATGTGAAAATGAATGAAATTCCATACAATGGTAGAAAAACATTTGGTAATCAAAGACACGAGATGAGCATTGAAAGAGTAGTAGGCAACTTAAAGGAGAAAAAAAAAAAAGTGGTATCAAATGGCAAAAAATCATAATGGCGTGTTTAACTAATGCCAAAGGAAAGGATGATAGCATCACATCTGAAAAGAAGGAGAGATTTATTGCATGAAGCAAAAGAGGGTTGGCAGAGGCTCTAATAAGGGCAGATGATGCTAGGATATTAAGAATGTTTCTTCAAGCAGAGATAAGAAAGCGTGCTGAAGCATGGGCACAGCTCTGCTTTCTACGAAAATACCAAGGAGGTGACTGGACTTTGAATAAAAGCAGAAAACCCTTTTTGTAAGATACCAAGACAATAGTAGGAAAAGCTCCACATTGTCAATAGCTGATAAGCTATTGCCTGCAACTGTGAAAGAGAAGATCCTGTCATATGATCATCAATATTCTATTCCAAGTTGCTTGAAAGAATAAAAAATGGCCTTTCTACTGAGGATGACATGAGGACAGCCAGCAAACATCATATCCATAAACCCTGCAAGGAGTCTATCTGATGAGCAGTTCTGACCTTTTGCACACCCAACTGGAATAATAACTTGGGATATTATTATTTGCCCCAAGTGAAATTTCAAGCATATGTTGCCTCTGAAACAAGGAGATGATTTTACTGAAATGTTTCATTTTGATGACAGTGATTCTGTCATACGAGTTAGCATCTGAATGCCTTTAGAAACCAATTGTCTTTACTAGCAAAACTTGTTTTCAGTTTTGTTAATTAACTTATTTTAATATTTTCAAATGAGTATTTTTCAACTCTAGCCATTTTGTTAGAAAGTGTTTATATAGCTGTACTTTAATACTGAAAACTGAATGATTCTTACATGGCACCACTGAGATGTTCATCCTTCTGCAGAGTAAAAAAAATAAAGATAATTAAATCATGTGAGTGTGTGTGAAAGAAAGAATAGATGAAGTAATTGTATACAGAGGTAGGTGCTATGCAAACACCTGGCTAGATTACAATCTACTTTAATTGAGTAATTGATCACATCCTTCTGAATTCTATTTTAATCAGCTGGAAACAGAGGTTAAATAGGGGTTACTGGGCACAGTGATGTGCTTTTAGATAGGCAAAGCAGAATCAGAGTTTGTATGCATAGGACAGACTTACAAAGAGAGATAACTTATGTAACACACAGTAAACATTGCAAAAGGCTGTTTGCTGGCAATTACATTTCTTTGTAACATGAGGGTGTTTGCTAAGTAACTTCTCCCTGTTGACCTCAAGTCTCAGTTAACTAATCTCCACTGTAGTACATGCAATCCAGGTATAAATTGTTATATTTAACAAAAATAAACAAGCCAACAGAAAACAAAACCAACACAAACCCAGAAACTTAAATTCTTTCAGTAATTATTTGGAAAGATAATTGGGAAACGTATGAAAGGTATACACTAGACAGCACGGAAATATAAAGGGAAAATGGTGTTTAACTAATGTAATTAGCTTCTTCATGGGAAAGTCAATGAAAACTGACAGGTGTGAAGTAGGAGACATCCTAGGTTGACTACAAAGAGGTTTTTTAATTTAGCATCACATAAAAGATTGATATGTAACATCATCAAATATGGTATTGATGGTGACATTTTACACTGGGGAAAAATGGTTCCTTAAATGAAATAAGAGAGCAATATTAAGTGGATATAAATTGAAGGACATCATAGGAATTATAATTAGGTACAGAATATTTGCTGTAAGTTATAAACAGTCTGTAACAGACATGCATTTGTATAATGTAAGGAAAATTAATAAGGCTTGATTTATTGAAGAGAAAGAAAATAAATGGTTGAAAGTGTTGGAAAATAAAGATATTTTAGAGTAACTGTCAAAATTTATTCTCCTATTTCTGCAAAAATAAACAGAAAATATTTTTTGAGTAATAGCAGAAATTCAACGCTGCTTGTCACTTGTGAAAATTAGGAAAGTAAATAGCTTTTTTGCTGTTTCTGTGGAGAGGAAAATGTAACTAAATATCTTCAGCTTTGCATGTTGATTTGGCATCACGCTGAAAGCAGACTTTTGAATACTAAAGTCGTTGAGTGCAGGTAATAACAGAGTGCATCTCACAGCCTTGCACACTGATTCTACGAATCCCATCAGCCTTAAGATATACAAGGTATAACAGTAATCTTTAATGACACCTTAACAGTATTGACACATGCTTGAAATGATGTTTCGTATCAGGAGAAAGTCATGAATATATCAAGACAAAAGCACTGTTTCAATTTTAAAAGAAATAGTCTTAAAATAAATTATGATCTTTGTACTAGTTTTGGCTTACGATTTTCCCAGAGAAATACCCAAACTGGGTAGGATCCAAAGCAAAGATGAGACAGAACTTTAACTTTTTAGATTTGACTTCATAAAACCTGTGTGCAGCCATGTGGTTAGTACGGAAAATACTGACATTGGTTTGTGATGCTTAGAAAGTAGTTAATTTCCAAAGAGAGTACCCTCGTGCTGACTGCAGTCATTCTAGCTGTGGTTAGTTTCATAGCTAGAATTTTAACCCTATGCTTTCAGCCAGATCCTTATCAAACCTAACCTTCAAAGTGTAGAGAAGGCCCCACTGTCTACAGAAGTAATCTACCAAACTTCTTGTCAGCCTTAGGGCAACTACCAAACCTGTATTTTCAAGAGCTACTAAATGCTTTAAGTGATCTGCACTGTTCTATGGCCCCTGCCCATGGCCAACCCTCATGGCACAAGTTGTGTCCAAGTGCCTGCCCCATGCCATAGGCTTCTTTGGGAGCCACGTTCAGTTTTAGCTTTGTCTTAATCTCTAAAGTTCTGCTTCGTTTGGCAGAATTTGAGTGTGTACAATGGATGGACAACCTTAAGTTTAAATACAATTACTAAAGCCACTCTGAGCCAAAATACATTCAGTAGCAAAGATTATATCCTCTTTTTTTTTCTTTTTTCTTTTCTTTTTTTTTTAATGCTCTAGTCAAGAATATTGCCTTTTTTTTTTCCTTTTTTTTTTTCCCCCCCTTTTTTCTTTTTTTATTTAAATGTTTTAGTCAAGAATATAGCTAGGTAGCCTTAGGTTGGTGCAAAATTTAGAAGTGATCCTACAGGAGAACATGCAGAGTCACCCCCAGGTCACAAAATAAAGTTTTCCCTAATGCCATCTTTACTGCTCACATAACACTTTTTTTTTTCACTGGGCTGAGTATAAGAGACATGGACAGTGACACATTAGATCAAAAAAGATTTTGGTGTATTAGTTGTATTTTGCTATCTGCAAAGACAGGATCCCAAAATTTTTACCCAGAAGATACTTAAATACAGAAAGACTGCAGATCCTGGTCATACCCCAGTCCAAGGATCCCTAAGTTAGGGCTGTAGATGTTCTCCAAAAAGATCTAGGAGGAGCCTTTCTTCACCACGCTCTCTCCAAAAGTCCACACAGTAAGGTGTGTTACATGGAATAGTCCCAATTGCTAAAAACTAGTTTGATCTTGCAACATAGTTTACATAGACATGTTATTAAGAACTGTTCTTGTATCATAGAATAGACTCATTGGATAATTCAAGCTGGGAAGAACCATATGAGGACTTCAGTCCAATCTCCTGCTCAAAGCTGGGTCACCTCTGAGCAAAGATCAGGTAGTTCAGGGCTTTATTCAGTTGGGTCCTCAACCTCTGCAAGGATGGAGCCTGCACAGCATCTCTGGATAATCTCTCCCAGTGCCTGACTGCCTTTGTGGGCAGAAAGTTCACCCTTATATGCAGTCGGAATGCCTCATGTCAATTTAAGCCTTGCCTCCTGCTCTCTCACCATGAAGGACATCTCCTCCACGTTCTGCTGAACTCACTCCAGGTTGTCACTCCCTTCTAGCACTGCTGTGTCCAAAATTGGATACAGTATCTAGTACTGACAAATGAGGAATAATTCCTTCCCCCAATCTAAAGGCTGTGTTCCTGCTGCTGGCTGTCCCCGCTGACAGGGCACATGGCTGGCCTTTACCTGGCTGCCCACTGGGCCCCAAGAGCAGTCACCACAAAACTATTCCCAGCTGATCCCCTATCTGGGTTGCTGCAGGGGACTGGTGCCCTGGGGCAGCACTGGGCACTTGTCCTCTCTGAATCTCATGTGGTTCCTTTAGTTCCTGTCATTCCCCAGCTTGTCCATTTGGCCTTTCCTGAGGATGGATGCGACAGTTGTCTTTTTCTAGTTGTTAGGGACTTCTAAGTCTGTAGGACCTTTCAGAGGGGATAGATAATAGAGAATCATGTTTTATACATAAGGACACAGTTAAACGCAATTTGTTCCTATTTGCTATAGGAAAAAAAATGTTATCACAATGTTAGAAAGATATCGCTTTGTTCAGACACCTCAAATGCAGAGAGTGAAATTGTGGCTCCCTGGAAGCCTATGGCACAGCTCATTCTGTGTGTGAAGAGAAATGTAACAGCATTAATAGTTCTGTTAGGAATTGAGGTTTCCTCGCTCTGAAGTGTCTCAGTAAAATGAAGCTGTTTTTGTCAAAGCAGTCAAAAGAGACTTTTATTTTTTGGAAATATAGCTGTGTTTGCTATGAGTGCAACTGAAAGCCCCTTGACATTCATGGAAAGACCACAGTTTTTTAGATCAGATATTTAATATGCAAATTTTTGTAATTAATTAGCCATGTTATTGGAGGGAAAAATCCATAATCTGCAGGCAGCTTCCATCTGCCCTCCCATTATGAGGGCTAGTGCTGCTCTAACTCTGTTTGCTTTTTATCTCTGATATTTTGCATTAATTAACTGCAAGAGCAGATGAAATTCTTGGGAGAGATTAACTTTAAATTGATGCAACTTGTCATTTTTTCTAACTAATCTTAACAAACCACGCAGATTTTACTGCTGCAGGAATGCTTGAGCTCTGAACATTTATTTTACTTTGTTTAACTCCCCAAGTTACTTTATCTGAAATTGTCTTCCTACCTGGCAATCAAAGAAATGGTGTGTTCCTGTAGGGATTAAGTCAGGAAGCAGTTTTTAACAACAACAAATTGAAACGTTTACACAAGGAAGTGTTGCTTTTATAAGTGATGGGAAACTTCAAATTTGATTACAAGCAACCTTTGGCTTCCTATCTGTTCAACAATAGGCCATGTTGTTAAGGGCAATTTCCATGCACAGCATGTGGGTCCCATTTTTTCATCCTTAGACATGGTTGTTTACTGTTCAGAACTGTTTATGCATTTTAATCAGGCTTATTCAGCAGCCCTTAATAAATCACTACCAACTGAATGTACCAAAACAAGAACTATTACACAGGATTTGTCCCCCTCACGCAGCATTTGCCGCCCTTAGGTTCCACTGGATATAAAAATAAAGAGTCAATGGGTAATTGAGTCAAAAGAATAAGTATTAGACATATGATTTTAGTGCCTTTTGCTGAGCCGTTGCCTCCAGCAACTTCCGTTAGCTCCAGGAGCCTGCCTTTAAATTCAGCCCAGGCCAGAATGACTTAACAATTGGAACCTGCCTTCAGCTCATGGCACTGAAAGTCTTTTTGATGGGATGAAGCTGACAGCCCAGTTCCTGCCTGGCAGACGTTCACATGAGACAAGACTGAATTCATATAGATAAGTGCTTCAACATTCAGGTATCTGAGGCGCTGGGAACAGTGGAGAGAGCGCTGTGGGTGAGAGGTTGGTATACACAAAGAAATGTGTCATTGCTGTTCTTTGTCTTAGTAGCAACCAAATATATTTCTGTTCCGTAGTCTGGTGAATAAAAAATGTTCAGAGGAATTTTAATAAATTGACAGTGTTCTGTGATAGCTCTCAATCCTTTTAAAAAATTTCAGAAATAAAGCTACTTGATTTTAAATAAAAGAGCATTTAGTCTTACAGATTTTTCCAATGCTGATTTACTGGATTACTTCACACGAAAAAGAGGAGAGTTTTACAGGCCTATAGATTATGCACAGCAAAGATGGCATGGTGCCCTGTGCACATCAAAGAGTTATGCCTGAGGAAACAAAAAAGGTAAAACAGAACAACAAAAAGGATTTCTAACACACAGACTGTCTCAGAAACTACTACTGAAATGCAATATATCATTCTGGAGATTATTTAGTAGGGCCCTTGCCTCTCTCTGTCAATTTGCCCTACTTAAGCAAAGGGGAGAAATTAGAGTGGCTAGATTTGAGCCCTATTATCTTTGTCTGAAGAAATCTTTTTTTTCATTTGGGTCAGTGTGCTTGGTCAGGCTGCCTAGTCCCTACACTGCTTATAGCAATACAAGCTTTGTCTAGCAGTTCTGCAACATTCACACTTACTCTCCTGCTGGACCAGAACCCCCAGGCAGCTTCATAGTCCTTCTCTTTTGCCCTCACCCCCAAATTGTCCATGAAACAAGCACTTACGCTTGTTTCTGAAGAAGCAGGATGCTGGGGAGAGTTGTTTCAGTCTGCTATTGTTTACCTTGATAAAGAAGAGTTCTTTTGTGAGGAGAACTGCTACAATACAGCAAAATTCTGATAGCTACGTAGTGAGTTTTCCTACCAGAAATTATAAGGCCCAGTTCTCCAAAAGTTTAACTAATATGACAATTGTCTTAACTTCACTGGTGCTCAGCTACTATGATTGGCATGACATGGAGCCCCTCAGCCAGTTGGATCAGGGAGGCTCAAACCTGCAGGAACACCAAAGTGAAATACTGCGGTATTCTTCAAGGTTCAGCAGAACCTTGGTTAGACTGACACAAAAGATGGTCCCCAAATTGTGCAGTTACTAATACCAAAATGGAAATTGTGCCATTCTTCTTTGTTACTAAGCAATAAGTAGGTAACCCACTGTTTTTTGTACATCATTTACAAAGCATGTCCAGCTCAGACCAATTGAACTCAATAATCCTTATGGGTCCCTTCCAACTTGAGATATAGACCATGATTCTACGACTCATATTCTTCTCTTTGCTGTGAGATTAGGTATCTTTTCTACATTATTCTGGTAACAAATTTGCTTCTCTCAGTAAAAAAAAAAAAAAAGAAAAAAAAGAGAGAATGGTAAAGAGAAACAGCCCAGCAGTTCTCATGCAATGGTACCTTGAATGAAACTTTTGCTTCACTAACGGACAATAAAATTGCTTTGCAAATGTTTGATTGAGACCTTGCTGTCAACATTTTCCTTCTTTCACAACCGCAGAAACTATATGGTGCTTTTCTCCACCTTGAAACTTCATTATGTGACCTAACACTTCTGTTAGAAAGTGCCAGAATCATTCCAGTCAGCCACATGGGACCTCACCAAACCATGAACCTTCAGTTCTGAGGGTGAAACACTTCTGAATGCAGCAGACCATGTTCATACACTCCGCTGCATTATGTTACAAACTTTAAAAGAGACTGATGATGTCAATGAAACCAAGAGGTAAATGTACATACAACATTAATTCTCTGTCATTTCTGTGTTAACAATCACTTCTAACATTAAAGGAACAATGTTTAAAAAAATTACTGAAATTGTCCTTTTCAAAGCAAGCATGAAGAGGGTGCACACTTCCTACATTATCTTCCATTAAGACACATCTTAATATTCCTTTTTCAGAAGCATTCTCTCTTCTTATTATGGTTAATCCGATATTGGAAACCATTCACTGAAATGATTACACAAATCTCGAACTGCACCACTTTCCTAAGTTGTCAAAGGTACACAGCAGAAGTTGTATGAAATACCTAAGGCGCTCAGAAACACTCTGCTTTTCATATCACCAGATACATGAAGTATCAACACTGCTGTGTGGAGAGCAAATCACACCCAGGTGTAGAAGATGATGCTGGACAGACTATTGGATAAGCTCTGTATTTTACATCAGCAGAGGTGTAAATACAATTTATTCTCAGGAATACAACTTGTCTTTCAAGAACTCAACGTATATTTTATATACTTCCTTTTGGATCCTTTGTATCAGACTGGGGCAGTAGATCCTGCTAATGTCTAATTTAATGTGAATTACAAGTTCTACTATATACGCTATCTTTCATGTACTCTATTTTACTCCTGGTATGTCACAAAGCTGAAAAGAAAAATAATCTAAACTGTGAAAATGAAATTTCCAATTAAAATCCTTTAGGACTGCAGTTTTCCATGTCTGGATTCTGCAAGGAGAAGCATAGCTATAAAGTTTTGATCATAACCTTATAACTAGCTCTCAGCATGAACTAAAATCATGCATGGAAGTCAGGGTGCATGCTGCAGTAAGAATTGGTGCACATCTGCAACATAGCTTGACAGGGAATCAGTTCCTTTTTCACACTTCAGCATTTTACTTCTGTGTGTTTTTTTGCAGCTTGCTGAGATCTAATGGCAAGACAGATTTGACGGAAATGACTTCAGTCATTTGAAACTGAGCTCTTGAAGCTTTTTATGGAATTGGATTGAAAGAATGCTAATTCCATCTGTGTTTGTTAAGAATGATGGTGATTCCTGAGCACAGCAGAGTTTCCTGGTGAACAGTTAAGTTCAGCTGGGATTGCTGTGAAATGCTTTAGCTAAATCTAGACTTCTCAAAGGCCTGACTAACCTGGCAAAGTTTATATTGCTTTCAGGATATCAGGGCTGTAAAAAAAAAACACAGCAGGAGGTAGGAAGAGAAGCAAGTGTCAGGGAGAACTGCCTCCTCAGAGATGAAAACGGCAGCAACAGGGTGCCCCAAATCTTGTAATGTTGTGGGCTGGATGCCAGTTCTGCTCCTCCCTTGAAAAGCAGCCCTGGCTGGCAAGATCTGGAATCCTTGCAAGTGGCGTGTGTGGGCAGCTAGAGAGGAAGCCATGCAGAATGCCAGCCCACCCAGGCTCTCTTCTAGGCTGCCCCTCACTGCTGCACACACAGCAAGACGGCAGCGGAATTTCTTAGTTCGTTTTCTGAGCACTGTCTGTGCCTCCAAATGTGCTGAAAATACTATATGACAAATGGAGAAAATGATGGCCTGTGATAGGACCAGAGCGTGCAAACAGAAGTTTCCTCTCTTTCTTCACCCTGACTTCTGCTGTGTGTGGGACAGCACATCAGCATGCGGTGCCGGTGATACTTCTCCAGCAAAGCCTGGACAGTGCAGATCACAGCAGCATTTTTCAGTGTGAGATGTGCTGAAGAGGTCAGCTTCTGCCAGGTTAATGCTTCAAATCATGCAGTTGCCACACTCTGCATTTGAAATGTGTCCTAAGCTTCATTTTAGAAAATGCAGCAGGTGTAAATCAGAACAGTTTAGATTATGTAGAAATAAACTCAAGGTCATAAACTCTTCCTGCAGAGTTCCTGTGCCTGCTCTACTTCTGTCCCCACTCTTCTGCAGTGTATCCAGGCTGGAGTTCTCCAGAGTGATTTGCACCCAGGTTAGCAAAACAGGACACTGAGAGGCTATCCCAGTCCAGGATATTCAGCCTACCCAAATACCATTATCACTGAAATGTCAGTGGAGTGATTTTTGAACAGGGAGGGGAAATTCAGAGTAATGGCTAAAAGCTGATAGCAGCTCTGCACTGATATCACAGCCTAGCCTGTGCCTGGCAAGCCTGATACTATTTTGCAGAATGCACTTTTCTGTACTGATGTCTACCATGCTTAGGTTAGACAAAACAATATGGGACATCTATTTCTAAGCGTGGAAAATACATCTCACTTACAAAACGGCAGATAATTATGTTATGAGAAGTGAATTCTGATCTTTATGCCCAAGGCATTTAGTAAGAATTTCAGGATCAATCCCAGGAAGCCTGTGTATTCTCTTGCAGGCTTCACACTTCCTCTGGCTGGAATATGTCACTCCAAAGCTTGCAAGCAGAAAAGTAGAGAGCATATGGCAGTATTTTTACTGGAAAAGCTAAGTTGGAAATCGTTAATAACTGGTTTAAAATAGATGTCTCTAAAGTGGCATATAAGGAATCCAGTAAAATTACGACTGCGTAGAGCTGCCTTTGGCATGCCCAAGCAAACAGAGCATTAGAATTACCTCATCTCTGTCTCCTGCAAGCGTGTGTCTGTTTCTGTATCAAGATCCCTGTTCTTGGCTATACGGAATGAAATGGCACTAATACAATCACAGTATCTCAGGCTGCCAAGGAGGAACATTGAAAACATAGAGGCAGACGGCTCGCACCACATGAAGTCTTCAAACCTACAAGTAGCAGGTGTGCTAAAGTTTCTGTGTATCTGAATTTAATAGAATGTAAAGAACACCTGAATGACTTATTTCTCTTCTTAAATCGGCCTCAGACATTTTATCCACTCTGGCTGTAGGCGCATTTCAGAAAACTCAGTCATAAAAGAGCATAAAAGAGCAGTGTGAGTTTGACTCAGAGTAGGTAGGACTTTCCCTATTTGCATGATTCTTTTGAATTCCAAGGCTTCACAGCTGCTACTGTCACAAGGTCCTGGAAAGTGCATCTTCTCCTGAGATAACCATGTTGCTTGTTTACAACATAGTTTAAGTAGTAAAATAAAAGAGCATCCTTTGAGTACCTTGGAGTAACTCGCTGGCACTGAAACCTATGCCTCAGCAGCTTAAGCCTTCAGCAAGTGTCTTAGCCAAGAACATTCTCCTTGTTAAATAAGGCTTGCAAGAAAATTAAATCTATGTAAATATGACAAAAAAAAAAAAAAAGAAAAAAAAAAAAAAAGTGAATGTTGACTGAATCTGGTAGAGTGTAAAATAAGGAAATGAATAAAGAATTGTTTCTTTGGATTTTGTGGTTGATTGCTGCAGCTTATTGACTAGTCATATACTTGGCAGTTTTAGAAGCAAGTCAAACATGCCAGCAAACCAGTAAGAAATTACTGGAAAGAAAGTTGAAAGGAGCATCTGACTGCTAATATACATGCATCCAGTTAAGCGACTGAAAGGACAGTATGAACTAAAGCTCAGCTTAACTTGAGTTGGGGCTGAGAAGGAGATGCAAGGGAGAAACTCCCTGGCTCAAGGCTGGAAATGTCACCTGAGAAAGGGCAGAAAAAATATAATGGGGGACACTTTGATTTGGTTGCATGGACTTTGTGCTCAATACATTAAATACTATGCCTTGGCTGTACCCTGGATTTACAGTGAGAAAGGCATAACAGAGTGCTGGGCATTTCATGCATGTTCATATCCGTAAGCTCTGCAACCTGAGAAGTGTATCTTAACATTTTCCAGCCTCCTCAAAACAAGCCAGACTATCCAGTTAAGGAAAACTTCTGATTGAATCTGGTTAAAGCAAAAGTAATTTAATAGATTGGCAAAATTCAAATAGCCTAAATACCTTCCAAATTTGCTGGACCGAATGAAGAGAAATGAGAATACCACCTCTACTTGCTGAATGTATCCAGGTAAAAAGCACGCACTTTCCAGCTCCCTGGCAAAGGATCTCCTTGTCACAGATATCCAGGCTGTATTCACTGAAAAGGACCTCGATTTAAGGATACCACCTTTTTTTTACACCCATATTAGTTCAGGTTTGAATGAGTAATCTGTACTTTTTTGCACTGATCTCTCCAGCTTTGGACAGATAATAGCTCTTGGGCCTGACTGTACCTTTTTCTCGCATACCCTGAGGACACAGAGAATTCATAACTGCTGCTCAGCAGGGCTACAGAGCTGTGCCCCAGGGCAAAATGCTCAGAGGCTTCTCTCGTTTAAGGAGTTAATTCAGCCAGTTCTATGCTACCACCCTTACTTAAGCTATCTCAGCTGGTTTTACCTCTCCCTTGGGAATCTCTTGAAAAAATAATTTTTTATTTGACTGTATTATTTGCAACTTGGAAGGGCCCTTTCAGCATTCTGTGGCCCTGCCTGTGGTGGTGGGGGTTGGAGATTCATAATCCTTGAGGTCCCTTCTAACACGGGCCATTCTGTGATTCTGTGATTCTGTGATTCTGTGATACAGCTGTGGAACCAGAATAAGAGACGGGAGAGAAGGGAACTGCTTAAATTCATCACAATGACTCAGTTGCACCTTGGAACTAGACAAAACCTGACATGAATTATTAACTGATTGTGTGGCAATTGATCACTCCCTTCCACTAAGCAGAGCTGTTGTCAAATTCTACAAGTGTTGTCCTTCTATTTCACGGAAATGTGCAGTGTTAATCAGGCCAAACTACACAGCTGAGATTAACACAACAGTAGTCACTTTGGCATGAGAAATTGCTTCAGAAGAAACCAAATCCTGAGCCCATCACTGAAGTCTTCTGTCATTAACAACCATCTTTTGCTTGGTGAATACCTTTTATTCTTGCAGCACAGCTGGATGGACTAACTGCGCTTTCCCAAGTGCTGAGTTATGGTTCCCAGTGTCTCAGGCCCTTGGGAACTCTGTGAGAATTTGGTCAGTGAAAGGAAAGACAGAAAAAATCCTTAACTGTGAATAAATTTATGAGACGTAATTAACACAGCAGCTACTTGAAAAGTTCGAAAACAGGTGCTTTCCTGCGAGGACTTGATTCTTTCTCTTAGGAACATGGTAAATACATATCCCTGTATCTTAATATTACAATGTTACATATTTGCTTTGAATATGCTGTTGGCTGCACTGGGCTAGATTCTGTCCTTTTCTATAGCAAGAGGCAACTCCAGTCTCAAAGTACACACAGGTAAAGTACTTGCATTAATATCCAGACCTCACAAAGACGATGACCTTCAGATCTGCAAATGTAAGTGCTTAAGCTTGAGCTGAGAACATTCACAACAAGGGAACTATATGTGTTTTTTGTTCTTATTCTTCCTCATACTTACTGCCACTGCTGAAGACAGAAGATGATACTCCATGCACCTCTGGCATGGAGCAACTCTATCATGTTCATCACAGATACCGCTGTCATGGTGCTGATGGAGGAAATGCTCAAATTCTGGCAGGACCAATCTACCCAAGGACATGAGGGGAGGCCTGGGCTGAGTGATGAATTCACAACTCACAAGTTATCACCTGGCATCACAGTAGTTCAATCTGTGATTGAATCTGTCAATGATAGAATAATAGAATTGTTCTAGATGGGACTCTTACAGGTCAGCTAGTCCAACTCCACTTCAGTGAACAAGGACACTCACAGCTAGATCACGTTGCTCAGAGCAATGTTCAGCTTGACCTTGAATGTCTCAAGGGATGGGGCATCCATCACTTCCTGGGGCAACCTGTTCCCATGCCTAACCACCGTTATTGTAAAAAACTTCTTCCTTATATCCAATCTAAACCTCCCCTCTTTTAGTTTGAAACTCTTGTCCTATCACAACAGACCCTGCTAAAGAGTCTGTCCCTAACTTTCATATAGCCTCCCCTTTTAGCTACTGAAAGGCTGTTATTAGGTCTCCCCAGAACCTTCTCTCTCAGCGTGTCCTCGTAAGGGAGGTGTTCCATCTCTCAAATCACTTCTCTGGCCCTCCTCTGGGCATGATGCAACAGGTCCACATCCCTCCCATATTGAGAATGCCACATCTGGACACAGCACTGAAGGTGATGCGTCACCAGAGTTGAACCATCCTTCCCATCTGATGTCTAAAGATAGAGTTCCACTTCTCCATCTGGCTGCAGCCACCATAACCACCCTGTTACAATGTACAAGGCTACTGCTATACAATAACAAGGGACAGATCTGCTTCAGAAGGTTCTGCAGAGAATATCCCTGAGATGAAGCGAGTTAGCACCTGCTTGAAATAAAAGGATTTCTCTGCAAAAGAGGAAGACAACTCCAAGCCTTTGGGAACAGCATCCAATTTTGACTTCCCACATGTGTGTTTTCACTGGAAAATGATACATCTCTGCCATGTTACATGTTTTTTAGGTAAATAAATAAGAGGAAGATACATAAGTAGAAACAGAGCTATTCCTGCCAAAAGATGTTTATGCCTACAGAAACCATCGTCCCACATCTTCGGGAAAATATGATTAACAGCATTGTGCTGATCTTAATCAGATTTATTGAGACAAATGTTAAAAATCCAGCGGGGAGGGGGCGGGGGGGGGCATTAAAAATATATTGAAAAAGCAAATCGAAATACCCAGAGGGAGTGAGCTAATGACCGTCTTCCTATTACCTCATGAGATCAGGAGGTCGGCCGATCCGGCCGCAGCGCTGCGGTCAGCACCGCGGCCACCTTCCCCCGCCCGAGCCCGGGGCCGCGCTCCCCCCTGTCCCCTCGGCACAGGTTGGCCGGCAGCCGCGGGCCCGCCGCCATGTCGGGACGCCGGGGGCGCCCTGAGGGGTGACATGGCGGCGGGTAGCAGGGGGCAGCCACCCCCGCGCGAGGACGCGGCCGCACCGCTCCCCGCCCTGCCCCCCTTCCCGAGGGGCTGCCGGGCCGGGCGGCATTGTTGGCCGCGTCCATCACTCCCCGGCCCGGCTGACATAATGAATGCGCTTGGACACACCTTCCAGCCCGGCGGAGAGGCGCGGCGTGCCTCCCCCGAGCGCTCCGCTCACCGCAGCCCTCCCGGCCCCGCAGCCCGGCTCCCCGTCCCAGCCCAGTGAGGGGCCGCGGCGGCCGGGCCGGGCCGGGCCGGGCGGCCCTCGCTATGCTGCCCAGTGCGCTGTACTGGGACCTGGTGGGCTCCTCGGCGCTCCTCAACCTGCCGGCGGCGCCGGGCTTCGGCAGCCTGGGCAAAAGTTTCCTCATCGAGAACTTGCTGCGGGCCGGCGCGCCGCAGAGCCCTGCCCAGCTCCGTCCCCTCCCCGCCAGCCCCGTCCCCCTCAAGCTGTGCCCCGCGGCGGAACAAATCAGCCCCTCGGGGGGTCCCTATCCGACCAGATGGGCTTTCCAAGTGCTTAACCCCTCGGCGGCGGACGGCGGCCGCCTGCCAGCGCGGGCTCCGGCGGCGGACAGAGGCGGCGTCTTCCCGCCGGCGGCCACAGGTGAGCGCAGGGACGGGGAAGCGGGCGGGGCGGCCGGGCCGCGGGCAGGCTCTCGCCATCCGCGGCTTTGAACTTCGAGGAGCCGCGCACCTGCGGATGGAGCGAGCGCGGCGGAGCGTCGCTGCTGGCCGTGGGGATGGCTCGAATTGCTTTTTTCGCAGCTCCGTACGGCCCGAAGCGGTCCGAGAGCCCCGCGCTCGGTGGCGGGGAAGCCGAGCGGCACTGCCGCCCTCAGAGCGGGCTGACGCGATGTTTCGGAGCCAAGTTTATTTCCTAATGCGCCGCGTGTGTTTTGCCTGAACGGAACCGCTGTAAAGCATATTTAGGAGTGAGCGTTTCTGTCAGTCGTTGAGCCGGTTGGGGCTGGATTACAAAATCCCTAAAATTCAGCCATGGATGTGCCCTTTATGTTCGAATGTATCAATTTATTTCAGCGTTCTGTGGTGTGTTTGGAATTTTGATATGTGATCATTCGGTCTTAAATGTGCCTAAAATAAGACAGACGGAAGCCTGACTGTTGAGCTGAGGATTTCAGGTGTGAAACGAGTGGCTCCCTGTAGAACCGGAGTTGTTAAAAATTATTTTCTTTTCCAAGTGTACTTTTATTTTAATTAAATCCTACAAAGCGTTCTGCAAAATCCAAAACATTTTTTGTGCCTTTAGCATTTCCGGGCCTTGGTGATGTGAGCGTGTCTTAAGCATTTCAGTTATTGAAACGTATATTTGTGTTTCCCAAGACAGGATAGAGGACAAACCCCATCTCTCTGCAATTAGCTGCACATTCCTTTTCTTTATTCTTATTTATTTATTTATTTTTAAGTTGTAGAGCCAGTGCTGCTTTTCTATGTACAAAGCACACATAGAAGTAGGACAGCAGATCCCCCAGCACACTCACACGTTACTTAATGTTGAATTTTTCAAGTGCTTGCTTCCAGAGTTTGTTTGCTTTCATCGACCTACATGGGTACCTGTGAACTTAGCAAAGTGCAGCATGGTCGAGCCTTCCTAGTAATGACCCTATATTTTTTACTAGCCCATAACTAGTTTCATAGGGAACTTTGGGGAAAAGCACCAAACCCTTACATTTGAGCAGTGAGAAATACTAGATTTCCTCATGCATTATGCACTCATTAAGAAAGTCCGCTAACGTAGATGTACAACAGGAATGTATAGGTTTTAGCAAGGGTAGTAGATGCTGGTCTGACTGATATCTTTTAGGATGATGGGCAATCTTAGGATTCTGAGTTCTTGTCAATATAAATTAAATCAGAACAGCTCTGCTGAGCCAGATTTTGTGGTTTCTAAGGAGTTTCTTCTCTCTAGCATCGGCGTACTCTACAGGAACTGTTCACACACTGGTCAGTGGTAATTCTGAGTAAGGCTGTAGTTCCTTGCTTGTACTCTGGTAGGGAAAAATGCTCCTTTTTGTCAGAGTATGGATTTTCAGTGTTTACAGAAGGTATGTTAACTAAGGAGCTTTTATTAGGTAAATCACAGAATTGTAGGAGTTGGAAGGGAACTTTAGAGATCATTGAGTCCAACCCCCTGCTAAAGCAAGTTTTGTATGGCAGGAGAGGTGGATTTTTAATTTAGAGATTTTTATCTGGACTAAATATTTGTTTGGAGGAGTAAACACATTTCAGTTTGGACTTCCAAATCAATACAGCATTTTAGTCTGAGTTCTTATTAAAGATTACGGAAGAGAATAAAGCAAATTGCTTTTTTAATTTTTCTGAGCTGGCAAGTATTTACATACTATGTAGGGACTGAAAGTGCTCTAACAAACTAGATTTGCACAATTTAAGGTGTTTAAAGTGAGGGGAAAAAAAATAAAAAGACTGAAAATTATCATAATTGTTGGTATCAGTGATCTGTATTGCTTGTGTAGTCCCAAATTCTGGTGTGGCCACCAAAATTTTCCAGAAAGCAAGGCATAGCAAATTACAGCAGAGACCAAACTTGACACGCTGAAACTTTTTACAGATCCAAAACCAACATTTACCCATAGCACCCGTTGGGGAATGTCATGGGCAAAGCACACTGTTTTGGGATATTATTTATCTTTATGTAGAAGTGCCAAGGAATAAGAATCCTGTATTCTTTCTGCAGACTGGAAAGCTCTCATCCATGTATGCCATGGAGTCTGCCTGGGATTGGACTGTTGATGGGTGCCATCTACTCGTGGTGTCCTTTCCCTTTGTAACTCTTCAACAGCAGTTTTATTAGCAAATTTTCGTTCCTATTACTTACAGATTTGTACTGATACAGTTTTATCATTCAAGTATTTATCTGCTTATGTATTTTGAGTTCCCCTAAAAATAATCCTTAAGGAAAAACTGAACAGGTACTCATGAAGTATTACCCTGTAAGATGCATCGTGTAATGAGTGAAAGAAAATTTGATAAGAAATATCATTATGCTCTCTGTAAATTTTAAAATCACTTTCCAGCATTGCATTGATTTTTATAAATGAAATCAAAAGAAAGGTTTTTAAAACTTAGCTTATTTTTACTTAAGAGTACAACCACATGAACCAGCATGTTTCACAGAGTTTCAGAGGGAAAAGCAGAAGGAATGGTAATGGCAGATGATCAGCTTGCTTTCTGCCATGTTTGCCTTATAGCTACTCTGGATTCCTGCACGCTGCCTTGCGCCTTTCTCTCAAGCCACTGTGTTGTGATAGAATGTTGAACTGGGCCCACCAGCTTCAGCACACAGGAATCACTGTTTCTGGCTAACTGAACTGAATTTCTCTCAGTGTCAGTGCTGTGAGCCTGGTTCTTATTGTTTAACACCTTTTGCCTTAATATAATAGAAATTAAATCCTACTTTGAGCTTTGTGAGAACTATGCATACACTGTAACCAGGGCTGTACACACAGTGGTTCTGCTTTTTAAGCACTGGGCACCAGAAGAGTGTTCTTCCTATGTTGAAACATTTAAAAGTTGCACTGTTGTAAACCAGCTTTTCCCGGTGAAATGTACTCCAGCTATGCAACTTATACTTCAACCATGAAAGGTGAGGGAAGCCTAAAGTAGAGATTTTGAGCAATCTAGTAGAATCTGAGTAGGAAGGAAGTCTGCAATTTTTTGCTTGCTAATCTCTGATTTGGTTCTTATCCTTGTAGTCCAGTGCTATCATCACCTTCTGGTTGTAATGGAAGACTTGAGGGTTTCTCTCAGCATTTTCTGGCATAGGAAAATTATCTGGAGTGTGATGAGATGCAGCTGGCTGTACCGCGGACTTTAAAGAGGTGCTTTACATTTCTTTCCTTGTGACTTGACTTCCACAAGTACTGGTCGGCACCAAGTTGGAGTGACCTCAGTGAGAAGAGTGCTGTTCTCTGCTACCTGAAATTATTTTCCACAGAATCTCTTATTTTCTCAAAGTAACATGCCCTGGAAGGAAAATGCCAGTAAGTTCTTTGACCTGAGTATGCTCACTAGTACATACATGGCAAGAATTTGGCTTTCTACTTTAATCTTGGCATTTTGATAGATTAACAGAGAAAAGAAACTGAAAAGCACAATGAAACAAATAAAATAAACATAGTAGTGAGGTACTTCCATCATAAGCTTAATTTTTCAGAAAGTTTTATGGGATTTTTGCCTAAGGCATCAGAATACAGTAGAAAAGAATACAGTGCATCACATATAACATGAAAGAAAGCAATTAGAATAAGTAAATCATAAACATAAAATGAACTTACACTAATAAACATCTGTTCTACAATATGGATGTGGCTTCTGTTTCTCCAACATTTGAGTACTTTACATCTGAATGCATTTATCGTGGCAACATGTCAGAGAGGTATGAGAGACCTCTGCTGTTTAGAGGAACAGCTGGAGCAAAGGAAGTAACTTGCCTAAGGTAATACAGGAAACTGGTAACATTGCAGAGAAGTAAAACCAAGTCATCATCTGCAGGCTGACTCTTTGGGCTAGTATCTGTTTTTTCTCCTCAATGTAATGACAGTAATTCTGTCCTATAATAATTGTTTTGCTTTTTTTCCCCCTGCTTTTAGTAAAATTCCATGCTTCTTTATGACAACCAGGAAATAATTTAAACTATAGCATCTTTTCCTACTTCCAGATAACTCTTTGAGCCATTTGATAGAATTGGTTTGAGGTGCCCAGCGTGCCTTGAAAGAGTAGCTGCACAGTGGCTCTTAAAGCTGCCTCTTCCCTCTGTGTAAGGCTGCCAGAGCTAGACCTGTGCCAGCCCTACTCCCACCCAGTACAACAGTCTGGGCACAGTGACAGCTGTAGTGGGGGAGTGCTGTGGCCTCTGGTGGCACTGAGAAAGGACAAAGCTCCAGTCTGAAAGTGATTTGAGTTTGGATTTGAGTACTGCCAGGAGATATCAGGGTAGCAGTGAGAAGAGCAGTAGTAAGGGTCTGCAGAAAGGCAGTTATTTGCTAAAGGAAAACTGTGGAATTAATCATGCCTACAGATTGCAAATTCATTTCTAGAAAGTGCCCTTTATACTTCAGATTGAAGTCTTCTGAAATTTCATACTGTATTCATTGGGTTTTTAGAAAACAAATGAAGTGATAAGGATTAATCTCATCAGGCACGTTCTCTACACAAGTGGAGAATTTCATTGAGCTTCATTGTGCTATCATTTTTTACATTCCTAAGTACCCCGTGATTTGGGAAGGCAAGCCCTTTGCCTCTATTTGCCACTGAAAGTGTTTCATAGAACATCATTCTTGCTTAATTCAGCTTTGCAAACCAATTTGTACTCTAATATTTCTATCTTTGTGGTCAGTCATAACCTATAACAGAACTGGGAATGAAGTCTTTTCAGAATGAAAACAAGTTCAAGTATGTAAAGCAGGAGGAGGCTCAGATAAGAATTGCAGCTCTTCAGTGCATACTGCTGGAGTAAATGATGCATTTTAGGCAATGGTAAGATTTTGAGTTGGGGCTGCAGTGATGAAAGTGGGTGAACTGCCCTACTGCAGCATGTGAGCCTAATTTCACCTTGTTTGAGGAAATTATTTTCAAAATGTGTTGATAATCAAAGAAAATAATTCTTTATGACTGAAGTTTATCATTTTTTCCATCCTGCTTATGTCTGTAGAGTGGGTGGTATTATTTTGACAAGATAAGAATGCCATCTTACTTCAACTGCTTAAAAATAAAGGGGTCTTGTCTAATCTAGTTGTCCATGCACCTTGTCTAATCCATAGTTGATACAGAGAGACACCTCCAGAGAATGACACAACTTATCTTCTTAGGCATCTATTTTAAGGGGCTCAGTCTTTATATACACTGCTTATCTCTTCTCATTGGCTGTACAGGATGCCTAGGGAAGGAGCTTAGCACACCAAACTTTTGGACAGAGAAGTGACAATAACGCCCTTAAAATGAGAAGAGAAAAGAGAACTAGTGAGCAGAAAGTGCCATGGTTGTGCACAAGCCTTTGGGTGTCTGGCAGAAGCCAAGCAAGGCAGGAGATGAAGCCTTCCGGATTCACGTTGTATCAACAGCAAAAGCATTTATAAAGCATGGAGAAGGTAGAAGGAGCCTTTATTGCTGATGTGGAGAGGGCTATGTAGGCTTTGGCACTGGTGTGGGCTGTGGATGTTGTCCTAGCAATGAGTTCTGCATGCTACTTCCTTAAGCAGAGAAAACAATCATGTACAAAGCGTGCCCTAGTAATAAGGCATGCAAATGATACCTCTGAAAACTGGTGGGTATTATGTGATCTGAGCTAATCCTCAGTGTGACTCTGTCATCTACTACATTGCTATAGGTGCAAAGAACCAATAATCATTCTGTTAGCACATTTCAAGCCCTATTTGGTGACATAGCCTTTCTGGAGTGACTACTCTGCTGAGTTTTGAAAGCCCCATTGAGACCCATTATAAAAATGCAAGCCTGCTTCTCATATATTAACTTTTCATGCAGAATTCCCAGATACATTTTTGGAACTACAAAACCATTTATGTGAATATTTGCTGGGGTTTTAAAACTGATCTGTGTATTCACTCAGGTCTGCCTGTGTGTCTCAGCTTCCTCTGAGCATTCACACTGCCTGGTTTTACAGGAGAGGATGCAAAGCAAATAAGCAGGGATGGACAGCTCTGAGGTATGCTGCATCACGAGTTCTTGAAGTACATTTTGACACATCTGTGTGGTGCTGACCTCCCTTAGTAGGAGATGGCAGCAGCTGCCGCTTTCTTCTCATGGCTGGATGCCCCCAAGGGCTTGAGGCTGCACAGCCTCTGCCACAGCTCCAGACTGAATGCAGTGACCACAGGATCAGAGCCGTGGCCCATTTCTGAGGCCCATGGCTTGTGTTATGGAGCAGACAGTGCTGTGTGGCTCAGCTGGACCTCTGACCTGCCCAGTCACTGTTGGACTGGCTGCAGGGAGCTCCTCAGGACATGCAGCTTTCTTGCCTGCTTTAGTCATTGTCAGGAATGAATGTATGTGGGAAATTGCAGTTTACTTTTACCCACTTCATAGGCAGAAACTGTTCAGGTTTCTCAGATGAAATGGAATCATTTTAATGCTTACATATTAAATTTTCTTACGAGGGCTAGAGCCACTGGGGAAAGCAGTTCACGATGGCTTAGCAATAGTTGGAGAGTGTCAGGGCTGTATTCACACAGCTTGAGATCTGACTTCATTCTTGTGCTCAACATTGCTTGTTGCTGGCTCTGTTCTGCTCTCTGAATCATCCTTCTGAGGTGGTTCTGCTCTTGTCACAAGATTATACCATGTTTTTACCAGCTAAATGTGAAGAAAAAACATGTAGTGAGGGAGGCCTGTGCAGATAATACCAGAAGTGCACCTTAGGTTTGCTTTTCCTCATAGCAGTTTGTCTTTTGCCTCTTCCCTGTTGCCTGCTGGTGGCCTGTACCATTACTAGTGGCCTGTACCATTTCTAAAGTCGTTTTGTAATGCTCAAATTAGGAAAAATAAACAGTGTATTTAATAAGACATTTTAAAATTACCTATTTATTTCAGTTGGATTGGATTTAGGAACCTTACTTTCAAAATGGCACAGGAAGGTTTTTGAATTCAGAATATCTTCAGAGTGGGGAGTATATTTTGAAGTGCCTCACTTTTGTGAAATGCTTGGATTTACACAATGTCTGTTTTAATGAAATGGGAATGCTAAGCAGAAAAAGAATTAGGTATCTCACATATGAATTATTAGGATTTAGCCCATGGTTAATGTTGACGTGACTTGAAACAAAAGCTACTGTTTTGTTACTGTATGCTTCATTCTGGCCAATAAATACAGAACTAATATTCTGACATTTCAGCAATTTTCAGCCAAATAATGTTTGCTTTGAGTTGCTTGACCCCAAATATCCGTAGAGTGGCCATGATACATGTGACCACAAAACCAAAATATAGGCAATGTTTTCCATATGTATTAAGGTGAAGCTTGAATGTTTTTCTCTCCATACAGCTCCCAGAGTAAAGTTGAATTTATAATTGTATTGTGTCACATTCTTTACCATTGTAACTTTGTAACTCCTTCACTTTGCTCCTAGTGCAGCTGCTTCAGAAGACATGACCTGGCAATGTGGTTAGATAGATCTAACAATTTACACATGGATCAGTGTGGTTGAAGCACATTAAAGAAGTTGCATTGCCTATGGGTTTAGGAGAAATAATGCCAGTGGCTATTCCACAGCATCTATAGTGAATCAACCTTGAGAAATAGTCTCAGGAACCACTTGGTTCAGAGTTGTATGAAGATATCATTTTGATGTTACTACTTAGTCAGGCCACCTTCCCATGTGCCATGCAGTCAAAGCAATCCCCCCTCACCCCAAACACACTCACACAAACAAACAAACAAACAAACAAACAAACAAACAAAAAAGCAGGAGTTGGATGGGAAATGAAGTAAAATGGCCAAGAAAGACAAAAGAATGATTCCTGTCATCTTGAGCAGATCTCTGCTTGGAGCTTTCTGCTGCTTGCTATGCATTAAATCATTGCCACAGCATAGTAGAAGTGTGTGGCTAGTTTGAGGTTTTCTTAATCAAGCTGTACATCAGTATCTTTGATACTGATCCATCTCCTGGCCTTTATGCTTGTAGCTCATTTGTTGAGAAGTTTACTGAATGGAGGAAACAGACCTTTTCATATTTCTCTATCTTTATTTAAAGGAGAATGGTATCTATCTGAAGCAGTAGGTCATTCATTCCTTATTTATCCAGCTGTCTCCTGGTACTCATCTATGTCATGATTAGTACCACGTTAGCAAAAAAGAACAAGGAACTGGAGAGAATTAAGGACCCATAAAAGGGAAAATCAAAGACAGGCCAACATGACAAAAATCGTATGACATGAATAAGATGCTTAAGCTTTGATTAATAAGAATAAAACAGTATAGAAGTCAAGGAATATTTGATACACGTGAGAGCAGATAAAACATTAGTAGCAGATAGGAAGTATTCCAAAGGACAAACTCTCATGTTCAGGAGGAATGCTGAGATTATCTGGTAGGTCTTTTCCTTTTCCATCTTCTGTGCTTCTTTACTTACTGTCCACATTATGTACCTCTCCTGCTGCACTGAAGCCCCTTAGATACATAGACAGATAAAATGGCTGCACATTCTTGACTCTTTGAAGCTCTATGGGACACAGTTCCATATTTGATGGTCTCATGAGAAAGAGAAGCTTTAGAATACTAATGCCTGGCATAAATCATTACCCGTTTTGCAAGCGTGCAAATATAGGCAATTAGTTCATCATGGAATATATTTTTATTTCATTAGAAACAGCAGTGTTGATGAAAAGCTGCAGTAATAAAACACTTAATCATTAGAAAGACATTTTCACCTAAGCTTGTATGAATTCAGATGAAAAGAGGTAAGTATTTTCAAAATGTTTGGACTTGGGCTTCTACAGCGATCTTTCATTGCTTTGGAAGATGGCAGATTTGTATGTCAGAAAACTTACACCCTAATATGTACTCAAGAACCTAATTTTCTGTGATCTTTCATTTTAAATTCAGTTGAAAAACCTTAAAAAATGAAGAATGCTGCTTATATACATTTATTTTTCTTCCTTCCTTGTTGCTGATTCCTTAATTTTTTATCTGGATATGGAGTTACTTTTTAAGCATAGGGGTCTTGTGGTTCGTTGTTTCAAAAAATTCTGTAGAAACATTACCAAATATTACCTAATTCTGTGTATTAAGAAAAAAATACATTAAACATTAAATTAATAAATACATTAAATACATAAATACATAAATACATAAAATTAATTTAATACATGTATTAAATAAATTCAATTTTGCAGTTTTATTGTATTAAGCAGAGCTGTCTTCAGCAGGTGGCTTATTTAAATTTAGAACACTTTTCAGAAAGATGGAGCTCAGTATTAGGCAGAATCAGGCCCTGTAGTTTTCACCTGGGTTGTCTCATTGCATTTTATTCTTTAAGTTTTCTTAGTTATCAAAGTCTTTATTGGTTTGAATACAGTATGAGCAGGAGAGTTGGGGATTCACTTTTAGAATCCCTGTTTGTTTGTTTGTTTTATTCCTGAGATATTATGCCTATTAGAGTGATTTAATGTAACTTTATGAGATGCATTATACTAATTATTTTGACTGCATTATTAAAACAACATGTTCAGTCCTAATATTTAGGATTACAGCAATTTGAAATGTAAATTTCACATCTGCAGAGTTTCGTTCTTGTAAAAGATATATTGTGAGAGTTTTGCATATTATATTTAAGCAATAGATATGAACTAACCTTGTTAAAATTAAAGAACGATCATTGGTTTATCACTGTTTGCCTTAAAAAGTACCACCATCTTGAGGAAAAGGAAAAAGAACTTGTGGGGCAGGACTTTACACACTGACTTTTTGGGCGACTGTTGTTATGAATATCACCCACGCTCAATGGGTAATCAATTAGATCTATGCTTTCTTTGCAGCTCTTTCCAAACACTTTTTTCTCCGAGCCCCGCCATTCTACTCAGCATGCTGCGGTGGGTCCTGTCAGCACCCTGCATCCCCCACTGCTTTTCCAAGTAAGTTTTTATGCTTCATCAGTAATGCTTGAGTTATTCTGTAAACCAAAGCAGCAGGATTTAATGTGTTCTGGAAAGCTAATTGGTGATGCAATGGCAGCGGCTAATTCCTTAGTAAAATCACAGCAATCCTATTCAGAAGGTTTCCAAAGATTTATCAAACTTAAGTACACTGGGCAATTGTGAGAGATTTCTGATGGCATTGAGACCCCCAGACAGAGCTAACCTAGGAAATCTCCTTGTTTTCAATTTACAAGAAAAGGTTCTTTTAAAAATCAGTAACTCTTTAAAGTCTGTCAATAAACGTTTGCAAATAAGAAAAGAGCTGAAAGATCATAAAATGGATGCTGTGTTTTAATGGCAGGGATAAATTATGATTCAGGAAGCTCTAGCATTATTTAAATAAAATAGTCATTCTTTTTGGAGCAGACAAATGCATGCATGTGTTTAATTTGTTTTTCTTTTTTTAATATTATGATATAAAAATATGAAGACAAATGTTGAAGAGAGATTTTGCCAGTGTATCCTTTGCACCCAGGATTAAAAGCTGAGATACATTGCCATTCAAATCTAAATTTAACCTTGATTGTGAAGTTTGCATGCCCTGTTGTAAGAACATATATTCTTAATTTTATGTGTTTATGGCTCGGAAACATACAGAAGACACGTCTTCTGGTCTTTCAAAAAGGAGAAAAAGCACAAACCCTTTGTCAGATCCAAATGGAAACTGGAGTTCATGCATGCTGTAGTGTATATTTTTTATCACAGTTACATTCAGACCCTTCCTGACTACGTGCGTGTGTTTTATGAACGTTTCAGAAGAGCAGTTGCTAAGTTGAATGATTCTTGACAAGTGAGGCAGCAAATGCTGGCAGTTTAATGAGCTGCAAGTTTCTGAGCACCTCTTTAGGGGGCTGACACTTTCCCACAGAGCATTTTACATGGCCCCGGCTCTCCCACAATGGCTGACAGCACCATGACCAATCACCACTTTCACTTTACTCATCCACACGCGACCTCACCACAATTTTTCACTGTGCAGATGAACTTTAGGAACCATTTCACATTGAAAAGGCCTGGGCAGGGGTCAGTTGCCCTTTTGTATGGCCATAAAGCAATACTCTATGTGCCAGTCTTTTCTCCTGTCTCACATTCCAAGAGATTTTCGGGACACCATTTAAAGCACTTGACTGAAAAATAAAGCAGTGAATGAAACTGACTTTTATAGACTCATTCTAGCTCATCTTCCCATATAACCCTGTCTACCTGAAAAGGGATTTAGTGGATGAGCTGAGTGTATACAGGGACTTGCTGAATACATAGGCCTATTATCAACTGTGGGGATTGTTTATTAACCAGGACTGATACACTACTATTTTGGAAGTGACCTATTAATTGTCCATTTAACTAGAATGTATTGAGTTCAAATGAAAAAATGGAAACCATGACTAAAGCTTTTACTTGCTCCTTCAAGGTGGTCTCTGCCATGAAGGCAAATGAAGATTGTTGCACAGATTAGGGGGGACATTTATCACTATATACTAGGATACAAACAGAAGTCTTAAAAAAAAACAAACACACACATACAAAATAAACTGGCAACATAGGAAAAGTTTGGTAACAGATTCACATTTTATGTTAGTAGAGCATGAAGTCTTTTGATGCACGTTCACAGCAACAGGTTTCAAACTAACTAACAAAGTAACAAACTAACTTCATTTCAGTGGAGTTGTAGTGAATGAATGAGTGTTTCTGGCTTACTGAAAAATCATTTAACTGACTAACAGAAATGTACTTTTTGAGTGCAGAGTCAGAATACATCTTGAAATATGGGATGTTCTTGAAATCTAGGCTACTCAACTGTGGATGAGTACTTGTTATCTCAAACACGAGTGTCAATTTTTTTGACTCCATGGTGGATGATCCAGCAGTTGCTTTCTGCTGCTTGTGATTGTTCTGGTTATGATTAAATTTTGTCCAGTTAGACTTTTAGAATCAGTCGCGTTTTGTGCCTTAGAGTGTGTACATTCTTCACTACTACATTACTCTAATGCAAGTGTTAAGCTGTACCCTGCGTGCTGCCTGTAGAGGAATTAATTGGCACCTCAGGAGGCAGGCAGGAGGTTGTTTCTTTGCTGATTGACTGTGAACAACCAGCCAGGCAAGACAAATTTTAAGGGGTCACGTAATCTGGCATCCTGTGTCCTGGGTTGACAACTCCATTGTGGAATTCATCCTGGGTGTCAAGGGCTAGCCCTGCGAAGCTCACTGGTATCCCTTGTCCTGTGAGAGAAAGTACCAGCTCTTCCACTGTTATACTGTACCTTCCAGCATGCTTGAAAACTGCTGATGATTCATCAGAAATGACTTGGAGGCTCTCTGGAAAAAGGAACCTAAATTCCCCATACTCCAGAGAGATGTGCATAAAGCAGAAGTAAGGAGGAAGGGCTGGTGTTTGCAGCCAGCTTTGTGAGCAGGATCAGATCATGGTGGGAGAGGCTTGAAGGAACTATGTGCTCCTCAGAGAAAGATGAACCCAGCTGGCCCTTTACAGAAACCTCTGCTGTGACATTTTGACTTTTGTTCTGCAGATTGTTTGTTTTGGTTTGGATGGAGAGTCATTGTGATAAATATGAGGACAGTAGCCAGTAGGTTATGGTTTTTTGTATCTGGTTCCAAATATTACTTTGAAAACTGAAAAACATCCATATAAATTTATACTTCTTAATACCGTAACATTTTAAAGCAAAATAATTACTTTTTGCCAGACACTGTTATAAGGGACAAATCAAAAGATGGTTTCTTAAGGTGTGGAAAAGGTTTAAAAAGGCATGTCTAGTAGAAGCTGTTAAAAGCAGTAGTTCCTAAACAGTAGTGCTTGACAGTGATCTTTAGGAAAAGATCACTGTATACTTGCTCAGCTATTATTATTCATCCTGTGCTAGTCACACTTGAAGGCAGGATACATGGGTAATGTATATAACATCAAACAAGTAGAACATGTGCCATGGAAGTAGCACAAGTCAGCTTTGCAAGACATACATATACACACTTTAATTTTTCATTGTCGTACCTACACTGTTCTACAGTGCCCTCTGTGTATGTGTGGGTTTTTTTCTCTACTGCTGTTTAAAGATACATGTACTCCTGTGTATTTATGTACAATATACAGAATTTGAAATGTGGTGTAGCCGCAAGGAACAGTTTGTGAAAACTGCATCTGGATTTGATTAGTGTTTCAAGAACACTGCATTTATTTAACGAATGTATTTAATTCATCTCCACTACTTTCACGGTTGACTAGAATAGACCTTTTCATGAAAGAAATGTCCAATGTTTTAAAAAATCTGGTTTAGATAAGAGTTTTGCCGTTGGCTTTGATATGGAAATGATTAAATCCTTGGCAGAAATTGAACAGCAGCACACCTTTGCAGCTGCTGTAGCTCTAAGCTGGGACATCAGTCTTCACTGGTGCTTGTGGGAAGGTGTCATCAACAGGACAGCTTACACCTTTAAAGTCCAAATTGCAAGTGACACAAACCAAAGCCACCTTTGTGGCTGCCCGCTCATGGAAACATCATAGGTGTCTGTCTTTATGGTATGGCATGAATCAAAGGACTGCTCTTTGTAAGTGCCTCATGCAATTTCACCTCTAATGCTTGATGACAAGCCCGATTCAACTAATCTCAGGTACTGCTCCCTGGGTGAGTATCTGGGGAAACTTGTTACTGCTGGAGGCTTGCCAAGCTTCACTAGGACTGGAGGTTTCCATTACACCATATCTGTGGGAGAGGGAGCACTAGGTCTTTGGGATTTACTGGGCATGAGGAAGGCAAAACATTTATTTGGATTTATTTTTCATGTGCTCATTGTGAGACCAGTGAAAAGACAATGTGAGTACTTCCACTTTTCCACTGCAGTTCTGTCCCACACATTTAAGGTTGTTTTGTAGGGTAGGCTCCCCTCTAGGTGTAGATCAAGTGGGTATGATTAAATTCATTGAAATCTGCCTTACTAAGGACTTGCTATGGGATGTCAAAGGATTAGAAACTAGAGTGAAAGGAATAAGTTCAAGTACTCCCCAAATCCTGTAATAAAGAAATTGCTGTGGTTTCCAGAATAAGTAAATGAATGGACAGGGATTTTCTGAGAAATAGTTCACTCTGAAAGCCTTTCATTAGTAAACAAAACGAAAGAAAGCCTATTTAGATTCACTGAATCAGTGTTACAGACCACTTTTTATCTGGTTCTGCATCTCACACAAGAAAATGAACTAGGAGATCTTACTGTGGTTTACCCGATGATAATGTGCAAAAGCAAGCAGAGTTGTTTCACCCTGTATTTGAATTTTACAGTAGTATGAGTCCAGTGTTAATGTTCTTCTATGAACTCATCTGATTTACTCTTTACCATGTCAAGGGGAGACTCTTTACCACTGACAACACCTCTAGATCCAAGAGAGGATTTAGCCCTTAATGAACATGACTGAAGCATTACGACACACTTCTAACACCAACAAATCAAAAGTGGGACAGTGGTCTGCTAGCATTTTAATGAACAGCACTTAATATTTCTCTAATATGTGTTAGTTATTATGTGAAACTCTCATTTATTTCCACTAGGAGAGGAAAGTGTCCTGCCTCTTCTGACCCAGGAGTCTAACTCCAAAGCCCGGAGAGGTATATTAAGAAGAGCTGTCTTTTCTGAAGACCAGAGGAAGGCTTTGGAGAAAATGTTTCAGAAGCAGAAGTATATCAGTAAAACAGACAGGAAGAAACTGGCCATTAACCTGGGCCTAAAGGAGTCTCAGGTAAGGAATGGCAGAAAATCTGTAACTTTTCATCCTTTTGAAGAAAAATTTTTAAAATGGCCTTGAAAGAGGAAAATTGAACAGCACAGAGTGAGCCCTGAGCTGCTTCAGCATGACCTCAGTACCAGGGAACATTGTGGAACAGATCATCTTGAGTGCAATGACACGGCAGGTGCAGGACAACTGAGGGATCAGGCCCATGACAGGCAGCTCCTGCCTGACCAGCCTCATCTTCTTCTATGATTGAATGACCCGCATAATGGATGAGGGAAAGGTTGTTGATGTAGTCTGCCTAGACTTCAGCAAAGCCTTTGCTGCTGTCTCCCAGAGTATTCTGGAGAAGCTGGAAGCCCGTGGCCTGGATAGGTGGAGCGTACCTGGATAGTTACACTCTTTGCTGGGTAAAAAACTGGCTGGATGGCCAGACCCAGAGATTGGTGGTGAATGGAATCAAATCCAGCTGGCAACCGGTCATGAGTGGTGTTCCTCAGGGATAGGTATCAGGGCCCATCCAGGGGATTTTGAAAGTGCTAGAGTAGACACCTATTTCTGGAGTGTGGCTGAAAGAGAGTGAGAGTTGACAGTGTGGTTGAATTTCTTTGCATTTGGCAGCAGTAAATGTGCTTAAGATATGTATGGCAGGAGCTGTCTGGTGAGCAGAAAAACCTGGGAATGGTGATGAGAGCCCTCGTCTTTTTTTTTTTTTTTTTTTCTTGGAGATTTTCAGAACTTGACAAGGCCCTGATCAGTTAAATCTAACTTTGCAATTGGCTTCATTTTCCATGGAAGATGAGATGTGATTGCTTGCAACCTGCATGACTCTGACTCCATCTCAAACCAGCTATAAACAATAAAATAAACAGTATGAATGGTGCTGTCATCTCTGCAGGATAAACTATTTTGGTTCAATGAAAATGTGCAATTGCACTCACGAGTGAGCTTCCTAAAGAATCCTAGCATATAGTCAAATTCCTAATATCACAGCTGTTTTTACTGAGATTTTCTTCTACGTTCTTGATATTTAAGAGAGCCCTGGGAAATAAGAAAACAATGGAGTGAGACTCAGATAACAGCTACCACAGCAGGAAAAATAATTTTTTGATATGGATAGATGATACCCATGTCTAATTATTTTTTTCTCATGAAAAGAAGAGTATCATGTAACCATGTAACCATGAACCATGAAGGTTAGTTCGTCAGTTATCTGACTGTACTGGAGTAACGGTTCCTGCCAGCTGTGCCAGTGACTCTCAGTCCTTTGCAGGTGTATTCCTTTTGCCTTTGTATCAGGTATCTGAATGCTAGAACTTCATGCAGATATTTAAGAGAAAAAAAGAATATAATGTGAATAATTTGATTGGATTCCCTTCCACAAATGCTCACTCCTTTTCTTAATCTGACAGTTCCTAAGCTCTTATTTCCCTAAGCTTTTCCCAACATTTCATTAATGTCTTTGAGCAACCATGCTTCATCAGTAAAAGTTTCTAAAAAGTGGATTTTATTTCAGAAGCACATGGTTCTAGGTAACCCCTTGGAAAACTGTATTTAGACAGATAAAATATCTTTAAATTGGAACTTCTGTGTCATTTTAAAGCTTTATGATGACCAAGCTTTGCTTGCAGATGGGATAGCTCTTAGCTATCTTAGCTCTTATAGCCTCTTTTAAAAAGAGCATTTCCAAATGCTAGTATTATCACCTATTTTGTTAATGACAGTGCTAGTTTACACTGAGAATTCTTATCTGTCTAGAAAGATGATACTGAAGGAAAATGCAAAACCCCTAGCATTGGTCTTTCATCTTTCCAGTTTACACCAAATAATTACTTGCTTGAGGTAGGGAAAGTCAAAGACAAATATTTAGCTCAGCTGTAGCAAATAGGAATTGAAAAATGCCCAGCTAGTGTCAATCAGTCAGCTTAACTGGATCTGCTATAACATCAAATAAAGAAGGAACATGAAACTAAAGGATGGAAAATTAAAAAAAAAAAAAAAAAAAAAAAAAAAAAAAAGCAATGTTATTTAAAGAATGTTATTTAAAGCAATGTTATTTAAAGAAAAAAATGCTAATGAACTCTCGTTAACTTGCAAACAGGTAAAAATTTGGTTTCAGAATCGAAGGATGAAGTGGCGAAACTCCAAAGAAAAGGAAGTGCTTTCAAACAGGTGCCTCCAAGAAGGTCTTCAGGAAAACTACCTCTCACAGTCCGCCATGAATTTTGCCTCCCCATGTCCCTCTGTGTGGGAAGTGTCACAGGAGCAGACAAGTCCAAGGTGGAGGGAGAAGTCTCCAGGAAACTCTGAAAGACTGGCTAGTATACAGCCACCTCCAAGTGCAAACTCATCACAGAGCCCGTTGTATTTGTATCCTGACCATGACACTGCAAATAAGGCAGTTACATCATCAACCTAAGAAAGTAGGGCCAGTTTGTAAATTGAGTGGAGAGTGCAGGCTCCAAATGAGAGGTCTTCTGAGACTAACAATATTTGGACACTGTAAAGCTAACTAGTTATGTCTCCTAAATTTGCTAAAGTCTAACACCATTAAAATGACAACTAATGATTTAAGAAATATTTTTCAATACTCAGTCTTTTCATGTCTCTTTTCCAGTCTTGTAATGACCTTAAATGTGAAATAGAAATTGATGGTAAGTAAAACAAAGTGAAGCTGAAGTTTTGCTCTGAGTTAACATCTGCACTGTGTATAGATTTTCATTAAAACACACTGATAGAAAACCACTTCTATCTCTCACTGCATTTAGAACAAGCAATTTATTTTATGCATGAGATGAGAATAACCCTGTTTCCCCAAAGATAATAAGTTGCTTTGGGTTCTTTTTGAGATTGATTAAATGACACAGTAGGTGTGTATTAGACAAATGTAAGCATTTTTAGTATGTTTCCACCATCTGTCCCCACCTGTATCAGTATCCAGCTAGTTGTAAATAGCGCAGTCGCACATCAGCCGATAACCATAGTGAAGTATGCAATAAAAAGACAAACAGCCAATAAAATGGACTGTGTTTAAGCCACTTTGATTTGGATACACATGGGGAAATACAGTTCACTAACTCCTTTATTGTTTTTCCTGTGGGTTAACACTGAAACCATTCTTAAATCAATTTCAGTGGATTTTGACAGATTATTAGTGCAATCTCTTATAATCTGTGCTCTATTTCAAAATTGTAATGGCTATATGCAGAATTACTGTCCAAATGGACTAGGCAAGAGAGCTAAAATTGGAAAATCTACCGATGAAGCCTCTCTTAGAGAAGTACTGAAGGAGCTGGCATGCTGCAGTTGTCTGATTCCTGACTTATTCCTCATTAAACTGGTACCCATTAGTACATGTCAGCATACATCTGTATCAAAGGCAGGACGGCATTCTGCGTAAGGCAAGGAGCTTGAAATAGTAGTATTAAAATTATTCAACTTGAAATTATTTGCTTACTTCATCCAGTTGAAGGAAATCACTTTTGAAGGTAATTATCAACTTTACTTCATTTGAAAGGCTTTGGAGCTCAAAATGGGAGCAGAAGGGGCAGCTTTCTGTTGTTGTTTGTATGTTTATTTTAATCATACATTTATGGTTGCATCTGTTGAGAATAAAAATGGAAGGTATTTTATCCTGCAGGCAAAACCTTGTGGAGAACATTTTGGCTTTCTAAGGACATCATCTGTGTCAGATAGCCAAAAGAGATGGTTATAGTAATCTCATCTGGCTTTCCTCATCACGTATGTTATGAATGTCTCTAATTGTTCCTGCCTTTGAGCTCCAAAAGCTTTTGAGCTGCACTGCGTATCTTCCAGAAAAACATCCAGTTGTTACTTAATGTTTAAACCCTGGAGGATCATCTACTACTCCCTTAGTTACGTGGTACTTGGGAGTTAAAGTTTAGATACAGTTGCAGCTAAGGAACTTGAGTTGCAATGACAAAGCTTGTATCATAAACTGTATGCATAATTAGATGAGTTTTGTAGCCCACTGTGTGCATGGTCTGTCTTTGGAGTGCTCAGCTCTGCTGTCCCAGTCTCACACAATATGTCTTTCTTTGCCTATGCTTTCCTGGGCTGTTTTTAAAGGAAAAAAGGCGTTACAGAAAAATTCAGAAGTCATCTCATCCTCTGGTTGCAAACCCTTGTTACTGTAAGGTGTCTACATCCCTACCCTAACAGAACCCTTGAACACATGTAGTACGCCCCGTGTTATAGTATGCCCTGTGTTATATGCTCTTCCATACTGTGAAGAATTTATTCCCATCCTGCAATAGAAATCCTGGAACTCACTCGCACTTTGTCTGAAATCTTTAGAGATGGATGGACAAATGCACATCCACACATGAAGATGAATTTACTTTCTAATTTTCCTGTGGAAATCAAAGTCCAGCCCTGCTTGACTAGCTCCTGCCTGAAAGATAGTAACTGTTAGTGGGCCAGAGTCTTAGGAAATGCTATTTGCTGGTGTCTGCTGACAGCAAAAGGCATACAAATATTTCCAAGATGTCATCAAAGAATCAAGTGAAGGTACACGTGCTTCCCATTGCAGAGGAAATTGGTGTGTGGCATGGGAATTTTTTAGGTCTTTTTCCATCTCCCTTTTCATGGAAAGCAGTCTTCACAACTGCTCATATTTTTTTCCCACAAGTCAATCAAGAGTCAGTGCTAAAATCAACATAGATTTATGGACAGAGAAGATGGGATTCAGAGTCCTCCCAGTGAAATTCATTCAGCTGCTGATGATATAAGCATTGAATGGGAACTGCTGTCAAACCTTCCAGCTGATGTGCTGGGCATGTTGTGACCTCACTGAGGCAAGGATCAAGCAAGGCTCATGCTGAATTGGTTTCATAGTTACAATGTGATAAGTCTTTCAAACTGAGCAAGTTCTGCTTTCAGCACAGCCTGCTACTACTCCATGCTCTCCATATCTCTAACACCTCCTATTGGTGTACCTATTCCAAAGCTAGAAGAAAGTTTCTACACATGAGACAGTATTCTGTACTTGAAAATGCTTACCAAGCTTTCTTCAAAACCCTAGAAATACACCTGGTGAATTTTGAATTATGTATAAAACAGTTTGATGCAATTAGTTAAAGTGGACTTAGCCCATGAAAAAATATACAACCTTGATTACTCTTGTTTTAAGCAATCTGAAGAAGTTTCCCTTTGGTCCATCCCATGGAATGTTGGTAAAGGAGAATATGAACACAGAAAATAAGAGAGATTTACAGTGGCAGTCTTTTCATGTGAAAGACCAAGTTGTATGTATTTGTTTTCTTCAGTGTATGAACACAAGTTGTAAAAGAACAAAGCAAACACCAATTCTATGCAAAATCCCCTGCAGGTGTTTTAAGCACATCATAACAGGCACATTGTGAAGGTGTAGGGTACAGAATGCATCTGGCTTGGTATTTTGGAGAGACCTAACAGAGACTGATGACATCTTACAATTAAAACCAGGAACATACTACTTTGACTTCAAAGGTATGGCCCAGTGAGTGACCTTGCACCATACTTGTAGGATATCTGAGGTACTTCCTATGCATGGTATTGGAGAATGTATACGGATTACACCTGTAAAATACTGTGAAGGACGTTTGTTGGGATCCCAGGGCTTGGCAGGGTTTAGGTACCTCAAATTCTGAACTTCAACAGAAACCAAACTCTGTAGAGGCTCTAAATAACACAGATACTTTTGCTTGCTGGGCACCTCTCTGCTTTGGCAACCTCTCAAAGCTAATGTAATGTAGAACAGGAGAGGGAAAGGGAGGAAAGGCTGAGCCTCAGCACTGCCTTTGCTGACACAGCTCAGGCTGTGGTGCTCTTGGGCTGTGGTGCTGGAGCAGGGACCTTGCTGCACACTGCAGCAACCTCAGGTCCAGGAGAAGCATTTCTCTCCTCACCTACTGGAGATTGTCCAGATGGAGATCCTGAACAGAGATCCTGAAAAGGTGTTCTGGGGAACTCAATGGCTCCGTTACTCCGTTACTGAACGGAATGATTTTCATTGCTGGCTCTTGGTCTTGTTTTATAAAGGAAATCACAAAAGAGTGGCAGATTGCAATTTGCTGACTACAGCCATGCCAGCACTCACACTTTGACTGTGCACTTTTATAGAATTAAATAACTTTCAAAAATGTGTCTTGCTTTTACTAATTCTCTGCCAAAAGAAGCTGTGATGATCTGCTTAAGGAAACAGGCTGCTTTAAGGCACAAAACTGCATTACTAACTTCAATGTCAGAGCAACAATACAGTGGTCAAATGTCACTCCTTAGCTGCACTAAAACATCACATTTGTTTTATCCACCGTGATTTACTAGTACTGGGTTTTAAATGCCAGTTGCCATTGCTGTAGCTGCACAGCTCCTCTGATGAATATACGTTCCACAGTCAAAAGCCTGACATAAATTAAATCCATTCACTTGCTTCAGCACCCTCTACCAACAATACCATTACTGATCTTCACAGAAAAGAAAGGAAGACAAACCAATTTTAAGCAAGTTAGCCGTAAATTCAGTGCCCAAAGAAAGGCACGGAGAGAAATTAGGGCCCAATTAACTTTAGACTTCATTTTGAACTATTACCAAAAGGCCCCTGCAGAGAGAGGTTCACAGTCTTATGTGGACTAAGTTGCCATTGACTACAGAATTCTTCAACAACTATGCTTCTAGGTGCATGGTGACTGGTGCTGGGTAAAATATGCTAAGGTATGTCAGCTTGAGTCTGAGATGCTCCCAATGCAGGCTTATACTTCAGTCATTTGCTGGCCAGAAGACAGCACTCCTTGGTTTCCCATAGATAACTGATTGGAGTGTAAGCAATAAAACTGTTTATGGTGGATGGGAACATCTCACAGCAACAGCTTGATAGTGAACCTCCAGCATTCACCCAAACATACAAATATCAAGTGTTGTATAAACACTCCACTCTTGAGGAATTCCTGAGATTTTCCAAGTCATTTTGTCTTTGTATGTCAACATTTGAATGTGATACGAAGTAGCTGAAAGTTAATGTAGATCCTTCAATGAAGTCCGCTTCCATCTTTTTTTTCCTATTCACTATCATACAGTTCTAGATAAAAATTAAACTGTAACAAAAGTCTCTATATTCATAATATTTCATTTAATAAAGTCTGAAGAAGAGTGGAAATATTTTAAATTCTTAAGTTCATTCAGCTGATGAGGAAAGTTAATCAAAGCATACTGTTCCACTAACACAAATTACACTGCGACTTACCTGTATCACACCTTGTTGCACACTGAAGCATACAGGGTAGTTTGGTTAGGTTGTAGTTGGACTCAATGATCTTTAAGGTCTTTTCCAACCTGAGCAATTCTATGATTCTATTCTATGATTCTACGATTCTATTCTATGATCTGAGCACTTAACTGGAAACAAAATCTTCTGATTTTCTATTAATTTGCAAAGCTGTGTCTCCTAAATTAGTATTTTCAGCTGTGATGATGCATTCTTCAATGTAAAAGTGTTCAATTTTAGTGCACATTTTTACGTTTTCACATATTTCTAACTAATTTCATTGCTGTCTTGAAGAAAAATCATGCAGAAGATGTAGTATTCCCCAGTGTAAAAAGCAAAAGCAACCACCACTGATATTTCTACTTGAGACATCTGTGGCCAGAGGGCAAAGCATGCCCCTTTCAGCCAGCTGGTCAATTGTTTTCTTGGTGAAAATAGGAAGGAATGTGTTGGTGGTCGTACAGGAAGACATTTGTCTCACCATCATGCCTGACTTCAGCCAAAGGCAAATCTTGCAATACAACACCACTCTGTGGCAGCAAGTTAGTATGAATGACTACAGACAATACTTGGGTGCATTGCTATTTCTTCTGCGGCACTTCCTTTATCATTTTCTGTTTCCATATTTCTCTACAGCAAGAATTTCCAGAGCTTTGCTCTCTGCAGCATATAGGAACTATTTTTAGGATCTGCTCGACTTGCAAAATGTTTTCCATGTGGCAACAAATGCAACCAATAGCATATCTTCCTGTTTGTGAAGAGACCTGGTAGCAATTGGAGTTTGTTTTCCCAGTCCTTGCCAAGTCATCTTGCACACCGGAAACCAAGAAGCCTCCTCTTTGTAGAGGCAGTGGTATACACGGCCCTGGGCATGACTCCACTGCGCCATCTCTCCTAGAGATACAAAACCATCCAAAATCCACAGATAATACTCCATCTAGACTCCAGGGCGTGACCATTCTCTCCTGGGGAAACAGGGATGAGTGCTGGGCACCACATTGCCTGCCAAGCCTCACTCTGCCCTTCCCATGTCCTTGCCCTCACCCAGGCTGCCTGGGGCTGGGTCCAGCACCCTGCCAGGCCCTCAGGGATGTGGCAGCAGTGTGAGCAGTGCTTGGGGCAGCCTGGGGACAGGACAGATGTGGGGTAGTGGGCCTTCAGCCTGGGCAGCAGCTCAGACTGCAGGGAAGGGAGACCTTGCCATGCAGTGGCTGGAGGGATGGTGCCATCACCTCTCTGGCCCATCCCTTCTGCTCTTGGTAGTGTTGCTTCGTCACCCTTCTGTGGTGACAGAAAAGAAAGTGTGCATACTCATATCAGAGTAACAGAACTGTCATGCTCTTGCCAAGCCCTTTATCTGCAGGACCTGCTCACCATGTGTCTCTTCCATCAGCTTTGCTTTGACTCATTAAGTTCTCCTGTGTCTGCCACCATTTGTAGGACTATTACTAATCTCTTGTGGGCAATGTCCTCCTTATTGGGAAGGAGTGAGGTTGCATTCCAACACTGCTTTTCCCTTTTATTTACGCACACTTTCACAGTTATGGCATCTCAGGCACAGTAATAATCTCTGCTGTGGCTGCACCAGGTGATATTATGCACCTCCTATGCTCACCCACAGTTAGAATGTTTTTCACAGGCACTTCTCAAACTGATGCCATCAGTTGATGAAATCACTGAAAGCAAGACACAGAACTCATGAATTTTGTTCAAGAGCAGACGATGCAGTTGACAGAAATGAATGACAAAATTACTAATTGCTCCACTGCTTCCTGGGACTGTGGATAGATAGAGGCACAGCTGCGGCACCTCTCTGTTTCTGTCTGCTTGCCCAGAGGAGCCCTTCCTTTATTCTATTTGGAGACATGTTTTGTTTCCAGGATTTTTCAAATGCAGCTCTTCAGCTACATGCATTAGTGGCACCCTCCTGTCTAAGGAATTGCAGGTGGTAACTTCTTTGGGGCAGGAACTGTGTAGCCATTGCACTTCTAGCATACCTAGGACAAGAGATACACATCACGAACATTCACAGCCTAGAGCTGAAGGAATATGTCAGTATTTGGGTATCAGCAGTTACTGAGATGTGACTGAAAATGTTGTTCCTTTGCTTTGCATGTATGTTCCTTTGAAGCATTTCCCCATTCTCTGAGTTTCTCAAGACCAAATCCAGCATCAACATGAAACAGTCATCAGCATTTTACTCTACATTCTTGGCAGCCTGAGCTTCAGCAACTGTCAACAACCATCAGGATCAGAGGAGGCCAGAAAAGAGTATTCAGGGATGAAATAGTCAAGAATGCTAAAGATAAATCCATGTTGGTTATAAATTTCTATTTAAAGGGCTCATTTAGGATGTGAATGCAGAGAGTTTTTGTTCTATAAACAGCAGTTAGCACTACTCCACTGGTAGGGAAATGTGATTACTGTAAAATCTCTGACAGCTTTCAGATTTTTATTCACTGTGAAGTTTGTCAAATCCAAGCACTGGGTCAGGAAACACGATGGGAAGCACTCACTGCTGCATCAGCCATACCCAACTCTCACACTGAAATGGGACTTCAACCAGAATTGAGCAGTGTTTTCCATATGGAAACGTGTAGTATTTAGATATATCTGTACCAAGGTTTACCAAGCTAACTTTCATTTTCAGCAGCGTGTATGTCTAAATTGTGCCAAAGACATGGCTTCATCCTCAGCCAAAGTACTCCTTTTTGTCTTTATGTGTTTACCCACATACACACATGATGCTTTATTTAATATTCCATCAGCATACGATAACAGTCTCAAGTACCTGCCAGAGTTTCCAAACCTTTTTCCTAATAAACTTACTACAAATAAATTATATTTTTCTATTTAAATAAACAGCATGCTGAAAACTGCTTGCTAAGAGATTACTACTCAACAACTGTTTTCTGGCATAATCCTACATTTCAGAATTTTTAAGTAGCTTTGTACTTTATTGGAGTCTCTCCTGAAACAGTGAATAAAGTCAGAGTCACTCATCACATTTGCTTCATTACTAATTGATAAGCCAGCACCTTCAGATGATGCCATTCCATGTAATGAATTGCTGATGATGCCCATTGACTGCATCTGTATTGGAAACAGGAAATGAAGAAGTAGTTACGTATAAACAAATCTTTACAATACTGGTGCACAAGTCAAGCAAAGTGTCACTGTGTTGCACTGTTCTACCCCAGCCCTTTCACATGCACACAGAAAGCTCCTTACAGAGAAACAACCCTGCCTTTTCTTCCTAGCAATGCCTATACCTAAGACTGGCCTGAAATGATGTGATTGACCAGTAATGCAGGAATTACAAGGGTTACAGAATCTAAATTTAAGAAGAAGCCACTGTTTGCTGATGGTTGGTTGTTCAAAGTAATACAGTAAATCTGTCTTTAGACCTGCAGTCATTTACTTTTTTGAGTTTTGTCCACAGAATTTTGTGATGTGAACATTTGCCAGATGTTGTTTAAACTGGTGAAATCTGAAGATTGTGATTGCCTCCTAGAGGCAGCATCTTCACCGTATGAATCAAGGTTAGAATTAGTGTCTTATCACAAAGTAAAATACTCCACAAAGAATCCCCCTCCTCCTAAAATCAGCAACCAACCAAAAACAACACAAAAAACCTGCAGTACTGGGTTGTATTTGCATTGTTTGCTTCATTTTTTTAATTATATGTCTACTGAGTAACATGTCCATGGTATGTGAGAGGTCAGAATGGACATACATCACAAAAAATTCAGTGTTCATTTTAAGTAATTCCCTCAGAAATAAAGGTAAATGTATGAGAAGCGTGTAACTAGTTCAGAACTTGATGGCCTGTTTCAGCTAGACTGAAGCAAACCTGGGTCAAGGTGTGGAATACCTCTGAACTTTAAGGCAACCCAAATCGAGACCTGGGGCTGCACTTCAAAGATGAATTTTGCCATTTGTAACTCTCAGAACCATCCTAATTAAGGCTGCATTTATACAGTGATGAGTTGTTTATCATATTGAAACTTATGTGTGCTCCCCACCTGTGCTTGTAAAGATGAAGGATGATCCACTTATGCCAGACAGAAGTTTATCATTCACTTTTTAGTCAAAATGGGTCCCTTGCTAGTGTAACCATTTCAGAGAATGGACCCATAGCCCTTATTTGTCTACCACAAATTCCAAACAAGTCTGGATATGAATGCACAAGTAATACTAAGATTACAACTTCCAGCCAGTCACAAGAAGATAAAGATGAAAAAATTACATGCATTTGTAACTTAGCGACCAGAGTTCAGAAGGAAGTTTTGAAACAGCTTTGTGACTGGCATCTGACTTAACCTATACCACTGCTGCCTTGAAGATCCAGCCTCAGGAACTGGTCCCTTAGGAAGGAGCTCACTGCAGCAGCCAGCAGTGATAGCTGAATTAGAATACGAATCAGAATAAATTTGAAAACAAAAAATTCAAGTATTTGTGGCAATCAGCCCACGTCTCCTCCATATCCAAAGAAAAGTAAAAGCATTGCTGGCTCATACATGAAAATGTAAGAAGTTCTACTCTTTGTGCTCGCCTCTTTGTTTTCTGTTTCATATGAATAAAACATTGCTCTACACATTATGAACATATATAATGTCATCTACGTGTCTGTCACTGCATAAATTCAGCTGCATCCTTTGGCTGAAAACATGCCGAATCCATATAATAAAGACCACTATGCTTTGTTAGTATGACATTTTGTGATCACTCAGTGACATAAGGCAATAATGCTTCCAGTTTGGAAGCGTTAAGGAATCTGAACATGAGCTGCCAGGCTTTAGGCTGTTGCTGAATCAGAGCTTCTGCTCATAGTAAGGCTACAGCTCAAATGAGAATACGCATCAGCCCCAGAAGTCACCTGTGTCACACGTGTGGTGTAAACAAGTTGCACTGAAAACCTTACCTTTTCTGTCACTTTCTCAACCCCTGTCTCCAGCTCATGTACCATGCTGCTGATTTGTTTTGCTTTGCTAAGGCTCTCACCAGGTAGCTCCTGAAAGTTTTCAATGTGCTGATTAAAGTGGGAAAGTGGCTCTTTCCAGGCTTGCAGAAGCTTCAGGATCAAGTAGGCTAGTTCTTCTCTCTTATGAATTAAAACAAAGAATTTCTTTTTAGTTTGCAGCAACTCATATGAACACAGTCTCACAATCTCAGTGGGGTTAAGAGTTATGTAGTCTTCAAATATATGTAGTTTTCAAATATACAGGGACCACTCTGTCTCCAGTTGTTTGTGGAGATAAAAGAAACAAAAATCTGTATTTGTCTTCTTTTCAGCCTTCTCAGACTCCTGTGTTCTGTAGTGCAGAATGAACAAAATGGTGGCAGTCCTGTCCAAGTTAACAGGGACCAAAAACACTGCCTCCTGGGTAGCCCAAGAGGCTCCATCCAGACACCAAATCTGCCATACCTGCACTTCAGCATGGAGTTTGCATCACTTTGCACCTCACACAGGCTATAGCTATGTCATTAAAGGTGCACTGCAGACACACTTTCAAGGAAAGCACCTGGTGCTCAGGGTGGCTGCTTCTTTAACAGAAACCAAGTGGCCTTATGAGCTTTCTGGCAACCTCAGCTCAGAAGTGATTCTGCAGGCTCCCAGCACAGGGCAGGACCGTATTTCCAATTCGCTTTTTGTGTGAGCTGAGCTTTGAGGGAGAACTTCCATGTCACAGCGGAACAAAATGCTGACATACATCTCACTCCATCTCCTCCTGCAGGAGAAAGCCTCTCCTGCTGCCATACTCTCAGCTTTCTCAACTTCTGCCTAAAGAAACTCTTCCTGACTTTCTCCAAAGAACGCTTTTTTCTCTTTGCCATGATGTGTCTAAAACAATTGGCTGTTTTCCCCCTCACCTACTGATTCAGAGACAACAACTCTTACATCTTTCTTCCCACTGCTTTTTACACTTCACAGTGGCACTGATCAATCTAACACGCATCACAGCCACAGCTAAGTTTCTCTTTCGCAGACAGCCACAGACAGCAAGCAAACGGATGCCTGTCACTCGGATGAAGCACCACCACAACGCCTCCACTGCAATTAGTAACTGCAATTAGTAAATAGGAAATAATGCACGAAAAACGCATCTTTTTCGACAGGACAGGATAACGATGGGCATGCCCGCCCGGCGTGCCTTACCGGGATTTTCTGGGCGTACTCTTTGCCGTTGGGGGTCAGCATGGTGGCCGTGTGGCACTTCCTCGCCGGCCTGCCCAGCATGCTGTTACTGGGCGGTAAGTATTTCTCCTGCGGGGGAAGAAAACCTCAACAAGCCCACGGGCCCACCCCGGCCCTCCTCCCATTGCGGGGTCAGCCCGGCACTCACCAGCTCGGTGGACAGGCTGTGGATCCTGCCCGAGTGCCGGATCACGCGGTCGAAGAGGTCGGCCACGCTGAGGAAGCGACAGCTCGCGTCCCCCGGAGGGCACATGGCCGGGAGGGCGGCCGCCCGCACCAGCAGCCACAGCAGCGCCAGCGCCGCGCCGGGACCTGCGGGGAGCGGGGCGTCGGGGGGCACAGACCCTCAGTTCTGTCCGCTCTATCCCGTCCCGCCCCGTCCCATCCCGTCCCCTCAGTCCCGTCCCGTCCCGTCCCATCCCGTCCCATCCCGTCCCGTCCCCTCAGTCCCGTCCCGTCACGTCCACTCAGTCCCATCCCGTCCTGTCCCGTCCCGTCCCCTCAGTCCCGTCCCGTCCCACCTGCCCGCTCTGCCGGCCGGCCCAGGGCCATGGTACCACGGAACCGCCTGCCCCCGCGGAGCGGAGCGGCCCCGCCGCCCCTATATACGCGGTGGGGTGTGCGCGGCGGGGGGGCCGCTCCTTGGCGGGGCCTTCCCTGACGTGCGCAGCCCGCGGCCGTCGTGCGGCATTATTGCCCGACCGGACTGAGCTGGAGAGCTATAATTGGAAGAACTGCCGCTTCAGCCTCTCGCAGAAAAGCACATGCTGTAGTTGTCTTTTTCTGGGACTTATTCCTCGTTAAACCGGTGCCAATAAGTGCACATCAGCATACATCTGTATCAAAGGCAGGACATCATTCTGCGTGAGGCATGAAGCCTGAAATAGGATTGTTAAGATTGCTCAACTTGAAGTGATTTGCCTTGCTTCACCCACTTTAAAGAAATGACTCTGGGAATGCAAGGATCAATTTTTGTTCATTTGAAAGGCTTTGGAGCTTGGAATGAGAGCAGTAAGGTCTTTCCTTCCTTCTTTTCCTTCTTTTCTTCTTTCCCTTCTTTTTTCCCTTTCCTTCTTTCCTTCTTTTCCTTCCTTCTTTTACTTATCACACATTTAAGGATGTATATAAAAACAGAAGATAATTTATCCTACAGACAACACCTTTTGGAGAACATTTTGCCTTTCTAAGGACAATTTCATCTGTGTCAGACTGACAAATTTTATAGCTTAAAAGAGATGGTTATGATAATCTCATCCAGCTTTCCTCATCATGCATGCCATGGATGTCTCTAATTATTCCCTCCTTTGAGCTCCAAAAGTTTTTGAACTGTATTGTTTTTCTTAGAATCACAGAATAATAGAATCATTAAGATTTGAAAAGACCCCTAAGATCACCTAGTCCAGCCATGAACATATCACCACTTAGTAGATGGTTTTTTTTTCCAGTGATCTTCCTGTCTTTTTCTGAACCCTTGAGCACTGTATTTTCTCCGTCTCTTTCTTTGAGTTTAACATGTAAACATGGAGTTTAACATGATGAAACCACAGTGGCCTGCAAAGAAAGGCTGAAGGAGGTGGAGTTGCTTGTTATCTATCAGGGAAAGGTGAGGTGACATAGTTTTCAGATGTGCAGAAAGCAGCAGCAAGAAGGCAATTATTCACCACATCTGTTATACCCACAGGATATCACAGGATTAAACTGCAATAAGGAAAATTTAAATTGGACATTGGAAAGAACTTCTTAATGGTTAGGAAAGTTAAGGAGTGGAACAGATTGCTCAGAGACATTGTGGAATCTCCAACATTATCTAACCTTCCTTATAAACCTTCAAACAGCTTTCAGAAAGTCCGCAGCAGAGTCCGTGCTTCTGTGAGTAGAAGAGGAATGGGCAACATTGGACCTCCCTCCCTTCCAATCTGCTGCAGCTTTATAGGGCCAGGCCAGCAGGAACTCTCATATTCACTCCCAAATTTAAATCATGAAGAGTAAAACATGAAATGATTTGTTTTAACCAAACACTGTCTGCTTTTTCCCATAAAATAGTCATGTTTAGTCACTGGAACAGGCTGCCCAGGGAGGTGGTGGAGTCTCCTTCTCTGGAGATGTTCAAGACCTGCCTGGATGCCTACCTGTGCAACCTACGGTAGGGAACCTGCTTTGGCAGGGGGGTTGGACTCGGTGATCTCTGGAGGTCCCTTCCAACCCCTACAATTCTGTGATTCTGTGATGTTTTATGGCTCACGAAGGGGCAAGTCACACTCTGCTCTAGAAGTTAATGATATGAGTTCTTGAACAAAATAATCTGTAAATGATGTAACTTGTACCTCTGAAGTGAAATGCAAAAAGAGTTCACTACCCACTAGAAGCCAGTTTTCCAAAAGCTGGGTCACAAATCTCTGTTTTTTTCTAGTTTTGTAAATCAAAAGGCACAGTTCTGCAAGCAGAGCTGGAGTTGTGGGAATCATTTTTAAACATTCCTTCTGCTTTGCGTTTCCAGAAACTGAACATTTACAGAAGATCTGCAATTTGTTTGAGTAACTTATAAAACCACACCAAAGGCTTGTTTTGGGCCTGCAGGAGAATCCTGTCTTCTTAAGGTGCTGCAGCTCCACCTCCCTGCTGTCCCTCACACATGCTCCTGCCGATTGCTCTGTTCTTTGCTGTTGGACTGGGTGCTCCGCTGAAGTCTTGTCTGGGAGCCACGCTCAAATGGTTGAGCGTACATACAAATGTGCATTTTGCACACTGGTTGCAAGTTGGATGACACCGGTTGCTTTCCTTAAAGGCCTCAGAGAACGTCCGTAGATGTTTCCATATATTCTGCTGCAGTTTTCTGAAGTGGGAAAAAAGAATCGTGGAATCAGTGTTATCCCTGGAATCATTCTTGTCATTAGTGGCCCAAAACCAAATGGTGTCACCACAAAGTTGAGTGAGTACTGCAATACTGAGCTTGTTTTTTGGAGCACTGAGTCAATTTGTTCAGTTTTCCCCAGTATCTGCTTTACCTCTTCATGTAGTAGTCTTTGGCTTTTTTCTCTTCGAACATCTCTTTCAATAATATTTCACTCACTGTAAAATTACTTACTTTCATTAACTAGATTTATTTCTCTTTTATGCTCTTTTAAGTCTCTCTTTTCTGTTTTGATAGTCACTGGATCTGCTTGGCTTATATCTATAATGAATTTTTAAAGTCAAAACTCAGTATCAGCTCTCCATTGGAATCTTCAAGATGCCACCCTCCTGCCTCCTTGTCCTCTCTTGACTTTTCCAACTGCATCCTTTGCTGGTTCTCCTGCTGCTTCTCTAACTTCTTATGCAGAGAATCCTCATCACTTCACTGGTTTTATGTGAAAGCCCTACAGGATTCTGTCTCACATTTTACAATTTCACGAGCAAAAGCAAGAATTCAACTACTGCTGCTCACTGCCACCTGAAGGCCTGTCTTCCTGCTCTGTATTGGCATCCTTATGTCCAAGCATTTATCTCAAGAGACAAGCATGCATCTTCCACATGTCCTTTTTGGTGCTCAGCTCAAATGTAAAAGAACTTAAAGAAAACACAGTTTCTCTTCTTAACATTTGCAAGCTGAAGAGAAAGGCGTGTTCAGAGCATGCAACAAGATTCTCTCTCATGCATTCAGGACAGGATTTCTCTCTGATTTCAGGTATTGTGAATTTAGAAATGGTCCCTTTTGATGTTCAGCTGGAGGTAGGTATCTAAATATCAAGTAGTACAAGCTGTCTGTGTATGTTGTCTGTCCATATAGTACTTCTGATGTGCTCTAACAGTAAAAATACTTCTAGCTTGGCTGTGTTTTTCCTGATATTGAAAGTGTCACTGATGTGTGACACTGTGAGCAGCAGGATCAATAGCAACATGTAAAAGGTTTGTTCCATTTTCAGGGAGATTTGGAGCAAACTTTTTTGGAATATAAAGATATAAAGATAAAATTATACAGTGTTTGTACGTGCCTCAAGAAAACCGGAATTCTGGCGGAATTCTGCAAGTACTGAGTTAGACCAGCATACTGCTATCATAGCTCCATTAACTTGGATGTCTTTACTTTTTGTTCATATTGGTGTAACAAAGATTGGGTTCAGGTCCTGAGTCTGTGTTATTAATAAGCACGCACTGTTCAAAATGAACTTTAACCCCAGAGTTAGTTCTGTAATACCCATCTGGAAAAAAATCCATGCTATGATGTCCTCTGTTTATGAAATCAAATTATTTAGAGAGTTACTTAAGTAGGAGAGAAGGCACTAGTACCATCCTGTGTGCTTCTTATATTTTTACAGGACTGCCCACTGATTTAAAGTGATTCTTCATTTAAATTATGACTTCCCGTCTGCCACCATATTGAAATTATCATTGTGGAAGAGAACCGTGTCAGATGTACCAAAGCTCCAAGATTTTTATGACTGTAGTATGAACATAAGTTAACTGCAGTTCATTTAACATCTGGCTAGTGCCAGATGTTGCCAGGCTGTTTTCCCCACTGGCATGGTAGTATCTTACAGCAGAAAGTACTTGGAAAGTTCTAAATCTTCATTTTCTTATAGCAGTGTTTATGAGTCCATTTCATCAAATACTTTGGAATTTCTGCTACTTTCTTTTCATGGTCTCAAATATTATAAAGAAATTTGTAATTATAAAATATTCCTCACTGCATTTGATAATATTAAGTATGCTATGGAATCTTCCTTATGCACTCATATTCCTAGTGCATACAAGCATAAGAATCTTAAGTGTTATGATTGAATTGTTATTTCTTTTTTTCCACAGGATTTCTGCTTGATTCAGTATACCATATTCAGCTGAATAAGCAGCTATTCCGTTTTGTTTTTCTTTTATTGTTCACTGTGTGCTCCCATGCCTAATTTACTACACAATTTTCAAACCTATTCTGAATATATAATCATTTTCCTCCTGAATACTCTATTTTTCATTGACTACCTGCTCACAAGCATTCACTAATTTATTATCACAGCATGTTCCTGAAGTGAGGGCATGCTGTCGTACCCATTCTACAGATAAGCAAAGAGACACAGTGCAGTCATTTACCCATTTGAATAGTCAGTTTGAGATGGAAGGAACATCAGTTCTTGAGGATTAACCTCACATTGGATTATGAAAAATTTCTTGTGTAAGTACTACCCTTACTGAATTCAGGTATAAGAATCTTTTGTCCGGGTCCCACCTCTCCTAAACTCAATATAATTTTTCCTACTATGTGAGAGAAAATGCCTACCTGAAATAATCCAACTCTGCACTGGAACCCTGCAAAAAGTTTGTAGACTTTTTCCTTTTAAGCTACAAATTTGTTATTAGCTGTGCTATGCTGTCACCCTTTTGCAGGGAAAGTGGAAATATCTTTCTTTGCTATAAGTGAGACCTGGGAGCATTCTATTGCATTTGAAGTTGTAAGGAAGGCTATGCTGTAGTCAGATACAACTGATCTCCATTTCAATCTTGTCTCTTTGGTACTGAGACATAAACACACCAGAAAAACTCTCTTCATCTGATATCCATAGCATCTGGATATTATCCTCAGCTTTTCTCAGCCTCTTTGTTTTCGGATGCCTTGTTTGACCCTGTTAGACCCTTTTTTCCTACTCTTCTATCAGTCTTTCATGTCAAGCATAGCTTTAAGTTATCCTATCTTCAGTAACACGTAATTTTCATTGACATCCCTGCACCAGAATTTTGCCCCATTTGATGTGTCTTCTAGTCTACTTCCCGAACTGCTCTACTCAGAACCAATCCATGTGATATCTGTATCTGAATCAGCAAAATTCCTCTTCCAGGTATACCAGAGCACAGGCATGAAAGCAGAGGAGAGAGATTGCAATTGAGATGTTGCATACTCTGAATTCAGTTTCATGGCCAAGTTCTTTAATCCCATAGTAGCTTGGAGTTGTATCATCGTTGTGATTGAAGGTGCTGAGTTCACAGCGGGATCGGTACACAGTGGGATCTGTTAGCAAGTTTGCAGCTATCATGAATAAGATACATGGCATGAAAAAAACATGGAAAAACGCTTTCCAAAGGGTCACAATTTGGCCATCTGAGAGGGGACAAAAAATGTCTGTTGTAGGTACGAAGATGTATTCTCATATTGTTTCTCAAATCTCTACTTCAAAAGAGTAAGATAAAAGGGGAATACTGGCATTCTGTAAAGCAAATGTCAGATTTTTCTGGAACATAAACAAAATGACTTTTTCTCCCCTTTATTTGGAAACAGCCACAATGATTCAGATGTAAGTATTTCAGAAAATCAATAAAGCTTCAATGGCTCCTTCTACTGTATCCCTTGGATATAGAAAACAAACAAGGATTTGTAAATTATAAGGAACTGAGGATCAGGAATGTGTGTAGCCTTCTTATAATAAGCACTGCTTAGGTAACAATAAAAATGAACAGAGAAAAGATGAAAAGTCACTTTCAATATGCAATTCGTCTTTGAAAGTTTTGTATCCAAGAAGTTCTTCAGACATGACAACATCGGTGCTTTTCCTTTGTTTAAAGGAAGGTGGCTGAGGATTTTCTGAGGTCCTTCTCTGAGAGATGTTTTCTTATTTAGCCCCACTATGATGCTAGCATGTGGACCGGTGAGTGTGAGCAGAGTGGGAACATGGTGTGGTAAGAATTTATTTTCCAGGTTTTTGAATTCACTCACACCAAAGATGAATACAAGTGATCTAAAAAGGTGCTAGCCTTATTATACAGAACTATAGCTAAGTAGAAGACATGTTGCCCAGAGAAGCTGTGGATGCTCCATCCCTTGAAGTGTTCAAGGTGAGGATGGATGAGGCCCTGGGCAGCCCGATCTAGTGAGGGGCACGGAAAAGGGATTGGAATTAAGGGATCATTAACGTCCCTTCCAAGCCTCCTGTGATTCTATGAAAATTGAGATATATACATTTTTTTAAAATTTGTTTTTATTTTTAACCTTCCCTAAACATGGGTAGACAAGCCAGAATTTTATACCTGCATGAGTGAGAGGACAGTTTTTCTTCCATTTTCCCCAATACATGTCTCCTGCACTGACAACGCTCCTGCTATTCCCTGTTCCGAAGCTTAAAGGACATGTATTTATAGTTTACAGCTGTCCTATTCATGATCTCTGCTGAAGAAGTTCTTGTTCCCCTACCTCAAAGGCTTTTCTTGCCCTTCTCACCACATCAGCAGAACCCAGAGACCATGTGAAGGTAGAGAATCAGACCTCCTTCTTACAGAACAGAATCAGTATGCAGCATCCCACATAAGGATTAGGAGACTTTTTTTTGGTTATTTGCTGATGGAAGAAATGCTGGGTAGAAAAGTGACTTATCTGGGCTGGTGCAAAGTGTTTTCCCATCAAGGAATAAAATTCTCACCTTTTGGTCCTTGTGCTCTAACCTCAGGAATCCTCCCCTGAATAGATGGATGCTCATTACTGAAGGAAAGTTGGATGCTGTATAAAATGACAAATTATTTAAAAAAAAAAAAGTTCCCTTTTGTTTTCTATTTTTCTATTTTTTTTTCCTTTCTAAATCACTGACTTGTATTTCCATTTCTATTTACATGCTTATGGGCATTATTCTTTAGACATTTCCTGACTGCAGCCACGTGGCAGCATAGCAGATAGTGAGAAAGCCTGTAGGTTTTCTTACCAAACTGCTGCAAACCATTTAATAGATCGGAAAAAGTAGCTAACTTTCCACTTTCTTATGTAAGATGATGAACACAAATTATTTATAGAGGCTGTTCTCTCTAAATTTGTTTGCTGTCACATGGAATGTGTGTCTTTCTTTCATGTGTCTCTGTGAAAGCTTCTTGGAAAGTATCAGCGTACCACCGAACGCTAAGGACTCACTGGTCTTGTTGTGTTCTTGTTGACAAGTATGAAGAATGACATAGAATGACATACTTATAATAAAATAAGTTACAATGAGTAATTGTGTACGTGCATTATATTATCATGTTTGTGTGCTTACATCAAACTCGCGCTAAAGGAAGTGATTAATAACAAATTATTATAAGTTAAAGTCCTCATTTCAGTGTTTCCTGAAGATTTTTTCCTAAAATGAGTGGTCAGAATGTCCTTCCAGATTGGAGAAGCAGTATGCAAGGTAGGATTTGCTTTCCTCCATAACTTGTACAAAAAAGCGAAGTAATCAAAGTGACTGAAATGTGGCCCCTTTTCTTCCTTTTCATTAGGACAAGAGGCAACCATCAGAAGAAGAAATGGAGGAAAGAACAGGTTATGTGTGGCTGTGGCATGGAGGCAGTGCAAAGGCTAACATAATTCTGCCAGAATTGTCCTGGACTGTATTGTGGGGACCAGTGTGTCACTTGACAAGAAATCCACAACCCTTGAGAGAAATCCTTGAGGTCAGCTTCTTGTTCCAGCTGAGCCCAGAATCCAATGGGAATAGGAAGCCAAGCACTTGTGCACTAACCCTCATCTAATGCTCCTCGTGCTTCATTGGTGTTATGGCTCTGTGTGTATCAGTGTACCTGGTCTTGTCAGGATCCAGGGCTAATTTGAATGACTCATGTTAATCAAAGGGAAGGATTCTTAGCTAGAAAATGCCTACTGATGTCACTGGTAAACAGAATACATTTCCTTTCATCTGTTAGTTTATTTCTGCTGCCAGGCATGAGTTGTGAAGGGATGCTATTCAAAGGGACCTGAACAAGCCTAAAAAAATGAGCCCTTGTGAACTGAATGATGTGCAACAAAGCCAAGTGCAAGGTGTTGCACTTTGGTCGGGGCAATCCCAGCTACATGTATAGACTGGGAGAAGAACTCCTTGAGAGCAGCCCTGTGGAGAAGGGCTTGAGGGCTAAGGTGGATGAAAAGCTGGACACGAGCCAGCAGTGTGTGCTTGCAGCCTGGGTTGCAAAAGAAGAGTGGCCAGCAAGGCAAGGGAGTTGTTTGTCCCCCCTCTGCTCTGCCCTTGTGAGGCCCCACTTGCAGTACTGCTTTGAGGCCCAATAGAAGGAAGGTGTTGGAAAGGATCCAGGGAAGGGTCATGGAGATGATCAGAAGGCTGGAGTATCTCTGGTACGAAGGAGGACTGAGGAAGCTGGGCTTGTTCAGTCCAAAAAAGAGAAGGCTATGGGGACACCTCATTGCAGCTTTCCACTGCTTAAAGGGAACTTATAAGCAGGAGGGAGGTCAACATTTTACATGTTCTGACAGTGATAGGAGAAGGGGGAGTGGTTTTAATCCAAATGATGTTTGTTAGATATCAGGAGGAATTTTTTCACTGAGAGGGTGTTGAGGCAATGAAACGGGCTTCCTGGAGAAGCTGTTGATATCCTATCCCTGGAGGCATTCAAGGCCAGGTTGGATGGGACCTTGGGTGACACGGTCTGGTGGGCGGCAGTCCTGCATGTGGCAGGGGGTTGGAACCAGATGATCTTTGAGTTCCCTTTCAATCCAATCCATTTTGTGATTCTATGATTCTGTGATTCCACCTGCAAATAGATGCAGCAGAGAATGTTGGAATAAATGGGAATTACTTCTGCCAGCAGCCCACAGCCAAATGGAACCTGTCACAGAGGAGACCTTTTCCTTCCCTGACTTCTCTTTCTATTCAGGCTAATGTCTCTAAGTGTGAAACAGAAATGAGAACATCAGCTTTGAAGGAAATGCCTATTGTGGAGTGTAATGGTTTGTGCTTCTGATTAACTCCATGTTGTTTTAAGACTTCAAGCCTAACTAGTTTTCAGTCTTTTTATGTCACAGGATGTGACCACTCTATTCACTGCATCTCTTTCTGAGAGGTTCGTAAGTCTGTCAGAGGTGTAGGTGGCTGATATCTGTAACATTAAGGTTTATCCAAGTGACACTCAGCTCTTTTCTGGTTGGGTGTAAACGACATGGCGTTGAAAGAGGGGAGAGTGAAAAAAAAAAGATCTAGAATAGATATGTATGGGCTAAAACAAACTTCAGGAAGGTAAAAGTAAACAGTGTTACCAAAAAATGAAGGCCAGCTGGGAGGAACTGGTAGACTTTCCTGCAAAAATATTTCTAATTGTTTTTCCTTCTATTGTCTAAGGAAAATCTGAACCCTCAAAGGAATGGGACACATCAGAAGGAAAAAATTTGAGAGCTAGCTACTTTAGTGAAAGGTGGAGGATCCCTGAGGGGAGAAAAAATTCATAATTTCAAGCTCATTGCAAGGCTGATCTGTCATTCAAAAAGTAAGAAGAGTGAGCAGAATTTTTTGAGCTCTGAGATAAGCCAGAGAAAGCTTTGTGTTTGCATCCCTGCTGATATACATTGTCTTGACAAGCAAACTATGAACAGTGTCAGCTGGAAAATATTTTGTAAGAAGAAAAAAGAGGCAAAAACTCAAGACTATACTTTTATTTGATGGATATGTTGTCAAAGTTGTTTAGTTGTGCTTAAGTATGCAGGTATTTTAGTTCATGTTTGTACCAAAATGAGCAATCCATTGCATGATCACGTGGAAAACTCTACGTGCCATTATGAAATAAGTTACAGTTATGTGTCACCAGCTGTCATGAGTCTTTAAGAACTGGCAATTTCCATCAGAAATATTGTTCTAGACTTCGTGGTGGAATATGTGAATCCTGAAGGAAACATTACAGGCAGACTTGTTAGTAACTGCTCATTTTTTTAAGCTACAGGCAGAATACACTGGCAGTGAAACTTAATTGCCAAGAATGTACTTGATTTAGAATTACTGAACCAAACACTGGGAGACTTCTGCAGGGAAGTATGTTGTCACACCATCTCTCTCATTTAAGAGAAACCATTAATCATCATGCTACAAATCCAAACCTTAGGAAGAACACTTCTGTTCTTTTGAATGCGTATAGATATAAATTTTTATATCCTGATGTGATATTAATGCTTTCCTTTGTCTCCCACTCTCAGGCTTCTCATGGAAGTTTGCATAATAAGTGTAGAAGTTACTAAGCATGGGATTAAAGAGTGGTACTGAGCTGCATTAACTATTGGTATAGGCTTGAAGTAATATAACTAAAATATCATGTTGTCTGTTCTTATCAGAAGCAGAGTATGTTGTTAAGAGGGAAAAACAGTCAAAGAAAATGAATATAAAGATATCAGCTCTGTAGAACTTGAAATCATACGTGTGACTATAAATGCGTGCTAGCTGGGCTGATCAGTCTGATAGCTGCAGGGTTACTCAGTTACATTTGGATACCTTTTTGTATTGAAGCCTGAAATCTTAGGGAGTAGATGCAGAGTAGTCTGTCTGCAGAATGGGAAAATCCAGGCCCTGCAGGTGGTGCGTAGGGCCAGCAAATGCAAGAAGGCTTTACAGAACCTCTGATATTTTAGCTCTGATTTTTTAGGAAATTGTAGATGAAATTAAATAGTCATAGTTGAGATTTTCCTTTGTACTTGGGGCTCTCATTCACATCCAGAGCTAATATAAAACTTAATAACTCCAGGCAAGATTTTAAGGGAGTTCTTCATTTGAAGTAATGAGTGTGCTACTAGGAATGTGACAATATTATTAAGCTGAATGAGCATTAGTGAGATCTACACTGCTAGTGAATATGTTGGTTTGCTATATTCTATGTTTTCTGTTTTGTACCTTGTGTTATCCTATAATGTGAGAGACCCATGTTTTGAAATCACGTTGTTAGGCACAAGTAGTCTGACATTAATTGGATGATTTTTCAAAGAGAAGGAAAACCATAACAACAAAGAGATAGAAAAGTGAATGACAGTCAGGGTCTTTGAAAATGATCTCTTTTGTATTTTAGGTAATGTGTAAATAGTGCCTGAGAAGTTCAGCATATTGTTTAACAAGTTAATATTTTGTCTTTGCCCATTAGCAAATATTTGACTCATATAATTTGAATCATTAAAAGCATGCTTCAAGCATGAGCGCACGTGGAACTAATTTTTGACTGGTGTCCTTATCATGATTTTTAGTGATTAGGAGGCATTGCATGAGTCATTCTGTAATGTAGGGTTAAATAAAGATGACCTCTTCTAGGGTTTATTCTGTCTTGAGGAAAGGGAGATTAGAGCATTGGGTTTTTTCCAGTGCTCTCTAAGTTCACTTTAATTTTGACATTCAGCAGTAGCCTCTAGTTAGACAACAGGGAACTTCAGTTTTATACTTAATTAATTTTTAGTCATCCTTTGACGTTGGATGCTGGTCTTGTTGTTTTTGTTGTACTTTGTCAGATTTGTGAGTTGCATGACAAAGCTAGACTGATCTAAAATAAGGGCTACCAAAGGCTATCAAACTCTTGTCAATTTTAAGCAATAAATTCAAAGATGCTACAGTGTTAGTGGTTTATCTTGTTGCAATTAGATTCTTTTTTTTTTTTCCATAAAGCAAACATACTTCATATTGCCCATGATATGTGTTGGCTTTACTGTTAGTTCAGTTGTCATTGTTATTTGATGTGCTCTAGCATTCAATGTAACATGTTGATTCCACAGTAGAAATGAATTTAACAAAAACATGGAGAGTGCCTGTATTCAGTATTTTCAAATGTAATTCTGGGGATTATCCTTGATCCAACTGCAAAACAGTCCTCCTATGAACATTCTTCATTCAACATTTCCTGATTTTGGTAGAACATACTTAGTTTGCTCTCAGAATGGTAGACAATATAAGCCTCAAAGGATACATTTTTCCCTTCAAAACTGGTATAGGCTGTTGTGTAATCAGACCAGGCAACATTTGCAGCAAGAAATGAAAGTTGGATACCTCCATCTTGTAGATTAGGTTCTTTTCTCTCTTCTGCCAATAAATACTTCATAACACTTGCAAAAAGAGAAAAGGAGGAGATAAGTCAACAGAGCAGAGAACAGTACAGTAAAATCATAGAGCAGTTGCTAGATACTAGATAGAAATTAAGAGACAGTCTCCTTTTATACACACTCCAGTAAGTACAGTAGTCTGGGGACAAAAAGCAGTGGCACAGCATTTCACACTCAATTGGAAGAGTATAAGCACCTGTCAAAGATGAGGGTGGCAAGACTGAAGATGGTGACATGGTATAGCTAGGGAACTTGCTGTTAGTACTGGGCAACTTAATGGATTCAGTGAAGCTGAAGATGGCTTAAATCAAAATCATGAAGAATAATAATAAAGAGATGCAGGAAAGTATACTGGGAATGATAAGGGAAGATGACAAATTTGACTATCCTGGGGAATGGTGGGCATATCTGCCCTGTGGCACCGTTTTTGCAGTCAAGGAATCACAGAATGACTTGGGTTGGAAAGGACCTTAAAGATCATCTAGTTCCAACCCCTGCCATGGGCTGGTTGCCAACCACCAGATTAGGCTGCCCAGGACCCCATCCAACCTGGCCCTGAATGTCTCCAGGGATGGGGCATCCTCAGCTTCTCTGAGCAGTTGTGCCAGTGCCACACTGCCCTCTAAATAAAAATTTCCTCCTAACATCAACATATTTTTCTCTGGTGAGGTGAGTCTTATGAAATTCTAGTAAAGAGACACAATCCAACTTTTATTTAAGTTGAATGTTTGCAACTCTATACATTCAATTTGAAAATTCGCTCATATGTGGGTAGGTTGAAACACTATTATCAGTACTCACTGCATTTTATTCATCAAGCAGCACAAGCACAGATTAAGTGTAATACACGTGGGTTTTGATACGACTCTGTGTGTGTGGTGGGTGCAAGAGGCAGAGTTAGCACTGCTCTGTACTCTCCCATCCACAGTGTTCTGTTGTCACTTATGCTGCCAGTATTGAGCTATGAGCAACTGACTCATGACAAACATTGCTAGAAGTCAGATAATAATTTTAAAAGTCTGTAATTATTTAGGGCTGCATTATCAGCTGTCCAGGGCTGTGTGCTGCCCACAGGCCATGGGTTGGGCACACCTGGTCTATAGGAAGGGCAACAGAGAACATGTGAGTCAGCGGAAGCCCAGAGGAGGAAGATGCAACAATTCAGTCAACTTATGAGAATATTTGTGAACTAAGCTAGAGAAAAGAGCACTATTAAGCAAGAGAAAATGAAGAAGAAAAGCGCAGGTGTTTCTCACGTATGAGTAGGGTGGGTCATTGAGGGTGGCAGAACTACCGGAGTTAAACAGATAATGTTTATTTTGGCTCCCAGAAGCCAGTCAGCCATCCGTGTTGATGAAAGTTGTACATAATATAAGAGTAAAGTTAACTGAAATTACATGGCACTCAACAGATGAAAGCAAGATGATTTTTTCTGTCCTTCTGGGAGGATTAAATCAAAACCAAGTAAACGTGTCAGTTTTCTGGAATAAAGCAAAGAATAGTTCAACACGGTTTCTAAACATGGACTCTAAGGATTCATCTCACCAAATTGAAAAGCTATTCAGGCAATGGACCCTCAACTGAATGCAAACATGCCAAGCTTTCCTGATATCTGGAGAAGACGTAGTTTAAGAGTGTATGTATTTATTTCCACAGAAATACAATGGTATAATAGGTGAAGAATTGCTTCAAAATAAGCACTTTTATTGCCAGAAGAGATTAGCATTTTTTCAGCTAGGAAAAATATTTAAAATTATCTTTACATTCAACAATTGCTGAAGAAAATATTTTGCATCCTCTTAAGAAATTCACAAAACTGCACTTTCTTACCATAATCCTAAAATACATCATCTATTGTCAGATGGCATGCATTGGGAGCTGTCTTTCCTAGCTGTTTGTGGAACAGCAAAACGACTTAAAATGTTTGCAGACAGTATTATTATAAGCTGCAAATTGTGTGAAAAAATATTTTACAGGAAAAAACTTGTAAAGCAATCAGTGCTTATATTTCACTTGAGCCAAATGGCAAAAAAACCAGCATTTTGATATTTAACTCTGCATTGTGGCAACGTTTGTGTTTGCAATCAAGGATCTAAATGTCAGCACTCTGCTTTTTATTCAGGTATGAATGCAGGGGTCCTGGTGAGGTCTCTTTGGAGATGTGACCTACATGTCTAGGGTGTTAGTGATAATACATTTTCAAAGACAGAAAGGTAAAGGGGAAATTGAGATTCAAGCCTAGCTATAGCAAAATGACTGTTGGGAGAAGGTCATGTCTTCATATGCTGCTTCACTGCAAATTTATGCCTCCTGCCTGTAAAGACATATGTGGATAGTTAACAGAGGATTAGTAAAAGTGCAATGTACCCAGAGTAAAGAAAAATAGCGAACATCCCAAGCAAACCCTTCTTTCTTTAATGCTGAGGATTTTTTTTTTTTTTGCTAAGGTGAACACTGAAAAGCATTCCATTCCATTCCATTCCTCGTGTTGTTTCTTCTTCATCTAAAAAACAAAATAAAATAAAATAAAGAATATAGGCTATTTTTTAATTTGGATAAATCTCCTGAAAATTTAAAGCTGCCCTGATTTCAGGTGGGGGAGAATTAATATTCTTCAGTTTGTCTGGTATGATGCTGCATTTTGAGTTTAGGAGAAAAACAATGTTGATACACAACCATGTTCCAATTGTTGCTGAGCAGTTCTTACATTAATTCAGCTTCTTGTGCTGCTCTGCCAGTGAGGAGACTGGAGGTGCACAAATTGCTGGAAAGGGACAGAACCAGGACTTCTGATTCAAACTGACCAAAGGGATGTCCTATACCATGCAGTGTCATGTATAATGATAAAACCATGGAGAGATGGCTGGGGAGAGGGGACTGCTCAGGGGCTGACTGGGCATCAGTTGGCAGGTGGTGGGAAATTGCATTATACATTACTTGTTTTGTAAATCTACATCTATTATTATTACTATTATAATTTCCCTTTTCTTTTCTGTCCTATCATACAATCTTTATTTCAACCCATTTGTTTTACTTTTTTTTCTGATTCTTTCCCACATCCCACTGGGAGGTGAGAGTGAGTGAATGGCTGTGCAGTATTGAGCTGCCTGCTGGGTTAAATCACAGCAGTCTTTGTAGTGCCCTACTTGGCGCCCAAAGGGTTGAGTTAAAGACAAAATTTGTTATGAACATTATATTAGTTTACTGTATTAGTTTAACTGCTTCTGGTCATAATGTTAATTTATTCATAGAATCGTAGAATCATTGAATTGCTCAGGTTGGAAAAGATGTTAGAGATCATCAAGTCCAACTGCAACCTAACCATACTACCCTAAATAACATTGACAATGTTGTTCTATTTGCTTGCTTTCAAGGTTTTTTTCTTAATTTCTGTCATATTTTTTATCATTGCTGGGAGCTGGTGTAAGTTTCTTTATGGTTTTGGCAGCTTGTATATAGCATGCGCTTGTGTTACACCAACTGTGAACTTAATCTGGTATTTGCACTCAGTATTGCCATCATTCTTACATTTCAGGAACTTTATTGTGGAAACAATTAACAAGCACAATCTTTACTACAGATGAGCTAAAATATTTTTTTAGAATTTTAAATACTCTCGGACTGATCAGACTAGCAGGATCCTATTACTATGTTTCCTGCTTATGTTTCTAGTTTTGTCTAAGGTTATACAACTATTAAAAATATCACACAAGGATCTGCCCTGAGGCGGGATGGTTATAGGTAGCAAGGTGTGTGGAAGGATGTGGACAGGTATCTGTCATAATTGTCTCCCACATTGTCTCCAGGACCTGGAATTTACCTCTAAACAAGTGAAGGTTCCTAAAAAGCTGACGGAATGTTTTCAGATATTGAGCTCTGGCAGTCCAGAGATATATAGCTCTCTGCACTGTGCTTGGGTCTGTCCTGTGTCTACCAAACACTGTTCAACGCAGTTTAGCATCCTTAAGAGCAAGAAAAACACCTCTGGATATGATCTGACTCCTGCAATTGGTTCTGTGGCTGAACCAGAGAACTAAAGTGTGCCAGTATCAGTTGCCTCAATACAAGAATAAACAATGGATTTGAAAGTCTGTTCATTTAGTAAGGGAAGAAATTCCTATTAAGAATGGGAAGGAGGAAGAAGTGGACAAGGAAGGCTACAAACCAGGGCCATAATGATTACAGGAGGAAGAAAAGGCAGAACTCCTAAAGGAGACAGTAGCCACCTGATCCCAAGTGAACTTCAGGCTTCGTCCAGGTCTGCACATTGTCACCTGGCTGCTCTGATGCTGGGAGAACAGGGCCGGTAGTTTGAAATTAGGGGGTAGAGAAGCCAGGCAGCTGAGGTTCCTCAGGCAGTATGGAGAAAGTCCCTTTTACTCTCTATGGACCTGTGTCTTGTTTGTAGAGAAACTTTCCCAAGAGGTCCAGCAATTCAAAGAGAATATACCTTCCTCTCCACCTACAGGTTTCAGTATCTCAACTATTAAGAGTAAACGTTTCTCTCTGCACAAGAGACAGGATATATCAGGTACACTCCATGTGCCACCCTACAGTTGTCTGTGACCATGAAGAGGATATGAGGAAGTGGAATGGAAAATTCACCTTAGAGGCACAAGAGTTGCAAGGGAAAACAAACACAAAACAGTGTTCTTCCAGGAAAACTGCTGCTCCAGTTTCCAGTGCTGTTTCCAAGACTAGATGAGTCAATCTTGCTTTTGATATCAATAAAGAGGCTTCTGATTTGCATTTACAAGAACTGAATAACAAATACAATGACCCAAACTAAAGGGGCCCTTCCGGCAGTCAGGTGGAAGAAAAGAACATCCAGATAATTCGATTGTGTGGACTGAATGGCCTGAGACATCAGATCCACAAGAGTATAAGGCCTTAATGGATACCAGTGCAGAATCCATCTGCACTGATGGATTGACAGGGGGACCCCAAGAACTAACTGTACTGGAGGCCAAAGTGAGCCTAATTGGAAATGAGTGGCAAAAGCACCCTGTTGTAACTGGCTCAGAGGTTCTGTACATCCTTGGTATGTGTTACCACAGGAGAGGGTACTCCAAGGACCCACAGGGATACCAATGGATTTTTGACATAGCTGCCTTGGAGATGAAGAACATTAAGCAGCTGTCTACCTTGCCTGATCTCTCAGAGGAACCTTCTGTTATGGGGTTGCTGAGTGTTGAAGAATTGTGGGAGCCAGTTGCTACCACGACATGGCACTGGCAGTGATATCACACTAAGACTCCTTGATCCCCATCCATAAGCTCATTTGTTGACTGGAGAAACAAGGAGTGATCAGGAAGACTCGTTCATGATATCCACATATGGCCGGTATGAAAGACTAACCATGGACTATCGGGGCCTGAATGAAGTCATGACACTGCTGAGTGCTGCCATGCTGGACAAGCTAGAACCATATGAACAGAAGCCAAAGGCAGACAAGTGGTATTCCACAACTGATATAACAAAGACAGACAAGTGGTATGCCACTATTGATATAACCAATGTGTTTTTCTCAATCCCTCTGGCAGCAGAGTGCAGGCCACAGTTTGCTTTCAGATGGAGCTGAGTCCAGTACACCTGGGTTCTCCTGTCCCAGGAGTGGAAACCCAGCCCTACTGTTTGTCATGGCCTGGTTTGGAACAGGGGGAAGCTCCTGAGCACCTACAACACACTGATGAAAATGTGGGCTCTTGGTTCAGGGGACCGTATCACAAACGATAGATAATGCAAACACGTTTGCTTTATTATTTAAAGCGCAGAAGATCGTTTAATGGTGGATTTGACATCTCAGCTCGTTATTAGGAGCTCTTTCACCTCTAAGCTTTTGGGAAAATTTTCATGGAACTGTGGTGAAGAACAATGATATTATTACCTTATGCCAATTTTTAGAAATTTTCTATTGTAGGATATTTATTCCTTAAATCAGCTAATCTGCTTAATTTTTAAGATATTTAATTTTGTTTCCCTAACCACCACAACAGGGAACCACAATTTTAAATGGACTTCCTGCCACACGATGGCACTGCAATCCTTTAGATATTAGCAAGGGATGCTGGCAAAACGTTGTCTTTCGACACAGAAACTTTCAGAACTTCCACACAAAAGAAGGCTTTGAAGAGACAGTTTCCAACAGCTGTTGGAGTCGAAAAGAGCACGAGAGTTGTTTCAACTACTGTTATTCTCAGCTATGCTCAAAATATTTCCCTATTTGTCTGAAAATGCACAATTACTTTTTAATTATTTAGCTCATAAAACCAGTTCCATTTAATAGATCTGCAGAGTAAACGAGGGACTGTGGGGTGACACACTATATATGCATTCCAGAATGCTGCAAAACATAGAAGTCTTATTATAGTACCTTTATTTTGAACGTACCTAAATGTAATCTCCTGCTGCCTGAAGGAAGGTGGGATCATAGAGTGTGACTAAGTGCTTTGTGGGAACAAGAACTGCTTTCTTGCTTGAAGTCTGGCACTTACTTCGCTTTCCCAAACTCCCTGCTGCAGGGTAAAATTAACTGCAAGAGCATTGCTGGGTTTTGTCTTTCTTTTTTTCAGTGTCCCAGAATTTTCCATCTAGTCACCAGCTGGGATGAATTCTGTGAAGAAATGAAGAATCCCAGCTCAGAGAAATCCCAGCTCAGAGAATGAATCAGAGTTGGCAAGGTAAGTCAATAAGGTGAGCCTGGGACCGCAGCTTACTCCCCCCAGGTGCTTCCTTCTTCATACTGTGATAACCTGAATAAGATAGAAAGCTCCACAAATGAGTTTTCCCTTCTTTTAATGTGCATGTAGAAGCACTCAGAGGTGGTTTGAAAAGGGTAACAAAGACAGACAGACAGACAGACAAACAAACAACAACAAACCCTGCTATGCTAAGAGTTTGAAATATAATACCTGCTCATCAGTACATAATCAGTGCGTAGTAAGGGCAATTAGGGAGGCAGATTTGTTTAATTAAGTATAATAAGATTTGACAAAATGTCTCTAGTTAAAAATTCTGCATTGACTTGCAAAAGCTGCTCTAGGTAGGATGTGGTTAAAACCTGGGCTTGGCACTCAGGAGGAGTAGAGTGCAGTGCAGTTGTGCTTACTGCCGTGCTTCCACGTGACCTTGGAGTCAAGGAGATGAAGAGAAGAGCAGGGAGAGCAGTTTTTCTCTCAGCATCAGCCATCATCTCTGAAAGCAGAGTTACAATTCACCCCTACATTCTCATCTGGATATCCCAATTCTTTTGAGTCTGAGTGCTTTAAATTGGGTACTGCTTCTGCTTCTGCACACCTACAAAATTTTCTGAATGAAAATGTATCTTCCAGCTACTCCTATGATACTGTCAATGATGCAATTAAATGCACTGCCATTACAAGAATGAACTTGGGTGTGAGCAGGAAATCTTGTGTTAGATAATACATTTTCCCATGGATTTATGGTGCTGGTTCAGTGTTATGGGCTGTCCTTGTTTAGATGCTTGCAAATATGTGGATTTTTCTCTCCTTAAATACCGAAACTCATCATTTTGCTCTAGCAACATCACACTTCTCTGGCAATATAAAGTGTTATAAACAGATTTTTTTTTAGTTAGCTGAATTACTATCAACAGTCAGAACAGCTGTAAGTGAGGTTAATAGGAGCTACTATGACATGAACATCAAGTTGAAGTCGTGAATGCTCCATTCCAGGAGGTGTTCAGGGCCAGGTAGGATGGGACCCTGGGCAGCTTGATCTGGTCCTGACAACCCTGCATTTGGCAAGGGGATTGGAACAAAATGATATCTGCAGTTTCTCCCAGTCCAAGCTATTCTGTGATTCCATGCTTCTATGACCAAGTCCTGCAGTGTAGTATATATTCTGTGACTGATGAAGCAGAAGCTCCAGAAGCCAGCATCAAACAAAGATCTGGAATGCTGAGGGATATGGAAGTAGTTCATGCTGGGATGGTTGGTTTGTTGTTGGCTCTCCAGTTTTGCCTTAAGGAAATTGCCAAGTTTAAAAGGGTTTATTTGCAATTAGAAGCTAAAAATTTTCAGATTTGTAAGTGATAAATGACTCTCCCTCCACCCCCTCATTTTTTCCTTAGTAGTCATTTTATCTCCTTGTTTCCCCACTGTATGAGGAAGACCATAAATGCATGAGACCTAGTTAGAAAGAGCTGAGTTAGTGTTAAAAAAAACACCCACTCGTGTTAATGAAGCATGAAATAAAACTATGTTGTAGTAAAAGAAAATTAATGCTTGACCATGAAAGCTTCTGTTGCATAAGTTGGAATAAGTTACAGTGTACCTGGTATAGTACATCACTTTTATAATTAAACTGCTTCAGTAATCTTAGAGAACTGTTTTTTTTAGTGTAACTGGTATCAGAGGCAGGGCCTGTATCACTACACAGTAAGTGTAGCCCTGCTCAATTAAAAAAAAAAAAAAAAAAAAAAAAGACTAATTTAACCAATTTCTGCGATTAAACTGAAGTCTGTTTGGCTTGAAATTCTCCATACTGAGATGGCAGGCTCAGCAAAATTATTTTATCAGTTTTGTCTGAAACAGTCCAGCCATTTATAGAGAGAGGTCATTTTGCCCAGGTGCTTAAAGAAGGAGAACAGAAACTGAGGAGGAACATGAAGTCAAGGACATGGTGAACATTGTAGATGACTGTAATTTAAAGACTAAGACTGGATACAAGTTGGTAGGCAGAGACAGATTGAAGAACAACTGAGGGGAGGAATGGACTCCTCTGGAAAGAGAATCAGAACTGAGATAGGAGAATTGAGATCTGGAAATACAGAAACTAAACAAAAACAACCCGCAAACCTAAAATCATGAACAAAATGACTGCACTGCAAAGAGAGGAAAGAGACTGACAAAGAATCTTGAGAGCAAATTAGAAAGTGCTGCAGAAATAGCAGAAACATTTAACTTGGTACTAGTGAGTTGAAGAAGAAATAGAACTAAGATAAGGACAAGAAAGCAACCACGCAGAAGCAAATTTGGAGAAAACGGATGATGAAGTTCACATACGCCTACCCTATACTACATGTCTCCCACATACCTGTATGTCAGAAAGGGAACTGTGAGATCAGCAAGAAGCATCTCTGCAAACACCTTCAGACTATGTGTAAGTGCCGCATGAAACTTATTAACAGTTTTCTAATGTACAAACTTATGTTGCATAGTATTGTTTTCCCTCCTTAAACAAATAAGCACCGGAAATATCCAACTCCAAACAGAGGTTTCTCATGTTAGAGAAGGAATTCGAAGAAGAAATCCTTACACACAGATGAAGTCTAATGCCTGGTTTCCTGCATGCTCTAAACCTTTCTTGGACAGGAATTTTAATTTCCATTTTTGCTTTTGTTATTATGAGTTGTAGGTGGTAATATGGTCCTCAAAACACAGACAAAGCCTTTACGTATAAGAGCTTAAAGAGAAAAGTCTGCACTATGTCAGAGATGTTTAGGAACTGGCTTTCAGAGCATGAGATCTCCTCATAGCACTCCTACTTGGCACAGGCAGCTCTCCAGAACCTGCCTTACGTTTTGGCTGGTGCATTGAAAAGTCCCCCATGGCCCCAGATCACTACACAAAACACAGTTCTGCCCCCATAGGAACTGGAAACATTACTCTGTGCTCACATGTCCTTATGCCTGCTAGAATAGTGATAACTTGCATCCAGGCTCTTGGGAGACTGACCCAAAGGTCTGAGGTTGCTCATATCATTTCCTCCACTCATCATTTCCTCCACTTTGCATCTCTCTCTGCAGCTTCCTTACTGACTACACATCCTCTGACTTCTCTGTTCCTGAAGTTCCAGTAGCTACAAATTACTCCAAGATAGTTCCACCTGTATTTTCTGAGACTTCATCCTACTTTCTGGCATTCCCTTCTACAGGAATTGTGGGACGCACAGTGATGTGTGAGAAGTGGCCTAGTGTGCTTAGCAGAACTTCACCCTGTCAGCTCCAAGTTCCTTTCAAACACTTGAATCAACATCTAGGTATCCAAAAGATACCACTCCTCAGATAACTCCACGATTTCCTTGGCAATACACAGATATGTGTATTTTCTGCAGAGGATTGAGTCTGAGCAGGTAGTATGGTCATACTTGGAAAACCTCCTGAGCTTTATATCTGCTATATCCTATATATCTGCTTACTGTGCATGAAAACACCCAGAGAGAAGAACATTTGATTTGAATTACGTGCATTTGATTTTGCTAATGACTTTCCTTCCCTTCTGCTTCTAATAAATATTCACCAAGCAATAATGGTAAGTTCACCAGGGCCCCAGACCAGATTTATGCATGTGATTTGATTAGCCTTGGTAGTCAATGAGCTTTTGTCTTTTTGCCAGCCAGACCAAGCTCTAAGCTGCTATGCACCCACAAGCATTGTGGGCTCTGTCTATTAACAAGTGACTGAAAAACTTGTTCCATTTTGTTTCTTGTCAATCTCTATTTTCAGAATGATAGCCCCTGTAGCCTTAAATCTGCATTAAACAAGATTATTATGACTGGAGGCTGAAAATTCACTCTCAGTGACCTGAGTCAGGTTGTCATTGTTTCTTCCATCTGTGAGTGCTTTCCATGTGAGCAGAGGAACTTTTTACCAGGGATACTATGATACATACAGATACAGTGAGTAAATGTTTCTGAAATTACGTGTTTTATTGCGTGCCCAGTCATAAAATGGCTCCAGTAATAAATGTCTCTGTTTGCATCATTTGGATAGATTTTGCAGGAAATTGATAATTCTTGCTTTGGTATTTCTTTGCATTGTTTCTGATTAGGTCCAGGAAGATCATTAATTCAGCTTAGGCAATTAAATTCAGAAGAATTGCATCTTTACTCCCTGAAGGAGAGTAATTACGCTGCTGCAGCATGGGCTGTGGGTTCTCCTGCTAATAAATGCCCAGAAAACACAGTCACGAAGTCCTTGTTGATTGTACCATGTTTGGGAATCCAGCAATTTGTGCACACAGTTGTTTTTTTTTTTAAAGAAAGAAGTTATGGAAAGGTGTATGCAGACATAAAGTTAATGGAAAAACACATATTGACTTCTGCTTTGATTTTGCTGACATTTGTCTTCTTTTTGCTTTTTAACAAGAAAACCCAACAAATCTAAAAGAACGACACAACTAAACAAGCAAAGCAAATAAAAAAAATCTCACATAAGATCCCCCTCAGTCTACAGATCTTCCTCTTGCATCAGGAACAAAACTAGGCTGAGAGTTAACCATCAGAATGACTTTGGACAAAAGCCAAAAGTCAGAGAAAACACACATGGCCATTTCACTCACCATTTCTGCACCACTTCATGCTTTCTTTTCTTCAGCTGCTCTCTTCCCCCATATCTGTTTGGGATAAATTAAGAAATCCACAAAAAATCCCAAAATAACTGAAATGAATGCACATACAGAAAGCAGGCAGCTGCAAGAATACAAATCAGTCTATCTAAACACAGAAGAAGAAAAAGAATTCAAAGATCTTATTAAAAATTATGACATGAATTCAGTTGACAATGTGAGTTATCATTTGGGGCATTTCAGCACTGCAGCTGAGAGTCCCTCATGGAATGAATTGTTAGTATTTGAATGGCATCTTTTACCATTTCTGTGGGAAAGGAGATCATCTGAAATGGGCCTTGTTAGTTCACAGCTGATATTTTTGGTGGAATAAAAATAATCATTGTGGGGGAAGAGAGCACAGAGAGTGGCAAAAAGCAGGGCCTCGTGGGTGTGAGCCTGAGGGGCTGGTGGAGAAGCTGCTGTCTCTGCTGCAGGAATCTCCTTCCAAGGTGAACATATGTTATGCAGCCCCAAGAAAGCAAACAGTCTGTGGGAGATGGTTTTGAAGTCAGATTGAAAGAAGCTTGTAGACAATCCCACCTGTCAGCAGTGTGGTGGGCAGCCTCCCCGGTGCATTGGTCACCACCTAAGGCTAAGAGAAGCTGCAGGCTCTGACTGAAGATTTAGCAGGCTGGGTTAGACGAAGGGGAGGTCTCCAGATGATCCTTCTTTAAAATGTGATGTCAATATACTGGAGTTAGACTTGGGATTCAACTTTCTCACTTTCTCTGCTGGACTTTGCACCTACTGATGTTCTGCGTAGCCACATTACTGTTGTCTTGGGTTCATCTGAATATCCTATCATCTCACCTTTGACATAGCATGGATATATTCTTTGTCACTGAATTTTCTCTAGGGCTTCAAAGGGACTTCAATGCTTTAGATTGCTTTGAAAACTTTGGAGACTTTATGGTAAGAAAGGCAGAGAGAATGTTTTCAGAAAGGTAGCTGGATTGCAGAAGATACTGTCCATGTCGGGGCAAAACCAAAGCTCAAGAGAAGTTGATACTTAGAAATAAAGTTTAGTACTATACTGCTTATTGATTTCAGTTTAAGGAAATAATATTTGAGATAATACAGTGTACTTGGTAGAAACTCCACTTAAGCCCTGTAAAATGTCTGAGTTTCTGAGAACAGACCCATTTATCTCTGACAAATACAGATATCATTTCATATGGCAAAGGTGGTTGTAGATCCTGGAACAAATTTTTAACATCGATAATGCTGTGAAATACTTGCTCTGCCTGGTGAGGATTTGGTACTTGTCTACATCTGAGCTGGTCATCATCATCTGGACTTCCTTTTGACAGAGAAATGATACTAAAATCATTCTGTGTGATATTATTAATCTCACTCTGAAACTGACATCTAAAATGAGTCAGATGAATCAACCCCTAGATGTCTCCTTCAGATGCAAGCAATGGTATTGCAGGTGTCTCAGGCGAAGTGAAACAGATCCTACCTCTCTGTTCTTCTTTTCTGGGCTCTAGTAGAAGACTGATGAGTTGTTCAAGAAGAATTCAACTCGTTATTTTCTAATTTCTGTAGTTCTATTGGGCAATACTAGTACAAAAATGTACCTTCTATTTGAGATAATGACTGTCAAAACAATAATATCTTAACTCTCAAGAGTTTTCAAATCTCAGATATTCTTGAGATAACTTTCTGCAAGAAGCATGAAAATGTTGTCTTGAATAATACCTTGCTGAATTCTTCATGACAATCTATATTAACAAAAATCTGTTCAGCTCTTCTTTGACAAGTGAAAACTTAAAAATATTAGATACACTTTTCTATAAGAAGATAAAGCTACAGTCTAATCCAGAGCAGTCACAAGAGACATATGTACAGTATTACAGCATGCTGATGGTGAAGTAGGGTGGTTACAGTCCCTCTGAACTTTCCCTTCCCTCCATCCAATATATCCGCATCTATCTTACTCTTTTCAGTGCGAGTTCAAGCTGTGTGGGAGCTGATATCAACATACAGATTGCTACTCATCAACTATATTGGAGGAAATATTTCTTCCTTCTGGGAAAGAATAAAGCCTGTCACCCACTTGTCTTTACATGCAACATGTTCACCTCATACATTCATACAAATGAAGAACCAGTCTACATATTTCAAGTTGTGCCATGGTGGCACTCTGCTGCCTGTCACCTCATTGCAAGCAGTGCTTATATTCTGATATGAAACATTATAAACTTACATAGCATAATCTTACACAAAAATACTAAAATTATCCACGGAATTTTAATTAGCTGAGTATCATGTTTTTCAAGGCACATACTCTGTTTTCTCACATACAGCATTTGTATGACTCAGAAATCCATGCAGGTAGAAAAGAGACACACAAAGTGTGGATGATTGTGTAGACAGCTGTCAGACAGAAGATCTGAGATGCAAAACTCTGGACATTCAGGGGATACTGTGATGTGTTTTTCTCAATATTAAAAAAAAAAGAAAAGTGTGCAGCTTGTAGGATATATAGCAGAAGATGAAACAGAGCTCTGCCTTCCTGAAGAAAATAGAAGTCATGCAGAATGTTAACTAAATTGTTTTTGCTTTCTTTTTTTTTCTCCTCTGCAAAGGAGAAAAGTGCTTTTTTCCTGCTTTCCTAAAAATAAAAGATTGATGAAAACGATGCATGACATGCACATCAGGAAAATGCACCCTGGCATTTTTGCACAGAATATGTGTTGCATGTTGACAGATTTTTGCTATAAAACTGACAGTTTTAGTGCAAGCTGTTCCTGCCATGACTATAGGGAATAGGGAGCAAAAGGGAAAAGTATAATTTACACTGTGCACACATGAAATAAAACTGACAGGCTACAAGGTGGCTCAGTTGTTCCATGGAAAGGTACCATAAGATATCTAAAACTAGTTCCCTTGCCCTCTGTGGCATGACATCCCTAAACATTATGCTTGTAATCCAGTGAACTGATTACAGAAGAATTGCGGGTCTCCTTACAGATTTTCACATATACTTTGAAAGCATTGGTGTGCATCACTGAGTTGAAGTCTTTGTGAGATTTCATCTTTTCCCCAAACATCTATAGTGAGAGACCAAATTTCCTTTAAAAATTCACGTGAAACAAGAATGTTTCTGTATGAAAGGTGAGCGTGCTGTTCTGCATAGTTCTGAAGATGTTTTACAAGAAAAAGGATAGCAACCCTTGCAGCAAATTAAACATTTAGCTGCACAGAATGTTTATATATTAATTTTAAATGAAAGTACACCCCCAAAATCTTTCTTTTTGTACAAAGGTTATCATCAAAACTACAACATATTCAAATTCAATACAAAATGCCATTTTACTAATAAATTCCTTGGGATTTGAAATTGGAAGGAAATGGAAAGATCTTTGAAAAGCAACGATTAGATATGCAAATTCAATCCCTACAGCTCTTTTTTTAGAGATATGTACCTTTTAGAAACCTATCAGCAGAGAAATCTTATTTTTTCCTCGTCTCATTTTTCTTCTCTGCCTCTTCTATTTTTAATGATGGACTGCTGTACAGTAGGTTGAACACTCTACAGCTTCAGTCTTCCCTATTTAGATTAATCCAGAGAGAACATGAGATTTCTAATCTTGGGCAGTCTCACTTCCACTCTCCCATTGCTTGAGGCTTACCTCCTGTCACCTCAAGCTAAATCCTTCTCGTATATTCACATAAGCCATCAACTGTCCTCAGACTGCCAAAATAAATAAGACTAACAGAATACGTCTCCGTATTGATTTCAGTAACACCCACTGCCTTCCAGGAGAGCAACCAAATTTTTGTCTTCTTATGGTGTCAGCTATTCAATAAAAAGTCGTAAGAAATGGGTTAGGCACAGCCTCCAAACCCTGTTCTGAAGTATTCTTGTTCTCCTTGTGCTCTTGTTCTGCTCAGTACCCCTTGAGGTTCTCTTTTTTGACTTCTATGTGCCTGTTCTAGATTTGGCTTCTTTCTAGGGGTCTCTCTAGAGTCCGTGTTTGGAAAAATACAGATCTGACAGAGCTGTCAGCTCTGATGTGCTGAGATTAAGGCATGAAGTTTTAAAGCTCACCTTGGTGGTGAATGAATACGACCCTTCCATTGAGAAATGGCTTCACAGATCCATTCAGCAGCTGGAGCTCAGGTGTATACTTCGCTGTTCATTCTGCCTGAGTGAAGCAAATGAGTCCTGGAACGCTTGAATGTTGAAACTAGAATTTAAAAAAACAACAATTCAAGTGCACCTGTAATAGACTCTGGTTAACAACATCTCAACTTCTGGGCTATTTTAATTGCAAATTAACATTTCTCTGGATTCTGAGCTGTATTTTCTTCTACTAACCCAGAGACCTGCTTGTTCCAGGTGTCTTAGTAAGCCACTGTGTTCAAAACCAGCAGCAAAGAAAGAAGTGATGTGCCTGTCATTACATCTGACCACATTCCACTTTTTACCTTTAAAGGCCGTAAATCTTACTCTCCAAATAGTAGAGGTAACTACTACCCAGAGCATAAGGGCAGGCGGAAATGGGGCAGAATGGTACCCCGGGCCACAGAGTTGCAGACACTCCTGGCATCTCATCAGATTGCTCTGTGTAATTGTAAACCAGTGGTGCCCGTTTTCCTTAAAGATCCCCATATGGTGCCTGCCTTCTGTCTGCTGAAAGGGACACAATGCACAGGGGGTCTCATGCTTTCTCTGCCTCCCCTTGTTGCTCTCCTGGAGCTGTGCTGCAAAGTCTCCCAGCACTGATGCTGCCTCTGCCCCCTTCACAATCAGAAGCAGTTCGGGCAGAGAAGAAGAGGAGGTGAGGCAGACAGCAGCTGGTCCAGTGTGTACAAAGAACAAATGACTTACTGACTTTTTTTTTTCTCACATGTCTGGTCAGTATCTAGTGGTGCTTCTTGTTGAAAGCCACAAGTAGTGCAAGAAAAACTGCTGCTGCCACCTGTCCCTGTTTCCACATCCAGACAGGAGGTATCTCTGCTAGGGAGCCCCTGTGCTTTGGACAAGCAGCAGCAGTGGGAATGTAATTCTCTTTCTTAATCCACTTTATCAGTCTATCCCTCTCTCATAGGGGATGGTACAATTTGAAGGCAGCTGAATCTTCAGATCTGCCATCTGTTTTCTATAGATTTGCAAGAAATGCATGAAAGAGACTACTGCTGGTCAAACCACAGATGACAGATGAGAACAAGGCAGAAATACGCTGAGCAAGCCAAAAGAGGCCAAGTTTCTTTCCTAAACACAGAATGCAATAATGATCCTGGAGAAAGCAAAGCAGTACAGTAAGTAGTTTGGAAATGATATTCTGTATGTTGTTGAATTGTGGGTAATTCTGAGCTGGAGAGCTAGAAGACCATTCCCCACTCTTCTAAGCTCAGCCATTACAGTAGTTTCATCTTGTCTACCTTCCTGAAGAGGATTAGAGATATTCCATGGTAGTTCCCCATATCACTTCACCTGGAAGCAGAGCTATCACATCTCAAGGGTTATTATCCACAGGCATTTTCAATGTCCTACTGACTTGCTGCAGAGCAATTTATCATGAACACGAGCTATGAGGAGGGTAAAAAAGTAGGATTGAAAGGGAGGGGAAGAAGTGACGCTTATTTTTTTGGAAATGTTTCTTCACTGTATTGCTGGATAGCATGTATATTTGTGGCATGTAAAACAGCAGCAAAGACCCAGAGAACATGGTACATGTGACCCAGCATGTGGTGGGCAAGATATTTGCTGTTTAGATGCCATTATGCTGCTACTTGTACATTGAAATCAATAAACTACTTCAGCCCAGTACTCCAAGACGATTGCAGTAACCTGGATACTCTGATCCTGATGAAGATAAATGTAGGATATCTGCAGACAGCAAAATCTGCTGTGGGGCTGCTCTGCATTCTAATGGTTGATTCTAAGTAATGCTTTTTCTGACCTTGAGCTCTGCATTTATTTTTGAAGAAGCTCAAGAATCAGTTTCAAATTATTAGAAGGATAGTTGTAATCTCCATTTTCTTCCAAGTGCATTGCTTTCAATTCCCATCTGTCCTTCCAGACACCTCCTCTATTAAATGGTCACAGAAGATGAATAACAGTGGTGTGAACTCTTCAAAATTGCATTACATGTTATTCTGCTCCTTGTTAATGTTCTATGTTGTTTTATTTACGATGACCTTGTGAACAGTAAGATGAAATGGCATCCACAAGGCCTCCACATCTAGATGGAAAACCGCATAAGTGTGTCATTAACAGCCAAAGATTGGAAAAAGAACAACAAAAAAAAAAAGCATGGAAAAAGGGAGAGAAAATGCTTTCCAAAATCCAGTCAGGAATTAAATGAAGGCTTTACTGCTATGTGTTTGGATGAGGTCTCTCTTAGCTACCAGGGTTTAAAAGTTCTAATTGTGGAGTTTGTGTAATTGCCAGAAGTTCACATGCTTCTGCTGTAACACTTACTGCGTGCTAATGTGCCTTCTTCTAATGAACTTTATGCAAAATTATTTAATATACACAAAAATGAACTGCAATTTTTGTATTGCTTTTGTTGGCTCCAAATACCATCTATTGCAGAGAGTTTGGAGATGAAGGGAAGAAAGGTTTTCTTTTGCTGTTCGGTTGCTTTGTAGAGTAGACCATTGCAGCAGGATGACAGAGTCCTGGTAGCTTATTCAAAGCTTATTCAAAGTGTGGTAAACACTCCCTGGATGCAGAGTGATTAAACTGTTTTCAGCATTGCTTTTTCTGTAATGAGTCTTTAAAGATGAAGCTATGTTCTTTGCCACTTTTCTGGCCACTTGAGGAGACTTTCAGGTGATAAAATCTGCTTCCATTTGTGGCTCCCAGTGGCTGCAGGGCATGTGCAGATTTAACACGCAAACTGTGATTCCAAAAGCCTGCTTGGTGTGTGGGTTCCCTCTTCCCTTCCCACAGTGCTCAGAAGCATCAGGCTGGCTCAGCCTCCACTTCTCTCCCTGCATTTAGCACAGCGTTGCCACGAGGCTTGGTGCTCAAAAACCATGGCTCTGACTCCGAAACTCCTGACATTCTTCACACTGAGATTTAAAAAAAAAAAAAAAAAGAAAAAAAAGATAATAATTTTAGGTATCTTCTTGTTTCCTTTTTAGCTCCAGAGTGTTTAGGTTCATCTAAGCCATATTTTGAGGCTTTTATCTACCAACATGAGTGATGAACATTTTCTCCTTTTTAGTCTTTAATGAAAGCTGATAGTCTCAGGCAGCTGTTTGCTGTGAGCTGTGGCCTTCAGAAAAACAGCAAACACCCCAAGAGTTAAAATAAAATATGAGTGCCACTGAGGTAGCTATCAAAATTTCTATTTTTCAGGCTTTTGTGGGGAAATTGTATAATCATGAAGGGCAAGAAAGGGTGTTAGTAAGTCATGCAGGGCTTTATGGTGGGAATAAGAGGTACAGGAACAGAAGCTTTCTGATGAACAGAAGGCACAAAGTAGAAAATATGTTTCTGTCAGAGCCATCTGTTGTGAATCTCCTCAGGCTCAGCTGTGGATGTGGGTGGAGATCTTTGTGTGTTGCTGGAAGAATTGTGTGATGCTAGGAGTTCACAGGAGCTTTTAACATGTATGCATAGATTGGGAAGTTTTGATGCCGGCAACTGTAGTATCCAGTATCCAGGATCTGGGAAGGGGATACAGGGATGAGAATGGCAGGGTGAGGGAGATCACCCTTTCCTGAGGCAATAACAAAATAGAGGGTATGTTTGCACAGCGTGCTGGAGCCAGGCTGTGTGGACTGGCCAGGTGGGTGCCAGGGCTGCCCTGGGCCCAGTGCAGCTGGCACTGAGTAAGTGGCCTGCAAAGACAGTTTGTGCCTGCAGGGAAGTGAAGGGAGCTCTGACGCTGCCCATACACACAGTACTGCTTGGCAGCTCAAAAGGCCTTGTACAGTTTCTTGCAGTCTTTAGTAAAAACATGAAGCAAGGCCTCATCGCCCAGTTGGAAATCAGTGAACTTGGCCCCAGTCCGGGCTGCCAGTAGGTCACATTTCCCTGCTCCCAGCCCATGAGTCTGGCAGATGGCCTCAAGCAAGCAGAAATTTTGTTGTGGGGTTTAAACATATTGAGAGCAACCTGAGCAATCTGCCACAGCTGGGGCAAGCACTTCAGGTGATTTGCTGGCTGTGACCAGAACATCTCCTGCGCATTAGGTGTCAGTGCAGGCAGCTGCGCAAAATGGAGCAGTGTGGAGCTGCTGCTTCACTGCTCTGCAGAAACAAGTGTGGCTGAGGTGGGTGCAGGAGCCAGCTCCTGTGAGCTTGTCCTGTTTTTCCTCCTAGCTATTAGCATATCTCTTCCCAATGTTCTGCAGTCCTTCCCTCTCTGCTCCCTCTGTCTGACCCCAGGCTGCAGTCTCACCCAGCTCCTGCCCTTCAGCCCTGCCTTTCACAGCACCCTGCCCCTGTGCTCGAGCATCCATTCATTTTGGAAATGCTGCAAGGATAACCCAGATCCCTGAGGAAGTCCTTGCCAGACTTCCAGGGAGTTTTTTTCTGAATGCTCCTTCCATTCATTAAGAGTCTCTCAAGGTTTGTGGAAGAAATGCTTCCAACAGTACAGAACCTTGTTAAACTTACTTCAGACTTAATAGGGGAAAGAAGTAGGACTTGGCCCACCAGTGATGCCCCAAACATCACTGCTCTCTGCTGCTCAGTAGTCCTTTTTCCCCTGGAAATGTTGGCAGAGAGCTTGTCCTCTGCTGCACCTCTCCTCCTCCATTCTCAGGGAGAAACACGCTGCGTCATGGTGTGAGCAAGGGAAAAAGGAGAGGAGGAGAGAGATATAGGTAATCACATCTCAGCTAGATTTGACTCTATAGGAACTGTATGAAAGATTTTAGGGAATAAATGAGGATGAAAAAGCAGAGAAAAAGTGGGACTGAATCTATCCAGATTTAAGGAAAATTATGAAAGCATGCATGCCTCACAGGAGCTCATATTTCAGTAAAAGATGACAGGGGATTAATTCTGGCATCTTAGAGCAGAGGAGGTTGTTGGATTACACGAGCAGAGCAATATGTTCTTCCTAGTGTGGGCAGCCACTGGTCCAGCCCAGCTGGGTGCTTCCCTGGGTGACCTTGGCGCGAGAAGTAGATGTGCGCTTACAAAATCTGCAGGTGATACAAAGCTAGTATGTACTGCTAGAACAGACCAGAGGAAGACCTGATTATTATGCAGGAAAAATCAGATGACCTTGTGGAACAACAGAATGAAACAGCATGAAATTTAATAATCCAAAGTGCAAAATCATGTCCTTGAAGACTAATCACCAGAGTTCTGGCTACTAGGAACGGATGCATGAACTGGAGAAAAGAAGAATCAATTAACTGAGTGACCATAGTATACCTATGGCTCCCACCCCCCATGCTATATGGCCATGAGAACAGATGACATTCTTGCATGAACCTGATGGAAATCCACAGCAGAGACAGGGAGGAACTAGTAGTAGGATGAAAAATATGGGGCTCAGAATGTCATAGGTATTTCTGCTCACTTATGTTCAAAAAACACTTTAATAACAAATGCAGAGAAAGGCATGTGTGTACAAGCAAGAAAGTCAGATGGGGAAGCAGTGATGACCATTTCTGTGCCATGTGCCCTTTGTTCTCCTCCTGCCCCACAGACTTCCCTATGCAGAGAGGATTTGCTGCTCTGCATTTATATTGCTCTTACTGAGTTAATCCCATTCCCTGAGGGATATTTCAGTCACCTGAACAAGTGAGGCGTGAATTCCCCTTTTCACTGTCTCTGCTAGGCTACTGGTTCACAACTGTGCAAGGAAAAGAAGACCATTCAGCTCGCTGTGAGCTTTTCAGTTCACCCCAGCCACACAAGTCCACTTGCATTTTCCTTTCATGTTCATATTTGGGGTCAGAAGAAGGAAGGGAAATGGATCAGAGGGTTGACCATGTGAGCTTTCAGCAAAACCCCTCCCATCAGCACCATAGACTGTGAGAAACGCCTGGCGATGAGGGCAGGATGTTCATTTTCCTCTGCACACAGGTTGGCTCCCCCCATGTAAGCAGAGGCTATCTTTAGCATGTCGTCAGCCTTTTTTATGAAGAAATATAGAAGCTCCCACTGCAGGAGTCCTCTGGCTCGAGACTGGGTGAAGGAATGAGGCTGTGATAGACTGTGGAGCTGGCCCCATTGCTCAGAGCCATCTGCTTGCCAAGATTTCTCAGATATTAGGAGAGAGGCAGACAGTACCCTTCACAGCAGTGGTATGTCACCGTGTGAATCAAGCTCTTGTTGGAGACTGTGAAGGATTCTGATAAAATGAAGCTCCAGCAGTTTGCAATATCTGCTCTTTTAAAATAACACAACTCCTTGTAATTATAGCGACAAAAGTTCGCAATTCTCCTCTCGCAAATGCAAACCAATAAGGCTCTCCCATAATTTGTTTGAATCCAATTAATGAGAATAAGCAGTTTAAGCAGTTTGTTTTATAGCCTTATCTCTGTGGTTGCTTTTGCTGAACATCATTTCCTTTCTTGTTGCTAGTTTTGCAACAAGTCCCAAGAGTTATTTACAGACACCTTCGTTTTATCTAATTTAACAGCTTTGTGCTGTCAGCAGTTTTGCTATCTCATTGTATTCCCTCTCTTCCTGGTCATTAATGAATGGATGGGGCCAGAGAAGGAGTGAAATTAATCCTAGCTGTGATCTCTATGCAGTCCATGTGGCATCACACTCTTGTCACCTCTCCATTATGATCATCTGTCATTCATCCCCATCCTTTTCTCTCCCTTCAGTCCATGGCGAAGACCTTATCTCTCACCCCTGGGTTACTGAGTTTCCTTAAAAGCCTCATGTGAATGATATTATCAAATGTCTGTAAATATATATCGCCTGATCCTCTTTAACTCAATGTTTTGCTAACTCTTTGTTACATTTGAACAAGGTAGAAAAGTGTGGATTACCCACTATGATAAGTATATTCATTTATCTGAGCTGACTTGTAATTTATTCTTCCTCATCTCTTTTTCTCTCTCCTACATATAACCTGTAGATGTTTTATAACTTCCTTAAATGATTTTCTCAACTATTTTCCCCATTAATTAATTAAGATTCTCTAGTTTTCAGTTCCTGGAGTCAACCTTAAGAGCATTTTGAAGATTTCTACAGTGCTGGCCATTTTCCAGCACTGGATAACTATCCAGTAGAGTGGCTGTTTTAACGATGAATTACATATCTCTAATGATAAATTATGGTAGACTGGGATTGTGCTTCATTCTCAAGGTTTCCTCAGAATCTCCAACAAATTCCATTTGGTACCATGAATTATTGGAGCATATATTTTTAGTGCTCATACACCACTGTTATTTTTAATATCTTTTGTCCAGTAGGGCTTTAACGTTGTTAATGTAACTTCAAAGTAAAGATTTACTCCTAGCCTATCTTTTCTGACACTCAAATAAATCATTTACCTTCATTGTAATCTTTTCTCATCCTGTCCATTCTTCTTTTATTCTTAACAGTCTAGAAAGCCTGTAATATTCAGTTTCCCACATGTATAATTTCTTACTGCTTGTGGTGGTGTTTTACAGTTCTTGTGTACTTTCTGAATCGTCTCTTACTATGTGAGTTGTATCTTGCCTCTAAAAATTTCTTGCCTCTAAATCTCTAAATCTAAATCTTGCCTCTAAAAATTGGATTTTCATTGTTTTAAATTAGTGGTCATTTCTGAATTTGAAGGGTTCATCTTCTGCTTTGAAGACCAATATTAGTTCTTGAACTTCACCATTTAATTATCCAGTGTCTTCCCTTCTTTCTTGTTCTGAACTACGGAGATCTGCTAAAGTATAGGTTATAAATAGGTTATAGATACCTACCATCCTAAAGTTATAGGATCATAGAATGGTCTGGGCTGAAAAGGACCACAATGATCATTGAGTTTCAACCTCCCTGCTATGTGCAGGTCGCCAACCACCAGACCAGGCTGCCCAGAGCCACATCCAGCCTGGCCTTGAATGCCTCCAGGGATGGGGCATCCACAGCCTCCTTGGGCAACCTGTTCCAGTGCAGCACCACCTTCTGTGTGAAAAACTTCCTCCTAATATCTAACCTAAACCTTCCCTGTCTCAGTTTAAACCCATTCCTCTTTGTTATAGATAACTGTTTTTTTTTCTTTCTATTTTTTTTTTTTCCTGGAATACAAATTCTGCTTTGAATGCTGATATTTGCATTTAGCTTAAATTATTAAGTCAGAATGTGATTTCATTTGTCCTTGCTAGTAATTCTACCAGCTACAAGGGAAATATGTAAATAGGAGTATCATAATTAATTTCATCTTAACTTTTATGTTTGGGACCACTCTTTCTGAACCAAACCATGCTGTCACTAAGCTAGTGAACTCTATTAGAATATTATTTCTTTGTGCATTATCATTTTTACTCACAGACATGTGGTGCATTTACAGAGCTGGATTTGTTCCTTCAAGGCCTACAGTTCACGTGCTAGCTGGGTTGTTCCAGTCAGTTCTTCCTACAAAGCCAGAGCACATTTCCATGAAAAAAATCAATCATCATTTAATGTCTCTTGGTATTTTTTTTCCTAAGAAAATTACTTATTCACAGGTGCTTCATTTCTTCCAACTCAATACTGATTTCTCAACAATCTTTAACCCCACACTCCTGTATGTGTACCTTTCTGTTGCTTATGCACCTGTGATTTAGCATGCCTTGCTTCTGAATTCTCCTCCCATTGAAGAAGAAACCACTGATAGTATTTTAGATGTTTCATATATTTCTCAAGATCACACTGTTGTTAGAATTAAAAATCAAGAAGGTAAGGATTTCCCACCTTCTAACTATGTTTTTCCACCCAAGATTAGGAACTGAAGTGGTTGACTCTGTCACTTGTTCCCATTAACAATCTAGCTCCCAGAGCCAAGCAATTGTGTTAGCATCTCTGGCTTTATGTGTGCTTGATCAAGCAATTAATAAAACTACAAGTGATGTCCATAAGAACAGTCTAGTGCTCAGACATTTGAAAAACAGACCACTTAGATTAGAGCTAATCAAGCATTTTATGTGAAATAATCCTCTGCTAGATATTTCTCAAGGGTTGGGCACTCACTAGTGGTAGAGTTAAACTGGAATGAAGCATATGTTGTAATCAGATAAAGCAGGTACTCAGACCCAGTCCTCCTAGCCCTAAGTGCATCTTGGCTATTAGGGGAACAAAGAGTGGGCATTTGTCTATAAATGCAAATTTTCAAGAAATATGGGTCCAAATCTTTCTGTTCCTTTTGTTTGTACAATAATGATAATCATAATGCAGCAATCAATTGCATTGTGCTGTAATGAATTAGATTTATTAATTAATGGGTATTTTTTAATTTTATGGCTTAAAAAGAAATGCTAAAGCCATGTACATTTTAGAATGCGTGATGTATATTTATGCTCTGCCATTGTTGATTATATTATCATGATATTGGCTCTACGTATTTTGATTTGAGTGTTTCTATTTTACATCTGTAGGAATTAACTAAGGAAAAATGCATCTCCTTTGGATTATGCAAGTCAGGAGGTCTTCCTTCATCTGCAAGAAGAGTTGGTGACTGGTGTTGGGCATGTTTAGACCACAGAGTGAGCAGGGTTCAGAAATGGAAGGCAGTGTTATTCAAATGTGCTTCTTGGGTCCAGGCTCTATTCAACTCACCCCAACACCACAACATCTGGATTAATGAGCCTGTACAAACCTCCCACTGGGGGGCTGATATGGCTCAGGTGTCTGCACCAAAGCATTGATGGGCTCCTCACTACCCAGACTGATCCATTGCTTCTTCCTTTTTTACTCTAGGCAGTAGAAATCCAAAGTCATATAAGAATTGGAGTTCCAGATGTCTTAATGCTGCTACGCAATGCTATACTACTTAAAGGCCTCCTTAATTATCTGGTAGACTGATAGAATCATTGAAGCTATCCCAGTCTGCCCAATAAATATGCCTTTGGGTATGAAGACTGTACAGATTAGTTCTGAAAAGTCTATTATTTAACAGGCAAAGTAAGAGATCCCGTGATAACTTTCTCTCCTGATATTGCAGAAGTAATTAGACTTAGAATTAGAAACTATTAAATTTGTACCTCTGAGGTCACAATTACATTTTTTTCCTTTCTCTCTCCAAAAGACAAAATCTGGCATTGTTCAACTGAAAACTGAATGAATATATGGCAGGCAATGTTATTCTGTCCCCAGCACACGAGGTAGACTACAGTTTGAAACAGTCTGTATTGTATTTGGGAATATTGACATAGCATCTCATGCCCATGGAAGGAAGCAGAGCCCTGCTCCATGAGTATCTGCCTTTTCTCCCAGTGGAGTGGGGCCTAGGGATAGAGTCTGGCTCATTAGCAATTCCTGCAGCCAAGTGCAGGTTTGCTTTGCTTTGACACTCACCTACTGGATTTTATCTTCCCTTTATTTTCTACAAGAGAGACTCTTCTAGAAATCCTCTCTCCACTCTGATACTTACAGATGGATTTACCGTGTTATATTAGGCTATGGAAGAAGAAAAATATCACACCCAGTCTCTGACTGGCTCCTACTCCAGTCTGTTTCTGGCTCCAGTGAGACTGTGTAGATATTTTTCTTCATTGCAAAACTGGATCATGGCAAATTAAGTCTCTGTATGCCAGCCTTGTCATCATAAATACTCCTGGTGGATATGCTGATCTGTTTTTTTAATGGGGGGTAATATTTCAGATGACGAAAGGATCAAAACATAGAGAACACTTAGGTCAACCTAGTGTAATTCTAAATTTTGCCTAATTGTTATCGTGACCTGGACTGACAGAGCTGAGATAATTAAATCCTGATCATAAGCTGTCCTCTTCCTACTTCCACACACCAAATACCATACCAAATTCCTAGCTGACATTTTCTGCAATAAGACATTTTTAGGCACCATAATGTGTGAGGGCTGCCAGCAGTGCAGTCTATCACTTCTACCTTACATCAACGGGGTGTACACCCAGTTGGAGGAAGAAAATAAATGAAGCTGATATGAAAAGCAAGACTTGAGCAAGGAGGCTTAACATGGGCACCTTGCAACTATGAAGATCAAGGTGCAAATCTGGGAAAAAGAAGGAGCAGCCTGCATTTCCAGCCTGCATTTCCAGTCTCTCTTGAATCAAACAAGAATATTTGGGAAAACTTTGGAAAAAATGTGTAAGGTTTTTACCTAACATAGATGTAATTGCCTCCATTTCTCTTCCTGGTCTCAGAAGCACACAGCTGTAGCTCTAACATTGGCACTTCCACCACCCTTCCCACGAGCTTCTTTTCCATTCCTGGCCGCACTGCTCACAACACCAAAGCTGAAATCATAGAATCATAGAATCACAGAATGGTTTGGTTGGAAGGAACTTCAAAGCCCACTCAGTTCCAACCTCCTGTCGTGGGCAGGGCTTCCACCCCCCAGCTCAGGCTGCCCAGAGCCCCATCCAACCTGGCCTTGAACACCTCCAGGGATGGGGCACCCATTTCTTCTCTGGGCAGCCTGCTTGAATGGTAAGGTACAAGATGCGAAGATGGCATAAAAAGCCATGAAGACACGGAACTTTAAGAGACATAACGAGTGTTCCTTAAATAGCTAGATCTTTGTTTCACACATCTATTTTCTGATGATAAGCAATTTTTGAAAATCCAAGTGAGGCAATATCAGATTTGTATGAAACATTCATGAGTGTAACTAAAATCAGTGATGTACCTCCAGCCGAGGCGTGTCTATGAGGAATGCCTTTGATGCTGAGGCTTTCTATCAGGGCTGGTGCTGTCATGGGCAGGCATGCAGCTTATGCAGCCTGACAGGCTGTGCTGGGCCACAGCCAAGTGCTGAATTTAATTCCCAAGTTCTCCTTGGCTTCCCCAGTCAGAAACACACAGTGAGATAGGAAACCTGCAGCATGCAGGAGTCTGCAAGGCTGACACATTGCAGGGGGATGAGCAAAGCAGAGTGTGTGAATGCACATCTGTGTCTGAGAAGGGGAGGAGAGGGAGCACGTGGGTGGGAGAGAGCTGCTAAAGGGCAGAATGTGTTTGGGGAATCAGAGGGAAAAGGCAGTGCAGAAGGGAGCTGTGCGGAAGCTGTGTAGATGCTACCACATGTAGAAGCAGACAAAAGAAATTGCCTGATTGCTGGGTACAAACACACAGGTGTCTGTGTGGTGGAGGGTGAGTGTGCCACAGCAAAGTACACAGGTCGAGGGGTTGGCAAGGAAAAAAAACATATAAACACCTGAGCTTTGTTCAAGAAGAGCACCTGAGGTTTGCTCCTGAAGTGCCCAGGAGTTTGGAGGTCCCACCTCAGTCCCACCCAACATTTTACATGTCACACAACAGCTGTAAGGATTTTACACACGATAGCTTTTGTGGAAGGAAAGTCTGGATCATCGTGATGTAATGGCTCAGATATAAGTCCCCATTTAAGGGTATTAAGAGGAACTGTTGCAGAGTGAGTTGCCTGCATTTTCCCTGACTGTAACTAATAAAAGCCCTTATCCTCATCAATATCAAATTTGCCCCTTCCCTACGACAACAGACTGTTTCTTCTTGTTCCACTTCAGAAAGTATTATTATAGAACATAATGCTTCACAAATATTTCTCTACATAAAATGCTGCACTGAAGTCCTAGGAAGTTGAGTTACCAATGATGTGTTTTACAGTGTAAGGAAGTTTGTTTTCTATACTCTGAGGGAGAAGTTGCATCAGTGTTCTGTAAGTAGGTCAGCGACAACTCTTTATGTGTTTTCTAAATTCACATGGACTCTGCAGGTTCCAGCATAGGAATACAGGGCTAAAACTACTGTGATTAAATATTCATGTTTTTCTTTAAAAATAAATAGACCCAGATAAGCTGCAGTAAGTGAGGTAAAGCTTTCCCAGGGCAGTGTTGTCATCTGCATGCTTTAAGAGCTTTACTCATTTCAGTTTATTAGCATATAATTAACATGAGAGTAATTAATATGAGATTCCCTTCACGGTGAAATCATTCATGAATTTGGGGCTTGTAAGACATCCCTTAAACTTTTGATTGGCATGAAAACTGTTGTGAATACTGGTCATTATTCTGAAGAGCTACTTGTATCATGGGATCCACTGAGGGATTTGATGGGGAGGAGTCAACATCATGATATCTATTTAACACAAATTGAAACATATACTGCCAAGAGACTATTTATAAGGCAGCTGTATTGCAGAGCACTACAGGAAGGAAGGAAGGAAGGAAGGAAGGAAGGAAGGAAGGAAGGAAGGAAGGAAGGAAGGAAGGAAGGGAGGGAGGGAGGGAGGGAGGGAGGGAGGGAGGGAGGGAGGGAGGGAGGGAGGGAGGGAGATACATCTGAGACATCAAATATTCTTTTTCATCAAATGAAACCTCAACGTTCTTCAGATGCAGAACTGTTGGATAGAAGCCATGGTTTCCATCAAAAGAAAGAATGTTCTGGCCAACCGGAGATGTAAAAGAGAAGCATTTTATTTTTAGTGCTTCCATAATACCCAGATTTAGAGAGGGACATGCTCAGAAAGGCTGTAAAACAGTATGTTTCTAGGGTGATCAGAGAGTGATTCCATGGGTAGAAAAATGTATTACTAGATTCAGCAAAATGTATGAAAGATCCTCAATGTCATATTCCTTACAGTGATAGAAAGTCTGATTCTACTGCTGACGTGGCTCTAGGTTAGCTGAGTTATGTCATTGTTCACATCTCACAAAGCAGAAATACATCTCTGCATGACGTGGATAATGTCTGCCCTGGGCTCATGGGATAACAGGGAACAGACAGGGCAGTGTGGCTGTGTGTTGTGTTATTTTTTGTGTCTGTGACATGAAGATGAATGGCCACTCCCTGAAGGTCCCTTGGAACAGAGCTGGCTTATCTCAGGAGAGGGCTCTCCCAAGCTCACCTCTTTATAGTGGCAGCTCCTGCCGATGGAAATTGTCACTGGCTGCTGGCAGATGCAGGAATTAAATACAGGTGTTTGCTTCTCTTGTTCTGTTTACTTACATGCCTGGCTCAGCCTGAGGATCATTATGCACCATGAGCGCTTCAGATTTTGAACCTCTTTCTTCTCAAATTAAATGTTTCTGATTCAGTTATCTTCAACCATTGTGACTGAAGTAGAATGAAAACAACCACCATCATGTGGTCTGTGTCCATTAACTCCCACAGCAAAACACCCCTTCTGCCTGCTCTGACAGCTGATGGGTTCCAAGTGTTTGGAAGCACGGTTCCACTTCACCAACATGCTAGAGACAAGTTTTGGTGTGGAAGAGGTGTCAGTGTAATCAGGATGGAGCTAGGATCCATCCCATCCCCTTCGTCTGCTGCACCTAGAAGGGAAGCTCATCCAGGGGTGATGCAGGCAACAAGGCTCACTGCGGTGTAATGCCCTGGTTGTGGACTTGTGTTGAGGGACAGTTTTCATTGTTCACCTGTAGACATTCCTTCCTCCTTTTTCTTCTTCTAGGAAAGGTGTTTGCTATAAGCGTTGCTTTGGATCTGTGTTGGTTGGTCTGACCTGGAAAAGGAATCTACCATTACCTTCCATGGTTTTATCTGAGAAAAGAACTTTCTTTCAGTCACTGGATTACAGAATCACAGAACCATAGAATGGCCTGGGTTGAAAAGCACCACAATGACCATTTAGTTTCAACCCCCCTGCTATGTGCCGGGTCGCCAACCACCAGACCAGGCCGCCCAGAGCCACATCCAGCCTGACCTTGAATGCCTCCAGGGATGGGGCATCCACAACCTCCTTGGGCAACCATTTGGAAAGGTTTGTAAGGATTAATTGTAAAGACTTCATTATTTGTAAAGATCATAAAAGATGAAGTTGGGGGAAGGTCAGTAAGCACTGCAGGAAATCTTGGGCTGAACTCGAGATCCTGCTGGCACTCACAGGGGGCTGGCAAAATAATAGAAGTCAATTCTTTACTTGGCAAAATTGGAACAACTGGCATCAGGGCGTTGTGGCTTTGACCACCACTAGTCTTCAGGGAAGGAAAGGTAATAGTAAAGATATTCTTAGTGCCCCTCACCCAAAGAGAGCCATGGAAATGTCACAGCTGGGGAGCAAGAGATTTGTCGAGCGGCTGCGATCCCCGCCAACCTCCGTACACGTCCCGTTTCCTTCTCTCTATCCCCGAATTTATCTTTCCCCTCCGCCCGGACGGTGTCACGTCGAGATGGGACGGAGGTGGTATTCCGGCCCGGGCAGGCGAAAATAAAGCGGGGCGGCAGCACGGGAGCGCCCCGAGGGTCTCCCTCTGGCCGCCCCCCGCCGCCCCCGGTCAGCACGGCTCCGTGGGGTGAGGCGGCGCCGCCCTCGGCCCGGCCCGGCCCGGTGGGGGCGGTGGGCGGCTCCCGCGGCCGCGGATAAACGGGAGCCCCTCCTGCCGGCTCCGCGTCCCCGCCGGACGGCAGCAAGGAGAGCGACGTTCCCGCGGGAACCGGGGAAAGGCTGCGGTTCGCGGCCGAGGGGCTGCGCCTGGTGGCGGGGCGGGAGCTGCGGGGCTCGGGCACCGCCTCCCGGTAGCGGCGGCCGCTCTCGCAGGGCGGCGGGAGCCCGGTCATTGTCTGCCCGGCGGCTCGGGGCTGCGCTGCCCGCCCGGCCCCCCGCCCTCGCCTTTGTGTGCGCCCGGCGTGATGCGCGCTGCGGGGCGGCGGGGGGTCCGCTCCTCCCGGTGAGAGGCGGGGAGGCGTCCAGCCTCTGCCCCGGAGGTTTTTCACCCGCAGCAGCCGGAGGAGGGGGACTATGGACTGAGCGCATCGCTGTACCATGGAGTCCGGCTTCGGCTTAGGCACGCTTTGCCTTCTTCTCTGCCTGGGGCCAGGTAGGCGGCGGCCGGGCGGCGGCGGGCGGTGCGGGATTCGGCCGCCGCCGGGTCCCGGCGGAAAGTTGCGGAGGCGACGGGAGGGTTAACGGCACTCTCTGGGTCAGTCGTAGGCTTCGGCGTGGACCCCTCGCTGCAGATCGACGTGTTGTCCGAGCTGGGGCTGCCGGGCTCCGCGGTGGGCGTGCGCCAGGTGCAGGGGCTGCACAACGGGAGCAAAGCTTTCCTCTTCCAAGGTACGGCCCCGCGGCTCTGGTGCACCGCTCCCCTCCTGCCGGTCCTCTGCTCCATACCCCCAGCCCCGCTTTCCCTCCTTTTCTCTGTATCTTTCCTTTTTTATTTTTCCTTTTTTTTCTTTTTTCTTTTTTTTTTCCCCTCCTTCCTTTAACTGGGAGACGCTTAATTAAAGTACAGCAGGAACGGGGATGGCAGATGGCTTGTTTTGTGAGTCGTGGGGTGCAGCGATGAATAATGGCACCACCCACTCTTCTGCTTTACTTGGGAAGCGCTGAACATCCCCCAGTTCCAGCGCAGGCAGCGCTCCCTGAAAGTTTCACGCGAATCGAGCAAAATGCTGAGCTGGAAGTGCCCCGGAGGAGAGAGGCAGATGGCTGGAAATGAAAACTGCAGCTTCACCAGGGTCAAGTGGCCCCTGTGAGCGTCAGTGCTGTACACGTCGTGGGAAACAAAGGCTGAGTTTGGGCTTCTTGTAGTGCTTGTGGTTATTCTTTCTTCTGTTGGGAATAGAAATAATGAGGTGCTCTTGTTCCAGCATTCAAAATATGGTTAGGAGGTTTCTTCCAAATACTTATGCTTCCCTATATTGTAATGCGCATAGGTCTGGGAAGTAATTCTCAGTGAAAACAGGATTTATTGGCAGAGGTTATGATACCTACACTCATTCATTTTCAGTGTCCACTTTAATAATGTACTGATGCCTTAAATGAAGCTGGAGTCAAGAATGTTTTCAGGAAAAATCTCCATCTATACGGGGGAAAAAAAAAAAGCTTAAAAATAGCCTCTAGGAACAAGTTTCTTCTATGAAAGATGACTAAATGCTCATGAGAAACATGGCTAAAGAAGAGCAAGGAGCACAGCTTCTGGTGGAGCAGGAGCAATCCCTGCATCAGCTGTAGATTTGAAGCAGAGGGACTTGGTGTTGGCTCCTGGCATCACATCAGCTCATCAGCACTCATCTGCAACAATTCCTGGTGCAACAGGCAAGAGGCTGCTCCCCCTATAGAAGAGTTATAATTAAGGGGAGATAAGATCTGGAAAGGAAATTTCTTTTTCATGTTTGCATTAATGAGGTAATTTATCAGAAGCTAATAGTTGCCAAAGGCTTTCTTTTCTTTTTCTTTCTTTTCTCACGGCTCTCTGTAGCCCTGTCCTTCCGTGCGCAGCCAGTGTGTGTCACTGTGGACACGAATGTGGAGGTGCGTGGCTGTGCGTTCGGCAGCACCCGCATAAGCTGCTGTTACGAACGTCAGCAGTGGGCTTGCAGCTTCGGAACTGCCTTCTGTGAGAGGTGGCTGCTCAGCACGGGGATGCATTTGTGTGGTGTGTGCTGCCCATCCTAAAAGAGCCCTAATTTTTAGGGTACTGTAGGGAAGTTGAGGGCCCCTCATTCTATAGTGGGGGAACCAAAGCTCCCGATGACTTTAGCCTAGATATTATTAGAGCAGTGTAAGAGGAACTCTTCTTGTTGTGTGCATTCCAACATTAGGACAAAATCACCGTTGGTTACTGAAGAATTTTTAATAAGCTTTTTCCTCTTTTTTTCTTTTTTTTCTTTTAAGTATGAGTGTATGCAGTAGGTTGCCAATTTAGTTGTGGCAAAAGCAGGCAAGAGTTTAAGTTTTCACACAAACCCCTTCTTTCCCTGAGAGGAATCAGGAGGTAAAGTGGACAAAACCTTGAGGTCTGATGGTGGCTGAAGGCACTCAGCATCCTTCAGTGCCCTGCAGGACTGAATAGAGTTCTGTTACTGCACTGGACTCTGATATCCTTATACAAAGCAGAGCCCAAACAAGGCAGGTAGATGTTCTTTTTTTCTGACTTGTCTATAGAAATACAGATTTTGCCCTACTCCACCAGACCACTGGTCCGTGTAGTCGTTTTTGTTCTGCTCTTGGAGCTGACGCTGTAGGAGCATTGCTGCAATGCTCACCTCTTAACATATGTATTTGTGGTGTGTGAACTGGAAATATGTTCTTGTTGACTTCATATTTATTTTTGCCTGTTTTTTTTTTTTTTCCATATTCCAGCTAAAGCTTTGATAACCCAAGTGATCTTGGGGGGGGGGAAAAAAAAACCAAACAGGTGATACAGAGTTAGTTCATGGATGGATAATTTTAAGCTTTGACTTGTTTGTTTTTTTTTTTTTTTTTTTTTCTTTTGGTTTCTTTTTGTGGAAGACAGATCTCTTCTTGTACAACATACATGTTAGCCTTTTTGATAGAGCATGTTCTTAACTGTTACAAAGCTTTACCTATATACTTAACACATGCTGGAAGCCTAAATGCTGCTCTTTGTTTTAGAAAGATTACAGAAGTGGCAGGCTGTGTTGTCAACAGGTAACTCAAAGATGCACAATGGGGATTTGCACGTTGTAAAGTTATCTAAGTGCCTGATGCTACTTGGTTGTATGGGTTGGCAGCACCAGAATGCAGTTATAATCTGCATAGCAGTGGGTATTTGATTTTATTTTTCTGTAGGAAAGTGATTTACAAAGTAATTGTATCTTCCCATAAGCTACACTGGAACATTTTACAATTATGAATAGAAAGCAGGAGGAAGTCTTCCAAAACGTTATTGTTGTTAGGTATGAACATCTGCCAGCACTTCCTAGCCAACAGCAGATATTATGATGTCAAAGTATGTTGAGAGGAAAATGATTGCTCTTCTGGTCAGAGCACAGAAGTCAAATCTATACCATCACCTCCTCTGGTGATGACTGTTTCTGCAAGCCAGTGAAATTTTCAATACCTTCGTTTTTGCTTTGAGGAATTGGGATGGCATTCAGGATAAAGCCCAAATCAAAGGAGTGGGTAAAATGTATTTGAAGAAGGCTTTGAATTTCTTTTTGAGGATTACTAATTGTTAGTCTTTCCTTATAAATATATTACATTAATACAATTTGAGGTGATAGGTGGAGATGAATGTGAACGTTGCCATTTTTCCATTCAAATACAAAGTTAATATTGCTGTAAGAGCCCTCATTGCATATTCAAGTCTTGCATGCACACTTGAAGAGGTGCAGGCATCAGCAACAAAGGGTTTTGGATGTGTCAGACATGTTTGGCCTTGGTGTTGTCTGGCTTGAGCATCGGTGTGACCTCCAGCACGTGCCAAGTCTCAGTGACACTGAGTGCTACAACTTGCAATAGGAAATAGTGCTATCAGATGTGAGAATCTAACTATGGGCAGGTAACTAGGTCTCCTTCTGGCTCTCTGCTTTGTGAATTTCCCTCCTCTCTTTAGACTCTGTGCTGTTATGATGTTTTGGCAATGCTTCTGGTCCACTGGAACCAGCTGGTTTACAGTTGAGAGTCAGTACTATACATTGGACTCTTGTTGTCTCATGCAGTACTGGGTAGAAAAAGACATCTTTCTACCACCACCACCAGGAGCAGCAGAAGGTAGAGAAGGTACACAGTAAATCAAGTGAAAATAGGCACAAAAAGTGAAAATGGGAGCAAAGCAATGTATGAAGAGAATATATGCACATCAAAGGTGTACGTGCTCCTCAGAGAAGCGTGGGCAGAACAGTGCAGTCAGATGGTTACAAGCACAGGAACATTTATTTAAGGAAAATGTAAAAAGGGCATGATGGTCATGAAAATCTGGGAGCTTGTGTATCTGAATGCATAGCTCAGAAATCATTCAAAAGATGTGATTTTTCTTTACTGGTCAGGTTATAGAACTATTGATACGCTTACAAGCCCTGTTTAGATATTTCTGATGAGGAGGGACAGTCCTTGAGGCAACATATTGTGGATTACAATGTGCTTTAAAACACTGAAAGAATGATTTAATCTGTCAGAGTGGTGCATGGAAGGACTCAGTGCTGCTGGTGTTTGAATTGGGTCTTGCTGGTACAAGCAGCTGATGAAGTGAGAAGTGCAACACTAAAATGCACCTCCTCATGGTGTAAATGATTTTAGATATTGCTGCATGACTCAATCATTAGCCCACTCTGAAAATGACAGCAAGACATTATTGTTAGGTATAAATATGCCTTATGTATTTCTGGAAATATCACTGTGTTCTGGCCTGTACTACCATCTCTGAATGTTGCTAAATGAAAGAGCTAAAAATAAAGCTTTAAAGCAAGATGTCAGTAAACTTTCTCTCATTATAGAAATAGGGTTGGGGTTAGCTATGCACTTCACACACTTTTTCCTTGCCACCTGTCGTTGAAAACATGGACAGATGCTCTTTTCTGGTTCCAGCTGAGCCTACTGAAAATATTACTGTTCCCAGCTGCTTTCTGCTGCCCGGGAGCCAGAGGTTACTGTCCCCACAACTTTCCCTATGCGAGAGATCATATGAGCATCCCCTAATCTGCTGATGGCAGAGTCAGCCATCTTCAGCAGCTAGCCTGGCTGGCTACAGTGACATGGATTAGATTCCCTAACAAAACCCTGTCTCCAGCTGTCCCAGAGACCTGAATCATCTCCCAGAGGAGCCTGAACAGAGCTGGGGGAGGGAGTGCTTCTGCTGGCAGCTGGCATGGCTCACTGCAGTGAGTACCTGCCTGCAGCTCTCCTGTCTTGGAGCAATCTGGTTTCTTTCCCAGAATCATTGAACCCTTGAAATGTGGGACCTCCAGATGAGGATTATCTGTAGATAATTAAAATTCCCAGCATGTCTTGAAGAGACAAAGAAAGCCCCTCAGCACTTAGTTTTGGTTACAGCTGAGATAATACATTTTCATTTTAGTAAGTGGTGGAGTTTCTTTCAATATCTGATGTAAGCAATTACTCTCTGACACCTCAGTAGCCAGAGAGATACAGCTGTGTTTTGGTGTAGCTGGAACAACAGGATATGCTGTCCCACTGCTGCCCTCTGTCCCCTTCCACCTTTTGCATGTGCCCAAGTCACCTCTGCAGCTCTTTGCTGCTGTGCGAGCAGTAACTATTGTGGGCTGGCACCGCCAAGGCTGTGGTCAACTGTGCTGTGAGGTTGGGATGGGTGTCATGGAGGGAGCCCTGGAAAGCTGGGCTGCTAATGCTGGAGCTGCAGAGTAGGAGCTGCAGCTGGAAGGCACTCCCTTTATCTGGAGGGAAGAGCTGAATGCTTACCATCCTCCTGCTTCCATCAGCACTGTTAGTAAGGAGGTAATCAAGTTAAGCTATCAGTTTGATCTTCCAGGTTCCCTAGTGCCGTGTCCACACAGAACTATCATCAACCTATCCACCTCTTAACCATATGCATTCTTAACTGCTGAATAATCATGAATATGTCTACTGTCATTGCAAGTTAAATAGTGCCAAGCTGGCTTCTCTGTAAAATATAATGTGGAAGTTTCTGGAAGAACAAGGCTTCAGCAGTGTTGACTTATGACTGATGCTTGTAATGTTAATACTGCATACGATAGGGCTGAGAAATGGGGTGTGAATGGGGACCTGCTACACTGCAGATTCAGGTTTCTGGAGAAAAGCTTGCAGTTAGTCATTAGTGCATGGCCAATATAAAATTACATTGAGTGACTGATAACTTGACCTGTAGCACTTAAGGACTGTAACTGTCTTAAGGCTGAAAGTTGAAAGCAAATAATATTGCTGAGAATGCATATCGGGCATATGAAGCATTGTGAAGATCTAATTGTAGAGCAGTAAAGCTATTTTAACTATGGTGTAGAAGTGATTGCATTCTACTAGATGTGATTTCAACTGTTGGAGAAGATACTTTACATAAAACTTTCTTTTCCCTTTGTATTCTTTGTTTTTCTACAGTGAGTTTTTGGGGGAGAAGGGAAATAGGCAGAAAGGCAGAAACTAAATATTCTCTCTATAGCCCTTTTTTTTTTTTTTTTTTTTTTTTCTCCTCTCCTGGATGTACTTGTGCCATGTGTTTTTATGTGGACTCTGGGCACCTTTTGGTCTGTTAAGTTCTGAAGAGTATGGGTTGTGGAAGAAGCTACAGCCGAGACACAGTTGCTGATGAGAGCTCTGTGCCTTACCTGCCCAGGTTCCTTGGGGTATTATGCTAAGCAGTAGGATTCCACAATGTTGCCAGGGCTTACTGGGATGGTTAAAGCTCCCCCCCTCCTGCTACTTCAGCTTTTGCAGGGAGATGAGTGCACATATTTATCTATGCATTTGAGAAAGCATTTGATTCCTGTTGGAGGAATGTCTGATTTACTGTGTATGTTCTCATGGGCTTCTTTGTTGACCTGCTGTTCTTCACAGTCAGGTTGCTTCTAATACCTGCAACCTGTTGAAGCCTGTGGGGCTCTGTTTTCTACTGGGACAATACCAATTGTCTAAAACTTTGCCTTTTCTATGACAGTTTATTTACTGAGGTTAATTCAAGTAACTGTGCTTTGTTTTGATGTTTGGTATCACTCCAAACAATTCATACTCATTAATAACAGGTAGAGGCTGCATGTTTTTACATTTATAGTCAGACTGCTTCTGATGTATCACAAGTCCAATCCCCATGCTGTGGCTGGTGTTATCCTAGGGCTCAGCTCTCTGTGCTTGAAAGCTGAACATGGTGTGAAGGGGCCATGACATGGAATAATGAGTTCTTGCTGCCCTTATGTAACTGCTTTTACTGTGATGTAGTTCTGTAGTCAAGAATAAGGCCCAACACCAGCTAGGTTGATTTCTTTTAATGTTTTTTGCTTCCCCTCCCACCCATAATTGCAGCACTGTTCTTTAGTGAGGTTTCAGAGAAGCATTTCCCATACGTTTCAGCACATAGATCACTCTCAATGTCTGTATCTTCTCATTTTCACACAACCGTTGTGAGACTTTTGCTTGTGAGACTTGGGAATTAGGTTTCCTACATTCCCTCTATTGCTTGTGTTCATCTAGCCTATGTTCTCTGGGGTATGTAGATGCTGCCTTGGAAAAATATCTCCATGATTGGTTAACTTCACTGCATCTTTGGGGAGGCATCGAAAGTGAGCTCGTAAGTTATTTAAAACCAGTGGATGAGAGCAAAGATTATATGGAGCAGCCATGGGAAGCTGCACTTCCATGTAGTCATTCTTCAGTTCCTGAATTTTGCCATGATTTGCCATGTGCCAGGGTGCAGATCCCCAGAGCAGATGTGTTCTCTCACCTTAACTTCCAAAGCAGATCTGAGCAGGAGTGAAGAATAAGGGGATGAATTATTATTTTTCGCTACTTTTTTTTTCTGTCCATCTGTTTTGGCATAACCTCTGTCTCAATATTTTAGCAATTTGGGGTGGAAAAAAATGTAGCCATTTTCAGCATGCAAGAATTGTATAGTTTTTGTTTTGTTTTGTTTTCACTGTTTGCTACGTTAAGCAATTCTTTGTTTTTCTCTTCTTGGTGCATACTTTATTTTGGTGTGTGTGATCCTTGTGACTTCAGGGAAAAATGAGGGTGTGGGAAACTGGGTTGTGCCATCTTGTCTTGGCAGCACTACAGGCTTGGGGCAGAGTGGCTGGAGGACTGTGTGGAAGAAATGGACCTGGGTGTGCTGGTCAATGCTCAGGTAAACAGGGGTCTGTAGTACAAGTCTTATGGGGAATGGCTGAGAGAACTGGAGCTGTACAGACTGGAGGAGGCTTAGGGGAGATCTTACTGCTCTCTACAGTTCCCTGAAAAGAGGTAATGGCAAGGTAGGGGTTACCTGTTACCTGGCTCTTCTCTGGGTAACAGCAATAGGATAAGAGGGAATGGGTTCAATTTATGCAGAGGTTCAGGTTGGATATTAGTAAAAAATTCTTTTCAGAAACAGCGATCAGGCATTGGAATGGGCTGCCCAGGGAGATGGTGGAGTCATTGTCCCTGCAGGTGTTCAAGAAATGTGTAGATGTGGTACTAAGGGTTGTGGTTTAGTGGGGAAATATTTGTGGCAGGTAGACAGTTGGACTAGATAATGGAGGTCTTTTCAAACCTTGGTGGTTCTATGACTCTGTGGTCTTGGGAGATGCCACTCCCATCTCTGCATGCTGGAAGGTGCTAAAGCAAGGAGCGTGGTATAAGGGATGAGCAGACTGAAAGAGAATTCTGAAGACAATATTCAAAAGGGTTTCAGCTGATTAACATATTTGCAGCAGCAACAACACTGCTACAATAGACTGTAATGTTTCCAAAGGAGCCATTACAATCAATATTGCTAGTGATCCATAACTGAGAACTCTTTTAGTGGAATTTAAGTGGCAATTTCCCTCTCTAAAAATGCAGAGAGAGTGTAGTGAGAAAAAAGACCTCTACTTTTGGAGTTGTTCACTTTGTTAGTGTAATGTTTAGACTGTTTTGTCAGCGTAAATGCCTGTGTAAGGATAATTAGACAATGGTAACATCCATAATGTTTATTCTGCGAAGAGTCACAGAAAGGAGAGATCTACTAGCCTCAATTCCATGGCTGGAAGTCTGACAGTCTCTCTCCAAATACAGTTGCATAACAATCCAGAGAGATTCCGAAGAATATTTTGTGCTTATAGGTCAATAATCTGTGTTTTAAAGACTCCTTAAACATGCACTGCTGTGTAGGGCCAAAGCTGTCCCAAAGGAACTCAGATTTCCTGTCATTCTGGCTTGTATCCCTTGTAACTGAACCCTGCTTTTTTCAACACGCACTCAAGGTGGAATAAACTTGAGGAAATACATCTGGACCTGTTCAGCAATACTTTTTTCAAGAATTTCTGCATACACTGTTAGTGTTTTGTATATAAGGAGAGCATATGCCGGTAAGAGAGCTTGGTTTATTTCTGTTAAAAAAAAACAAAACAAAACACTGAGATTATGTCTGGGATATTGTATTCACTCCAGGCTTCTTTTTTTTTTCAAAACAAAACAAAAAAAATAATAAAAAAATCAATGAATTGAGGGAGTGATGAGAACAACAGAAAACCTGATTATGCAGTGAAAAGGGCTGGCTTACAAAAGAAGACTTTGAAAAAAAACTGAATGTGTAGTGCTTGTCCGAGCAATGACAAAAGTGTTATATGATAAGTGTCTGATATTAGAAAATTCTCTGAGGTTTAGAATGAAGGAATTATTTAGTATTCAAAAAAGTAGAGTTAAGAGTAATATAATGATATTATAAGTAGGGAGGATTTCAGTTAAAAGGAGACATTCACAGTGAACTAATTTAGATTCTGGAATAGCTACTGAAAAGAGGTGGTGGAAATGCGTATTCTTGATTTTGTAGAAGATTGTTTTAGATGAAAATGTCCAGGGAGTATTATCTGTGTAGTAGTCATTGTGTGACTTCCAGTTGGTATGTCAAGGATGGAGTGGATTACCTCATATGTTTATCTAAACTCTGGAAATCTGGGGTTTTGGTGGAGTTGTTCTAGCACAGGAAGAGATTTCCAAAGACTCAGTACAGCATCTGACACCTAATTGTCATTAAAATCAATCTGGTGTCTTTGATTTCTCCCTCAAACTGCACTTGAGCATATTTTAGTGGTATTTGGTTGAAACAAACCAAGAGTGAGGAAGTCAGGATTTGGAAGCATTTGTAATTTTCACCCAACCAAGTTAATAAACTGTGCAGGCGTTGTAAAATCTGTAGCTAATTCACTGGGGCTAGCAGATGCATTCACAGAAGCATGGATTACATTAATACCTGGTTTAAAAGGAAATTTATTGCAGGAGAATCTGAACTCTGAGCCTCTTCAGCTTCCTGAGAACTCTGGGAGCTGTAGCTTGAATCCCTTATGTACTTTCTGTTTGCCTGCCTTGCTCATAACTGAGCTACGTGTGTGGTATTTCTTGGCATCCCCAGTTCAAATTCCCTCTAACCATTCCTTTACCTGGCATGAAAACAGGCGTTAGGAAAGTGGTGATTTTTCTGAGATGCCAGGAAGACTGAAGGTCTGGTGCTCTTCTCTTCCCCTCAACTACACCCTCTCCCAGCTGGTGTTTCCCCCTTGTTCCTGCTGGAACCCAAATTCTCCTCTGTCCGCTGTCTTCCCTTCCCATCTGCTGCTGTTTGCTCAGGCCACTGCCAGAGACCTGTGGCTAGCAACAGCATTGTTGGATGTCTCTGGCATGCTTCAGATACAATTTTTTACTGCTGCTGGCTTCATTCTCTCTGCCTTCCAAGCTGTGCTGGCCTTGTTGATGAGATGAAGGTTCAGCTTTTCTGGAAATCTTGAAGTTGGTGGCTGTTGACCATTCTTCTGTCAGAATTCAGTCTTCTGTGCAGATCACATCATTGTGGTGATTTGGAAAAAGATGGATCTCACATTAATGCTTTCGTAAGCTTACCGTTGCCTTGTATGGAAATAATTCAGCCATAATGCTTAGAAGTTCAGTGAGCCAAAGGCAATCAACCCAAAAGAGAGTGTGAAAACAATTATACCCCAGAAAGCCAGATGTAGAGGATGAGAGCTCCCAACCATAGCAAAGAGTGATAAACTATTAGATTCTTCATACAGAAGAAAGCTAATATCATCTAGGGCACCTGCAAACTCTTGGGGTTGGACTAGATGATCTGAGGAGGTCCCTTCCAACCTAAAAGATTCTGTGAAATGTTGGGTGCCGTGTTGGGAGCAGCAAAGGGGTCACAAGAAAGGAGTTTTTGAGTCAGAATGACTGAACCAGGGACTATGGGTAGGTCTTGTTGACCACAGTGAGGATTGAGTGAGGCAGAGTTGTAGTGTGTTTCTCAGAGGATGCAGGAGCATTTACACCAAACATGATCCTAATTCAGGTGTGCCCCAGGTGTTTTACAGCCTGTCACTGCATGGCCAAGTTTACCACTGGAGTATGATATATTTGAGAAGCCTGAGTCATCATATCTTCTGGGAGGAGGGGAGGTCTTGTAATTTGGATTGATCTACGTCCAGCATCATCCGCTTGTGTGGTTTATTACTGATGTTGTACTTTATTTTCAATTCACTTGGCTTTGCTTATCTTTGGTAATCTGCTTTTTTCATTTGGGAAAGGCTAACAGCCCTGCTTCTTCCTCCTGTCCACCCCGTGGCATCACTTGCGTAACTTTTCAATTTCTGCCCATGCAATATGGCTAAGGACTGGAAGTAAATGCAGTCTTTTAGCAGTTCTCATGTGTGTCATGCCCTTATTATTGTACCAATGGGGCTGGAAGATGATGCATTATATTCTTGTGCTCTTCAGCCTGTGTCCCAGTGTTAACAGCATCACCTGGTGTGATATTTTTGTTTGTTGTTAGGTCATTTTGACACAATGTGCTCATACAACAGCATGCAGCCAAACATAACTAGGTGCATATGCCAGAGATGGCAGAAGCAAGGAAAATAAGACAGGTTTCATTTCCTTTACAGGTTTCAAGGTGTTCTCAAAACTTCTAGAAAGCTGCTTTGTGCCTAAAGGGGTGTGAATGTGTGCATGTATATATACATGTCTATTTATAAAGCTATACTAGCTGCTGCCTTTTAAATGTAGCTGGAACCTGCTTTAAATTGAGGAAGCAGTCAGAAATCCCACTCTGCACTACTTCTGTGTTCTTGTTCAAACATGATAGGTTTTATAGTGGTATGGGACCTAACAATCCTAAACAGTATCTTTGTAACTAGCAGCACCTGGTATTAACTACAAGGCAGTAAATACTGAATTTAAAGATGAATTGATAGTAATAGTGGAATACGAAGTAGGGAAAAGTAGTAATTAAAGAAACTATTGCAGCTTATAATTGATAACCCAGAAACTATAAATCACTAGAAAGCATTGCAATAATAAATACCCGTGGCAATGCATAATGTGCAGCACACATTTTAATTTTCCTATGGGTAGGATTTCCATGATGAGCAGAAGTCATCTTTTATCTTTGTCACATTGTTATCATGTAATAGGTCCCCACTGAATAGCACTCTCTCTTGGTGATAGTGCCTTGCATGATGACATAGTTACAATGAAGGAGATAGTATTTCTCATAAGCAAGGGAACAGTGGTTTTCTGTATCATATATGCATTTAAAAATTCCTTATAATACTCTTGTATGGCAACCCCCCCTGTGCTGATGCACACCACTCATATTCCTTTCAGAAATGTTCAGGAGTGCACACTGATGTTTTCTCTGTCAGTTTGGTGGAAGGGGTTTCAGAAAAAAAAATATTTCACAGTGGGGTCTCTATTGTTTGTTAAGCAAATCAGCAGTTTTAGTCTGCTGCTAAGAATATAGACTTCTTATCTGGAGCACTAGTAATGTAAGGTCCAGGTTTTCCTACATCTTGATTTATCACCCTTTTTCATCCTTTACTGTTAGAAATATCTATTGTAGATCCTTTCACTAGAACTTGACTGTGTTTATTTCCTTATTTACCTATTTACATTTTGCCTACTGAGTATAAAAATCAGAAACTCTCAAACACAGACCCTACATATTTTTGGAAGAGTCCACCTGACTCTTACACTGACTGTATAGCTGGGCTGCTTTGCCTCATAGTAAATTGCTCCCACTTCTCATCCTGGTTAAAATTCCTTCTTTGCCAAGAAACCACAGCCAAAGGCAGGGTGAGAGACATCTAACTGTTAATGTACTAGCATAGTGGTCTGGCAAATTAAGTCCTAGAACAAAAGAGAACTTTGGTATCTCGTCGTGGTGTTCAAACAGATTTTTATAGTGGCTGAATTTTTAAATTCAGTGGCTGGATTTCTTTCTTTGTTTTGGGAGGATCTGCTAACCAAGCAAAGATACTGTTGTTGTTTACACTGTGCTATTGGCACACTGAAGCTCATTGCCATTTAAACATTTTTCTGACTTTTATCTAGGTGAGAAATCCTCCTGAGCAGCTGCACTATTAATTCCACAACTTCAGAGTAGCAGCTGGACTCTGCTTGTGTAGTAGGTGGCTGGGGTTGAAAGAAGGATCCATCCTCCCCATTCTGCAACTAGACATGGGTGTACTACAAAGAACTGTATAATAGCCCATACTCCAAGATCATCTCAGGGGTTTGGTGACATTTGAAAAAGCTTGACTGTACCTCAGTAGGTAGCACTGAACAATTTTTTTTAGACACCTAAGGATGCAAAGGAGACTATTTTAGCAAGGGAAGTCAGTGGTCAGGCTATGGGATAGTAAGCTCAGCATTATAGAAAGATTCAGCTCAATGTGGCTTTCCTTGTTTTCTACAAATGGCCAGTGAGTAAGCTCAGAGGCTTCACCCAGCTACTAGTATAAGCACTCTCAAACAATAATTGAATAGTCTCTTTTGCCATATGATTCTAGACAGAAACAGATTTTTGGTGGTATTGTTGTCAACTTCCAGCGAATGCACAGTATATTGTAGCCACTGTTTGCCCCAGATAGTCTTGTATTTACAAAATCTTTCCTGAAGAGACATCCAAGAGACATCCATATCAGGAGCTGGCAGGAATGACTGAGATCTGGTGGCCCATTCCATCGTATCAGGTAGAATGCTTTTCCCCATATTTAATATGTTCAGTTTTCATTGCATTTTGCTTAGTTAACGTAGTAACGTAGTTAACAAGCGAATAACAACAAAGTAAAAACAAAACAAAACCAAAATAAGCTTAACAAACCAAGCAAATATTGCCTGGGGGCTTTGACCATAGGGAAAAAATTACAAACAAAGCTCTTTGGATGAAATCATGATTACTTGTGTAAGTGAACAACTCCCGATTACACAGACAAGTTAGGTGCTTGACAATGATGTGGTTATTTGGGATCAGGAACATTGCAGTTGCGTTCAAGCACATACGTCCAGGCTCTAAGTACCTTCCTCCCTATCTCATCCCAGAGTACCTTTGTGTTCTCAGCAGTGGCAAAAAGGCTTTAGTCACACAAGTATGTAGCTTGTAGGTGAGCTAGAGTTTTGGCCAAAAGTGGTATGAATGACACTTATTGAGGATATCAGTATGAACAGCCAATACAAGTGGGGAAAAACCATATGCGTTCAGAAACATATCCTATTCTCCTACATCAGTCTGTTGTGACTTGTGAGTCTTGGCATGTGTACTGTAGGTCTGCCTATTTGAAGCTGGAGGGAAGCCCTTGCTGGGTGACTTAGCAAAGCTGTGGCTGACATTCCGAATAGAGAAAATTGCAAAGCAAAGGCAATTGGGCCCTTTCCAAATGCTCCAAGAATAAGCTGTGACATTTCTCCCCTTGTTTTTATCTCAGCTTCAACTGAGTTTTTGTGTCAATTGTTTAGCTTCATTTTAAGTGCATTTTCCCTTCTGCTTTTCTCCTTCCCATCGTTTGCAGTTCTTCCTGCCTACATTTTTGTAGAGCTGTCTCTGTAATGGAGAGGAGAAGCGAGACATGTTGATGGTGATAACTGCAGTGGTGTCTAAATTACACAAGTAGATGCAGTCTGTAAGGAATCCCAAATCCTGATCATTCAGGATCATTATACCAATCAGGGATATTTTCTGGACTCCTCCATTCATGAGTTCTATACATACCTGGTTGGATTCTGACATGCAGCTAGACCATAATCATAGTGTTCATCAGAACTTGCAAACATGGAAGTGCCATGCACTCACTTTGGAGGAATGAGCAAGTGTGTAGGAAAACAGTGTTGATCCTAGGGTTTTTTTCTGGTCCAAATGATTCTATGATAAGTCTTTCAAAATGGTTTATCATCTGGTGTCTTACTGGCAGTTCAAAGAGTCAGGTACAGATGCTCATACATGAGGGCTGCTCCAGAAATAATGCCTCCTATTTTATTGTATTGGCCCATGATGTCAGAGGCAGATATTGGTGGTATGGCAGTAACGGAACTTTCCCACCAACATTCTGTTACAATTCGTTGCTGCGTGACAGAAGGCAGCAGAAGGGCAGTCTGACAAAATGATGTCTGACATGGAAGTGCGCATGAAGCAAAGGTGTGGAATTGCATCAATTGACATTCATTGATGATTGCTGAATGTTAATGGAGATCAAACAGTGGATATGAGCATAGCAAGGTGGTGGGTAGTGAGTTTCTGCAATAGTGACAGTGACTTGAAAGACAAGTCACATTCTAGATGCCCTTGTACAGCTGGCACACCACAAAATGATGTGACAGCTTATCTGTGCAAATTGGCAGATTAGGACCAGAGAACTGTGTATAGGGCTGAATATTGTCTTCAGTGTATTGGAAACAATGGTGGAAGTGCTGAAATACCATAAAGTTTGGTCCAGATGTGTCCCATGAATGCTCACACAGAAACAGAAAGAACACAATATGCAAGTTGTTCAGAACTTATTGAATCAACATGAGGCTGAAGGGACAGTTTCCTGGATAGCATCATAACTGGTGATGAGGTGTGGTGTCACCCCTATGAACTGGAGTCATAACAGCCGTCCCTGCAGTGGAAATGTGTGAATTCCCCATCAAAAAAAGTTCAGGACACAGCCCTCAGTGGATGAAGTGACAGCTACATTGTGATGCTGACAAAGATGAAGGCTCAAACTTCCAGAGTTAGATCAGAGAAGAGAGTGACCTTTCTCTTGCAGCACAATAACTCCAGTTTGAGGACCATGGAACACACTGCCAATCTTGTCTGGGCTGTTCCACCACACCCACTGTATAGTCCAGTTTTGGTGCCTTTTGACTGCCATCTGTTTGGGCCAAGGAAAGAGAACTGTGTGGGCAGCAACAACACCATGCTAGCAGCTGTGAAACAGTGGGTCAGCTCTGCTGGTGCAGATTCTTGTGAGCACAGCATGCAGGCTCTTATCATCACTGGTGAAAATGCAGAGCTAATGGTGGTGACAATGTTGAAAAATAGCATTTTGTAGCTGAGAATTTGCTCTATCAAATAATGTCATTGTGCTCTTTGTATCTGTTGTAGATCACTCCAACAGTAATGCCTCCTATTTATTTCCATTGAAGCTACATGTGTATGTATACACACAAAAGCTAAACTAATCAATGCTCCCACAAAATTCTCTAAACTGTATTACACTATTGTGGTGTTTTGGCCTAATAAACATTGTTCTACTTCTTTCTGTATTCTGCTTTCACTATAGTCATTGTAACAGGAATGCAGCTCATGAATTTGCATACCCTGTGCTGCACTTAAAAACCCATTGTACCCTTTCAACCTTGTAAAGATTCTGCTTTGGGACTGGCTTCCCATTCTGCCTCATTTGCTGAGAGTAGCTTAGCCTGCATTGGTTACTTAAGTAAAGGAAAAATGTAAGGTAAACAGTATGAGATATTGTTGCCCTTTGTAAGCTGTGTGAAATCCCCAGCTGAGAAAAAGATTAGCCAAAAATTTTAATAAAGAGAAGTGTTACAATGTGAATTTATACTTGTGATGCTGATCTTAACTTGTGTAGGAAAATGAAACAAAATTGAGCTAGCTTTTTTATGTTTTTGAGAGTGTTCATAGCCTGCAGCACTTCTGCATTTTCTCACAAACAAGTGGAATTAAATTTGGGTAGTTCAGCAAACCTACGGTCAGATGTAGAATTGATTTATAGATGCTGCTATTAAAAGCTGATTATGTGTACACAAAACAAACTGTGGAGCTCCATTAATTAAAAAGCCTCATTCAAAGGCTCTTCTATAGGAGTTTGTTTTATAATTAACTCATCCTGTATGTTTAGCTTTAGATGCACTTCAGAAACTGAAGAGCCTACACTTTGCTAAGACAAGCTATCCGTTCCATTTAATAACTGTTTGTTTTAATGTGAACTGGAAAGCATCTGTAATGGCTTGTTTTAGACCATATTTGAATGTAGTTTCTACGGTGCAGTTTGATAGGATGCTGATGGTTTGTATGGAAGTTTTCTTGTTTACCTTCAGTAACTTGTTCCTGGTTGTTTCCAACACATTTTTTAGATAATGGGGGAAGCTGGGTTAGTGATAGCTGGATCAGTTCCTGAGATGGTTCTCCATGTGTTTGCATGAATGCAATTGTAAGCAAGAAAGTAAATCAATTATTTAAGTCATTAAAAGATTCCATCTCTTTCTGCTGTACCAGTTTAAACTGATGAGTAGTGCCTTTGGACCCGTAGAGTAAGTACTGTTAAAAGTTAGACTGTCTTGGATATACTGTGGTAACTGACACCCCACGAACATGACTGTGATAACAATGTCTACGCTTAACACCTCTAGGAAACCCTTCTGTGGTTTTGGTGTTTGCAAAAGCTCTGAGTGCAGTCATATGAGAGAAGGAAATTTGTCCTAAATGTGACTGTGTGATTGTTGCTGCAAACTCAGAGCAAAGGCAGTCTGAATGCCTGAGTTTCTTCAGGTCCTCCAGCCAGTGGTTCTTTTCATGGAGTGTTAAATTGCTTTGCAGTGTCAGATGTTAAAGAACTTGCCAGCTGATCACCTCCCAGCTGGCTGTTCTGAAGATCAACCATCTCCTACTGTTTGTTTGCATCCTTGCTAGTATTGTAAACTCTCCTCAATTATTGCATGCAAACCTAGCTAAATTAACTCTAGTTAATCCTCAGGTGGTCAGTTCTGCTGAATTTGTAAATCATTATTATTGCCTACCATGGTATGTGAATGTCGCATATTCATCCTCCCTTCCTCAAAGTCTACTGTGTTCTTTTCATTATTTTTGTTAACTTGCATGCTTCAAATCAGCTATGCGTGTCACCACGTAAGTATTATTATTCCTTCTAAAGGCATTTTCATGCTATAACTTTCAAATAGACCGAGGAGTGCAAGGACTGTTTTGAGATTAGATTTTTGTCTATTACATTTCACTCACTCTTCTAGAAATTAAAAACAGTGTTAACAACATAGGTTGTTATGCTGTGGTCGAACCAAACAAATGACATATTCTAGAAAAGCAAAAACGATGTAACTAGAGAAATATTTCTCATTCACACGAATGGTTCTCTCCATATTTTTACACTCTAATGTCAAAATGTTTAGGCCATTGTTTTTGTGTATTAAAAATGCTCATAGCATGAGATTTTTATGCAACTGTCAAGAAACCACAAATTATTGCCTGATATGCACCAGTTTGATTTTCCAAGCTATTATGGAAGAAGTCCAGCTCCCGAAAAGTAATTCCCTTCAGACTTAAAATGATTAGTAGAAGCTGAATGTCAAGACCAATCTTGAGTTTGTATTTATTGAGCACAGTTGGTGATCTATCAAGCAAATACCACTAGTGTTCAAAGGTAATTGGAATGAGAGATTTGCACTGTTGTATTGGTGTAAAAAGATAGTTCAAGGACCTTTCAGTGGTCTTTTTTCAAGAAATCCACCTGGTGCCTGCACTGGGCAAAGGATGCTGTACTTATCAGAGAAGCAATAATGCAAAAATTGCAAGCTGTTGCTATGCTAAGTATGAACTGACCTATGTGCTCTGGGTGGCTGTGTGTTTGGGCAGGTAATGTGGCAATAATCTTAACAGATAGGCTTCCAGTCTGATCTACTCAGGTCTTGATGTTTTTGTCTGTTTTTGAGGGTAATCTCAAGCCACAGTGAGAGAGTATAGAATACCCAGTTATGGTTTTATGTATGGGAAACTCTCATCCAGCCTACTGATAGGGTAATTATTCACAGGGCTGAAAGAGTAGACCTCACAAAAGATTCCTTTCTTGCTAGTGCACAGGGAGCTCTACTTTTCCCATGTCTCTCAGAGTAGCAGTGAGGGATGGGAGAACTGCAGGCTGCTTCATGTAATTGCTAGGGTTTGTTTCCCGCCTACAGCACAGACCATCTGTAACAAAATGCATTCCCAGTAAGTCCAGTTAAAATGAAATGTTTGTGAGGAAGATAATAATTTGTGTGCAGATGGAATTGGCCTCACATAATGGAAGTTGTACTGTACATATACTTTCTTTCATCCGTTGCTGATGAGAATATCATTTGGATTTGGTAGAAATTAATATTATTAATATTTTTTTCTAATGTAATGCTTATGAATTTTATTTTTGTTAAGCAAGCGTAGTCTATGTATTCTCTACTTTCAGCACAAAGCATTTATGACTGCTGGTAGGGTGTGATACAAGTTAAAAGTAGGAATGATGCAGAGGGATAAAACAGTTTAACTGGGGCACAGACATCCTGGCAGGATTTAGAACAGTGCAGGTAATCCCAGCTCTTTGGAAGGAGTTCTGCATTGCTCATCTTCCTTCATACTGCTACCTCATTGTCTTGAGGAAATCAAGTGGAGGCAATAGGAGTAGAGAGAGAATAGTTAGGGAATTCTCTACAGTTGTGCTATTTCATGCAATTCTGATGTTTTCTTTTTTTTGTCTTGCTTGACTTTTTTTCCCCCAACCCTCTTCACTTCTCCTATTCCTGTCTCCCTGTCTTCCCATGATAATCTCATTTGATGGGTATACCTACTATTGCCATGGTAAGCTGTAAACATTGTGTCCAATTCCAGTACATACCCACAGAAATTAATAGTATCTATTCAGTGCCTTTATATACTTCTATGTGCTCACTTTCTAAATTAGAGTAAGACTTAACGTGACCACACACAAAAGCTATTGAATGAAAGATCTGTGCAGCTTTTTCACTATCATGTTTGTGCAGACGTGTCCTTATCTCTATCTGGTAGGGAGGTGGGAGTTGATGATGTAGAAATCCCTCTTCATAGCCCTTTTTCTCCACCCTTCCTCTTAGTAACTCTTACAATGTGTCAGGCAAGGGGGAATAAACCTGAATTAACCTTGCTGAATAAATGTAGTGCTTTGTGGTGCATACACAATAAGCTTGGTTTCTGTTATTCCATCATCTGTGGAAGCCGAGCAAAATATCTCCGCCAAGAAAGTTTGAAAGAAATATGACAGGTTGGTGGAGGGAGAAGAGCACTGTTGGATGTATAGTAACATTAACTAAGATGTAAGCAAGAAGATTTCACACACTGCAGTGGTCTCAGCTCATTCTGGCTTTGGTTCTGCCACCATTATTTACTTTTAAGTTGCACGGTCTTCCTGACAGAGAGGTTGGAGACTGCAAGCCCCTCAGGCAGAGACTGCTCCTGAGGGCAGACACTCTTGATTATGCACACAAACACTTAAATATAGTTTTGTTACACCTCATTGCATCTTCTCTCATTAGTCAGGAAGGGCTGACTATGTGGATGTGCTTTGCATCTAGGAGTTTGGTTCTGCAGGCATCTAAATCGGTTTCACATCTGCATTTTCTTGTTTTGCCCTGTACTTGGATAGGAAAGCTGCTGATAAGAGCAGCAGTGCATGAGCAGCTTGTGATCGTGATTAGAGAATATGTTCCTTCTGTGTCCTTCTTCTGCTCGGTCTGCTGGGAATAGGTTGTTTATATTGCTGGAAATTGTTAATGCGGTTAAACCATCTTCCAGCATGCAAACCTATGTCATTCCACTCTGTTAGTGTCCCTTGGCTATAAATGAATGCTTTGATGTAATTGTATTTGAGTTGCTTTATGATTTATTAACAATTCCATTAAAATACCATGGATGTCTGCTACAGGGAGAGAGTTATGCAACCCACAGTAGAAGAGATGTGAAATTTCAGAGTTTCACAAAAATGCTTTAAAGAATCTTTTCTTATCTTTGATTTTTATTTATTTATTCATGTATTTTTTAAATTCCTCTAGGTTAAGAAAACTGATTCAAATGCAGAGCTTGGTGTGATACTGTGTAAGAGCTTGCTTAGGACTTTTGACTTGTACAGACTGTTATATTTCTTAAACACATTAAAAACATTCCTCTCTCATAAACCACATTAAAATGTTTGCTGTTAATACCAAGCCGTATTTCTCAAGTTGTATTTCTATAGTGCAGCTTGCAGTATAAACCACTTTCTTAGAGCAGTGATGTCAGCTTACTTGAGAGCTCAGCTTCAGCTCTGCCAAAGCAGATCAATGTTTCCATTGCAGTAAGCTCTCTGCTGCAGTTGCTGTCCCTGAATTAGTGTCCCTGACTTAGAGCAGGATGGTTAAATTGTTATGATGAGAAGCTTGTGAATTGATTTAGTTTTTACACAGTTGATTACACACTCTAATGAATTGATTTTATGCATTAAATACATATATTATTTTTTTTCCCAGTATAATGTATTATGGAAAACCTTGGGAATTGTTTTTCTAACATTTTAACATCTTATTTTGTAAATTATCTCTCCGGGGGGCTTGAAGTTGAGCCTTTTTTTCTTTAAGTATGTTATATAAATTCAGCAGAAGCATTGCTTAAGCCTTGATTATACGTGGACTTGTAACAGCAAAATCTTTTGTATGGGTGTGCAGTAACTCTATGAAATACTCATGATGTCCTGTGCAAGAAGCAGCAGTAACATACCAAACAACTGGAGTACACAGTGATTAATAGGAGCAATACATTTTGAAAAATGATGAGTGCTTAAGTTCCTTTATAAGTCTTAAAACTGAGTAAATTTTCTCTAAAGGTAGCTTTCAAAAATTTTTTATTTTTAAAATAATTATGCATAACTGTTAAGCACAACATTTTTGTGGAAGTCATAGAAAAGAAAATCAGGTTGCGCCTCACAAATTGGGCTCATATCCAGCGTTGTCTCTCGGTGCTTGACTGCAAGTAAGTCCTCATTTTGGATGAGATATCAAAGTACCATCTGGCCATCTATGGAGAGAGTAAAAGAATCATGAGCCTGTTGTGAAAAATATCCACCAGAAAACTGTCACCAACAACCCCCCCCTTACCCAGAATAGAATGGATGTCCTAGAAAATGTGCACACTTTTGTCTAAATGGCTCTCATTTCATGTAAGAGCTGGTGTTTAAAATACTTTTGTTCCTGCTCTTGCCTAGCTGTTCATTGTGCTTCTCAGATCTAGCTTGTTATTTTTGTAAGCTTTTTGAGCTGAGATTGTACAGTAAAATAAGATTTTATACTGAATGGTTTCTTTCTGTATTTTTTTCTTAGATACTTCAAGAAGTGTAAAAGCGTCTCCAGAAACAGCTGAAATCTTTTTTCAGAAGTTGAGAAATAAATATGAATTCACAATCCTGGTGACCTTAAAACAAGCCCATTTAAATTCAGGGGTTATTTTCTCTATTCATCATTTAGATCACAGGTAAGTATCACTGGCTGTATGCTAGCTAATGGAAGTATGTACTTATACTGTCAAAAACTGTACATAAATTAAAGGAATTGTTGTATGGCAGGTTTTATGTATATACATATAGAGAGAGAGAGAGAATGAATTGGCATATTGTGTAGACTGATAAAAATTCACAAGTTCAAATCTGCCAATGGAAAGTGGAACAGATGCCACTCTTCAAATGTCTCTTGCTGCTGAGGGCATGGAAAGTTCTCTCTCGTTGGTCATAACCATGAGGACCAAATGCTCAACTGGTGTGAAACCTTCACATCTGCACAGTCACATTGATTCACAAAGCCCGGTCCTATACATCTGCTTCTTCACCAATTAGTTTTTAACACTGTGGGCTGTAAAAAATTCCTGTTATAGGCTTATGCCCAGAACAAGAAGCAGAGCACTGGACTCAGAGTAGCGTCAGCTTTAAATAACAAAAGTAAACTACCCCAAACGTTTGAGGATTATTTCTTTGATAGGATAACAACCAGTGGAGGAGTAAGATTTCTTTGTATTTCTCTCCAAGTAATGGCTAGTAAAGATAACCTCCCTATGATTCTGTGGCAGAATGAAAAGGAGTTATAAAATATGCATCTCTTAAGCAGTAATCAGCACCAGCAACAGATGATTTCTGCGTTAGGTTCAGAGTCCTTTCTATTTTCATGTGTACAATCCCGTAATTCTTTCTTGTTGATCTCTCCTCAGAGTTGAAATAAAAGATAGGCGAAAGATGGATGTTCAAGCATATTAAAATATCTGCTTATATTATTTATTTGTTTGTTCATTTATTTAAAGTGTACAAGTTCTTATTAGGAGGTGTGTTGTCAATTACTTTGTGCTGGAAAGTGGTCCAGTTGTACTTTCTTTTTCCCAGAGGTCCCATTGTACACAATTCAGTTGTTTCCAAAAAAGGGAAAAAAAAAAGGAAATGAAAATATTCTTATAGGTCATTATGCCAAGTGTATGAACATATCTTTAACACTGCAAGGGGGTGTTTGAATGCCTCTTGCATGATGCTTACTGAAATTGCATCACAGTTGTGCCAAGTGGCTTCTCTGCTAGTTGTTGCCTACCTCTCATCTGCAAGAGCTAGCAATGCCCAATGGGCAGAATTGGGCAGCTGGGAGTAGCGAGTTTCTAATTCAGATTTTACCACCGTAAGTGTAGATCACCCCAGATGGACAAGTTTATTTTGGCATGAGTGAGGAAGTTGGTCTGTAGGGCCAGCTGTGATCTAGCTAAGCTTATTTCTACATTTACAAGAGCAGGGATTGGTTGTGCTGCTCATAGAACTAACACAACTAAAGTTGATATTTCAAAATGAGAGACAAAGCTTCAATGTGCCAGGATAGCCACAGAGATGGGGAAAGACGTCACCTCTCTGAAACTTAGTGAGTTTGGAAAAGAGAGTAAAAATTGCCCTGAGGGGAAGCAAGTGAGTTTTAGTTACATTTGGTTTCTTGCTGCTGCTGCAAATTGTGACCTCTGATTGTCACCCAGAAGATGTATGCTGCCATAGGGAATGCTCCTGCCTTGTATTTTTCGTGGTTTATGGGCCCTAAGCTGGAACTGATGGCTGTGTGAATCTCGACAGGTATAAAATACAAAGTTCCAGTGCTCAAATTTCCTTCTATTACATTAACAAAAGGAGTTTTCTGCCATCCTTTTTCTGTTTGTATCACTTTCATGTGTCTGACTGGGGTGATAGCATTCTCCAGAGCTAGCCAGAGCAAGCTCCTGACAGTAAACAAGCTCTCAAGTGCTTGAGAACAAGCTCACAGTGTACTGGTTGAGTGTTTGTAGGTATATGTCTTGGAATGGATGCAGGCTGCTCTTCTTCTGCCAAGAGAGCTGCAGAGGTGGGTGAAGAGATCATCAATGTGAAACTCAGTGTTTGGAAAAAGGAGTAAGCATAGCCTTTCTAAAAGGAGGCACTGTTTGCTGTAGAGCCTTTCCTGCTCCTGGGAATGGCATGAAGAAAGAGAAGATTAAAAAAATCTGTAATGTAGTGAGCCAAACCTGATGAATATTCACTTGGATGGTGGTCAACTGGGAGGAAAATATTAGCTCCTGAACACAAAGACTGTGATAGTAAGGTACAAAGAGTATGTGTGATGAACTTTCATCAGAGGGTTGCAAAAGGATTTGAGGTGTTGTTTGAGGAGGTAGTTAGTCCTTGAAGTGAGTAAGACTGGACAAAAGGAACAGCACTGCTCTTCTGTTAACAAGAATATGTTGAATTGATACCAAAGAAAAATAAAGGTTAAAGCTGTGCTGACTTGCAGGTCATGTGACCGTGCAAACATATTGCTTCTTATCTCATTTGCATTGGTTGGACCATGTCATCTGCTTATACCCATGTAAAATACGGTTATAGAAGGCTAACAAGCAGGACTCTGAATATCCAATTACTTTATATTGATATAATTTTAGGAATGAGTAGTTAGGTTCCTTTGTTGTTGTTGTTTCTTAATATATTGGCAACACACTTTTTTGGGTGAAATTTCTCTCAAAACTTAAATATTTACAGGTTGTGTTATTACATTGCTGTCTTCTGTTTATCTGCATCTTGGAGTTTCATATGTCTAAGTACAATTGAAAGCAAGAAGCCTGCATTTTTCAAGGGTTCTGGCTGAAATAAGGTCTACATTTTGTAGATACTTTAACTGCAGATAAATTGCTGAGCGTTTTTAGCCCTTTTGCTCTTAACCATGGAAACTTTTAATGCTGTGATTCAAATGTTATTACATTATAAAGAAAACTGAAGATAATGCATCTTGCTGAAAAAAACTTCCTACTGCCATTGGTAACCAGCATGCTCTCTGTATCTTGCATCTGAAGTGGTGCCTAATTTTTGTTTACAGAATTTCTGTAGGGATATATGCTCTCTATTTGTTTTTGGTGTCTCCCTACAAGGATAATCAAAGGAGAAGAAAAAAGTCTTATAGATTATTTATCTCCATCTGCATATTTCATAGCTTTCCTGCAGAGAATGTTAGGTCATCTAATGAAAAAAAAACAAAAAACAAAAAACAAAAAACAAAAAACAATCCTGAATTTGTTTTAAAAATATTACATCTAGTCTGATCCTACTTACTATCGGGATAAACCTTTGTTTTTAGCAAGTGTAATATAAGTCTCAACAGGAGTATGGCCAGAAAGTGCTTGTGGCCATTAAACCAGATATGCCCTTAAGCTTTTAATAAGTATTTACTCTCTATCCTGTTCTGTGTTCAGAGAAGGTGTGGATGCTTCATCCCTGGCGTCACTCAAGGCCAGGGTGGATGACCCACAGCAGAGGAACTGGATAGTCTTTGAGGTCTGTTCCATTCCAAACCAAACCATTCTATGATTCTATTCTGGACTAGAACGTACAAAGTGCTGCCTGTGTGTAACAATAGGCTTTACTTGATTTAATTGTGCAAAAACTGAGGTTTAGTCTAGTTTGGTGTTGGTAACATTGGAATTAGGCTAATATCTGAGTCTTCTGCAGTATGTTATGGCTTTTATTTCTTGATGAAGGAGAATAAAAATCACAGAATCACAAAATGGCCCTGGCTGAAAGGGACCTCAAGGATCATGAATCTCCAAACCCCCCATTTCAGGCAGGGCCACCAACATTTAATACTAGACCAGGCTGCCCAGGGCCCCATCCAACCTGGCCTTGAACACCTCCAGGGACAGGACATCCATAACGTTGCTGGGCAGCCTGTTCCAGCACCTCACCACTCTCTCTGTAAAGAACTTCCCCTTGACATCCAAACTAAATCTCTCCTCCCTCGACTTAAAACCATTTCCCCTTGTCCTGCAGTTATCTACCCTTTCAAAGAGTTGATTCCCCTCCTGTCTGTAGGCTGCCTTTAGATATTGAAATGCTGTAATAAGGTCACCCCGCAGCCTTCTTTTCTCTATGCTGAACAAGCCCAGCTCCCTCAGCCTGTCTTCATAGGGGAGATGCTCCAGTCCCCTGATCATCTTTGTGGCTCTCCTCTGGACCCTCTCCAACAGCTCCCTGTCTTTCTTGTACTGGGCTCCAGACCTGGAAACAGTGCTCCAGATGGGGCCTCACAAGAGCAGAGTAAAGAGGGACAATCACCTCCATGCCCCTGCTGGCCATCCTTCTTTTGATGGAGCCCAAGTTACCATTTGCCTTTCGAGCTGCAAGAGCACACTGCTGGCTCATGTTCAGTTTTTCATCCACCAGAACCCCCAGGTCCTTCTCTGCAGGGAGATAAAGGAAGCATTTATATGGTTTGCATTCAATAACTGCTTCTTCCGTGCCAGATTTCCATCTCTCTGATATGCCCATTTCTGTCCAGGGATTTCTTTGCAATAGTCCTTCAATTTTTAAACAACTTCTTGTGAACTCTGTTACAGCAGTCATTTTAAGACTGTTAATGGACTCCATTGCACCAGCTTCAGCTTTGTGTTGCTCCTCTGAAATCACTAAAGTTGTGCAGGTATTGAGCTCCTGTGTTGTGGGGCAGTCATACCTGGCTACATTCTTAGTTTACAAGGGCCAGTGCTGGCTCCTGCTTTTCTGCTTTCAGGAAATGGTGGTGAGAAAAGCTGGAGGCAACAATAACTGGTAGGTATAATCACTCATCAGACAAGTTGATTTTCTTATGTTTTATTTTACACAGTTTTCGTAAGAACTTATAGTTCTAATTTCTAGGGAAAATAAAAGCAAAATGTTCTTTAAAAATTGGAAAAAGTATGTTTCTTTGTTCAGTGGTTCAGGATATACTTCACACATTTTTGAAAGTAAGAGTGAAAACATCCTCTTTTTGCACAGATCTGGGCACTTCAGAGCACATACGCTAATTTGCAACAACCGAGGTTAAATTTTGGTTGCAAAAGAAAGTTACTTTTTAGATTTCATATTTTTCTTTAAAGTGATGTACTTGAGATAATTTTTCTGATTTCTGAATTCTGAATGAATCATAAACTGGATATATAAATTTTCCTTTCAGATTTGCTCATATTTTTCTACACAAATTACTTTCCCCCCACTGTTCAGAGCAACGGAAGAGTTCAGGTGGTGGTGGTTGTGGAGTACAGATTGGAAATCATCCTCTCAAGAATATTATTGTGTTGTCGGTGTATCCAAATTGCACATCTCTGATTGTTCAGATGGGTTTCAGGCAGATAAAGACAAATTGCTGGGCACAGCAGTGTATTGCTTATGTCTGAAAGATAGAAGTTAGAAATGTTTAATTAACTTGAAAAGATCACCTTGACTACGCAGACTGCCCTGTCTAAAATGGTTTGTACTCTACAGCAACGTGTTAAATATTTTGAATGCTGTTAATGAAGTGATGCCTGAAGTCTGTGTGGAAGTGCTGTTAAACACTGATTGCTCTGTGCTTATCCTCAGCCTTCACTTTAAGCACTATTAGCCTCCTAACTTCGCTTCTGAATTCATCTGAGCTTCATGATGAAAGAACTGGCACAGATAACTTTTATCTGTGACAGAGCTTTAATGTATGTTAGTCATCCCTATTCTGTTGTATATTTTCATTTAGCTGGCAACAGTGGAGCAATGCAATAAAGCCTTTTCCTCCCTTCGTGATTAGATGCCTTTATGCAACTGACGTTATATCCGTATCTCTTCAGTTTCTGTATATTAGGGCCCTTAAATGATGAAATAATTGGATTGCAGTTTAACCATTCTTTCCTTCAATTACTGTTTTTGTAACCTGAAAGCAAAATACTGAAATCAGTAGAATAGTATGGACATGTCCTACACTTCATTATATTTCTCTACTAATTGATTCAATTTCTGCCTTGTATGATAGTTATTTTCACCACTACTCAAGTTTTCTGATTATCTGCCCTCAAATATGCTGCTCTGTACAGTAGCGTGAGACCTCTTCAGTATCTAGGAGGAAATCATCTTATGCAATTTCTCTGTTATGCATTTTTCCATCCAAGGAGGTAGGTTGCCAGAGGTGAAAACTCTTGATGCATGAATTTTGCTGCATCTTTTGACTATCTTACTAAAATAGTTGTATGCTTTTGATGTATGAGCATCTCTACTTCTGGATTGCAGTATTAAGTCTCTTCTTTCTGACATTACAAGATTTGCTGCAAACACATTGCCTTGAAAAAAGCTTTCAATGTTTACTTCTTAAATGAACAGTATAGGTTTTATTTGAGGGATATTTTTCCTCTCCCATCACTAACATACATATTAGGTAAGAATAAAATGGGATTAATTTTCAAAAGTTAAGCTGTATGTGGCTGTTCCCTATGCCTAAAGAAGTGCTAGTTGGTTTCAGCTTTTTTAACCATTCTGCTGACACATGGACTTTGCTGGATGCATGGACAGTTGTAATATTCTGGGTTTTGTTTTGCTTTATTTTTTGGTAGTAAATCTTTGTTTCTTAGAAAGAGCAAATCTGTTTCTTACTATTCTGATAATAATCACGAACCCTTTGCAACTTATTTGTAACAGTCAATCATCTCCTTTGAGCTGACTTCCTCTAGCGATTTTAAACTTCTCTGGGGTCGGACTTTTTTTCTTTTGACAAAGTTTGTATGTTTGCATGTTTCATCGAAGGTTTCAAAAAATGATATTTTCTCTCATTCTTTCAGTATTATAGTACTCAAGAAGATCCTAAAAAGCTATATGTGAGGTTCCTTATGTATTTAGTGACACCTTGGCCAGGCTCTTTACCCAAGAGAGAAAGATTCTATGCTTCTTTTTGTTTGGGAATTTAACTTATATCCTTGAATGTATGGTTGGTTGGAGGTACTTGTAAAGCAGTAGTTTTGTGTTACACTGAGTTTAATCTCACAGCACTGTGAGTGCTGTTTCTTTAAGTGCTGGTTGATTGATGCCTTGTCATTATTGCTTGTTTTTTCTTTAGTACAGCTTATGCTTCCTGTCAAAAAAGAAAAAAGAAAAGAAGAATGTTGCAAATAGAATGTAAATTCTTCTCAGTGATGAATGCACCTACCTTAAAACACACCTTCCTGTAACCTTTATTATGTCAAGAGAGGTCAGTTGGTCTGCTGATGTAAATCACTGCAGTGCCGGATAACTCAGTGTCATTTGGTGGAGAACTTGTTACCAAAAGCTCCTATAAGCCTGGATTCTGTAGTCTGAATTCAGACTGGTGACAGGTCTACTTGAATAAAAGATTTGTTTCTATTTATCTACTGCTAAACACCACTGAAAGTATTGAAATGTGAATTTTGACAGATATTGCTATTCTTTGCTGTTGTTTGATATGTATTTGTTCAGAGAAATTCAAAGAAATCTGTATTCTGTTAGAGTAGGAAAGGGGAGGAGTTAGGTTGAATGCATATAGTTTCTATTAGTACATATCAGTATACATCAGAAGGTTTGTTGCTTTTGCAGTCTTGCTGTCTGCTGAGAGAGAGTGAAATGTATGGTTTATTCCATTGCTTTTCTGTTTGTTCTGGGAAACAACATTCTTCCTTCATTGATATTTGGTAAAATAGGAAGCCTCAGAAGGACAAAGTAGATGTTAACAGAGCTGTGTGATAGTGAAAGCAGAGTGGGAAGAAACATACTGATAAGTGAGGTTAGTGAGATCAGTGGGACGAGTGAGAGCAAGAATCTGTTTTAAAAAAGTATTTATTTTTTGGAATTTAATTTGATTCATATTCACAGTTCAAACTGGGACAAAATGAACAATGTGCTGTAATACCAGCCCTTAATTTTTTGAAATTTCAGATCAGCAACTTTTGGGAGGATATCTCCTTTCAGAGTCCTCTGGGGAGACCAATGCAACCTCAGCTCCTGATTCTTGCTCCAACTCTGTGAGAACACTGCCTAAGATTTTGTTTTTGATGAAGGCCAAACCTTCCTGGATTGCTTTGCCTTTCAGATCCCCCTCTCAAAGAGACACTGTCACCCAGATCTATGGCATGGCCTGCTGCTGTCCGTTCTGCATAATAGTTAGGATCCTCCTTGGTGTGCTTCTGTCTGCAGTTAGCACCTTCACAGACAGTGCCAGAAGCTATGTATCATGATTTTATGATTTTCATAAGTAACAGAGACAAGGATTTATTTTTTCTTATATATATATTCCTCTGTGGTTTTATTAGTTTTCCTTTTCTTCTTAGTGTAAATCAAAAAGCCATGAAAACTTGTTTTTACACTGTATCTGTAACTTAGAGTAGTAAAAGTTGTAAAAAATACAAAAGCCCACTGTGTAATAAATTCAGACATGATATCTTTTAGCTTTTAAAATGCTTGTCTACATGCTCTAAACTGAAGTTGATTTTTGTTAGTTGCCTGGAGTAAGAGTGAGCAGCTGCAGTGTGCATGTGCTGTGCGAGCTGGGATGTCAAATGAGCAGATGAGTTATCAGAGAGCTGGGGTTACTAGCACTGACCACTTGCTGAAGGGCCATACCTCCCTCTTCTGAAGGACTGCTACTTCATACACCACATCCCCAGTTGTTTTGCCTCCCAGATCTCAAGGCTTTGACTGCACATCCTGATTTGAACTTCTGCAGTCTCCATGTGCATCTGGGAGCATGAAGAACATGTCCAGTGCTGACCTCTTGCCCTGGGGCACTGCAGGTCTACCACTGAGCTGTAATGCTAGGATCCGCACACAGTGGTTACAACAGATGTACTGGGCAGCAGAGAAATAATCACTGTTTCCTTTCTCAGCTTTCTCTGGGGCAATTGAGACAAATTTCTTCCTTTGAGTCAGCACAGCAGGAATTGCTCCCTGGCTGGTCTCTACACGGACTGGTCAGTCTTACTGTGGCCTTGGCTGTCGCCTTTGAAATGATTGTGAAAACACAGAGTGCTCTGCTGAGCTGCAACAACCTTTAAGGTTAACATTTTATTCTTCAAATGTCAAACATTATAACTGTATCATGTCATCTCCCTGCTAAGTTACTTCTGTTTGTCACAAAGAATGTGTGGGTTTTAGGAGGTTAACATCAAATAGGCTGATACTGATTAAATGGTGATGAGGATTGTGGGCTTTAGTGAAGGTAGAAGCAGGTCCTCCTGTCACGCTGTTTAGCATAGAATCATTGAATGGTTTGGGTTAGAAGGGATCTTAAAGCCCATCTAGTTCCAATCCCCTGCTGTAGGCAGGGCTGCCACCAACCAGCTCAGGCTGCCCAGGGCCCCATCCAACCTGGGCCTCGAATGCCTCCAGGGATGGGGCATCCACAGCTTCTCTTGGCAGCTTGTGCCAGTGCCTCACCACCCTCTGAGAAAAGAGGTTTTCCTTGTGGCTTATCCTTTACTCAAAGAGCCATTCACCTTCCCAGTACAGAAGAGCAGCAGGGAGCTGTTGGGATAATTAGCAGTGACATTACTATGCTGAATTTCTTGGCTGATGGCACCGAGATGAGTGGACTGAGATGGGATGGTGTAGGCAAGAAAACAGTCATTCAGCTGATGAAGTTCCCTGAAAACTCCTGTAATGAGGTTCTTAGGAAATGCCTGCAGTGTGGTGCAGTTGTTGTTTCCCTGGGAAGTAAGCCCTTTAGGAAACAAGATCACTCTCTTTTATCTCTCAATAGAGTAGTCCTGAGAATACAGAGAAGTTTAAAATATTTTTCTCATATAAACAAGTTTTTAACATCCAGAGCTATTTGCTTATGCATAGCTTACTTTCTCAACTGTCATTCCAAACCCTTGGAAGGTGCACACCCAGGCGTGTGCTGTTGCAGTCTCACAGAAGAGAGAGAAGCTTTGCCTCCGGCAGCCTTGGCATTCCCACCCAGGCTCTGTTGCTAGACCTGAGGCTGTTTCTGTCTTTTGAAGTCTGTTAAATGGAACCAGAGCTGTTTAAGTCCTGGAAGTAAAACAAACAGGGAAAGGTAGAATATGGAGTGCAGTATTTTGTAAAAACTGAAATGAAATGATTCATACTTAGTTCTCTGTGTTTCTGTGTCTCAGCATTAGTTCAGACTAAGGGGAATATTGTTTCAGGTATCGCTGCCTTTCTTTTCTAATTGTCTTTTCCTGCTGCCTCTACAGTATATCAATCAATGATAAATTAGAATTCTCCTAATGCTATTAATTTATTTTTTATTTTGATACATATTTTCTCAAAAAATCATAATGCCTTCATAAGGTAAAGACATTTATTACAGTTTACCAAATGTAGTAACAACAGAGATTGATGTGCATCTCAAAGCAGTGAGTTAATCACAGTGAAATCTAAACCACAAGTGTCCAGAATTTTTGCACAGCTTTGTACAGGAAGTTTCATTTGCTTATTGTGGCATCATAGAACATCAGCATTATCCCTCAGCAATTCTTCATTTCTTAAATTTTACAGAATGTCTTTTTTTATTTGGGGAATTTGTACTTCAGGGGATTTGTATTCTTGGGCATCTCATAATGTCACCTGTATAAGAGGCAACACGAGCATTCATTTCACAGCTTCCATACTGACTGTATCTCTGCTTTGTTTCCTGCCTGTCTGCTGCAACTCTGTGTTGGGATCAGTCCTGCCATTGACTTTGTAGAGAGTGTGAGCTAGCTGTTGGCTGGAACAGTAGATAATGTTTCAGTACATTCATGACTTCCTTTTTCCAAATTATATCTGCAAGTGGGTGGACTCATTTGTAAGTTGCTGGAGGAGTCCTGTTCAATAATGTTCCCCTTCTTTGTTAGGTTGAGCATGACCTTATTCTTATCCTTGACGCTTGAGTTATGAAGGAGGTTATTAAGTTGACTGATGCTCTGCCACTATTGCCCATTTTTTTTTTTGCCAGCCAAGCCTTCAATTAGTTCAAACTTCTTGCCAGTGCAGAAACTATTTTTGGGCCATGAGTAGGCAAATGATCGCAGATTATAAAATTTACTGCTGACTTTAGTTAACTGCTTTGTTAATACTGGGAGGAAGAAGAAATTGCCCTTTGCCAGTTCTGCAAAAGGATAATTGTTTTTGTGCTGTTGCTAGGCATATTTCACTGTGAAAAATCCTGAAGGAAGGAGAGATGTGCAGTGAGCCCATCCTCCTCCTAGGGATAATGACTATACAAGATGGTTTTGATTTGGTCTCCTCATCTCCACTTTTGAAAACTGTAATCATTTTCTTGTCTGTTCTTTAATATGGATGGCCTATTGAAAGAAACTACATTGCCCTAATACACATGCACACACAGATTTACAAAGCACTGCCATGCCTGACTGCAGATGTAACAGCAAAACTATATAAAAATGTATTGCCACTAGATTTTCAGTATCTCTCTACATATTGTTATCTTCCTTACTCTTTTATCTGTCAGTTGTGTATAATTATTAGAGAATCTTTATTTCTGTTTTTATTTTTTCCTCCTGTTTTATGGGAGGAACTTTAAAAATGAGAAACTGAACAATTGGAAGAGAAATAGTTTCGTAAACGTCTTCCTAGAAGAGATTCAATATGCAAGAAATAGGTTTGTTTGAGAATGCAGCAAGTTTGGTTACGAAGTGCTTTTTAAATTATCTGCAGTCATTTAACCTGCCAAACCTACATCCTCAATCTGCAAACCTGTTGTATGGTGCATCCATCCTGGGACAACTGCAATACCTTTTTAAACTCAGTATATACATATATTTACATACACATACATTCATATAAATGCATGTGTATGTATATATATCTATTATATATATATGTGTGTGTGTATATATGTGTATATATTATATATATATACACCACAACCACATATATATACATATAAATGCATGTGTATGTATATATATATATATTACATATATATATATACACCACAACCACATATGCATTTAACAATTTATGTATATACACATAAAATATTAAGAATTAGTATTTCTTGACTTTGAATTTCTTTTGAGAAATTTCATTATGAAAAATGAAAAGAGGTGTAAAGTGAATATCCAAAAGCAAACAAGGCAGTGCCCTGTCTCAGTTCTTACTTCATTTGTTGGTAATGGCTAACAATGTACCTGTCACAGAACTTGGTGGTGTTTTTAGTGCATTAATGCCTTTAGAGTATCCATACTGTGCTTTCAGGATATAATGCAATTATTCATAATAGGATAATTATGTTTTCAGTGAGATCATGTTTTGTGAAGTACTGTTGCTAGAAGAAAAAATCCTTAGCCTGGGACCTTGTGTTCTTACATGAAAGATAGAACTTTCCATTATGTAAAACGCCTGCTTTCATCTTTGTATCCCTTCTCTCTTTCCCCCTCTTTTAAATAGTTCCTGCATGGTAATGAGAAGTTATGTGATGTAAAATGCTGCTGTGTTGATAAGAATGGTTCATGACATGGTGATGCATTTATGGTACAGGTATCTGGAATTGGAAAGCAGCGGTCATCGAAATGAAATCCGGTTGCATTATCGTACAGGCAGCCATCGCTCCCACACAGAAGTATTCCCATACATCCTGGCAGATGATAAGTGGCACAGGCTTTCCTTAGCAATCAGTGCCTCTCACTTGATTTTACATGTGGACTGTAATAAGTAAGTAAACAGTGTTGTTTTATAGTAAGTTGTCACTTCTGGAACATTCCAGCTCTCAGTAAATGAAAGGGTAACAACCTGGGATGTACTTTTTTTCTTGCCTTTCAGAATCTATGAAAGAGTTGTGGAGAAGCCCTTCATGGACTTACCTTTGGGTACAACCTTTTGGCTAGGACAGAGGAATAATGCACACGGTTATTTTAAGGTATGCAGAGGAGAAAAATGTGAACTAAGGTGAAAGTGAATGCAGTTTACTCTTCCTTTAGGCAGTGTAAATAGAGTAAATATTCCATGATATGAAGGGTCTGTCAGGTGAGACTTGTAGTTCTGTTCAGCAGAGTTTACTCAATTTACTGGCACGAGTGTATGTAGATGGAATATGAGTATGACTAAGACTAAAAAACCTGAAATTCAGTTGGAACTGGGGAAAATACTTTTTCTGTGGATGTATGGAGATATTCAAAAGCTGCTAGCACATGTTACTGGGAAACCTGCTCTAGGTGGCTGTGCTTGAGTAGAGGGTTGGAGTAGATGATCTCAGGAAGTTCCTTCCAATATCAGCCAGTCTGTGATTCTGCAGTCACAGCAGTTCTTAGTGCCATGGTGTGTTGTGAAGTGGTTTAGGACTGAGAAAAGTAAATGGCCAAGAGGAATGCAATTCCAGGAAATAAATATTTATACTGATGTCTGTTTAATAGCTAGATAGGTAGTTTTTGCCACAGAACACTATGGTCTGTGGAAGAACTCCAGTCTCATTACCACAGAAGAAAATATTTCAATGTGCATTTTTGCTTACTGTTTGTCCTTTTGTATAAACATACAAACAAATAAACACATGAGGGCTGATCCAAAAGTTATGCCTTCTATTTTACTACTTTGGTCCACAACATCAGAGGTGGATGTTGGTAGTATGGTGGTAGAGGCAGAACCTTCCCACCAGTATCCTGTTATATTTTGTTGCCATGCAACAGCTGGCAGCAGAAGGGCAGTCTGACAAAATGGCATCTGACATGGAAGCTTGTGTGAGGCAAAGATATGAAGCACTGAATTCCTCCAAGCAGAAAAAGATTGCAACCTTTGACATTTGTCAAAATTTGCTGAACTTGCCATACACAGTGCAGTCCCATTGCCCTCTCTGTAGGCAGTTGAATCCTATAATAAAATCAGAAAATATTAATGCATTGCCTAAACTAATCTCAGACACGCTTCATTCATTCTATGTATTTATAGTTATATGTATGATTTTTAATATTTATTTCTAATATTCATTTTGTTCATTTGTGCCTTGTCACATCTTGTCTCAATTATTTTTGCCAACTTGTCACCATGAAGAAGCTCATTTGGTATAGAAAAATGAATACTCCAGTAGGAGACTGTATTTTTAATTGGTTTTTTTTTTCTTCTTGCTTTTCAAGTACAACAAAATGAGCCAAAAAACACTGAAATTTTTCCCTCAGCTACAAATGCAAACCAGTTTAGCAGAAGTACAGAAACTGATAGCTGTTAGGAGAGCACAGATATGGCAAAGATACTACTGTGCTAAGTGATTTCTTCAGCATAACACAATACAAATGATTAGACTACCTCTGCAAATCTGACACTTGTACAGAAGATACATCAGTCTGGAAGATGAGGACTTTCAGCATTTCTCAATGTTTCAGAGAGCCTACATGGGCCTCTCACAGCGAGAAAGGGATTGAGGCCCTGGGGCGTATCCAGAGAAGGGCAACAAAGCCTTGAAGGGCCTGGAGGACAGGTCTTATGGGGAGTGGCTGAGGGAGCTGGGATCATTTGGTCTGCAGAAGAGGAGGCTTAGGGGAGACCTTACTGCTCCCTACAACTCCCTGAAAAGAGCTTGTAGTGAGATGGGGGTCACCATCTTCTCCTGTGTAAAAGCAATAGAACAAGATAGAACAACAATATTTTTAGGCACTCATTGTGTGACAACTTCACTTATTGGATTTTCTGAGCTCTATTTGCTCAGTTGTTTCAGAAAATCAGGCTACTGTCAGTGGGTCTTAAATGGCTTGTCCAGAGGGACCCAAGTACTCAAAATCATTAGCCATTTATTGAAATGATTATATCTGTCTATATTTGATTTTGATACTCATATTGCTCCCCTAAAACAATGTGTCGGTAGGCATATTCACAGTAGGACATACTTGTGCCTGTTTCACTATAGGATCTTAAGTCTGAGAGAGCAATACTGGCTATGTAATTTCTGTATTGTATAAAGTCTCTCACACCTAACATCCAGAAATGATTTAATTTGAGCCAGCAGTTTTTTTTGGAGCCTATGCATGGCCTCTCATGATTTGGCAGCCCAGGAAGTCTCCTGCTTGTTACTCTGAGGAGATAAGAAGTAACCTGAATTCCTGTCAAGTGGCAGAATTCTGCTAGCATCACAGCTGCTATGTGATGAATAAAGCTCCTCAAATAGCTGGAGGAGCTTTTTTGTTGGTTAATAGCTAACTGATTTGAGTACTTGCCCAAATATTCAGTGAAATATAAGCTTTAAGCTCTCATCAGTCTGAATGGGTTGGACCCTGCAATTCTTCTTTTTCACAGAAATGCTGTACCCTGAGTAGACATGAATTTAAGGTTAATGGCGCCGAGAAAGGGAGGAGAATTGAATATGGTCAGCTTTCAGTGAACAACTGTGTTCTTCAAAGAGAACTTTGTTCTTGCCTTTCAGAAGACATGCTGTGGGAGGTCATGATGTGGAGTCCTATTTCTGACGTCCTTACTTTTCCACTGTCAGATAATCAGTGCAGCTCCTTGCAAAGCATGGGGAAGCATCCAATTGTCCTGAATGCTAGAACACTTATCTTTTAGGTTGCCTCTCAGTAACATCTTCTCCATAGATCACGTAGGTCACCCTGAGTCATTCATTCGAAGCCAGAACTATTTTGCTGTGACTTTGCAACATCTATATGGAATGCCTTGTGTACATGGATGAAATTTGACATTTTGCATTTAGTTTATATTGTTTTCTTATTGTCTTGAAACATTCACTTCAGAAGCACACTGGGACTGGTTGAAATCATTTTGCTTTTCCTTCTAAGACGGAGTTTTAGAGATACAGGGAGGGAATCCTGGAAGAAAGTGACATCCGGAGCGTGCATGATAGCATGGCTATTTGGCCTTTGCTTTTGGAAAGCAGCAAAGTGACTGCTAATTATATCTTAATGACTAAGGATGCATGTAAATTCTGCCCAAAAGCGTGTGATCTCTTCTGGATGGAGCATTTCCAAATGGCATATTTCAATTTCATATTAAGCTTCCTGTTTTCCCACGTTCTTGCCAATGTGCAACTCCACAGCTGTGTAAGCGATATGTAGTTCCTTGGCACAGGGCATGCTTCATGAAAAGACCCATGTCAAAATCATAAAGGGTTTGTGTGAGTGTGTTTCTCCTGACTCAGATTTCTTTCATCTGCCCTTCTATCTGACAGTTGTAGCCTAGTGAAAAAATTTGGATTTTATTTAAGAGAGTGTTTGAAAGTAACTATGGCTGCAGCTGCTTTTCACATTACTTTCAAAGGTCACTTTCAAGCTTTTTCTGCAATAGCTATCTAAAAATAACAATGAATTAAAAACAACCAAACTCTTGCCACATAGTTACTTCTTGACATTTAATATTTAAAATCTTTAAAAATGATTCGGTACGCCTTACATGTGCTTCTAACTATTTCACTTTCTCTTTATTCTTCTGCATCTCTGCATTGGGTGAACGAAACTATGTATTCATAAATACTGTTTTTATCAGGAAGTTTTTCTATGTGGGCTTTAATCTTTTACATGGTGAATGAAAAACGTAGTTTTGACAGGTAAAAATAATACATCCTTTCTTTTTTTTTTTTTTCCCCCCATGTGCACACAGGGCATAATGCAAGATGTTCAATTACTTGTCATGCCTCAAGGATTTATTTCTCAATGCCCAGATCTTAATCGGAGTAAGTCTATTAATTCTTGTACCATAAAATGAAAGGTGTGCTTTGTGCTTACTTTTTGACCTCAAGCTTTCTTAAAACTTTAACTTTCAGTATATTGCTTGTCAGCTTTGACATGACTGAACCTGTTGTACATAAGATGTTGTTACTAGTATGTGTATCTTGTTATTCCAGCATGCCCAACTTGTAACGATTTCCATGGACTTGTGCAGAAAATTATGGAACTGCAAGACATTTTAGCCAAAACGTCAGCTAAGGTAATGTTTTCAGGGAGGTGTGGCCTGGAAGAATAGAGGACCATAAGGATTTAGTTGCTGTCTTTTTGGTTGATTTGTGCATGTGGGTGTGTGCAGAACATCTCTGCATTTTTATATACGTTTGCATTTAGATATCTGTGTCTACTATTTATACATACAAATTCTCATTTCAGAGAGCCTTCTTTTGAAAAAAATTTTTTAAAAATAGAATTATATTTTTTAATGGCAAGCAGAATCCAAGCCTCAAACTAGAAAATGGCTCATAAGTATTCAAGCTCTATCTATCAGACTAACAAGTCAACAAACTGGACTGAAATAGGTGACTGTGCTTATAGTGCTTATTGCAGCAAGATTTATCAGTCCAAGACTTTCCTAAATCTGAGCTGACAAGGGAGTGCTCAGAAAAAATATATGCAAGACAGGGAACTGAGAACCCTAAGTAGTGTTTTTCTTCTTTCTTTCTCTCCTTTTTTTTTTTTTTTTCCCCAAAAGATCATGCTAAAAGCATGCCAGTAAATATAGACTAGTCTTCTGTTTTTAAATGTCAGGTCTTTAGGTATCTGTGAAAATGCTGCTACCTAGCTAATAAACATGTTGATTTTGAGTGTTACATTCAGTCTTACCCCGGCTCAGATTCAGGTCTTTTTCATACGTAACCCAGTATCTGTAGATAATTTATGTACAGCAAGATTCTTGGTCAGTTCACACATACAAAAATGAGGAATCTGGAGACGTACACATTGTCGTTTATTCACTTTGTTTCATGATGCCTCGAATGTTGTAAGCAGAAGATGAAATGGATTGTGACTTGCATCTTAGAATCCATCTCTGAATGATTTATGGTTCAGTCACCTTGTATTTGACAACTGTCATTTTATTATCTTTGACTGCATGCTTGACAATAAGAGGGACAGTTTCAATCATGTTTACGCTAACGTAGAAGCCACTTATGAATTCCAACCTTTTTGTGAACCGTAAATACAGTTGTCGCAAGCTGAGCAGAGGATGAACAAGCTGGATCAGTGCTACTGTGAAAGGACCTGCACAATGAAAGGCATGACGTACAGAGAATTTGAATCCTGGACAGATGGTTGTAAGAACTGCACTTGCATGGTATGGCTACACTTTGAAAGGAGATGCAAAAACTCTGGTGTTTTCTCTGATTACATTTTTATGGGGGCAAAAGAGTAAGGGATGTTTGTTTATACACATGTGCTAGGGTGCTAGTTAGTAACAACAAAATGCAAGAAAAAAAGGTTGAAAAAGACCTCCAAGATCATCTAGACCAGTTGTCCACCTACCACCAATATTTCCCCATTAAACCGTGTTCCTTAGTACAGCATCTAAATATTTTTTGAACACCTGCAGGGATATCGAATCCACCACCTGCCTGGGCAGCCTGTTTAGCACCTGACCACTCTTTCTCAGAACAGTTTTTTCCTGATACCCAACCTGAATCTTCCCTGGCACAACTTAAAGTCATTCCTTCTTCACAGAATCACAGAATGGTCAGGGTTGGAATGGACCTCAATGATCATACCACATGCAGGGCCACCAACCTCCCCATTTAATACTAGACCAGGCTGCCCAGGGCCCTGTCCAATCTGACCTTGAACACCTCCAGGGATGGGGCATCCACAACGTCTCTGGGCAGCCTGTTCCAGCACCTCACCACTCTCTCTGTAAAGAACTTACCCTGACATCCAACCTAAATCTCCCCTCCCTCAACTTAAAACCATTTGCAATATAGTTAGGCACCACGTGATTCCCATGCGCTGAGTTGCAAACTGCTTCTCTGCATAAATACCTGCTTTTTATTACTATCAACACATGTTTTTTCTTAGCAATTTTTTAAATAGATTCCTTGCGTCTGATTCCCTTTAGTTCCCTTTTGTTACATCTCCAAAAGCAATAAAGAACAAAATGTAAGGGTCATATGCATGTTCCACTATATCACAAACATGAAAGAATGTAAGTGAATGGGAGATTCCCAAGGGTATCAGAACTGCAGAACAGATTGCAAGTATCTTTTCAAGCACCAAACTATTGCATCTTTGTTCTTGTCCAGTCATTTAAAACTCATTAATTCAATTTGGACTTATTAAATGCTTAATTCGAAGACCATTGGTAACTTGTGAAGAGACTATTGCTGCACTTTGATTGATTTTCCGTTATCTACAGTTTGCTAAATGGTTTGTCTTAAGCTTAGTATTTCTTTGATCTTTGCATTTCTGGTGTGATACTAATTTTGATTTTAGGAATTTGTCATTGAAGGTAAGATTTAACCCATGGTGTCAGATCTTGCATATAGTCATCTGAAATGCTTTGACTTTTGTGTTAAATGCATTGCATATTTGTCTCTGGTTTTTCTTGCAGCTATGAAATTATTATCTTTTAGAAGTGTATTGTCTTTTATGTAAAAATCAGAAGGCTCAGTATTGTTCTGTGAGCTTGCTATTTCACACTAATATGTCAGTTTGCTGCTGATTGGCAGAATGTTTTACCCTGAGAAAAGTTTGCCTCTTAAAAAAAACTTAGATCATTATAATTTCAAAGAACACATCATACATGTCTGAAAGATTGTATGCAAGATATTCTGAAGTTATTGTTTCTGTTCTTGTTATTAGAAGAACTGTGCTAAAATGGCCTTTTGTCAGAGTTCATTGCATTTAAAAATAGATTTTAAGTTCTTATGTATGAGAACATCTCTCTTTTTGCTAAATATAACTACCAGCTAAGCACTTTTTATTCTTCTAGAATGGCACTGTGCAGTGTGAAGCTTTGATTTGCCCCCTCTCTGACTGTCCTCTTAATTCTGCCCTGGCATATGTGGATGGCAAGTGCTGCAAAGAATGTCAATGTAAGTTTTATGGTGGGGCTTTCTTTAATGAATATTTTGTAATCTGCAAAGAAAAATGAACTTTCATGTAAACACATAACTGAAAGAACTGGGCAGTGAATGAAATATTTGGGTTAAGGAATAGAGGAATTTAGACTTCCCTGAAATATTTTGGGAAACTGATCACCAGAAAATATTCATCTTCAATTGTGGGTATTTTATTTATGTCTTTTTTTTTTTTTTTCCCTAAAAACAGGTATTTCTTACATATCTTTAAAAAGAAAAATTATATATTTAAGAAACTTTTCACAGCTTTGCTGTATGATCTTTAAAATAAACTGCTAGCCATTTCAGTATTGTCTTGCTTTACTTCAGACCAGTGTTTCTAACACTGTATCAAGAAGACTGTTCTTTCAACTGTATGTTGTGTACTAGAAATGGAGATTCAGATTTATGGTTCTTGTTCTTTAACTAAGGGAAGAGAAAACTTGTACCAGGCTCCTGAGATCAGAAAAAAACCCAGTCATTAGAAAGGTTCTTTTAAAAAGGTCAGACAGCATTAAATAGGAAACTGGATAGAGGTATTTTAATGTTTTCATTTGATATGGATGATTATCTTTTGGTTTATAGTATTTTGGTTTTATTACAAATAGGATCAGAGAAGGGGAATTTTAGGATAATCAATGTCTAGATGGACTGTATATAATATTTCATGTTGGTTATGGATATGTGCCACATATCCAATGGCTATTTTATACTCTGGTAGAATCTGTTTTTGAAATCAAGCACGAGATGCTTGAGGAGCATTTCTTTATAATATTAATGTTGAGATTTTTCTGTGCCGTTTCATCATTTCTACTGCTGTATAAAGCTTCTTGCAGGGCATAGAGATATATTTAACTGGTTAAAATGCTGTATTTTAAGATAAAATTCAGGAAGACGTTTTGTACTCCATTGATCTTGCTCCCATAGGAGTTTGTTAATATTTAATTGTGTTCAAAGTTACACAAACCATCCCGTTTTATGAAATCTTATTAACTTACTCAAGTAGATTAATTCTAATTGAGGGGAAATGAAAATTCAAATACTTTTTTTTTTAACCAACTACGCAGAATTTCCATGCATACTGGTTGGCTCAGGGAATTGATCATTGCGTGATGAGAAATGCTTCAAGCCTCTGTTGGAGTCTTTGACCACATTGAAAGTATTTGAAAACCTGATCCACTGAAGTATGTTTTTGTAATGTTCTGTTTGTGAATTTAGTAGGGAATTCTCTATTCAGATGTTAATGGGGAAGCACTCACATCTCAAGACATCTTAAGAAGTTGTTATTTTTACTGGGAGCCTTGACAAAGGTCAAGAAATGTGAATGGACATATGGACACTGACCTTGTCTTTAAGCATTAGTACTTCTTGCAAGTGAGATAGAGTTCTGGTACAGCACATTGTAAATTTAACTCTAGTATTGCCATTTTTATGTTTGTAACGTTATCAAAAGCTTTCTAGTTTCCAGTGTTGTTGGTTTTGTCAGCACGTGATTCAATTGATAACTAACATGCCACATACAACTCCCTTAACAAGCTACCAGAAAAATGATTAGGTCAAAGTATAAAAACTTCTCTTGAAAAATTGTCCATGTTTTCATCTAATTTATATAAAGTGCCTAAAGAAAGAAAAAGAAAAAGAAAAGAAACAAAAACTCCACAACATTTTATTTGTCCAGTTCCTGGTGACCAAAAGACTGAGAGTGTAAATTTTAGTCATGTTGACAAGATAGATAAATTCCAATGAAAGACTGTGAAGAGTTTAAGTTAGAGGCAGTGTGGATGTAGGACTCTCACTTTTTCTCTGGAACAGTTTGGTGAAAATTCTGAGTAGTCTTTTGTGTTCATGTGAGTGTGCAGCTGAATGCTGCCATCTTGATGACTTCAGCTCAAAGTGTGAGCTGCTCGTGATCAGAGTTCACACTGTCCAAGGCTCAGGGGGTCAGAGCTGACTGCTTGCTTTTGCATAGTTTCTGAAAATAACTTTTGTTCGCATTTCTTAGGATAGTTTCATGTGATGGTGCATCTGCCTACGTGGTGAAATCTGAACACAGATGTCTTGTAATTTGGAAAGTAGCTAATTAGGATTTGCTGCTCAAGGAGCAGCTATCCTTAGTATTGGACAATGAAATGTAAATACTGAGAAATGATGCCCAGTACCCTATTCTTTCACTGAGTTTAGTGTTAGTTACGAGACAGATTTGCGCATGGTTATCTGCATTTTCCTACTGTTCTTTGTGATACTTCATACCAGGTGAAGCCTGCTGGGGAGGGTCAGACTGTCCCAGGCAGCGGCAGCTGTGGCAGCCTTGTTGTTGTGCCTCTTTCTTTCTTCTGCAGATGTGCTGACAAAGCCAGCAAAAATGAGAACAGTGGGGTGTGTTGTTGTGACAGCTGGAACAAAAAGTAAAAACACACTATGCTTAATACTTTCACAGTGATAAGCAAGCAGGCTTCACAGCCTTTTGTTTTGAGTAATTCAGAGTGGATTCGGCATGGCTTTAGATGTTGAATTTGGGATTGCAGTCTGAAGTGGCTTTACATATACTAGTAAATAAAATAGGTCACAGTCCTGTGGCCCTGGGACTAGGTGGCACTTGTGTCTCACACCTGCATGGCCATAGTTTCTTGCCCTTCCCTACCATCAGAAAATCTGCATCCAGGTGGCTGATTGGGAATGACCACTGATAGGTGCTACCACCAAGCGTAGCCTGGCATTGCATCAAAGGGAGCTGGCTGGTACTGGCCAGAGTGCTGCCATGAACTGTGTTAACAACTGAACTGCATTAAGGATTATGAAGTAGTATTTAAGTTGGTTGTTATCTACTTTTTCATTTACCTCCTTTGTTTCATTTATTAGCCCAGTATGGACATCATCAGTTAGGCTCTCTTGTTAGCCAATGAAAGGGGCTGGTGCATCCAGAGGGCATGTGGTGTTCAGAGTTGCCTGGAATAGATGGGATGAATTGCCTTCTAGAAGTGTATGCTTTTTTCCATGGACTAGTGAGGGAGGCAAGGCAATTAGGTTAAATACCAAACTTTTAGATAAGTAAAACTGTGAGTTTAGTCTTTGCATTAGTTATTACAATGAATAACAACTATGCCATAGTGGAATGGAATGTGCTGTATTTAAAACAAAAATAACAAACCCATATTTTCTACCCCAGCTCTCTATCTTTGGTTGAGAACACTCAGACAACTCGTTCTGTTCTGTTCTGTTCTGTTCTGTTCTGTTCTGTTCTGTGTGAGCGTCAGTGCTGCTGTAAATAGGAATGACAGTGCATTTGAATTACCACTGTATTTTCTGTGAATCTTAATTGGATAGAAGCTGCTATGATCTTCCAAGGCACATGAATTGGCCAATGTGCTGGATTATGTTTCAGCTACAGACAAGCTATTCAACACAAAATTTGGTCAAACTACTAGAGCATACATCTTAGATCAGTGGGAGCTTCCTATGAAGAATTATTTGAAGCCAGAAAGCAGAGGCTGCTTTCTTTTCTACTCTCAGTGCAATTTTAAGCCTATCTAGAAGGTGCGTGCAAGAGATCATTATATTCTTTTCTCCTCTGCAAAGAAAAAATGCATTGTGTGGTTATAGGCACTGACACAAAAAGGAAAGATTAAGCTCCCCTGCTGATCCTGTGAAGTATCACTGTAGACCTTGGACTTGACTTAAAATGTCCAAGGACGATTTCATTTACTTTAAGTGAATTGCAAAAGGACTAGACTGCCAATGTATTAGCAGCTGAGACAATTGATACTTGGTCAGAAAATTCTTTTATGGTAACTTTCGTATTTGTTAGTGTATCAACACTAAGGCATCACTTCCAATAGCTGTGATATATATGTATTTTTAAAATGGAGCCAGTGTATTTTTAACAAACTAGCTGATTTTCATCAGCTAGAAGAGAGAGATCTTTGTAATTTTATCTGGCACAGTAATGATTTCCATCAGCAAAGGCTGATCTCCATTTTTGCTCTGTTCTCATCACTGTCCTTCTCCCAGTGACACTGCAGAAACTTAGAGATCTAATCCCAACTTAGTTATATCTATCCCAACAGATCTCTATGGAGGCTTAGACCTAAGCAATTATGGCTTATGGTTTTCCATATACTCATTTTCTTTTTTTTTCTGAAACAGGACATTAGGTGATTTTGTGGCGCATTGTAGTAAAATCTGAACTCTAACAGAAATATTTTAAGCAGATGTAAGAAGCAGAGAGCTGTATCAGATCACCTCCCACTTTTGTTGCTGGTAAGCTTGGAAAGAGCTCATTTAGAAAGGTTCTGTGACTCAGAAAGGGTATTGAAACAAAATGATTAAATCAAAATATGGAGATGGTAGCTCTAATCATGTAAATACATTTCTGATGCACCGATTTCTCTTGCTAGTTTACAGAAATTTTTAATTATATAATGGAAGTTAAGGGCATTTCTTATTTTTCTCTTCACGATGCTCTGGTTTTTCCCCAAAGCAATACACTTCTACAAACCCCAGCTCATCAGGCCTAATAACACACAGTGAAGGAGTTGTAAAAGCCAATCTGCTTCTCATTTACAGAGCAATGGACCCTCAGCAGTGGTGCAAAACTTGTACATAGAAAATTAAGGAATGCTGATCAACCTTCTTTGCAAATTTATTAACATTTTTTCAGGTGGATTGAAGTCTTATGGACTTATGGTCTTATGCTGCTCACTAAAAGTTTCATCTTTCCTCAATACTGGCACTTTTTGTGGGCTGAAGGAGTGGCACCATCTTGTTTTAGGTGTTTTATATCAGTGGCAGCTCAGCTCCAAGCCTATACCTCCACCACCTATGTGCCAGAGGAGCTTCTCTTGTATTTAATGTGGTACAGAGAAGAGCCTGTGGCTCAGTGTTTGAATGACAGGATTAGTGAGCACGTGTGTTCTAACATCACATCTGTGCCTACTGAACAGGCCATCTCATCCCTGCAGTAAATTAGAAGAGCAGGCAGGCTGGAAAGCAGAGCCCAGCTGCATGAGGCCAGCTGGGGAATGGCACGTGTGTCAGTGCTGCAGGGGAGCCAGGGCTCAGAGGGTCAGAACAGGTATTTAGAGTGGAGAAAAGGGAAGGCACTTTCCTGGTTCACTCAAAACAGCATGTGTGAGCTCAAATCTTTTTTTTAGTAGTGAAGCAATGATTATTTTCTTTTTTTTTTTTTAATGCTTGTTTTAGAATATGAAGGATAAGAAAGTCTTGCTCATTCAAAGGATTAATTGCCCTTTGATTACAAATATTTGTGTGGCTTTTTAAAGATATAAGTGCAAATAAAACATACATTCTGTTATTCTGAGATGAATGTTTTCAAATGTGAAAAAACAGAAAATTTAGACTATTGTCAGAATAGTACTAAAAAAAGCCTGGAAGATGGCTGGCACTGGGTTATTTCCTAGAACCATACATTTATTATAACCTGGTTTAGACAGCATGTAGAACTTCTGAGTGTTATTAAGCATTTAGCAGAATACTGTCCCTTCAGCCTCTATTTTATGCAATGATTTGCATCAACTTTTTTCTCCAGTCTTTGAATCACATACTACGATAGTATCACGCTATAGTGACATATAAAATGCATCATATACAAGCTTGTACTGCATGAATGAATCATGCCATGTTGCTTGTTTACAGTTCTGTTACTTTATCAACTCTATTTCTGCAGAAGGAAAGTAGTTTTTTTATTTATTTAGAAATAGCACAAGTTATTTTTGAGCGGAGAATGTGTTTGCATTCATGTAGGTCAATAAAGGTATTTTAAATTTACAAAGGTATAGTGAAAATTTAGTTGATACATATATCATCTCTGTACCTAGCATGGCTCATACTATTGGACCTATGCACCTCAGAATATCAGAGACTGAGGTTGGAAACGACCTTCTAAGATTATTCATTCAAACCCCCAGCTCAAGCATGGTCACTTGGACTAGAATGCTTGTAGGCCACGAGCCCAGTTGGCTTTTACTTTGTGCTCATTGCCTCTTGTCCAGTCAGTGTACACTACAGAGTAGAGTGGCTCCCTCTTCATTCCTTCCCATGATACTTCCATATCTCTCCAGAGCCTTCTCGTCTCCAGGAAGGTTAACATCTCAGGAAGGTTAACACTGAGACATTCCAAGAATGCTTTGGGTGCTTTCTTGTGCTGAGCTCAAAGCCAGCTGAATACAATGGAAAACTCCTCTTGGCTTGGTAGGGAGCACCAAGCTCTAATGGTGTGACAGGACCCTCGACTCTAGCTGCTCAGTCTCTGGTATGTCTGTCATAGTAAAGCTACAGAAATTTTTAAACTGCTCATAAACTACAGCAATATATTTGGTTTACATCTGTTCCAGTGCCAGAGTTGTTATGGATTTTTGGGGACAGATTTTGTAAGCTGGACAGTATGCCTACATCACAGTGTAATTTTTTTTTTCTGTAGCAGTTTCCCTCTGAGCAGGAAGCCCTCTTCCAGTGTGACTGTTGTACTGCATAAACTAAAATACTTGCAAATATTGGACTTTTAGGAGTGCTTTACTTTCCTCCTTCCCAGTCTCCTTTGAGTTTCTTGTTCTACACTAGCTGAGGAGAATTAAGGAAGTTGGTGCATTACCTATCAGTCAGACTTTTTGTGCATAAAAGTGCAGCTCCCTCCTAGTCTGGCTGCCTTTTGACTATTCTGGATGTCATGTATTATAGAGCTCAACTGGAAGACTGTAGATCTGGAGGCAAGGCATCAGTGTTTGAGGAGAGTTCCAGTTAATGGTAAAGTAACTCAATCTTGGTCCTACTGTGTGCCTGAGGAAGGAATCATAAAAGAAAATGTTTAAGAATATCCTTATTCATTAAGGTACATTATACTACATATGTAGCATTCAACAGTAAAGAAATTGGAAGCATAATATTGGTAATTTTAACAGTGGAGAATTAAAAATATTTTTTATATTGCAAATTTTGCTGTAGGCCATGCTCTGTTCTCCCTAGCCCTGCTTGTAACCTATTTTTGTGTTGGTTGTCAGAGAAAAGAGCCTACTCTTTTCCATTTCTTTTTTCATTATGTTCTTACCAGGAAGTTCACGAAATATAAAAAACTCTTCAGCATGTTATTATTTTATTTCCAATGCAAATAAAACATTAACATATGTTACATATGAATATTTTGGCTTTCAGACAGCTGGAAGTGGCTAGATTGGCAGTGTTCCTGTCTTTAGTATGCCACTACCCCAGCATCAGTAATGTTGATTTCAAAAGAATTTGCTTAGTCAGGTGGCAATAAAATAGCTAAATACAAAATCTGGTTCTATTTATAATGACAAAAAATATTCTGGGACATGTGGATATTCATGTGGCTCTTCATTGATTTCAATTTGTTTGCTCTCACCAGAAATGAACTAATGCCACTGCATCACTGGATTTTTATTTTCTGTTTCTTTTTAGGATTTTTGTGTTTTGTTCCATAACGAAGAGCACATTGCCAAATAAGCAGCTTGTAACTAATGTTCTGGTTTCTGCCTGGAGCTTTGCTCTATAGGTTTTACAAATTTCTGTGGTATTAGTAAAAAATTATCCTTAATGGGAAAATGTTCTAAAAAGAGGAGATTTTGACTCTAGTTGAAAACCTCAAGACTACAAATGTTGGAAAAGATCATAGAGAAATGGCAAGATGGAGATACAGAACAGTTCATGGAGTTCTGCTAGAGCAGAATCCTTCCAGGAAAAAATAAAGAAAAGGATTCAGGACAGGTTGAGACCTATGGAGTTTTGCGAATATCAGTTTGCATCAGATATCTCTTGTTATTAACAGATATACCATGTTCATAAGGGTCAGCAAGGTGGGAATTTGGCAGCCTAGAGAAGATAATGCTAGGAGCCATGGGATTGTATTTAGGTCCTGTGAAATGAAAAAATGGGAAGGTTATCGAAGTTGAAAAACAATAAATTAAATACTGAAAATATAAACCAACTTGAAATTCTCAAAAGTGTGATCTTGGTTTCCTGGCAATCTATGGAAAGGACAGTAAAAATACGGATGAAATGGATTCAATGAGATTAACAAAATCTTTTATACCATTACTGTTATTTATCTCTTTATGAAGAAAATAATTTAAACCAGTGGCTTTCAATCTTTTTGAATGCAAAAGTCTAAACATTTTCCAGTGGAAATGTATATGATAAAATGAATTTGTCTTTCTACCACTTGTTTTATTCTTCTCAGCCATTCCTTGCAGTTTTCTGAAATTGTGGTCTGTAGATCTCTAGGCTGTTAACGGTCACTCTTTCTACATTTGTAGAAAATATTTTTCACTTGAAATAATAGCAACTTTTGCTCATGTGAGACACAACATCAAAACTGAAATGAAGGCAGACATGGTGTAATTGCCCTTTCTCATGCTTTCCTCATCTGTGCCCTTCAAAACAGACATCGCGGTTGTCTTTCAGAAAAGTTTCTGCAAGTTGCTTTCTTCACTATATCGTGCCCAGGACTGTATCTGCAGTAATTTCATAATTTCCACATTCTGTATCATTGTTTTGCATCTTTTCCAGCATATTACTAATTTTTGGAGGTTTTTTTTTTTTTTTTTCTTTGTACCAGTTTCCATTTAAAAAAAAAGATCTGCCCTTTTGTTTAGGAAGCTTAGCCAGTCAAAGCCTTTCTTCTATGGAGTAGATGACTAGTGTTTTTTTTCCTGCTACTTATTGAAATAATTTCTGAAATTTTTTGTTTGTGAACAAAAATTCTGATACTGCTCTGCTAGCACTCAGTGAAAAGCTGAGTAAACTTTTTTTTTCAAGCACAGTATTGATTGGTTTCCTGGATTTCATTAATTCTTAATTAGTGATGTTTGTTTTAAATCCCTCAAAATTATTCCATATATTGATTTCTTTTTTTTTTTTTATTTTTTCCCCAGCAGATGAATAAAATTTGAAGATATTATTGTTTGTGTTTTGCATTGTCGTAAGGAATCATAGTGGAAAACAGCACTTTTATCTTGCTCATTTCTGGTGTCCAGTCTGTGTTTATTTGCAATTGTGTTTGAATATTACAGTGATATCCTTGTTTGATGTAATAAACTAGGGGCAGAAAACACTTGGGTTGAATTATCAGATTAAGTTTTTCCTATCCCAAAAGTAAGAAAGACAATGTTTAGAACTCAGCTGGAAAATAGACACGTACCTTTGGTATGTGATTGCTTCAAATACCTTGCAGATAAGAAATAGAAATTGGTTTCCCTGTGTATCACTACTCCTTTTACAAGGAGCTATAAATTCACATTCATTTTCTTTACGCCCTCTCATTAGATTCTATTCATGTTCACCAAAGATCAGCATTCTCTCTGGGCCAATTTAAAAGTCTTGTGAATAGGGTGCTTGTTTTGTAGATGTTTTCATCATGCTACATCTAGAAGCTTAGTAGGTCCTCAAGGCACCTAAATGGGAAATCAATTCTGAATATAGCATAGGAAACAATCTTGCAAATGGATGTTCTCAGAGATGCTGCTTAGTAGTAGCAGAACATGACTTCAAAATGCTTCAATCTTATCCATGAACTTCCATGGTTTTGTATGTATAGAATTGGCAGTATGATATCAACACATAAGGACTGAATCATTTTTGTAATATTATTGCAGCGTTGCTCTAATGAAATGTAGGGACAAATAAATGCATTTTAAAAATAGATATTTAAAGTGGACATAGAAAGAAATAAAAGAATCACACCCTCATTTTCATGTATCTGTTAAATGACCTTGCCAATTCACTCATTTCACACACTTGTATTTTGACCCCATTTCCACTGTGACATCTTGAGCTCCCAGAAAACTCAGAGGAAGTGACAGGTTGATTCTTACAGTGGGAACAAACAAAAATCCTTGCTTTGTTTTCTGTTGTTCACTGAAAACTAGTCTGTATGTACCTTGCAACACTCATCTGGCAGTAGCTTCATCTGGGAAGCTGTTTAACAGTATATTTACCAGTTGATGTTTAAAGCAAGTCCCAGTCATTCTTCTTTTCTGTGGTCTACTGATGATAGGCAGCAAGAGCCCCATCCTTCATTCTTTCCAATAAAATTCTATGTTTTGAGTCTAACCCCTTCTGAAGACAGATTTGTGAAATACTACATACAGTATGTAGACAGATTTTGAGGTGTGTTAGATATAATCCTAAGGAAGTGAATGTATGTTCAGGAAATGCACATACCAGGTTGCTTGTGTTTATTCAACATTTGGGGGCAAAATTTTCCTTTTCTCCTTTCTCTCAAAATACTTACTCGCATTGATTTAGCTGCTATAATGATTAGAACTTAGAAGGAAGTGGAAGGAAAAGCTATCTTGATTTTCTATTTAACTCAGTATTGTAATAATGTTATCTTATATCTTGAATAAAGCTTTGCCAGCATTATTGCTTCTCACATTTCTTATGAAATACTGAAGTATTCTTCGTATACTGAGTTTATGTGATCACAGGCAATGAGAGGCAAATTCATTTTCTGTGTCTGGAAATTTCCTCTAACAGAACCAGATTACTCCATTGGAAAGATGGTACTTGTTTTACCAGGGTACCACCCCAAATTTCTTATCTGTTGTGGCTTGGTCATCCTAATTCTACTGTTTTGAATCCTGATAAACATCTGTACTGCATCTCTGCAGCCAATGAAAACAATGTATTTGCTGATTGTATATTGAAAACAAATTCAAGAATTATTTAATATAAGCTGGTCTTTTTTCTCTTGGGTTTTCAAGAACTTGAAAAAACTAAAAATACTGAGAACAGGTTTTGTAAAATTCATAAAGTGTGTTCTCTTAAAGTTATTCAACCCATCTCACTCATTTCTGAGAATCTTCATAATGCAATGAATTATTCTTAAAGATGAACCTATTTCTTTTCCGCACCAGTGAAATTGTAGAACTGTGTTTTCTTTGCAGATTTGATGATAAATTGCTACTAAAAAATTAAACATTTTCTTAATATATAAATATTCTGATTCTTAGTTTCCATAGAAAGGTAATATGATATGCCTTACTATTAATTTTTTTTTTGTTGTTGTTAGAATCATCAGCTCTGAGGCTTTCACTCATTGATGTACCTTTTAAACTAAAGAGGAATAACCCTATTATCAGCTCCTATGAACTCCGGAGTATTGCTTTCCAGTAATTAGGTCAGAGAATCAAGAGGTGCACTCTGGAAAAAGTAGTGATGACAAAGCAGAATCTGATGGCATCTACTCTTACTGCTTTTACATTTTTCAAGTATTGAACTGATTTTCAACATGAAATACACTACTGTTTGGGAATTCAAAGTGGATAACAGCAACTAATAGCAGCCTTCAGAAACAGAGGCACAGTGTTAGGCATAGGTTTTTATATATTCTAAACTGTCTTTTGAAAAAATCCAACTCTTGGTAGCAACTTTTTTTTTATTTTAATTTTAGATTAGTTTTTGATTATATGCTATTTGATAATGAATGTTGAGAGTGAGTATATAACAAATTTGGAAAGGCAATTTGCATAACTGACTTTAATCAAGATTTCAAAAAAAGTGTTTACCTTGATGTCTGTTTTAACAACCTTTTGCTGAATTGATGCTAAGTAGAATTCTCTGGAGTGTTTGCGAATATGCCAACTAGTCCTGTCATTTCAGTTCAAGTGAGAGAGGAAGATGATAGGCCGAAGAAGAGTGATGGGAGGATGGGCAGATTCCTTATGCAGGAATGAAAATGGATGAAAGAGGAGGTAGAAGTGTGGAATCTTGCTCAATTCCTTCATGGATGTGGATGCACCTATACAGGTGCTTTAAAAGACTTGAGATCTAGCAACAGCTATTGATATGGTGCACCATCTGTGCACTAATCCACTCCTGGGAACTTCTAAATGCATTGGCCTGGCCCATGTCATTGTGCAAATGACATGGCATACGTGACTATTGCTGTAATACCCAACTTAGCAATGGGCTTCCATTTCCAGGGGAAGTGAAAGTGATAGGATCTGGGAGGAAAGTAAACACAGTAAAATGAACAATGGTAATAGAGCTAGATGACGTCAGGTCACAGGATGTTGCATCTTCTCCAGGGAGGCATGTACAGCAAAGTCAGAGCAGAATTTCTAGCTGAAGTGCTTCTGGAAGTTGTCTGGGCAAAGGAGAGTCAAGATGGGAATGGGAATGTTTGTAGCATTTGTGACAGTCACTGAGATATGTGTTAAGTCTGTGGGTGCATAAATAATTTTGGGGCAAGCTTTTAATCCAAATCCCCAAAAATTTGGGAGTAAACGTACACTTCTGGAGTAAAAGTTTTTTGTAGCCTTTGTGACTTGAGTGTATGGAAATGTCACTTCCAAGTTCTTCTCATGGAATTACAGAGTGGTTGAGTTGGAAAGGGCCTTTAGAATTCGTCTGGTCCAACCCTCAATAGATTTACTATTTTGGGGTAAACTTTGTAGTTTTGCTGTTTGCACAGGCTTTTTTTTCTTAGCACTGTGAAATGAAACAAACTGTAAAATCTCTGAGGACAGTGCCCTTTGGAGGAACTTGCTTTTTACTGTATATGCTCACTTCATTTGTGTCCTCAAGGCTGCAGAAAATAACCATCTCTGCAGTAAAGGACAAAAATGTGTCCAAAAAGTTATGTATAATTGGCACGCTCTACTTTTCCATAGTAAATCAGGGTAAAAATATGAGTAGCATCCCAGTGAAAAAATGCATAATTCCTTCTCCTCTGTTTGAATTACAAGAGAAACCAGGTAACGGTTACCCCACATAAGTGCTGTTGCAGGAATAGCTGCCCTCTTGCTCACTGGTGGTCTGGGCTTACAGCATGCAATGGAGAACACAGCCTGCTTATGTAATTAATATAATATAATAATAAATTTATCATTATTAATAATAAATAATATAAATAATTATTATAATATAGTTAAATGGTAATTAATAATTAATGTTGCTGATGATTCCTATTTGCCTCTGGTAGCTTAAAACAGTGATTAAGACATGTGCTGACCTTCCACAAACCCTTACTGCTTGCAGAAATTCTCAGCAGGGTTCTAATCAATTCACCAGACCTTATTTTGCATATGGATTCCCATAACTTGAGGCTTTCTGATGGGTCTGTGTGTGAGTTTAAGCACATCAAGAAATAGAAGGCGTTTTAGGGAGATGTCTGTTTTTTCTACACTTTTTTCTGTAAGTACAATTCTTCTGAAAAGCACCTCTTGCAGTTAGTCTCTAGCAATACCAGCTGAAAGATTGAACTGAAGCTGAAAGGTGGAACTGAAACAGAAATTTCCCTGTGATTAGTACCTATCAGGATTTAATAAAATATGTTTGAACCTCTACTAAAATACAAGTGTGTCACTACTTTTTAAGGATATCTGTCCAAAGGTGTCCATCAGAAGATGTCTAATCCTACTTTAAAGAGAATTAAGCAGGCGTTCAATGTTTGCATTGGAATTCTCTTGGTCTTGCAGATTGCTGTGCTAATCATAAACCTTTAATGAAATCATAATACAATAGTCATACCATATAATTAATAGGAACTTTAATTGCGTTTCGCTTCTTGACACCCTCTAACACTTTTGTCTTGGCATTGGATTTTATTTTTGACATTTCATTGTGAAAGTCATTTGAGTACCGGATGGCCAACAGAGTTAATTTGGCAAGTACGTGGGCATTTTGATTGCATTAGTCATGCCCAAGTTTTTAAAATCCTATATTTAAAATCCAAAATATTCTAGCTGTGTTTAACAAATAGAATCTGGTCTACTGCTCTAAAGCCAAAGTTGTCTGTGTCTGTCAGCATAAATATTTTGGCTGCCATGTTTAACCGAGTTAAAGTTGCTTTGTGGGTAGGAAAAATGTCATTTTTAAGAGAAGCCAACATCAAACAGTATCCAGTTTCCTTGTGTATGGACACATTCTCAAAAATGGTCTAAGTGAAGTATGAGACTTCATTAAAATTCTTCTTTGAACCAGGATAGTTCAATCTGCTGTTTATTTCTTTCCTGTGGACAGAATATCTTAATTACTGTCTGTTAAAATGACAGCATTGTGAGTGCCGAGTAATGGAAAAAGGAAAGCATAACTTTGGTCAGTAAATATGAGGACACTTTGGCTGGTCTCTCAGAATGTATGATTATAACACTTAAAGTTTGATCCCACAGCTTAAAATCAAAAAATGTTACTCACAGTACCCAAGGCATGTGTGATATTAATAGTAAGTAAAGCATCTTCCCGATTGCTGAAAAGTAATTTTTTAGAAATGCAGGATTTTTCTTTTCAAAATATTTCTCTTATTTCATATATATCATCTGATTAGTAACACCAGAGTTATATGAGGGAAATCTGAAAGTTTTTAAATTCTGCCGTGGCTTATGACATTAAATCACTTGAGAGGAAAGTCCTGAATCTTTGTTTTCACTGTAGCATCCAAAACCAAGCATTGAAGTGGACACATCTCTCTGACTTGTCTGAAAATGTCTGAGCTCAGCCTATATATATTTGTATATTTCTTATTTTTGATTTGTCTTTAAAATAGTGTTAACTGAACTCAGTGCAGGCTTATTTGATGAGTGTAAAAAAATCTGTTAGATTAGCTGTCTCCAGTTTCATCTGTGGTTTGAATACTTGGCTGCATAGACTAGAACAGTTATATGTTAATAACACAATATTTCGCTATGGAGAAATCTATTCACTCATTAAAAGTGAGCATGTTGTTTCTTGTTGGCTTCTTTCATCCCATTCCAGGGAAAATCCTAGATGATTTACTCATACATCTCCCAGAATCTTTGACCTTTACTTAAATAGAGATACCCACACATTTGCTTTCGGCTGTCTGTGATGCCCTTGGTTTGATTCGTTGCATGCTCTTACCCAGACTCCCTGTTCTGCAGTCTACCATAAGTTTTACTTATCTGTCAGGCCTGTTTGCCTCAGCTGAACTGGAATCAACAGGATTTTTGGTCATGTTTTGATGTGTTCTTTCAGTGTTCAGATTGATTTTTGGTCTTACAGGATACCTCAGGTAGCCCTCGTTCTGGTGCTCTGATGAATTCCACAGAAGACTTACTGCAAAGAGCACATGAGATAGATGAATTATATAACTTCTTTCTAGCAATTAATGGAAACGTAGAAAAGATGAGAGGTAGATGAAAGAATTGATTTTAGATTATCTGTCCCATGTTACTAAACAGCCTGTTAATGGAGGTGGCTTGCATCACAGATGCTCTTACATGACTGAAAAAATACTGTAGGACAACCAATTTGTGTTTTCAGTGCAATAGAGATGTTCAGCATTTCTGACTCACAAAAAATAAGATACAGATAGGAATTGATCCCTTATAATTTGGAAATTTAAAGTCAGATTTATTTTTTCAGCTGAGCAAGCTGAGCATGTAAATATATCTTTTCAATAGTGACTGACTGAAAAAAAGCCTCAGTATATTTCCTTTTTGAAGTCTGAAAGGACTTTGAATTGTTGAGAGGGATGACATAAGATGAAGCAAATCTCAAATCTCACTGACTGCAGCAACAGAGGAGTAACAGTGAGTGAGCAAATAAGAAATAATGCCTGAACCCCCCTGCAAAGATATTGAGATGGGGTGAAAGCATGTCTCATAATGGCATGACAATTGAGAGAGAAAAATTCATGGCAGGTGACCATTATTTTTGTGTTTCTAAGATAAAGCCAAATAAAGGTTCCACGCTGTGTGCACATGTAAGCTTGCAAAGTAGGATTAATGTATTTTATACAGTGCCTCAAGCTTGATCTCTGAACAGTGGAGATTTCAAGGAGGAAGTCAGAAAATTAAATTAATAAGATTTTTTTTTCCTAATATTCTTCCCCCATGACATCCTAGCAACATGTATGAACAAAGCTGTAGAAAAATGGAATTACCAAAATTAATTTGTGCTTTCATAAGTACTGAAAAATTTCACAGAGCTCTCAGTTATATCTGCTACTCATTGGGCAATTGTGAATATAAGAAAATGTAGTGGATTGAGGAGTTTATCGATATTCCAAACTTTCTGCTTTCACTTGGTGACTAGTCTGAATCAAAAGTAGCTTAGATAGCAAAGGGAAGTGTACAGACATTCCTCAGAGGAAATCAGAAACAATCAAGATATCAAAGACAATACATAGGAAAGTGAGAAATCATATAAGTGACGTGCTGTGAACTCAGGGAATGGAAGACAAGTGTTAGGTGGGACATGGATTTTATGTTTTAAGGACACATAAATGTAGAGGAAAAGTGTCATTTGGAGGCCAGAGGAAAGAAAAAAGTGTTGTGAAAGTGATGGTTTGACAAACTGTTGATGAACACAACAGCCGGAATTCTTTTCACTGAATGTATATGAGGAAGGTACCATGCTATCACAGTGTGTTAAATATTACTAGAAGTAGCTGTATTATTGTTACTTCACTTGCATAAATTAATCATGGGAATATAAACAGATTTTGCTAATAATGTTTTTAGACACTGTACTAATGCTTATCATTGTATCATCATGTATATAAATAGATCAAGAATAGTCAAATTTCCTACCATGCTTTGTAGACTTCCTGTTTCAACTTCTTAGAAAACTGTGCTTTGAATAATACATATTTTGTTTTGAATAGTAGGAGTAAGCGGAAGCTTGATGGCAAGAAGAAATGGTTTATGCAGTTCAGCTGTAGATGAAATCCTACATAGGCAATAACTATCACGTTCTGAAACAAGTAATCATTGGGTAATTTCTTGACTGTGACTCAATCTGTCGGATGAAAGGAGTTAGGAAGATGAAACATGATATGTTTCCCCAGAGAGATACCAATCACAAACTAATCACAGTATTCTGGGAAGCATCTAGCCAGGCAGAAATTAAATCTTCTCTGGACTTTCCAATTACACTGTTCTAGTCCAGATGTTCATGTTGTTGAAATATCTTTATTTCTGAAGGAAAATAAAGACATGAAGCATCACCATCATGAGATGTGTACTGGCTGTGTCAACTGCTGGCATGAGGCAGAAAAAACATGCTGTTCCACACTGCTTGAGATGTAGGTCTTGCTCTCCGAAGAGAAAAGTGGTGGATAAGAAGTTTAGCACTTTTATTTTACTAGAAATCTTTCCACGCTTGCTCTGTGCTCACCAAATTGGTCAACCAATTGCACTGGCAAACACAGACCATTACTAAAACAATGTCAAACACTGAGCCAGTGATGTGTTTTGCTAAGCATATGTTTGTGGTACTGCAGCACTGTGTTAAGATAATTTCACACTCAAAAACTCCAAAGGGTTGTTGGTAAAATAAGAAATATCTTTCTGATTTTGCAGAAGACCGCATGTCTTCTGGTAGTTTTTCTACTTATGTTCTTAGAGATTAAGTTTCTCTGGAGAACCAAACCAGAGGTTTATCAATGTTGATAAGGTGACTGGATTCAGTGGACTGTGATGTGAGGTAGCATGGATACTAATTTATTTTTCATAAGATGTATAGGTTGTCACATTAATATACTAAAGATATTTTGGTTTCAGGAGAGAGTTTTCTTCCAAGAGAATAGCTATGATCTTGATGTCTTTTGCCTTTCCTATGAGCAGGCATGGGCTGCCTGTTTGAAGCATAAGGATATGCTGTCAGTCCATTATCACTGTCTGGTCCTCAGGCATTGCTGTATTTGTTTTTTTCTTGTCATTTGTAGCAGTTATTGGAAGCTCAAAATGTGTGTGACAGGGGAAAGGGCTTAATATATGAGTATTTTGGTTTAGTGTCATGGCCAGTAATATATAGGAAGTGACATATATGACTGAATGATTTTCTTCTCCTGTCTGGATTCAAGATCTTTTAGTCCCCAGTAAAGATTTATGTGGATTTTTTCCACATACTTTTTTTCTAGAGGAGCTTGAGTAGAGCACTGTAGTATACTGAACTTTCTCAACACTCTGTGATCCCTCTTTGTGGATGCTATGCACACTTTCTCCTTCTGTTAGCTCTAGGACTCCTCCCTTTGTTAAGGAGCTTCACTGAGTCTAACAGCGAACTGCCATTCATGAGATTTGGGATGTTGGAGCTTATAGTGATATTACTCCTTGGAAGGGCTGTGTATACTTATTTCACACAAGATTCTTCATATTTTATAAGATATTTTAACTCATATTTGGAAATTTGGGAAAATTATGCAACATTTTTGTCACTATGCCTATCACTTCTTTTTAAATACTGGTTTCAAGGCATGACTTGTCATACACTCACAATGTAATAAGAAGTTTACAAAATCAGGGAGCTGCAAGTAAGAAAAAAATAATAAAATACAAAGGGAAAGCTGTAAGGGTACTTAACGTGGGCCAGGCAATAGAAACTCTTGCACAATCAGAGATTTTAAAATTGTCTTCAAATTGTTATCTTGTTAAACGGAATAGGTAAATCTATCTGTGAATGAATTGCAGTAAAATTGATTTACATCTGCAGGTCAATGATTAGTGAGTTATATTCAAACGTAATATAGAACTTTAAAGCAGTAACCCACTCCTGTTATTTCATGATTGTACTTCCTTGATCAGTCTTGACTGTGTCCTCAGCAGCAGCAGAGGCAAACATTGAGTTTTCTCCATCTAGTATTTACCTTATTTAGCCTTTATACTTTGCATAATGTAATTGCAGTAATAGATGCTTCTAAAAAATCCAAAGAGGTTTGCTTTGCAGGTATTTTATGTAGCCTTTAAATACCAAATGGGGACTTCAGTGAGCAATGTGGTATGTGCCACATCAGCACATGCTGTAATGGTGGCATCGTCACGGTGCAGGAGTGACATGAGACCTGATCATGGCATAACCAACAACTGATCTGGGTCATCCTGTCATTCGTGGTTTGACACTACTTAAAAAAAAAACCAAAGAATACTGTCACTGAAAGTTTGTTCCTGTGCACTAAAATTCATATATTATATTTTAGCAGTAGTGGTTAAATAATGGTGATAATCAAGCTACAAATATGTAACTTAGAAATATCTGTGGTGGTACTTCAGATGGCTGTGATAGCAAAATGCAAATATGTGGCTTCTGTGATTGCCCTTCATCAGACAGCATTCCTTCTGAGGACAACGGTCATCTGCTAATGTTGCCTGCACTGCTCTCACATCTCCAAGCCCTTGTTCACCTCTGAGCTTTTCACACGGCTGCTGAGCGCGGTTCTCCCCTTTGTGTTGCTCTTGGCCCCAGCTGCCTTTCTGTGCTTCATTTTTGCCCAGGCAGGCAGCCACACCTTCCTTGTGTGACCTGCGGTGCATTCCTTTTTCCCTCTCAGTCTCTGAGTACCTCACCTGCAGTTCCACCATCCTTCACCTTCTATTTATACATGCCTTTGTGGTTCTTTCATCTTTTTTTCTCTGATTTTTTTTTCCCTGTGATATCCATACTCCTGCAGGTGGCTTTAGAATATTCTTGCAGCTGAATCAGTTTTTAAATTCTAAAATGCCATTATCTCTCAAGAAGTGTATAGGTTCTATAAACAGAGTCCTAATACAAAATCTTTGTGATATTTTTTATTTTCTCCTGAAGCGGTGTGCATATTTGAAGGCAGAACCTACTTTGAAGGACAAAGAGAAACGGTGTATTCAAGCTCAGGGGACTGTGTTCTGTTTGAGTGCAAGGTAAGAACATTTTTTATGATAAAAAATTCTTGTGTGTTAGAAATATCAAAGTTCCACTATTGAAATATACAGATAGGTTCACTGTAGGAAATGGCAACAAGAAAGTCATCTAAGGCATGCTGTATTTGTTTTGTCTTACTGAGTTCCACAGACAATTTTGCAAATACTTTTGCTTTGCATAGCAGTAAGCCTTGATTACACAGCTTGATGGCTGAGCTGCATTCTTTCCTCCTTACATATCCTCCCCATCGTCAGTAACAAGACCCGCCAGGCTGCGTTATGTTTCTACTGACATCTGTGCTGTTCACAATTCTACTGACATCTATTGTTCACAATTTTGAGCCCAAGTGCAAATGATGAACAAACACGATGGGGACATAATTTAGACTTCAGGATAATTCTGAGTAGAAAAGATGGGTGAAAAATAAGAAAAAGAAGGGGTGCATGTTGGGTGTCCAGCTCTCTTTCTTATGTTGGAAATTAGAAGACTTGTCATTTGATTTTTAAGCAGAACACTCTGTGCTGCTGGCCAGAATGCGCTGCAAGAATAAAGCTGCTCTGTAGACCACAAATGCACTCGGAGGACAAAATATATTCCATGACTGCAGGCTGAGTCACCCACCTGCTGTGGCATGCCCTGTTTTGCTGCTGAGGCAGAAGAATGGGGTAGGAATATCTCTGGACAGGGAGCTGCATGCTGCATCATGCAGCTGAAGAACTGAATGCATGTGTCTAGGGAATGAATGGAAAACTCCTTCCATGAAGATGCAGCAGAGGTCTGGGGATTTAACTGCAGTACTTAACACTGTACAAACTTTGTGGGGCTGCAGGAAATCTAGAATGACTCAAAAACTGAGGTATAAAATCCTTTCTGACTACCATAAGTCATGGTGGTATGGCAGTTTGTGCCTAGACTTCAGAGCCAGTATTCTGCTCTCAGACCTGCTTGCAACCTTCCCTTTGGCGTGCCCTCTCTCCAGGAGTAGGCGGGGTTCCATCCACCCATCAGGCAAAATTCCTGGCAATTTCCAAACATCTTCATGTCTTTGTAAGAAAGTGTGTATCTTACAGAGAAAAATGGTGACCGTTGTCCTAGTGTCATTGCTTTTCATCTGAGCTTAATTCTCTGATTCTTTGAAATCTTTTGCAAAAAGGAAGGAGAACGTGGCCAAAAAATAATTTTTGAAATGCATGTTTCAGTCACATGGCTTTCAGGACTGTGAGTTTATATTTTTCAGTGTGGCACCTGGGATATTAACTCTGTGATTAATTCACAGTCATCAGAAGTTATATTTTTCAATTTTTATTTTTATCTTTTTGTGTATCAGATGCACACTATGAACGAAGTGTCTCTGTTGGTCATGCTGTTCTGTGTTTTGTTGATGATGCTGGACGTTAGTGGACTGTCTGCTGGTCCTGGTTGAAATATTAAGCAGCAGCTTTGATTCATATTATCCTTTTTCAAGGTGTGAAGTACACATTGTTTCTGATGAGCAGCCTTGGGAATGGTATTTCAGAGCAGAAAATCCCTGTGCTGTAAACTGTGTGGGTCAGCCAGGAAGTCACATGTTGGCACTACTATATTGACAGTGGAGTTGCCATGAAGGGATGTAATTTGTAATCCCAACACAAGACAGACTTGATAGGACTGGCACAAGTACTGATTTCATGTTTGGAGGCCTATGGTCAAGTTATCAAGGTGGTGCAGAGAATTCCATTTTTCAAGTAGCACATAATTTTAAATGTCATAAACAGCAATTGTGTCTGCTGTAGGCATGCACTTATGCACTTTTCTGTTTAAATATTGCAAAACAATAAAAATGAATTAAACATTCTGTTCCAAATAAGGATCTGTAAAAAAAAATATTAAATGCAATCCAGACTACTCCGATATTATTTCTATCAAATGTTATTTTCTTTATTTTGAAAGATCGCTGATTTTTGTTTGTCCTGGTTTACAGTGCACATCAGCATCTGGCTTTATTTATTTATTTCAGGTTTAGGCTGAATTGTTTAATGGAAGATTTGGGTGGTAATTTTCATTTCATTTTTATATTTTGTGTTTAAAGATGACTTAAAATCAAATGCTAAACTTGGAATAATAATACATGCAATAGCATATTCATCAGGCATTTCCTTTCATGCAGAAATAGAGGGCCCTGAATTCAGTGAGCTCATACTTAACCGAATTATTGATTCTCTGGCATAGGAGGAACACATTATTGCTTTGTTTGTTTGTTTGCTTTCTTTGTTTTCTGTTTTTGCTCTATCAGGAATAGAGCACATCAGAAGATATTAAAGGTGGTATTTCTGTGGTAGCCTGATTACTAAGATGGGCATTTCACTGTGGTCATACTGCAGTGATTGTGTGTGACCTGCACTAAATGCCTGAAGATGTTCAGATAACATCTTGGCATTAGATGCTTCCAGATGCTGTTCCCAGTTTAATAAGAAAGCTTTTTCCTAAGATGGAATCAGTGCCTGTTTCCTTCAGTGTTTTTTACTACAGCAATGAGAGATGTTCAAGTTTTATTTTATATTCTGTATAGTTAGAAAGCTGCTTTAGAGTGTTCATTATAACTCTGAAGTCTACAGTCTCTGTTTTTGAGAAAAACTGTTGCTCTTTTGGATGTGGTTTTATGAGAAACATTTGAGACAAGATGCTTGAATGCTAAGGTAGATAATGAGAACTGTTTTTATACTTTCTCTTACACGGGAAGGTTTTAGCATAGGGTAGTTCCTGATGTTTCTGTTGTGCTTGCTGTTCTTTCAAATGGTTTTTAAAGGTATCTAGATTTACCATAGGTACTTTTTTTGTTTGTAAATTACAATGCTAAAAGCCAACTAAAGTTATCCTTTGTCTTCTTCCACAACAACGATCAATTGCTTCCATCTGACAGGACCACAAAATGCAGCGTATTCCAAAAGACAGTTGTGCAACTTTGAACTGCCCAGAATCTCAACAGATCCCGTTGTCTCACAGTTGCTGCAAAATCTGTAAAGGTAAGAAAATAACAGGACATAAGAAAAGCTCAGTGCTGTTTTGTTTTCTTATAGACTATATGGACTTTTTCATGATCTTTTTGGATATGACACTCCTACATGTAATCACAGCAGACTTTGTGAATCTGAATAGACAATTCCTATATCATCTTATCTAAAAGTTGCTTGTGAAATATCTGATAGTGTAAATTCTGTGAGACACATTCACTGGCTCTTGTGTGTTTAATTCTAACCAAACATGAGTAAAAATTCCAAAGAACTGTACACACGATTAGTGATTTTCTACCCCTCATTCTGCTGTCTGAACAAAATGAGATTGGAAAAACGTGTTCCTCAGCATCCTTCTAAAGTGCTTTGAGATGTCTGCTTTGGAGAACAGTTTGTGCTGTGCAGTTGTTCAAAAAGCATCATATATTGTCGATCTGTTTGGAGTTGTACTCTGAATCTAAAAGCAGAACCTTTGAGTGCTGTTTTGGTACACTGTGTGACTTTATCTGTTACACAAGTACTGGTCTTTTCCAAAGGTGCAGGAACTGTTCTGTCTTGAGCCCAGTCTTTTGATCTGTGGTAATAACAGTGTCTTCAAAGATATAAGCATTTGTAACTTCAAGTAGCTATGTCTGTTTCTCCGAAAGTTAAATAATGATAAATTGGTACCTGGCATGAAAGAAGATGTTAGACTCTTGGGCTGATTTTAGATACACTTCACTGAAAAGAAAAATGTAGCTAGACTTGTTTTGGTGCTGCTCAGTGGAACCACGAAGGATATGATTAATGACATCAAGTAGAGAGATAAGAAAAAAGTAGAAGAAAAGAGCTTAAGAAAAGTTGATAGCTCTTGAAGACTATCACAGTCAAAAAGAATTTTTTTCATGACAATTTTCTATAAAATCTTGTGTGGCCTAGAGAAAATAATTCTGTGTTTGTAGTGCCTACCAGAGCTAGAAAGTTTTAATATATATCAGATTAGTGCTTTCTGATCATTTTCAGTCCTACCTGAACCATGCTATTACAGCCCCTCATGGAACATGGATTTTGTTCTTTAAAGAAGAAGCATTCTTTAAATGGCATCATTAGTACATCTGAGACACAAATGTTAAGAATATTCATAAAATAACAACAAAAAAACCCAACCCTATCATCCACTTCATGAATAACAGGTACATTCTTAGTTATGAAATGCCAGTCTGATACAAAGATATCCAGACCAGGAAATAAAAAAATATGATTGTTGCTTTGTTATTAATTCAGACTTCAATGAGGAAGACAACAAAAGGGCAAAGAACAAATATTACCACAGGCAGAGGTTGCTCTTGACACGTTTTTGCTGTCATCAATGAATACTGAAAAGCTTGTAATGCATGTAGAACTACAGAACTTTTTGCTTCTAACATAAATGCTATGTTAGATAGCAGCATTGTGGTAGTTACGGTAAATCATAGAATCATACAATCACCAAGGTTGGAAAAGACCTAAAAGATCATCCAGTCCAACTGTTCACCTATTACCAATAGCTCCCACTAAATCATGTCCCTCAACACAACATCCAAATTATATCATGCAAGTAAAATTAGCCAAACTTTTTTCTTTATCCATAGCAGAAAAAAAGAACTGTAATCATCAGACTCCACTACATTAGTAGGTCTCTGATGTTTGTATTGTGACCACGTCACTGAGTTTAAGTACTAAGACATTTGCCTTTATGGACTCTTCTTTCTTTTTGCCTTTTCAGTTTGATTTCTATTGCTTCACATTGCTTATAATCTGCTCAAGTTCAAAACATGCGTATGAACTGACACTCAAGCAGAGTCTGCCATTTGCTTGTTTAACATTGATATAGGATGCTTTAGCAATAGAGATCAATATATTAGTTTAAGGACCAATATATTAGTTTAGCAAAAAGCAGTTCATGTGTGCTAAGTTAAAAAACTTTCCAGTTTATCTTTGCTTAATATGGGAACAGTTTTCTATTTCTGAGTGGTCCAGCTTCACAGAATCTTTGAAGTCACTACTTTTATCTTTGCATCCACCAAATGCAAGGACTTTTTCTTGGGTTTCATATAAGTTGTCTTGAGCTGTAGTGCACAGGGTAACAAACAATGAACATTTGCCAAATTGAGGGAAAAGCAGCAGCAGGTCAGCCAAAGGACACTGTGATGAAGAGGAAGATGAAATAAAGAGGAGGATGTAGGTGGCCTAAGACCATCATAGGTCCCCAGCATGCATTCCAAGAGGAACATTGGCATAAAGTAATGAGATCTTGAAAGAGAATGAATATGTATGCCAGTGTATTGCATATGTATATCTTAACTGTTTAAATGTAGAACCTGAACTCTGAGAGGGCACGATTGATTTGTCAAGTTGCCTGGTACATATTGTGAAAATAAAGGAATGCTGGCTTTCTAACATCACATTGGAGTAGGGGGTTTTCTTCCCAGATTTTTCTGATGAAAACATGCTCACATGATTTAGGGGAAATAGGGATAGAAGCTGTTTTGTATCAAAATTTGAAGCAGAATACCAATGGAGTGTTAAAAACAGTATTCTGCACTGCCAGCAAATACTTGTTTGTTATTTCATAAGAGGCCAATGTTACCATCTAATTCTAGCTTGCTTACATTCTGGAGTTGCTGCTATTACGCCAGTCTGGCGCCCTGAGCTTGAACCACAGTTCCTCAGTTCTCCCATGTGTGATTTTGAAACAAGGAGAGAGTCATTGGCAAAGATCATTGAAGTACTGCTGATTGACCAATTCTGATGTTTCAGTTACAGAGGAAAATGTTAAACAAATAAGATTGTGGTGAAAATAATGGAGACAAACATCACATCTTAACAGACAGATGTGGAAGTTTGGAATCTTCAAGGCAGTTACTGCAAACAGCTTGGATTTAGAATAATAAAGGCTGATTTATTCATTAGATTTCAGTGAAAGCAAACATAAGATATTAAAAAACAACAGCAGCAACAATCAGCCACTGAGTTAAAAGGCTCATTCTAAATCTTTTAGCCTGGAAAAGAACTTCAGAATCTCAAAAATTCGTAATTAAGTTTCAGTAGAAAACACGCTTAAGAAATATTGAAATGGAAAATTAGGAGTAGAAGAAAATAAAGAAGGCCAAAAGGTAAGATTTTTAAAAATAAGTTTCTCTGAAATGGAGTAGCAGAGGCAATCTGGGAAGTGTTTTCAGTCAATGGAGCTTGAAAGAAAAAGCTAAAGGGAAGAGAAAAGCAAAATGAGTCTATGTTAATCAAAGACTTTTAGTTAAATGGGGAAAGATTGCAAAAACACTTGGGAATGTAAGTGGTAGGGGAAAGAAAGTAATCCCATTAGTCAATGAGCTACTGAATGTCTAAGCTACTGAGCTCTTTTATAAAGGTTTGACAAAAACAAACAAGCAAAAAACCTAAAGGAAGAAGGATGCATTGTTATGAAATGTCGTAAAAGTACTGAACAGCAAGGAGAAGGTAAGCAGATTTAAGCAAGCCACTTACCCAGCTGCCTTCAGATCAATGGCATAACCTGAAATTGAAGCGAAGACCTAGAGACAGTCTGTTCCCATGGCCTTTACTACTTCTTTCATTGCTGCACACTTGATACAATTTGCTTTTCTGCCTCTCATGAACAATAGAAAAGTATTCTTTAACTTTACTGGAAAAAAATAGCATTGTCTTTGACAGGGGGTGGTTTATAATCCTGGATTCCTTTTAAATCCTCTATCATATTTGTTTCTGTACAGGCCATGACTTTTGCACTGAAGGACATAACTGCATGGAGCATTCTGTCTGCCGGAACCTAGATGACAGAGCTGTCTGTAGCTGCCGAGATGGCTTCAGGGCCCTTCGAGAGGACAATGCCTACTGTGAAGGTAATACCTTGCAAAGATGCTCAGCTGCACTGTGTAACTGGCTGTGCGAAGACCGTATTGATTCATGAGTTGTTAGAGTGATGGGCCTATTAAATGTGAGTTGGGCAGCTTATTAATCAGCTAGAATAATTATCTCTCCAATTAATTCTTTTTTAAAAAAATTCTCATTGGTGTAGAAGTTGCAAGTTGCTATGGTTGAAGTCTGGAAGTAGAAACACATTTCCATAGGAAAGTTTTCCTTTATTTTTGTGGTATTCAGGTGTTCAGGCAACCTAAAAGTCAACCATCTGGATGGCATTTCTGTATAACTCTTTTCACTACTCTATCATTCTTCCTCCCCAGTAAGTAAACACAATAGGCTAGATACTAGTGTTAATTAGATACTAGTTAGTCATCCTGAATGATGGTTTATAATTTTAGAGGCTCTTCTAATACAGCTGCTTAACAGTAGCTGTACAACCAGCTACTTAATCAGAAGAGGTGTTTCTAAAATTTGTATCTTTTCATTCTTATCATGTAATCCTGTGAAACAAAACATCCCCCCTGCAGCACTGAAAGCCAAAGTCTTCTTTCTTGCTGTTACTCCTTCTTGTGAAAACCCTGATTCTGCAAGCCCATACCATTAGTATCAAAGGCATAAGACTAGTGTGCCATCAAGCCATTCTTACACTAAAGCTTAAGTGCTCTCAGCAGCATGGCCTTTAGCTAATGAGCAATTTGGACTAGATTTAGTCAGATGAGCTGAAAATTAAATGTCTCGGAGTAGTCTACAGTACTCCATAGTCCCACGTAGTACCAGCACTATTCTCTGGTGACAGACAAATAAATGGGATGGATTGGGGCCTTTTAAGAAGTTTCTTCAGCTGAATTCTGCAAAAGTTAATTCCTGCAGCTTGAATTAGAAGCTGCATTAATGTTGTAAAGTTAGATTTGAGAATTCATGTCGGTTTTCATAAAAGGAGCATACATTTCTGCTTAATGCATATGGTAAGTCATTTGGTAGAAACCTGCTGTAAGAAGTAGAACTAAAAATCACGCAGAAATAAACCTCCCAGGTTTATTTCAGCAGGTATCTGACACCAGGACCAGCTGTGTAGCTTGTTCTTTGTTGCAGCACCAGTCATTTTTGTCACACAGTCCTTGGGGACTTACACAGAGGCTAAGGTTGCAGATCTGCATTTCAGGGAACTCATCAGCCATTTCCATTTTGAGGGGGGCACTGAAGCCATGCAGTCACGGTGAAATCAGGTGCTTACAGAAGGTTTTTTTTTCTTTTTTCTTTTTTCTTTTTTTTTCTTCTTTTTTTTCCTGCTGCTACATTTTTTCTCTGCTGACTGAAAAGCAGAGAAACGCTTTATGCTCTTAGTGATCTCCACATCACTCAAATTAGAGTCTGTTGCTATGAGAAGAACTTGCCAGGCATGTAACAAGTGAAAAATAGAAAGCTTCTTGATCATCGCTGTTGGTGAAATGTTTAGATGAGGACACAGTTGATCATCATAGGCAAGATAAGTGCATCCATATTATAAATGGATTTAGCAGTTTGTGAATTATGGTGTGAATTCAGCATGACAAATTTTTGAGAAGATTTCTTAGCTCATATGCTTCTATTTGGGCATATGACATTGTTTCCAGAATTAATCATTGTAATACTATGTACAGATACAGAAAATGACATCCTAAAAACATATATGGAATCCCAGGAGGGATTCTCTTAGCCAAGACTGAAGTTAGGGCTGTGCTGCCCACTGAGTGCCATAGTGGCAGCATACACTGGAACTGTGCACCGCTTACACATGGGTCAGCAGTTGGCCTTGGCTGAGTGTAGATGTTGTATGCTGGCAACAGGGGGAATAAAGTTAAGATGGAACTTTAGAATTGTTTTTGTGGAAGTGGAGAGGCAGGGAACCAATGAGACTGTAGTACCTGTATTTGTTCCGAGGTGCGCATCCCTTTTTCAAGCCCAACTGGGCACTTTGGGCACTGAGTTGGTAATTTCTGGAAAGGCATTCAATCTTAATATTAAAAAATGTAACACTAAAGGGCATAGTAACAGTAGTGCAATGTCAAGTTTTTTCAGAGTCCTGTCCCTCATCCTGAATGGTTGAAATTGTCCTTATTCCCCTTTCTCAGCACAAACTCTTCTTGCAAATGGCATTGTGGCTTTAATTACTAGCAAATGCCAAGTGTAAAATGACAAATTAATAGAAAGCTTTTCAGAGACAACATTTTATAACGGCTAGAGCCCATGAGTATGATAGCTGTTTCTATGTTCTCACTTAACAAACTTAAAATATACTGCAAAATTGGATGTCATTTATTCTGCATTAGAACCAGACTTCACCAGTCTTGATTCATGCCTAAGTACTGTTACAATTCAGAGAATAAACAGAAATAATAACGCTCCCATTGGTAGAACTTCTCCTTAGGGTAGAACAAAAATAAGAATATTTGGAGCTGGCTTCACTATTGGTGTTGAAAAGCTGCATAAATTTCCTTTGAATGATGCAAGTGTTTCACTTCTGTCCTGGAAATAATGGATGCTTTTCCAAAACTATGTGGTGTCTTTAGATATTGTTCTGATAGATGCCTTTATGTTTTATAATAATAATATTTATTAATATATATGTCACATTTATCTTTCCTTTGAGAACTGTTATAAGTAATATTTCTAAGAGTCGGGATTTCCTCATATACATGCTCTAAGCCTTATTCCAAGTACTATGAAATCTACTTCCTGCCTGAGGTGGTTGTTGTGTGGTTTGGGATACCTTGTGGATAGGTTGGGCATGGGTTATGACATGTAGGTGCTTTTGAATATAGAATTCTTGGCAGCCCTCTCAAACTGACAGTCAACCTCTGTGATATATTTGAGATAGGGTTGAGTGCCCACTACACTGGTGGTGGTGGAGCTACACTGAAGACATTTTTAAGGATACCGTTTGTGACTCTTAGCTGCCAGGATATATTGGTGCATCTGGAAAAGTGAAATTTACTCAGGCAGCAATACTAGACAGCTGAAATAAGATGGTTTGCAAATAATCTGCTTGTGGCAGTTGTAAGTGTTCTTACATCCTTGAACAGTTTACATACACGGTATCATTTCTCAAAAGGGGAGGTGTCTTTCTTTGTAGCTTTTGGAGACTGTGATCTGAAGGATTGTTTGAAATTGGAGTTTTTGAGTTAAAATTAGCGCTCAACAATTTCTGTACAAAATCTGATTTTACTTCAGGAGCATTTCTAAGAACTGCTGACTAAAGAGGGAGGGTGGTAAGCTCAAGCAAGAAAATGAGAGAATGCAGTGGTCTTTTGTAAGCACTAGGTGTTCTTTTAGATTTTTACTAAAACACTGCTGATAACACACCAGCATTTTGGCTGTTGTTGAACAGTGCTTGTTTGGTGTCAAGGCCTTCTCTATTTCTAACTTCCCTAGCAGTGAGAACGCTGAGGTGGGCAAAGGCAAGGGAGGGGATTCTACTGTGAGAGCTGACCCCAGCTAGTCAGATGGATTTTCCATGATGTGTATTCCGTGACTTCATGCTCAGCAATAGAAGCTAACGCAGCTGTTGCTTGGAGACTGACTGAGCATCAGTCTGCTTGTGGGAAGTGGCAAGTTATTGCATTTGCTTTTTTTTTTTTTTTCTTTTTCCCCTTCACTACTTAAACTCTTTACCTTAATCCATTGTTTTGTTTTTTTTTTTCTTTCCCCCTAGCTTTTGCTCTTCTGATTCTCTCCCTTATCCTGATGGGGAGGAATGAGTGACTGGTGGGTGCTTAATCGCTGGCCACAGTCCCAGATCTAAGTTATGGTTGTGAGGACCACAACATTCATCTTCCAATATGTGGGAACTTAGTTGTACTACTTGCACAGTACGTGACATAGCTAACTTATCCAAACAATGTTTGGAAGCATTTAATATTATCAAGTATACTTTTTTTGAAGCCATTTTTCCATTTTTAATCTAACTTACACTTTTTCTTCAATAACTCTTCTAGTTTCTTTTTTTCTGTTGCCATATTTGTCCGAATTTCAAGAACACAGCTGAGATAATACCACAGACTGAGTGACTTTGTCTAAATTTGAGAATTTTATCAGTTTTACTGATAATTTCCTCTCGAGGGGAGACTCAAGAGTCTTCAGTGTATAGATCTGCATTTGAATAAGCTGCCTTGATTTGAATGATCCTTGGCTGAAGGAAATGAGGAATCTTAGAGGATGAACCATCTCTTTCCAGAGTAGGTGTCCAAAATAGGTTAGAAACAACACTTGGTTGGACCTCATCGCGATGTCCTTATCAAATTGCAGTAAGATACATGTTCAATCATACTGGCCAACTGCAGTAAGCAATGGGAGTGTAATATTGAAAAGAATATAAGTAAATCAGATGAAGACATCTGAAATGCAGACACAGCCCTGAGTATTTAAATATATTACTTTAAATCTTGTGAGTAATCAATGCTGTGCTATTTGTTAGCTTTGCTGTCTTCATAGTATGCACAATATTCTCATGGTGAGAGTCCTACCTAGGAGCTCTATCGTACTGTTTTGCTAAGATAACTGTTTTGCTAACCTAAATTATTATTTATTAATTTATTTTTTGCAAGTGAGCTGTGGCAATAGTATCACAATATATTAAAAAAGTAGTTTCTCATCTGCATTAACTGGTAGAATTTGAACCATTTCCTTGTCATTTTGAGTTGGGATGAAAAGCTAATAAAGTAGATAGAAATACTTCCATTCCAGGGAGGCAGAATGTTCCTCTCAAATCTATATTAAAAAGCAATTAAAGTATTTATATTAAACATAAAATATTCATAGTAAGCAGTTAATGTATTATCAATTATTAATATTTTTTTCTTAGCAAAGGCAGAAGATGCCAACTTATTTCCAACATTACATAACTGAGAAATCTACAAGTGAAGAATTTTCAGGCCAATTTTGATGTGCTAGTGTGGCTTATCAGCCATGGCTCTTATTCAGGGAGATGATAAAACATTCCTAACTTAAAACATACTGGAAATATACCTGACACTGGTGCATAAAGCATGATATTTACTTGTGTACAGATAGTCCCACTGCCTATAACAGTAGCAAGGTCTGTACATTTACAGTTCACAGGAGGTGATTCAGTGTTATTTGATTTTAATTACTTCTATGAGAAAGATATTCAGACTGATTCTGTCATCCACCCATAGCCAAGATTGACCATGGTGTTACTAAGAAAAAAAACACCTGAAACATCTTTCAAAGGGATTTTTGTAGAATCTCATATAAATTCATACACTTCTAGTACTTAGTAAGGAGAGATTTTCTCTTACTGAGGATAACCATTTTCACCTTGCAATAAAAACATAGGTTGTATTTTTTTGGAAAGAGAAATTAAGGCGAACATTTTCATAAGAAATGTTTAAATTTGCAATCTGAACAAAAGAGAAGAGAAAGTGAAACTTTACTGTTGTTCTTGTTTACTTTTATCTCCAGTTTTCATTTGTAGCTTGGAGATGTCTACTCAGAGAGTTAGATGCTTCCACTGTGCTCAAGAGTACCAAAATCCTTACGTAACTTTTCTGACCTCAGTCTATATGTGCAGTACATCTTATGATATGTAGAAGCTGGATCCCTAAGAGCTGTAACAAATGTACAGAGGTGCTAGACATTAAACCAGAGTGCATTTAAAATACAGACTTTTACAAATCATGCAGAGCAATAACAGCTACAGCGATTATATCTGTTATAATACTCCAGCTAGTTGGGCATTGTTTGAGAGATGAGTTGTGATATTGACATTTATTTTTGTAGAACAGACAATATTTTGGTGAATAGCTTGTGGGAATATGCTACATGCTTTACATCCTGCCCAAACATCAAATGCAGTTTAATCCACCCACACGGTCCCTTACCATAGATACTACTCTATATACGTATGTCTTTCTTCCCATGATGAGTTTTAAAATACGCATGTGGTACAGTCTGATATATACCAGTAGTTTATTCATTAAAATATTACCTCTTCATTCTCTTTCAGAATAGTGGAAAGAAAAGTATTAAGAGAATTCTTGAGATTCACTGTTGAAAATGATGAGATGCTGTCATATTTTTAGAAAGAAAAATGATTAGTTTAGCAGTTGAAATTAATAGACCTATATCAAACACACTGTACTGCTGAAGGGAAATGGATCATGAGCTGTAGTTTCAGTAATTTGTTCTGATTTCTGGAATTCACTAATTAATCATATGCAACATCATTTTTATTCTCAGTGTGCAGCTACATCAGACTAGTTATTTGGTGCCTAAGGAGAGCCCCCGGGTTGCTTTCATGTCTGACAGATAGCTATATATAATTACTTGTTTTATCATGTATACACTACCATATGAATTTATTATAAGAAATTAAATAGTAAGTAGATACAGTTTGCCAAGTAAAACATTACATGATGGCAGACAATACTTGTTTTCAGAAATTTCCTGTGATATATATTTTTAAAATGTATAATGTCTGTGGAGTCCAGCAATTTTTTCATGAGGCTGAAACGAAGATTGCATTATCTTCCAAGAGTCTGACTTGCACCGGAAGCTGGTGAGCACTATCTGCTACTGCGTGTTTAACAAGGACAGTTTTTTCTCAACAGTCTGTCTTCTCTTAAAAAACTGGGGCAAAGTGAAATAAAAACAAGTCTTTGTACTGTTGAAAATCGTATTTCTGAAATGCTGTAATGTTGTATTGTATCCTTTCAAAGCTATCTAGAGCTTCTGTCAAGGACTGTAGACATTGAGTGACTTTGACTTTATTTTAAGCATATTTTCAATTCTAATAGCCTGCTCTCAAGCTGCCGGAGTCAGGCAGAAAAATCATGGACCTCAGCAAGGATCAGAGATTTAAAATAATGTGAAGGGAAGACCACCAAGATATGTACCACATGTGGATGTATATATGTTAAGCATGCAGTTTAAGTGAGGGTTAGAAAAGAGCACACTTTATATGAGAATCCAATACTGAGAATTTATTTTTAGTCTAATTGATGCTTTAGCGGTCTAGTCAAGCTAAAACAACCTCTTATTAGTTCAATTACAAGAGTGCTAACGCTTATAATCCAACTCACTCGGTTTCTCTTAAGATCCATTAATAATTCAATAAAAATCAATAGACACAAGTAGCTGCCCATTTCCTCTAATGTTAAGCTCTTACCCTCTCTATACATCATTACAGTGAGACAGCGGTCCAGATTCTTTGCTGGAAGCAGCACAATGTTGTGGAAGGTGTTTTTTCCTTTTTGGTTTTTTTTTTTCTTCATGTATGCTTAGATGTTTTTTAATATATTTGTACTGAATACATACAGTACATTTTTTGCAGTTGATTCACAAGACAAGTTGTATTGTGACTCAGGTCCTAGTTCTTCCCTCTTGTGAAGTAACTGTAAAATAGTAAGAATAAAAATTTTTTAAAAAAAGGAACAAAAAGAGAAAGCCAGCGAAGTCAGAAATGGTACACATAATCGCTGAGTAATTTTGCTAGGCTTTTACTATCTGTTGGTAATGTTAAACTGGTTTGGTACAAGGCTGTGCATTTGAGGGGAAGAAAGACTCAAAGATTATCTACAAGGTCTGAGTGATGACAGCTATGTCAGTGCAGTCAGATGGGGTAAATAACGTGGGAGATTGTGAGAAAACACAGTTTTGACTGAAGTGGAATATGTCAAATGGAAACTGCTGTGGTGGATATGGTAGAGCAAAGCAAAACAAAAGAGCAGCAATAGATTTGTGACTCACTATAGGAAGAGTGGTAGTTAAAGCTTAGGTTCACCTGATGATGGAGAGTCTAAAAAGAATGGTGGGAGGAGAAGCAGCAAAGGCTTTGCCAAAGCCCTGAGGTGTTTTGTTTGCTTAGATTGCAGGTGAGAAATGGTATATACAGGAAGAGAATAGTGTGAAAAACAAAGCATGCAAGATATGGTGATTTTTGATGAAAGTGAAGGGAACCTGGAGAGGAGTCTGCAAGTACTGAAAGTTGGGGAACTGGAAGAGACCCTAGTAAGAACATTTTTATGGGAGCAATGGAGTGGGGAGTTTTAAACTTGAACAGATTGAAAGAGTGTGAGAATGAGTTGGCATATTTGGTGGTAAAACGTACTTTTTACAGGTAAAAGTACAAGTACTTTTAGAGGTGAGCGAGCTGATGGGAACTTGCTTTAAAGTTAGGGAAGCGTATTCTGTCTTTTTTAAAGAGAAGTTGGGGAGGGATGGGCTGAGAACAGGAGGAGCAAGAACACAAGCAAAGACTCAGACAGGACAGAAGTTTCTCAGACAGGTGAAAGGTGCCAGAGAAGCTGGGAAAAGGACTGTTGTCAGTGGAGGGAAGAGAAAGAGAAAGAAAAATGACAACTTTTGTTTTTTTTTTGTGCAGGAGAGGTTGTGTTGATTTTGATTCTGCATTTTCTCTGGCAGTGGTTGCTATTGGTTGCTCACTGCTCATTCTCCTTTTTTGTCCTCTCTTACTGGGTGGCTAAAATCTACTGATCTTCTGATGCTCTTTTTCTAGCTCAGGGAGCAGATTCTGTTTCTATGCGAGTAGTGATAAGAATAATAGTCTGAAGTCTGTTTGCAGTGACTGTCATTACTGGCATCCGTCCTTGGAATTCTCAGCAGAGGGGTCCCAGCCTCACAGGAAAGGTGAGCAAATGACGCCCTTGCACTTAGCAATGTGACCTTCAGGTCAGCATGGAGGTTTGCTGATGAATTTGTGTTACAAAGGTGGAAAATCTTTGCCCTGCTCTACAGGTAAATGTGGAGCTTCCTATTTTATGGGCTATCAAGATGGAGCCTTTTATAACAGAAAAAGTTTTTCTGTTTTTAAATTTTAATTGAAGGTCTAGTCTATTCTGCTCGCATGTTCAGAGTACTTTTTGATGCACTTAGGAAGCACATTTTTATAAATGCAACACTTAATGCTCCTGTTTGCTCTCCTCCTATGTACTTAATACTATCTGTTGCAAAAATCCTGCAAGAGGTTCCCCCTGCCAACCATATGCCTCTGTAAGTGTGACCAAAGAGATCCTTTATGCTAGTTAAGCAGTGAATTTTAAAGGAAATGGCTGGAGGCAAGACACTATCTATAAGGGATCCTCAATTCTGGAAGCAGATTCTTCACTTTCCAGGACAGATTTAGTGATTTAGTACTTGTCTCATTTGTTCTGGCAGGCTTTTGGGGTAGATAAGGGTGATGATGGATGGTGAGGTCTAAGGAGAATCTTTGTTTGTTGGCTTTGGTCAGCAATTATTTATAGTTTACAGATCAAATTCTTTTTTTACTAATGGAATTGTTAGACATGACTGGGATTTTCATTCTAGAGAAGCAAACGATTGGGTACAGGAGTAAGGGGGGGTAGGGAAAATTTTCCTGGATTATGTATTTTGTATAAATTTTGTGACTGCTGGGGGTAAAGAAAAAAAAATTTCTTTGGTTTTGAAGTTTTTGCAATTATAAAAATAAATAATTGAAGTGCAGATTTCAAATACCTCTGCACTAACCCATTTTCCCAGATATTTCTCTTTCATCTACTCCACTGGCAACAGGGCAGGTTGACAATCTCCATGACTATGTTGTTGTCAGTACATCCCAGCTGGTGGCTCAGCATCACATCACAGACCGAAGACACGTGAGCCTTTATTGTTGGGTTTTTAGAAGCATTGGTGTGGTGCATTTATCCTATTGAACTGATGGACTTAAAGATCTTATTGGCTAAGCAGTAGACATTAATGGGCATTAATATCCTAACAAGGCTTTTGGCAAGGTAAATTAAGATAAATGTTGTAGGCTTTTATAGATAAAGAAATACATCAGGTTTCTGTTGTATTAGTGCATTTGTGTCTCAAGGTGAATAAAAGGCTAAACCAGTGTTTCAACCAGTAAGCAGGACAAAAAGGCTTCTATTTTGGAGGTCTTAAAAGAACAGGTACTGGACTCTTTTTCCGCCCCAGTTCAATCTTCTTCAATCTATCTACCTTAACTGAATATATACAAAGCTAGCATTTAAAGTTCTAAAGGGGGAATGGAATTGCATGTTTTTGTTGTTCAGTTGGTTTTTTTTTTTTTTGCAGCAAGTCATTTGATTGCTGCTTTTTTCTTTTTGTGTTAATTATCTTGTGTCCGCTGGCAGTGTAATTTAGTGTAACTTGTTCATAAAAGCAACCTCTTATCAGATGCATGTCCATGATGCGGAACAATGGAGTTTTAACACTTGCTTAGGGTGTTTTAGCGCCAATGTAAGATAATAAAGAAGTAGTAGCAGTATTCATATTTTCTGTAGGAACTATAGAAAGCTGGCAGGGAAAGTGTGTTGTTTTCTGGTGAGTTTTAAAAATCAGTTTGAAAAGTAAATCAGCTTGGTTTGAATGAAGCACTTCAATCCAAAGTCAACCTGATCATTTTGTTGTTGTATTATAACAAGTGAATAAGCAAGGCTTTGAAATAAATCCAACTATAAATAAAACATTTTGCAAAACCTCAATACGTGGTATGTTGGCAAAATGAAAGCTTTTATTTAGAACACTTCCAAACTAGGAGGTTTGAATCATTAGCATTTTTGGTCTCCTGTGGCTTTTTACCCAGCAAAGCAATCATTAATGCAGTTCGCAGAAAGTCCTATTTAATGTTTTTGAGGCTTTGGATCTTTAAGTAGAATTTTCCACTGGTGTCAAAGCTGGCTCATAGGCAGTCTGTTGAATCAAAGAACATAAGGCCTCTAATTACTCGAAGACTGATGTTGTTACTTAAATATAAATCAACACCATTAATTTAATATGGAGTTGTGAACTAGGAAAGGGAAAGCCACGAGCTGCATCATCTGAGGGAGTTGCTGAGGCATGTGCTGTAGCTTCTGACTGCTTTTGTGAACTCTATGTCTACATTTCTGCAGAACACCTGTATCTATTTCAGCAGTTTGGGCCACTTCCTACTTTCTGTGCAAAACAGCTCCTGCTATTTTGATAGCTTCACTTTTTTTTTTCACTACCTTTGATGATTTGCACAAAATGCATTGCCTCATTATGTTCACTGTACTCACTCTAAGTGCACATTTATTTTTGTACTTATGAATATATGTGAAAATGACAAGTGTTTTTCCAAATCAGTGCCCATATGTACATGATTCTTCTGTGCCTGCAGAGCTTATGGGGGAAGGAAGGAAAACAGCTGAAGTTTATTGGCTGTGAATCTCTTGGGAACTGAATTTGTGAAAAAATAGCCTGGGTTCACCCTGCTGAGCACTTACAATTGTCAACTTCATGATTTTTAGTGATATGTTGCCAGCTTCTCCAGCAAAGTCCCCAGGACATTTGCACTGGGCAGAAAAAACGAGACCTTATATGCTGGGAAAAACACAAGCATTCTTCAAAGCTGAATGAAACTGAAAAATGATTACAGGATCACTTGTAGTCAATGTGTCACATTGTTTTGTACTGAAAAGCAAATTTTCTTGTGGAAAACGTAAAGGGAGAAGCAGTCAATGAATGCACTGAGAGAGTGCCCATTGATTTTAAAAGGCTGGGAACAGGAGGAAGATTTGGAAGAAAAGCATATGATCTAAACAGGAGAAAAGTACGGGAGTTAATATTGTTGACATTTAGGAAGTCAAGTCTGATTTGAGTTTATATATTCAACCTATTGCTTTGAACTATCATCAAACTCTGGAACATCACACTGTTCCCCATCTGGAGATTTTATTTTCAAATCTGAAAGCTGTAAACAGCATTGAAAACAGGGAGTAAATTAAAACTGATGAGTAGGAAAAAAACACGGCCAACAATCCACCCTTTTGATTTGTGACATACTTTTCTAGCAAGATTCAGTGGCACACTGCAAGACAATTTAACTATATGTACAGAGCACGTTAATAACACTGTCTTTATCATTGCTATTATGGGAACAGCATGCTACTAATCGCTTCCAAATTAATATTGCTTTTATTCTTTGCTGCATAAAAATAGTGTGCAGAAGCTGCTTTGTTACTTTTGGTTCTTTCTCAGTCTTACCATTGAAGTATAGCCTAGCACCAGAAATAGGAGTAATTTTGCAGCCAAAGTGAGTATCCAAACCAGTTACGTTTTGACGTCCATACCTACAGTGACTGATATCTGGAGTTTCCTCTATACATTAATGCTGCTGCAGATACTCTGTTCTGACAACTGTTTTTATCAAGTTACATCTTTTTTCCTTCAAGAGCACGTGTTTATATAAACCACATTCTCACATGTTCTTTCCAGGTATGGTGTGTGTATGTATATCTGTGTATTTATGTATTCACACACTCACATTTGTATTTAAGAAAATATGTAAAATATATGCAGTTACCAATTGCCTACTTCATAGCTCTAAGATAAACTTCTAATAAGCTCTGGTGTCTTTTCAGAACTTATCATGTTCCTTTCAGGTCCTTCCCAAACAGCAGTGCCTATTAGCTCCAAGGAACGTGGTATATATATCAGTGTGTTTCTGTACTGGTGCCTGCAGTGACTACACGAATACAGTGACGGATGCCACTGCAGTGCTGAGGCAGATGTTCTCCTGTTTTGGACCTCCAGTTATTTTTTCTGTTCTTTAAACCACAGAAATAGCAGCATAGGCACTTCAAAAGGACTCAAGAAAGATCCAAGCCAGTGTAATCACTGTTGTAACTCCCCTAACAGCAGTTCACAGAAAGCTCATGCTACTCCTGTTGTTTGAACACTTCAAGGAGTTGTTTAAAAGTGGAAAGCAAAAAACTTTCCAAAATGCATTGTTTTTCAAGGAACACATTATTTTCTGGAGTCGGGTATGGAACTATTTTAAATAACTCAATAGAAATTGACTTATCTTCTTCTTTATCCTGTTTACAGATATCGATGAGTGTGCTGAGGGGCAGCACTACTGTCGGGAGAACACCATGTGTGTAAATACACCAGGATCCTTCATGTGCATCTGCAAAACAGGATATATCCGCATTGATGACTATTCATGTACAGGTGAGAGAGATATGCTTGCAAAATGAAATAGCAGGATGATAGCGTTTAGGAGCACTGATGTGTCTCTTCTAAAGTTAATCTTTGTTAGGTTTACAAAACATCTGCATGAAACATTAAACAAAATAAAATAATGACAAGGATATGGTGGGGTAAAGCTATTACTTTCTTACAGATTTTGTGTGTTGCATTGTTTGTCTGGAATTGTAAAGAAGTCAGGTTTGTCTCACATCTGCATGGGCTTGGGTGCTGATAGAAAGGTGAAGGGAGAAGGAAGAAAAACAAGAGACCGAAAGTAGCTCTCGGGGGTACTCAGTTTCCATGTGGCATACCAGCACAACTCCACTTGAAGACAAATGGTGCTTCTTCAGACTTCTGATGGAGATAAATGTAGATGTTAGATTAGATGCATATTAGATGTTGGCATTCCCTTGTTTTTTAAATTTGATGAGACCTGGGCAGTTCTTCAGCCAAATGCCTTGGGTTTGAAGGGCAGGAGCTCAGTGAGCTTCGTGCTGCTGGATATGATTTTCTGTCTCATCTCTGCAGCTTGCATTTGGGATCTGCTGACACCAGAAGCTCCAGCAGAAGTGCTGCGTTCATGCTGACTTTCACTTGTTCTAGTTTTCTTTTATTGCAGGTTATTTTAGGGTTATCGAATGAAAACTGAACATTTAAAATTGTCTTCCACACCAGAGCCAATCTGTTTGTGAGTGACCAAGTTATAGGCTGCTTTTAATAGGTCTTTCCTGCAGCAGCCAGTGTGTTTCTCATAACTCTCTCATGTTTTCCTCATTCCTTGCTGACTGAAACTATTGCTTTTCTACTTGCTGAGTGTGAACCTTGAGATTATTTTAGGACTGCCTTTATCTAAATCACCATGATACTTTTTCTACTTTGGTTCTCCTAATTTGCCATTCTAACTGAACTCTACAAGTGGTGAACCATTGTAAACAGCTTCACAGGAGCATTGGGTGCCTATAAATATAGAAAATGTATTTCTCAATGTTCTGAGCACTATATTCCTCTTATTTGCTGAAATGTGTTGTTATGAAGTTCAGTGCAGTTCAAAAACTCTAGACAATCCAACGTGTGGAAAACCTGTTAGAAATCCATTGCATATCTTCCATTCCAAATGGAGTAGGCGTTTATTTTTAGATAATAGTTTCTATTGGAATCAGCCTGATGGCTGACAAGATGAATGATTTCTCCTCCACACTTTCTATGACCAAGCAGAATAAGCTAATGCAAAAGGAAGTGAGGTAGTAGATGAAATTGACTTGTAAGGTTTCAAATCTTGAGTCTCCCTAGGCTAGATTAACCTTAAGTCTGAGAAATGCCTCCTGCTGTGACGTGAAAACCAGAGTTTCTCTGGAGTTAAGTTATAGCGGGTTCCGGATACTGAGAGGCAACCATGAGGAATGCTAAGTCCATTGATTTGTTGAATTTCCAGTAGTGGCAGGCTAACATAGTTAAGTCTGTATGCCACAAAATAAATTGATGTTTACTGATTCCACCTCCAGTGGAGGTGTTCATCTGTTAGTGACATACATAGACTTGTGAGAATATTCCATGACATTTTCATCAAACAACAATAAGTGAAAGGTCAGTTATGTTTCAAAAATTAAGTGGAACACGGGAGATTTTTCAAGTCATTTGCTTTGATCAGTAAATGGCATTCTGTGCTTGTTTTAGTCTGCATAAATAGTGTTGAGAACATTTACAGTAAAATGCTGGGGCAAGTGGCAAGTGTCCATATTTGTGTGTGAGGCTGCCATGATTTTTTCACCCATCAGCATATCTTTGCTGATTTTTGCCTCCTATTAAAGCTCCAGATGTATGAGACTTTTGTGTGCACCCATTTGCCCAGATATAAATCTGAGGTAAAGTGATGACAAATAGTAAGTGTGTGTTGCTGTGGCTTTGACATAGAGTCTGTAAAAGTTTTAACATACTAGATTGCTTAAACTTGTCTTTGCTGAAGAAATGTATTGTGTTATGAGGACCACCAAAGCTCCATTTAACAAAAACAATCAGTACAGGACATTGCATGTTAATAAATCCATGCAAAATGGTAATGGGAAGGAGTTTTTGTTGATAATGGTAGTACTTTTCTGTCCTATGAACAGTTTAATAGCTTCAGTTTGGATATAACCGACTTTTCATAAGCAGTGTTTATTCTCGCAGCAAATAGTTTACTAGGAAATCTCATTATGCTTCATTCTTTTTTTTCCCCCTTGTTTGTCTTTATTTTTAACTGGAGCCTCACTGGCATCCTGTTAACTTGAGACTAGAGAAAGAAAAGCATTTTCCAAACAGGTTCTGTCTAGAGAATCAAGGCAGTAAAGTACATTAAGGATCTCAACCTGCAGCATCACTCACATTTGCTCCGTGTAAGTCTATCAATTTCACACTGCATTTTATGACTGCAGAAAACAGCAACTTAGCCACTTCTGGATTTCAGATCCAGATTGTCTGTGTCCAGCAGATCTCCCTGTGCACTGTGAGTTCATGGCACATGGAGATCATTCTGGTTAAGCTTCACATTTTTTGCCATGCTAGTGGTAGTTCCTGAAGTTAAGGGCATAAACCAAACCTTTTTATCTGGCAGAATAGCTGAACAGTAAGGAGAAAAAATAATCACAATAGACCAGAATGACAGATTTGCAAATTAAGGAGATATTTTTCAAAAATTTTGGAAGAGTGCCCTATTTAACTTAGTGTACCTACAAAATTAAGACTATGCACTGTCCCAACAATATTTTTCTGGGTATTTTATTCTATCCGTCAGGTTTATTATAGAAGCTGCACTGGATAGTTGATGTTGGTACAAAACTCTGATGTTTACATCTGGCAGAAATGAAAAGTGGAAAAGACGTCTGTAAAAGGAATGGAATTTTAAAACCTATTCAAACACTGATATGCAAATTATCTTTATGTTTGTACCATCAGATAGCCTTTGTTTTATGTAATTCATGCACAAGGTGTTGTAGGACATAACATCTGCATTGCTCCTTTCTGTTTTCCTTGAAATACCTGAAAGCATCAGCTTTGATATCATCAGCTATCAGCTGCTATGGAAGGGTGTATAAGGATACCTGATGTCAGCTACCCATGAGAACTATGCTGTAGAAACCTCACACAGATGTCTCTTTTATGCAAAGTCAGTCCTGCAAGTCCTAGGGATCCCCTGGTACTACAAGCATACTACGAACATTTACAAAGAGCCCAGACTCAAAGATTTGAGTTGATGTGGTTGCATAAATATATAGTTCTGTTCAAATGTATCAGTGCTTGTGTACAGAAACTCCAAAGCATTTTGACATTTTCCAGTGTTTGCAACTAAACTCTCTTCCACAGAATTTAAAGTTTTTTGGCAAGTCCCTATTTTCCATACTGACAATTCCAGGTTTAACTTGCTGGCTGAAGAAGACAGATTTTTAATCCTGTTCAGGAACAACAAGAATAGAGCAAACAGCTGCCTCTGTGTGCTACTAAATGTTTGATTTTTAAGAAGAAGATGTTTTTAGCTTAGAATTAATGTGTCGTTGTGCTCACAGGATTGCTGAAGCACAGGAAGATATTGAAAAGATACAGCTGAACCTTGATGAGGCAGGTTGTGATGTGAGTGATGTTTTCACAGCTTGCTGGCAGACTAACGTGGTGCCTTATTGTTCCATTCTGATGCACGCATGCTTACATATGTAATTTATCAGTCTTTGATCGAAATGGAAGAGAGATGTAAAATCAGTGGTATTTAAGGTTTTCTCTCCTACATGAGACGTTTGAAAAGAAATCTGTGCTGTCTGTCTCTGTCAGAGCCCTGTGCACAAAGGACTGATTTAGGCAGCATATTGCTGTTTCCAAAGCATCTCCAGTCTCTTTCTTCATGGCATCTTTATTGCAAGTTTTACAATAGATCTGAGTTACATATGATTTTCACAACAAAGGATGTAATGAAGACATCAATTTCAGATTTTGTTATTTGTATTCATCTTGGAAGCAAGTTTCGCAAGGTTAGATTGAGTTAGTCACAACCATATTTACACAGAAGTCTCTTGTTCATGGCTGATTTTATGTTCAGAAATCAATCATAGCTATGAGAAGGGGGAGATGAGTCCTAAGCTGCACTAATATGCCAAATGGGTGCACAAACTGCAAATTAAAGGCATAAAAAATATGCCGTGGGCTACCACGCTTTCCTTGATTTCATATCGTCTCATTCCCCATCCACTTTGCTTCACAGGACCTGAAGTGTTATGGCATTGCACTGGGGAGGGCAGGCAGAAAGCGGCACAGTGCTCTGCTGGGATAGTTTATGTGCATAGCAGCATGTGGCACCATCACTGGTGTATATGATTAAACTTAAATGCCTTAGGATTTTTCTGGGACAGTAATACTGGCATCTTTACACTGTCTGGGATTATGAAAATGCACAAGCTGTTTTCTTGGCTGGGAAAAAAAAAAAAAAAAGAGTTTTGCTTCTGGACATAAGGGTGCAGAAATTGCCACGTCCAGTGTTGCAGTGTAATCCACAGTGAGTAGCAGAAAGAACATAATCTTTCCTGCACCATTTCTTTTTCTTTAACTGTAAAAGGGAGAAGTTAGGAAATGAGAGATGAGGGCTCTCTCTTTTTCACACTTTGTTTCTCACAGTAAGGAGTTCTTTCAGTCTGCAGGGGATGGTTAATCATATTTACTTCCAACACAAATCGTTGCATTCCTAAATAAACCAAACTGTCTTGGGACCACTCACCTAAGTAACCCATCAAAATGGAGCAGAAGAAAGAAAATCCTGTGGGAATTAGTGCAGCATCCTCCTTAGATCACAGTAAGGCAGAGAAAGATGTATGCCGTTGCCCAGAGGAGTAATGGGTTTCCAAGCCCAGAACAATTTGTAAGGTTCCAATTCCGTGCAGTCTCATGAGGCACCTATTCTCTTCTTTTTTCTACTTCCCAACCAGTGTGGAAAGTGATTCTGGTGAAAGTTGGATCAGGATAAGTTTAGGTTGGATGTCAGGAAAAACTTCTTTACAGAAAGGGTTGTTAAGCACTGGAATAGCCTCCCCAGGGAGGTGGTTGAGTCATCATCCCTGGATGTGTCTGAAAACCATTTGGATGTGGTGCTCAGGGACATGATTTAGTGGAGGGTTGTTAGAGTTAGGGTAGTATGGTTGGGTTGTGGTTGGAGGTGATGATCTTAAAAATGTTTTCCAACTTGATCAATTCCATGACTCTATGATTAAGTGGTGCAGCTGCAGGCTTTTGGCCTCACCTTTGGGTGGGAGCTCCCACAGCAGAGGATGGGGAGGTGTGGAGAAGGCAGAGAATCTGAAGTGCCTCCAAATGGGCTGCTTCATGCTTTAATGCTCATTGTTACCAGCTAGGGAGTCATTAGGGCTTTCTGTAGTTTTCAGGGCAGAGACCTGAGGATTGTAAAACCATATCTTCCATGACCCCCTGTACTTGTGGTCTGAGTGAGATGGTAAGAGACAAGACCTTCTGAAAGCAGTGCAACTTGTGTTGGATTTGTTGGGCTTTAACTGGGTTTATCCAGCTGGAGCTCACTAGCTGCTCCCTCCATCCCACCCTGCATATTTAATTCATTGATATGTTTCAGAGATTTTTCCAACAACACTTGTCCTAAAGTGCTGTCAATGTATACAGTGATTATTTATTTATTTATTTATTTATTTATTTTTCAGTAGCTTCTCCCAGTAAACTGAAGTCTGATAATTGCTGCTGCATAAATTGCCAGGAAGCACTGTGGTAGCATTAAGCAACACCAGGAATGTTATAACTCATTGGAATACTGGCAACTCTGCGTATTTTCCAAATCAAATTAAATCACAAATCTGTTGCAAATTGGAAGAAATTCCAAGAACAGCATTAAAATGATTAAGGGTCTGGGGAGATTGACTTGACATACAGGGAAGCTATGAGGAGAAAACTCCACTGTTAGCTGCATAATGATAATGAGTGTACAGAAAGTAGGAATTGTGGTAACAATAATGCTAACTAGTAATTTCTTAAGGGGTGTCAGCAATGAAGGGGAAAGGGTGGAGGAAAGGTTTGTATTACTGTGGATCAGTGATCAGTACTGTTCCAGTCAGTTTTTATGCCTGACCCATAGACTACATCCTTAAATAATATTTTGGGATGTTTTTGAAACAAAGACAGCTTATCATAATACATAGACAAGGGATTGTCACATTTAGCCTGATTGGTACTCATACATATGATGCTATCTCACCTATCTCTGTGCTTTCTTCCCCTCATGCAGCCATTACTGTTTCCTCACTCCACTTTTCCCACTGGCCACACTGTTGTGATTTGTTTTACATTTGATTTGCCCACAGTAATCATGTCTGTGTCCCTCCTAAGCCCTCCTAAGATTTAGTTCTATTCATGTAGATAGCCAAAAACCATACATGCCTGGTTTTCAGCTAATGCCACTGGATTATCTAATGAAGTTCTAGGGGAAGGTAATATTTTAGGTCATTATGAATGTTTTTCAGCCAAAGTTGTGTTCCATTTGTAAGATCAGTAGGGTGACAGTCCTTGTTACTCCTAGAGATTGACCCGCCTGCTTTGGAGAGAAAGAACTTCTAAAGGCTATTCTGGTGATGTCTCTACTTAAGGAGGATACCTGCTGGCTTGATATTTTGCTAAGCATTGGCACATGGTGTTTTTGAGTGTGCATGTTTTAAGAAACATCTGTAATTCTCCTGTCTCCGTGCTAGGTCTGGGTCAGAGGATAATGGGCTAATGGGGTTCTTTAGCAAATGGAAGATGATTGCTTTTAGAACTGCCAAATTTCCTCCTCTGCCTTTGAACATGAACTATTAAAAATATAATCCTCAGCGGAAACTGGAGTTACCTTTGGAGGTTTATCTTCTGCCCGTCTTTTGAAGTCTCCATATTAGTCTTCTACATTGGTGCTTTACATGCACCAATGCTCAATTTTTACTATCCTCTCAGTAAGGATATATGCAGATATGTTGGTTGTTGCTGTTTTGATAAAGCAAAAAATTGGGTCCTCTCTCTTTTTTCTTCATTAATGTTTTGTCTACAGTGTAAATATTCTGAGGATAACAGAGATAATGAGAAAACAGAGACGGGGTCTTTACTATGCTAATGGTTCCCATGTTATTCCCTGAGTGCAGATGCTCAACTGCTAAACCCAAAAGAAGCCTATGATTTGGCTGAAAAGCACAGGTCAAATACTGCTTATGATTCAAAACTACCAGAGGTTTTGTTGGCTGCCTGGTTGTTCCCCTCCTATTCTTGCTAAATGCAGCTATTTTTGAGGGGACACTTTTTTTTGCAGACACTATTTTTTTTTATTACCTTGGTACTCTGATACCCTTCAGCTAAATGATTCCACTTGACATGTAGAAATTGAAGTTCACAAAGCTGTGGGATTCCACGTAGATTTCACTGGTTTATTTTTGACTTGTAAATACATCAATTGTTTAGGACATAAACAGTGAGGGAAAACACATTTTCCTGTATTGCGCAGCAGAAGCAATGCTTAATGGCAGAGATACTTGAGAAAAACCTCTGTTGGACTGCCTAGACTTTTCTGCCAGATACTCAGGAAAAAGTTTCAGGTAGGGTGAAGTATGGGTACTTAAAAATATCATGCATTTTTTGTTATTTTTGTTGTAACTGTACATTTCATTTCCCACAAATGAATTCTGAGAAGCTGAAAGAGAATGTCTCTCCTTAGTTACAATGGGAAATAAAATCTAGCTTATGTATGAGGAATGTGGGCTATGTTTTAGCACCTGCAACCCCTTCTTGTAAGATTCATGTAATTGCCTGCGATGAAAACTGCTAGGGGACTGATGTAATCCAGGCTTGAATTAAGTCATCCAGCTTCAGTGTTTAAAGCTGCACACTCATCCTTGGTTAATTAATGGTATAAAAATGACCTACTTTTCCACACACATATAAGCATCCACAAGTCATTGCAGAGATAATAGAAGTTGATAGTGCTTAGTACATTGGTAAATGAGGCCACATTTTAATGAGTGACCAAATATGGCTACAAGATGCAACTTTATTCAGCAGTGCTGTGCACTCTTCACTGCTGCACAGAAGTTTAAAAATGTCTATGATCTCAGATCAGTCATATACCAACTTTGTTATTTGAAAATATAGTATTATGAGGCATTATGACAATAAAAACTGTTTTTTGCTTTTTTTTTTTCTCCTTTACTTTGATGAGATCAGCAACATTTCGAGTTTTCCTTAAGTTCTCCAGCTTGTTCAGTAGCTGAACTCTTTGACTCTGCTTAAATAAAGACTAAGAATAATTGTACAGTATGATGCAAGGGATAGAGAAATAATGAGGCACACTGACAGTGCCTCATTATAACATCTCTATAGTGGCATTCAATGGCTTGAGTAAGGAAATGTTTTAGTCAGCAAACCACCAGAGAAAATATGATGAGGAGCTCTGGATTTATAATGATGTGGGCAAGATGAACCATCTGTCTTTTCCATCTCTGATTTTGGTGATTCTCCCCAAGTTATATTAAAAGTAGCATGAACAAACATGCATTATGAAACAGTGTAATCCTAAAACCACTACACTGATGGTGTCTAGCTATACAATCATGGTTTCTGCTAGTAATAAACACTCTAGAAGTCAGCTTGTACGCACAGAGCATTTTAAATTCAAAGCTTATTTGCCTCTGATTTTCTTGAATACAGTTTCCATTCTGTTTTACAGTATGTCAGCTTACAAAAATCCTCAGGCTCTCAATCCTCTTTCAGGACAAATTCTCTCCTATGTTGTACAATATCTGCTTTCTAGTTGTAAGATAATTCACAAAGCTTATAGAGGAGTGATCATTCAGACAGAGCTTGTTCCTGTGCTACTGCATTACTTAGATAACAACACAAGTTATTTTTATATATCTGCTGTATCTCACACAAAGAATATTTTGGCTTTACTTGGATTGGATCAGGTTATCATTGACAACTTAGTTTACAGGCTGTTTTAATTTGGAGCTAGACTTTTCTTTTAAGAGGATACTCTTTAGGGCTGATTTCCTCCCTGGTTACTGACCTAGTTCATAGCAACTGTTCATCTGGCTAAGCAATTACAGCAGGATTGATTTCTCAGCTGATCAAAACCCAGCACACTTTAAAGGATCTTTGGTAGGATAAAATTTGAGTCAATAAAAAAGAAAATGTATTCAATTGACAAATAAACGAGTGTGTGATTTTCAATATTGGATGATTAATTCTTTTATAGAAATTATTCATCTTTTTATAGATGATCACAAACTGCGGAAAGATAGACTGCAAAGATAAGGAAACTAGGTAGACAATTTCTTTGAAGTTGCAAAGATCTTTCTGCAGTGCGCTCTGGCAGCTCGAAAGGCAAATGGGATCCTGGGCTCCATCAGGAGAGGGGTGGCCAGCAGGGACAGGGAGGTGATTGTCCCTCTCTACTCGGCTCTTGTGAGGCCCCACCTGGAGTACTGTGTCCAGGTGTGGAGCCCTCAGTACAAGAAAGACATTGAGATTTTGGAAAGGGTCCAGAGGAGGGCGACTAAGATGATCAAGGGGCTGGAGCACCTCCCCTATGAGGACAGGCTGAGGGAGTTGGGCTTGTTCAGCCTGGAGAAGAGAAGGCTGCGGGGTGACCTCATTGCAGCCTATCAATACCTGAAGGGAACCTACACCCAGGAGGGGAGTAAACTCTTCAAAAGGGCTGACGACAGCAGGACTAGGGGAAATGGTTTTAAGTTGAAGGAGGGAAGATTTAGGTTAGATGTTAGGGGGAAGTTCTTTACTAGGAGAGTGGTTAGGCCCTGGAACGGGCTGCCCAGGGAGGTTGTGGATGCCCCGTCCTTGGACGTGTTTAAGGCCAGGTTGGACGGGGTCCTGGGCAACCTGATCTGAATATGTATGTTTGGTGGCCCTGCTAGGCAGGGGGGTTGGAACTACATGATCCTTGGGGTCCCTTCCAACCCGGGTGATTCTGTGATTCTGTGATTCTGTGATTCTGGCTCAGGAGACGGGAATCTGATGCTGTCTCATTGAGAGAGTCACACGTGAAGGGAGTTGGATGGCTTACATTTACTATGTCTGAGTCAGCTGGTGACCAGCTCATGCCAGGAGAGCTTAGCCTGATCTCACAGGAACTCCAGCCAAGGCCAGTGAGAGTTGGGAGCAAGACAGCTTTTAAAAAGGAGCAGTGGAGTTATTTAAGTTATTTATTTCTGTTGTAGTCATAAACATTCAATACATCTACAATTAAGATCAATATAGCCATGTATATAAGTGTATATATATAGCCAGTGATTCCTGAAACATATTGTGCCCTTCGTATTTTTTTCTAGAAATCTTTCAAGATCAGACTGCTCTATGCTAAATGGCAAATTATTTCCTTGACTTGTGTTTAATACTGTCAGTCAACTCACAAAGTCAATGTGACTTGGTATTTGTCATCATCTGCTACAAATCCTGCCTCGGTCTCTTGGATACTTTTTTTATCAATAATCACTGGCGTGAGTCTTTCAGACTGGTAATTTTTGACTTACAAGAACAGATCGATCTACTTTGCTACATCAGACTGTGTCTTCAAATTAGCAGCTAAAAGATTTTGAATGCAGCTTTTTAGGTTACAATCCTCTATTCCATCCATGTACTTGAGGAGTGGCTTTGCTTAACACTGTGTGGTACAAACCTTTCAACTACAGCATGAACTTCTTACTTGCTAGTCCTTCTTTGCACACATTTTTTGCTGAAATGCACCCTGAAATGTCTTGTTACACAAGGTAAACACATTGGGCTTATTCACTTCATTGACTCTTCTGGCGCTGGTGTACGTCTGAGTAATCCCAAAGAAAGGCCTGTATTTTTACTTTTGCTTTTTAATTCTGATCCACATGAAAATTTGCAGCCAGGCTGTGACTGCTCCTGAACAAATTCATATCATGAAAGCTAAATTGATGCTTTTTTTCTACTCATCTTTTTTTCTAACTAAAACTAATTTCAGTTAAAGAATCTTCTCTGTTTACCAGTTCACCCAAATGGAAGGAAGAAAGATGTAAAGGCAGGACCACCCTGTGGCAGTCAGAAAGAATAGGTGAACAAGAAGGATCAAATACTGTCTACTGAGAAAATACATTGGGCTCCATTCTTAGGCCTCTGTTCAGGTGATGCCCTGAGAAAGACTGGCCAAGTCATCATCATTTATTTGAAAAGTCATGTTGATACAAAAGGGAACATTCATCATTTACTCTTTGCTCCAATATAATATAACGTTGAAGTACTTGGATGTAATTTCCCTTTTGCTACTGAAGATACATACAGTGAGGCAGAGTATTTAAAATAATGTGTCCACAGAAGATGCTTAGGTTTTTCCTGAAGGCATTCTAAATATACAGAACTATTCTATTTCATTCATTTCATTTTGTATACTTGTGGGTTTTTTTGAAAATACTAGAGGCATCTTCGAGTTTGAAAAGTTAAAACAAGAAATGTTAATCAACTTTCTGGTGCAAATAATTGATGCTTTTTTCCATCAAATCAGTGAAAAATTTGTAAGTCTTGGTGTTTTTCTTGAGAACTGAGAGCTCTGCCAACAAGCTTGGCAATAAAATAGGAGACTGTTCTACCTAAAAGGTTTCTGGAGTTTTTGAATGAGATTTTCTTTATTTTTCTGACAAGTATACAAACCATCTTACAGAGACAACGTCTGTTTTGTACTGACCCTACATGCTATAATCTTTACACATCCTCATAGGTATATACTGCAGAGAAACAGAACAAAGAATTGTATCTGTTCTATATATTAGAAGTGAAAGATATTTCAAAAAAACACTTGCTGTCAGCTAATTTGATTAGTCCATAACTCATACTGATTTAAGTCAAAAGACACCAATGTCTTCTCTAGGTATTCTTTAAAATTGCTATGGATAGGCAATGAGAATTAAGTATCTTAGTATTTCAATCTCATGTTTTTCTTCTTGAATAAGAGTTTTAAAAATAATTAATATGATTATTTGCATTTTATTCCTTCATTTGTTTATGTGTTTCAGCATGTTTCCCTTCCAACATATTACTAATAGAAGTGACTACTTGATTTACATGAGAAACAGTATTTCATTAAAATGCTTATTTTCTAATGCAAAATAATGTTAAAGTGGTGGACTGCTTAACCATGCAATAAATGATGAATTTATATATCCCAAATATCTGTCTTGGCAGATATTGGAACTAATTTGTAAATACCTACTAAGTTAATGTCCAAGTCACATAGAAATGGAGATTTGGACCGGACTGACAAAGATAAGCAGCTCTGAGTCACATAGACCAATCATCAGGGAAAATATATTGTTAGCAACAGTAATTACAAGAGGTAATTGTGTCATTTACCCTGTTACAGACCACTGAATGTCATGAGTTTGGAACATAGCAGCTGTCACACAGTATTAACTTTGATGTTCAGGGTTTGGAAAATTACAGAACCTTTCAGTGATGGTGCATTTAAAAAAAAAAAAAAAAAGATGAAGGCTTTGTATTTTTCAAAGTGGCCATAGAATGGTCACATCTTTTTCAGATAAGAGGACTGATTTCTGGAAAAGTGGGCGTTCATCAAGACTAATCCCTTTTAATTATTCATCTGTGTTTTTAATAAGCTTGGGATGTACACATATTTAGTAAGTCTTGATTACTTTTTTCCTAGCTCTTTAGAAGGTGGAAATGGATGCAGAATTCAGCTTAACTTCTGTATACATAGCTTTATTGTCTGAGAAGTAAATAGAGAATGTGTTTGATTTTCACCTGCACAGTTACTCCAGTCTGCCAGGGGTAGCTGAGGTGTACTATTTACTTAGTACACCTTCCAGGGATTGAGCTTCATGTTATTTTGAAGTCCTCCACATAGTGTCTCAACTTAAATTCTAATTTCTTCAAACAGGAGTATATGAAAGAGGTAGGATTACAAAGGTGAGCTCACCCTGGCAACCCAGGACGTAGTATTGAGAAAATGGAATATCTGGTCAGTTGTATGTATTAATTTCCAAGTGCTTTTATTTCCAGGGAAGGCATCTTAAATGTAGTGGTTGTGATGGATGTGTTTGTTATACTGTTTTGGTGCACCTACATAAATTGCCAAGGAGCATCTGCACTAGGGAGAATCAGAACCGTCACTAAAAACAGTATCAAGGCTGACCTGGAATCAAAGATTCAGTATCATTCTGCTTGGCCACCACTTCAGCATATGTTTGCCCTCATTTTCAAGTTGAGAACTCTTTCTCCAACTAGGTGAGCAACACTGAAGGAAGACCTATTCCCCATTGAGCTCAACCACTACAGATGTCTTGGCAAAAATAGTACTGTCCTGTTTGACATCGAGTGAGTCATCTGAAAGCCTGTGTCACAGCACCTCTAGGGAAATGAGGTGAACTATCTCATGCATCAAGAACTCTCTGCTGCATAAAAGGATGGAAAACCATTTGTTTCCCAATGTCATAGTAACTTAAGTTATTCCAGAAGAAGAGATCAGGATCAAAGCAAAAGCAGCATTTCTTTCAGCATTGTAGTGCCTTCCATTTTCTTCATCTGACAAGCACTGTCCATGATAAAAGTAGTGTAAATTGTTATTGTAGTTTCCAAAGAACCCTCTGAAATATGAGTTAACAAACTCTGGACGTGTTGACATCCCCAAAAGAATGGAAAAGGAGCACTACCTGTCTCCAGAGAGCTCTGACTACATTTTTAGTTCATGAGTCCAACTCTGAATGGTACTTGATTCCTTAGACATCCTTCTGCTGTCCCATCGCGTATCTATCCTTCTGTTATCTCCTTGCTGATAAAAAACAGTGTTGTTCAGCAGTGTTTTGTGGGGCCCTCTAGTTATGTAGGTGGTCTGCAAATTGTTACTTGCAAAATCCAAGAACAGGCAGCAAGTTATGAGCTTCAGCAGCAACTCTGAGAGACACTTCTCTGCTTTATTTGTATAACAGAAACGTGTAGCATGGAGGCCAAGTGTCCAATATAAGTATCTGTTGCTGGTGTCAGACTTGTGTAACATGGAGCCTTTAATTAAGGGAACAGTAAATGAAAAGGGTTAGCATTAGGGTAAGAAGTAAAATAAACATTTTTTTTTTGCTAAGGAAATTGCAATAGGATACTTATAGCTCTAGTCTGGCAGTTCTACTAGCAATAATATATGGAGGTGTACTTCAGATGCAGAATTTGCTATCATTGTCACTTTTGACAGCATAATAGAAGATTGTGAAAGCATCTGTTTATTGTAAGTACGTAGGATGTTTAGTTTACAGTACAAGTTGGAATTTGAAAAGATTTACTTTGGAAAAGATAATACCCATAGCAAGAATAAAATAAATAAAAAATAAAAGAACAATATATGGAGAAACATCTCATGAAATGAGACATGAAATATCTTTTAAAACACTGAAACCTTATTTTAAAATGTCAGTGATAAAAGAGACAAGATATTAAAAGATCAGTTTGAATTACAGCAAAAAAGAAGTGCCTGACAAGGTCACAGACCTTATGTCTAGACTGAAATCTTTTAAGGTGGGATTTTCAAAATTATTTTGCATTTACATTACAGTTTTGCCATTGAAATCAGTGAGAGTTACAGATTTTCCTTTAGGCAAGAAAGGCTTATGCTAAGTTATTTAGAAAATCCTTCCCTTAAACGTTTCTGTTCAAGAAGGAATATACAAAATGGCAGACGTGGAGGAAGCAGAAGATAAATTAAAGCTTACTTTACTTTAGCTGTCATACTAAATATTTTTCAATATATTTCCTTTGCCTAACTTGTTGAAATGTGTAAAAATTCTCAGACTGCTATGTGAAGTAATATTGGCTAACTGTACTGTAGAACCTGCTGTAGGAAGAATTTGAGTATTTAGCAAAAATACATTTTGTTCCACAAAACTGGAATTCATTATTATAATACAGGATGAAGAAACTTAACTGGGTTTAAAAAGGATTAAATAATTTGTTAAAACATGATGGGGAAAGATGGAGGGAATAATATTAGTCCTGGAAGGATATATTTTAGCCATCAAATTGCCCATTGCAATGGGGACTGAAAATGACTTTGTTCCCCGTGTGTTCCAGAGATCTTAGCACTGATTACATGATGAATAGATATTACTGAAAGGAAGGGATGGGCCAACATTCAACCTGCCTGCTGGGCTTCTCAAGTAAAGTCTTTGGAGTCTGTATACCCCAATTAGAGGCATAAAATATGTTACTGGATTTACCGCTAATGGACAATTTGAAGGGACTTACAGCTAAGAGTTTCACATTTCTTCATCTAAGAGGGAAACCCAGAACACAAAATACAAAACAAGACAAAACAAAAAGAAAAAAAAAAAAAAAAAAAAAAAAAAAAAAAAGCCCACAGAGATCTTGTAGAAAGAACAACTGCATAATGTTTTGAAAGGTAGATTAAGTTTTGAAGTCCAAGCAAGAGAGTAAGAAAAAAACATCTATGCCCCTTGCAGGTTTTGGTGTGTGAAATAGTTTTCTTCAGATGAGCTGTGAAATGGTAAATCTTCTTAAAATGCATTTTCAAAATACAAGTGTTTGGAAGCAGGAGATGTTTTAGGGATGGATTTCATTATTACATTCAGTGTCAGGATTTCTCTTTTTGTGAAACATATTATGCATAAAGATAATATCAAGGTATTTAAACAGGTAATTAGTTAATCACGCAGTCAAAGCAGGGTGCAAGACAAGGTCAACATCATGGTTTAGTTTAGCTAACCTGTTCAATTGCTATAAGCATCCAACATCAGCATAAGCAGATTTCTTCTGTGGTCTAAGCCAGCTATGTATCATCATTTTTAAATGCTTCTTATGGTCTCCTTTTCTGTGTGTGACATCCATGAAGTCCTTGGAACAAAATCTCAAATCAGATAATCATCAGTTTTGGGATCCTCCATGTAGAACTGTTTTTACATAAACCAGTGTCCAACAATTCCAACTTTGTTCAAATGAAAGCTCTGACTGCACTAAACTGAAATAGTTCAAGCTGCACACATAACACACCAAAGTACCAGCTCAGTCCCTATCTGTCTCTGGTCTCCCCAATGCCACAACCACTTCAGAGCTTTCTGCAAAACACTCCTAACCTCACAGAGAGATGCAAGGAGAGTGGGTCTGTGCTTTCTCTTGTTCAAGTGTTTTTCAGCTGTTTTTAACCCTTAGTTAGTAACAGCCCATAATATAGGCTCCCCTTCAAACTACAAATGCAGTGCAGTCCTGGAACTATTTTTGTAATGGATATGAAAAGGATCATTGGATTTTGACTTCACCCTCAGTTTCTTCCTAAGATTATGTCAAAATTTTCTCAGTTTCCCTTTTTTTAATCACCTTAAGACCAAATATGGAATAAGTAAATACATTACTATATAAAATAGAGGAGTAGACATATGATGAGATGATGACAGCTGTTCTCCCTGAAGAACAACAATGGGCTAAATAATTACAGACAGAGAAGCATTTCAGAAAGCAAGATCATCTCTAAACAGACCTTGAAAATAGAACATGCTGTCCTACAGCTATTTTTATTATCAACATCATTAAGATAAAAAGTAGAAAAATTCTAGACATAGATTTACAAAAAAGAGTTGTTTATGCCTGCACTGAAGAAAGAAAACGAAGACCAGGAGAGGGATGAATATATGGGAATGGATGAAGGTGAAAATCAATGAAGTAACAAGATTAGCAATGAATTGACAATGAATTAGCAATGAAAATATTGTGGGGAAACGGATTTTCATATCCCCAGCTTGAACAAAGGACAGCTGCTGGTGGTCATTAATTAATGATTAATGACTTCTGTGTTAACTAAGATAAAGAATATGATGGCAACTGTGAGTGATTAAAGCTTGGGTTCCATTTTGCATTTGAATTAGGGAATGCCCATAGAAAAATGAATTGGGAAATACTAGAGTTGAGAAATATCAATATAAAAATGTGACTTAAGTATATGGGAATTGTAGCATAATCATTAATAATTTTATGCCTCTTGCTCATTGAAAATACTACGCATATACTAAGACAAGTAACCCTGCTAATTAGAGTTTAAACTGTCTAGTATGAAGTCTTTCAAGAAATTAACCATCTGTCATTTCTCTTATGATCCTAATGGAATATGTCTTCCAAACTGCCTATATAATTAATACTGATTTTTGTCTTGTACATTAATTATATGAGAAAAAGAGCTTGTAATTAAGATAAACTGTAAGTGGGCATTTAAGTGTGTTGGGTGCTGATAATTCAAGTGATGCATCTGTTGTCACTTTCACTGCCACATCCAATTGTCAGCTGATCACCACACTTCCATTGATTTGTACTGAATCAATGTGAAGGAGACAGGTGACAAAAAGTAATTTGAGTTCCAGAATTCAGAGATAGCATGAGGAGAAAATACTTAAAATATTCTGTTTGTTTATAAGATTTTAATTTAATTCACAAGCTCCTCCACTCAAAAATGGTTATCAGTTGCATGGTTTTACAAGATTACAAATGGAGAAGCATGGTTTTTTTTATATATGTGGGAGCTTCTATGAATTTCTATACCTCAAGTGGTTATTTTCCAATGCTGGTAGTGAATGGTTTAGGAAAACTGACGGCATTGTATCCTTTACCCACAAGTATGAGATGCAACTCAGTCATAATTCCTTTTCACTGTTGATTTGGATTCTATGTCAATTTTTTTTGCATAGATGTTTGCAGAATTTGAATGTGCAGGACAAGTATTGGGAAGTTGCAGTATGCAAGTGGGAAATGTTTCACAGATTTTCTGTTTATTTTTAATTGTGAAACGTACAGTGGGAAGGGTAGTGGCTGATGTTGTTCTGCACTTTGAAAATAAAAGGAGGAGGAGATGGGTGGCACACCTAGTGGTCAGCATGTTAGCTTCTACTAAGTTCTGCAAGAATCTCTGCACAGATAATAAAAGCAGTAGGACAGATCCCCATCTGCCATGTCATATGTCATAGGATTCAGTGGGTCTGTATGAGTTTATGCCAGCACTGCATCTCCTGAGGATGCAGTACTTTACCCTTCATAATCCTCTGAAATGACATCTTTGTCCAGGAAACCACATGAATTGTTCTGGAGTAGCAGTAAAGTAAAATAAAATTCGTCACTTTCTGTGCATATATGTATGTATGTATGTGTGTATAACTGATTTGTTGCACATCCAAATGCATGAATTAATTACATCATCACATAGTTTTTGTATCCCTTAATCCCTTAAATCATGCCAGTCATAACGATCATTCTGTTTTTGTAATGGATGTACATATCAACCCATTCTTACTACTGTTTTAGCGTAGGGCGGTAGCACATTTTGGAGGTGAAACTATCTAGAAAGAGATCATTCTAGACATAATTTATTCAATATATATAATGTGTTTGAAACTTCAGTTGGTTCTCAGAACAGAGATTTTATTAATGTTAACACCGTTGAGCAGCGAGTCCTGGCAAAATGGATTTTAGATCTATTAGATAATATAGCTTTAGAGGTAATCACTGAGACTAGTGCATTTGGTTTTATAGAAAGTTTATGCAAATGTGGGTGTGTTAATGGTTAAAATCTCTCTCCAGAAGTCAATTTTATTTCCTTGCCACTGTACTACTCCTACACTGGCCCTGCCCCATCATCATTTTGGTGTGCAGTGAAATAAGTATGGATATTTGTTAAATGTGTGTCATATTATTTCCTAAGAAGTTGCTTGCAGTGAATGACCTCACTTTTGATTCTTGGAGCATCAGAAATATATTTGGGCAGTACTGACATTTTAAATAATGCAAATGATGTTTCTATCCTGTTTTTTCAAACTTTAAAAAGTAGAAGAAGTCATATTCATGGTTATCCTTAAACAATTCTTTTATGAATTGATTTTTTGCTTCATAATGCACAGCCCAATCTGGTTCTACAGTTTCTAGATTGATATTAAAGATTGCTGAGCTCATTCCATGTCCTGTCTATTTAAGATGACTTTCTGAATATTTCAGCAAAATAAGAAGACAAAATGTTAAATGTGAGTTAATGAAGAATTATCAACCACCTTTTTCATGACAATCAAGTATTTCTATCTTTAATAAAGCTAGATAGAGAATTCTGGAAAAAGCTCTTTCTGATAGTCTCTTCAACGTTGCTACAGATGTTACGCCATACATTAAAAGAGTGAATGTTGTAAGGTGCTTTATGTGCAGGACTTTTCCCCTTCCGTATTTTAACCATTTATTATCTGTCCGTATCAGAGCCAGCCGTGCAGTGCAGACTGATTGCTCTGTGTGGTGCCCCTCAATATATATGGAGGGAATATGAAGAAGTATGGAAGGAATATGAAGTACTACATATAAATGGTTTTAACAGTGCTACTGAACCCAAGCTCAGATGAGGCAGGGTAACTGATCTAGGTGAAAGGTAAAACATTCCAATTCTTTTTTGATGACATTTTTTATTCCTATCATTTTAAAATGTCTGTTTCTGTACTTGTACTTCTGTGGCTGTGTGGTGGGCCCTCTTCCTGCCCCATAGGCAGACATCCTCGATGAGCTTTCTTGCAGAAGGATATAAAACACTGAAGGTTCACACAGCAAGTGAAACCAAGAATATTATCTTTGAATTCAGGCTCAGTTACTTAGCTGATAGATAGTTAAATTTTGTTTTTTAAAAGGTTCATCTTAAAAGATTCTTCAGATTTTATTAGTCTACAGAGTAAATGTTATGAAGATACATTCAAGGGTGACAGTTATCTTTTTTATTCTACAGAGGCCATACATCTATGCGTATGGTCTTTGAGGCCCAGGTACTGCAAGGTGGACTCACCCATATTGTTAACACCTGGCTGTGCTGGAACACCATCAGCAAACTCGCTTGGCATGGGTCCCTCATGGGCTTTCAGAACTGTTCTGGGCTTAAAGCTGCTCCTCTTGGTGTCAGACCGTTCTCAGCTGCTTTTCTCTAATATACTCTTGTCCACATGAAAGAGCTGCTATGCATGCTGGGGATGCTGCTGCAACCCTAAGGCATGAGGTGGATGGTGGCATTTCTCATTGAGCATGATACTTAATTTGCCAAATGCAGCGATTTGAGCTGAGTTTATCAGTGTGATGTATTGCTGTATATACCCCCCCCTCCTGAGATCCCAGAATAATGTTTTTGCAAGATATTTTGGCCTGCTGAGTGCATAATGTTTCTTACATTTCCATAGCTATTTTCCTTTCACACGTTACATAAAACTTTTACAAATGAGAAAGCAGTGTATATTTTATATTTAAATGGCATATTACATATAAATAATATCATGATATTAACACAAACAAAGCCAGAATATGATTACAGCATAGATAATACTTTTAACCTCATTTGTATGAGCGCGACATTCTTTAATTTTATGACTGATCTAATATAAATACTACTTCAGCCAGCATGAGAGATTACACTGCGGTGGGAGGTTGGAGTCAAGTATCGTAACCAGATTTGAGGGGCTGGATCATTTGTGAACAATATCAGTTTTGGTTATTAATGCTGAGAACGAAGTAATTATTTCTCACGCTTCAGGGCGGAGGCCTGCAGCCTCAGCTTGGCTGTATCCAGTGGGGACTCAGTCCCTGTATGGAACAAGGACATCAGGATGTTGCTATAAAATAAGCAGAAAAATCCTAAACCAAAATAAAGCAAACTAAAGAACCCCGTGAATTGTTTAAAATTGATTATTTACATTTTGGTGATTTTCCTCCTGTTAAACAATGGGTATTTGTTTTGCTATAGGACGCTTTATGTCTACTGATGGATTAGGGATGTGCCATTCTGCCAGTTTTATACTCCTGTGGTTTATGGCTAGTATTGAATAGCAAGTCGAATTCTTCCATAGTGATTTGCAAGTGTTAACAAATTCATTTTCCTGACAGTCCTGTGGGATATGCGCAGACTTCAATTCTTTATTATAAAGCAGATGATTCAGAGCAGTGTGACATAGCCAAGACAAGGGAAGAAAGAGCATCTAGTTTCAGATTTAAGACTTGTGTCGTAGCCAGAACTGCCGTAAGCTGCACTAATAAGATTTGGTAAAACCTGGACAGAATGGTGGCTATGAAAGCCTCAAATGCAGACTAGTTCATGTGTGCTGATTCAGATTATGTAGCTTTATGTTCCCAAAACAGTTGATTTTACCGAAATTAAATTTTTGGGTACTCTGAGACTATTTATGTTTGAGTAAATATTATTGATTTAAAGAAAATACACGGAATAATTTCAGAAGATGGAAGCTTTTTATTCATGATACCTACAGACTAAGATACTGCATGTTGAATATACTCAAGCAATTCTTCTGACATTTGGAAAAGATACTTCAAAGCATCTTCTTTTGAAATTGCATTTTCCATTTTTTTAAAGAACCACAAACTAAAACATTAAAATGTTCACCAACAGAAACACTTAGATCATGCTTCTTTTATCCCTCATTCTGAGGAGCAGCCTGTTCTTTGTTTCCTGGTTACTTAACTCAACTAAAAGTGAGTAGAGTACACACTGAAGTGAAGGAAAACAAGGACTATATTTTGAAGTCCTGACTTCTGCAAACTGTTCTTGCAGCTTGGAGTGTGTGACTTGCACCACTGGTCATCTTTCTGAAGGAAATCCTATGAATCCCATGCAGGATAAACCTGCATGTATAAATTATGCAGTAGAATTATTATACGGATCTTCAGTATGTTAGCCAGTTCTTTGACAGATGTTTACGAGAACCGTGTAGTCTATGTGAAAAGTGTAATGATGGTAGTTCCCCATTAATGGAAGTGGAGTTGTGCTCCAACACATTTCTCACATAGAAGTATGTGTTAAAAACACATAACCTAATTACCCCATTGTTTCATGTTGACATAGCCAAGTTATCACTAACTACTACTTCTCTCTTATTAAAAAGCTTCTGTGTATTTTAAAACTTGAAGAACATCCCATTGTTCTTTCATTTTCTAGAGCATGATGAGTGTGTAACAAACCAGCACAACTGTGATGAAAATGCGCTATGTTTCAACACCGTGGGTGGGCACAACTGTGTCTGCAAGCTGGGTTACACTGGAAATGGGACTGTGTGTAAAGGTAAGTGGCTGAGAACCTGGGGATTCAGCATTCCTTGAACTCAGTGAGGTGCTTTGCTAATACAAATCTGTTGCCATACCTTGAAGAAGACGGGCAAAATGCTAGGCTAGGCATTTAGGTCTTGCACCTACTAGAAGATCTTCATAGGTAGGTACACAGGGATCCTGCATATGACTGAGTTCATAGTGATTTGAGGATGGCGCATAGACTTGGTGGAGACACAGTGCTGCTTTAACTTCTGTTGTATTTCACGTCAGAAGGGGTGATGCTATTGGGCTCAAGTCCCTGGGAGTCCTCAAACTCATAACACTGAATGGAGAAAATACCTGATAACAAAAGTAGTGCAACTGCAGGGAACTGGCTCAGATGTGAGAAGCGGTCTAACTGCAGCAATTGCATACCAAGAGTTCCCACTTTATCTGTTAGGTGTCAGACTCCATGGAGCCTCAGTTAGCATTGATAACAACACATAGATTCATTCTGCTGCTGTGTTAAGGCCAAGCCCAGTATTTCTCTAATTGCTAAGCTTGCTTTATGATCTTAATGGTGTTTTTTTCTTCACCTGAGCCACAGTATGATTCTTCTAAATATTCCTAACATAATGACCCATCTGTAAAACATCTTAGCATCGTCAACTCCCAGCCAAACACAGAGAAAGAGGGAGAGATGTGAGAGATGTCAGTAAATGACCCCCTTTACACTGAGTTCTCTCCTCTGGGAATGGGAAATCCAAGTTAGCCTGAGGAGGTTCAAACCACAGCTGCTCCTCTCAGAAGTGTCCTTGATCTTTGAACTCACAGGTGAAGGTCTGTCAGCTCATGAAAAAGTAATTGGGATTTCTTTGGGTCGAAGACAAGGTGCATAACCCTATAGCACTTGTGTTTCTTGGTCAAGAGCTCTGAGTGTAGATCTTACATTTCACAGGACATGTGGCCCCACTGCAGCAGAAAACTGCACCCTTCCTTTCTTCTTTTGTATTAAAGGAGTGTGCAGGAGAAGTCTCAGACCCTATTGGAAAGTGTCCTTCTCTGCAGCCCCAGCTGTGGCGTAGGTGTCCTTCAGGCAGCGCATCATCTCTGATAGCTGTGGCCTCCCTTCTCTGGGCCCCCTTGCACCAGCATTCCATATAAGGGTCTCATCAAGAGGCTGAAGCCTCAGAATGGAGACCTGGAAGGCTCACATTCCTAATAACCCTGACTCAGATGGGGCTGCAGACCCCATCCTGTGGCTGGTTACACATGCAGGGCCCACTGCCCCCAGAGCTGCACACTTTGGACTATGCACTCAACTCTTGTTTTTTGTTGTTTCGTGTGAGCAGAGAATTGCTCATTCCATATTGCAGATCAGAGCAATTAAACAGCTGCTGTGTTGTATATCAGAACCAGTTGCATTTTTGTGCCTGCAGAGAGATTTCTTTAGTGCATAACTATATCTGGAGAATGCTGAAAAGCCTAAATATTCATAGCTATATCTGGAGAATGCTGAATTGCCTAAATATGTGAGCGCAGCTTCTCAGATTGCAGTGTACCAACAAACAAATCCAGGGATTGGCTTCAAATTGTAAATGGTAAATGTTTTTGAGTTTTTCAGAATCTCTGGAGGCAAATGACTATCTTCCAATTTAATCTCTGAATGATGGAGGAAGGTAGCCAGCTGATTCAGTGCTCATTTGTGCCTGCTATGCTCATGCTTTTATTTAGGATGCTAAGAACAGTGTTATCCTAAGAAGAGTTCATTCACTGCTTCCTGGTGCATAGGAAGGAGTACATATGTAGATTGTTGCCATCGTATGATTTACTCTAATCTCCTGTAGCTTGTCAGTCCATCTGGCTAATGAGGCAGGGGGGCTATAAACAATCTGTAGTGACCTCTGTCCTTCAGGGGAAGCAGCCTCTGCAGTCAGTGCTGTGAGGATTGTGCTGGTCATCAGACTGTGTCTCAGTCTGCCGGGGCTTGGGGACACCTGTGTGGATACTGAGGGTAATTTTGTTAATTCTTATGCTTTTACTGTTCCAGCATTTTGCAAAGATGGGTGCCGGAATGGAGGAGCCTGTATTGCTTCCAATGTGTGTGCCTGCCCACAAGGCTTTACTGGCCCCAGCTGTGAGACTGGTAAGATTTTAATTGAATTTATGGTGAAGGAAATCCAAGAAGGATGCTGGAGGTAATCCAAGAATAAAGGAGAGTTTTAAGTGTGTGCCCTAAAAGAGGAAGCTGCTGCTACAGTGTTACTCACTTTTCCTATATGCCTCCCAAGTGAATACATTACAGGAGTTCTAATTAGAAGCACATGGACTGCAAAAATGAGAACACGAATTAAGACGTCTTGGGTTTTGATGTTTCATAATTAATAAGATTATTATAGAATTGCTTTTCACCTCAAATGGCCTTTATTATCTCCTGTGAATGGCAGATAACCCAACATCTAGAAATGAATCCCAGTAACTGATTATTTCTGTGCTGCAAACATGTCTAGTTCACTTATAACCTTAAGTGGAGATTTCTGCATCAACTCAGTGTTTTTTACTCAGTGTAAGGCAGGTTTCAGTTTTCCTGCTGCTTTTCCTTTCTCTTGCAGGCATTCCTTTCTCTCCATGCTGTCCCCGAGGATGGTTGTACAACAAAGCCTTGTTTTAGAGCTTTATTTTTTAAGTCTTGGATCTACACAAATTACAGCAGCAGGCACTTTGCCCAGCAGAAAATGTACAGTGTTAATACTTAGCATCTCAAGTGCTTGTAAATAATTTCTCAAAGTTCAAATGAATAATTTCAGCACCTTTATTTATTGCTACAGAATTTTTAATGCATTCTAACAGTATGTGCCCTCAGGAGATAAAGGGAGAAAGCTCACTTAGATTAATTGGCTTCAATATGCCTAATAAAAGGGCAGTCTGCTGCCTATGATTGACTATTGTTGCCATTCTATATTGCCTTCAATAAATCTTCCAAGCAAAGGAAAGGAGGTCATCTGAGCAAGTATTGCTTTTGTCTGACTTGTAAACATGTCCAATTTAATGAAAAACACAGACTGATCCGAATTCTGTATTATCTGGTCCATTTGAGAGATGAGAAATGTGATTGTTTTCATTCTGCTGTAGTTGAAAGGATATCGCCACAGTGCACAAGAGGGGTGCTGTGTGAAAAGCAGCATTCTGACTGTTGATCTATTTCTAGAAAAATGTCAAAATGGCAAGTTTTCAAGTATTTTTTCACTTTTTCACAGCCTAGAAATAGTATGGTATAGGATATCAAGGTCTCTTCAATGTAACAGTGTTGTTTTTTTGCTTGGAACAGTTTGTTTGCTAAGATAAGGCTCAAGTATTAAAACAGTTACTTTGTTTTAGTAATATTTGCTTCGTCTGTTCCTTGCAGCATCCAGCTGTTATCAACTAAGCATAACATCAATTGTTTCAAGGACCAGATTCATCTTTTCTAACTTTTTTTGCCTGAAGTGTGTAGACTACAAACCTCCTTGCTTCAGTCTCTTTCTCTAGTCAAAATTAACATCCACTATCAAATGGGAGATCTTTGTGGATTGTCTGAATTGCCCCCTGAAAGTCCTATTTCTGTTCTCTTCTTTAGAGGAGAAGCCATGGACACTCTTCCCAAAACAGAAAGTTCAAAGGCTGACCTAGATTTAGCTTCTGGATATTTAGACTCAAAGGCCCTTGCAGGGCAGCAAGGCTCTTGGCTTCACGGCTTTTTCTTTCATCACAAAACTTGCAGGAGGGCAGGCAGTAGGATTGGATGAGATCTGAATGTCTTTGTAAGCCTCATACTATATTTTCTGAATACCTGATCTCAATATTTATCAAAAAGGTTATTATGCTACTTTTGGTTCTGATACCTCTGAACTAGTGATACTATTACAATGATTTGGAGAAAGTTTGGCTGCCCCAAACCAGTTTTGTTGGTCAGTTTTGCAAGAAGAGACTACTCTGTCCTGGTGGAGGTCCATTAGACATCTTATTCGTTGTTGCTGGTGAAATAAATCATGTTAAGAGTTCATTCGCATGGGTATAAGTCTGGTCACCTCAGTTGGATTAATGCCCAGGAGTGGGATTAGAATAAAATTAGACATAGATTTGAAACCCATACAGTCTGAAATACCTTCAGAGTGACAAATGGAAAAGATTTTGTGTTCTTTCTGATATTGCAATGCTAGAAATGTGCAGCCATAGAGGAAAATCTGAGCTTCAGACAGTACATATTCATTTCCAGTGAATGTGGCAGAATTTCCTGAAGGTAGTTTTTGCTAGGCTTGAAGTGATCAAGACATTCACATGATAAACAATTTATGCTGGAAGCTTCCCTTGTTGAACAGTCACTTTTGTAAACAGACATCTTTAGTTGCAATCACATACAAGCAGGAAGGGTGACTGATGTAAAGATGCCAAATCTATTTTTAAATCACATATTACTTCTTTCTATTTATGACACATATTTAAAAACTGCTTGTTAAAGATTTTTGGCATTTTTCACTTAAAACATGTAGTGTAATACAAATTGTCGGTAGCAGCTAGACCTATCTAACAATTAATAGGAGATTGAATCCACAACCCAGCAATAACCTAAAAAACACAATCACCAGTCCTTACTGTGTACTTCTACAAAAGATGATTTAGTAGATCATTTCTCAGAACTGCAGCGAGGATGGGGTAGAATGGGACCTCTGGAGATGATCGTGTCCAATCCAGTTGCTCAAAGTAGGGTCAAACTGAATGGGTTTCTCACAGCTTTGTCTGGTTGGATTTTGAGTATCTTTAGTTGGAGTTTTCACAGTCTCTCTGGGGAACCAGTTCCAGTGTTCAGTCAGCCAGCTCTCCAGGTATTGTCTCAACAGCATGAAAAAGAGGGGATGTAATGCTCTTCCTGGTGCTCTTAGTCTTATCTTCCACAAGGGTACATAACTGGCTCATATTCAACTTGGTTTAGTGCCTCATCCCTTTCCACATCCTTTCCAAACCCCAGCTCTGCACATATATTCCCTCTCCGTTCTTTTTAAAACCTGAAAAGGATGATGTTGTCCCTTCCCATTTATTTTCTATGGAGCCAAACTTGAATGTTACAGGGCAGGCCATTGACTAAGAACACGATGAAACCTGAGCTGAAATGGCTGGGATTGCTGTATCCCAGAACATTTCCTTAAATATTTAACAAGGCTGTTTGGCAAAAGACCTGACCTGCTTCCTGGTGCTCTTGTTGGTAGGGGACATACTCTATTCCACTGTTCATCTATCAAAGCTGCCTTTGGGAACAGCTTGTAGTAAAGGATCAGACCCTTTGGCACCGGTTCCAGTGAACAGCTGATGAACTGGAGTTGGCTGTTAATGTGGAAGCTAAAAGATACAAACTGGAAGTTGAGTTGGGCCTACTGGTGATGTGACTGACAGCTTTCTGAGCCTCCCAACAGAGGGGGAGAAGCAGAAGCAGGGACTGGACAGAAGCAGTGAGTAGGAAGCAAATTGCCTGCTTTTGATGGGAGAGTTTAGAAATTTTCTGATGAAATTATCCTGACATTGAAATGTGGCTTTAGGGCATGCCTATTCACCCAGAGTACTAAGCAGCTTTCCTGATTCGGGTAGAGTAGTACCAGAAGTTTGCACATGTTCACAGGCATAGCTGTAATTCTTTTCACCTGTCAACTACCATGAAAAGGGTCTGTCAAATTCCCAAACACAATGCAGCTTTTGCAAAGAAGCAAAGCTTTGTGTGACTAAGTGCTGTAATGGGCATTGCATTTCATAAAGTTTCCTACTTCCAAATGGTTCTTCAGAGGTGTCAGCACTGTGCTCTCTATAATATGAGAATGAGCATCACTTAGTACTTTCAGTCAGACATTGTTTTCATGAGAAGAAGTATTCACTCTGAAGTGCCTTGCAGCTAACAAAGCTGTTGCAATGCTTTAGATTTTTCTCTGCAAGCCTTTTAAATTAACTGTGGCCTGTGCCTTGTTGAAAATGCATCAGTGGAATAAGAAGACAGATGTAAGAATCATGTGCAGAAACATCAACATCCAGCACTACTACTTGTTGTTTTAGCTGGTAATAGGACATCAAAATGAGATTTGGAGAAGTCTTTCTTCTCTTCCTGTAGGAAGCAGCTTTAAGCATCATTAACACTGGGGATGCATTTGTTGGCTTGTATACTTGTTAAAAGATTTTCAAGTCTTACAAGGCATAGGAGTAGTTAAACTAGTAAAGCACAGTCTTCTGCAGTATGGAAAGCTGAGACTACCCAGGGAATCTCAAAATATTTTTACCAGTTAAATTTGTTCAAAATACCTTACAATGCCCTCCCACTTGATTGTAAAATTATGAATTCTTCAGTAGGCATTTTTAAATGCTGTTTTAAATTGTGTTTGAACATTGCTTTATTTCAGAATCCAGCATAGGACAATTTTGTTAGATTGCCTTGATGGTACTGTAACTCCCTTTTAATTTGATGAACAGTGAATTTGTTTGGCTATATGTGCATACATACAAGATTACTGCATTTTTGCTGTTTGTCAGCTTTTCTTTTGAGTTCCTACATTCATTTTGTGCTTTGAGTATTCCCCTGGTCCTTTTTTAATTATGCATGAGATCAAATAGCAGAGTTTTACTACTAGTAGTGTTTTGATGTAGTTTTTGTAACAAGTTGGTTGGAAGTACATGGCTTCTTTATGGACCTTTAGCTGTGGCTTACATTTCTTGATAACAAACTTTCTTTGGATATCAAAGGAATCATATCCACCTGTTATTAAATGTGCCATGGCAAACTGCTGAAATAAACTGGTGCACAAAGCTGTAAGGTTTAAAAGGACACACTGAGAAAAAAAAGATTACTTACAGTCTGTACATTTACTCAGTCCTATATTAATGCTGATGGTGTAATTAAATGCATAACTGAATTTATGAAAAAACAGTCAACATAAGATACATGAGCCCACTCTCTTTCATCAGATCTCCTATCAGAAATAGCCAATTTTAGGAAAGTATATTATTTGGCTCTTCTCTGTATTTTTTTGCACATATGGAGAGCTCAAACAAAAATAGAAAAATGGTGTGAATACCTCGTGAAGAAAGAAAAAGACTTTGGTGTAGCTAAAAAAAAATGTCAATACGTTGTCCCTAACATGTAGTTCCAAACACTAAAATGCAGCTTAGATGGAATGGTTGCTATTGATCAGGTCTCTCTTTCTTTTTGTTTTGTGCTTCTTTCTATATAAGCTAAATAATTAGCATGTGTGACTGTTACACTTCTTAGCAAATCCAAATTAATTTGTTCATGTGCACTGGCAACGATAGTAGGAGAATTCAGATTTTTGAAGGCTATTATTATTTCATTTCCAAAGGAAGCTTGTGAAAATCTTTTAGTTCTGACATTCTAGTGGATAGGAAAATAGTTTTGCACGTTTTGGAATATAAGGCACTGCCAAAGTAACCTGGAAACTTGTTAACCGTGTTGATTTTGCAAAAACATGGTGAAGTATAATAGTACTTTCAACATCATATGAGAATTGTTTCCATTTAAGCCTTTGATCCTTGGTGTTCAGCTAAAACAGTTTCAATCAGCTTGTGGCCAGGTAGGCTCTGAAGCTAAAGCTGTGACAAAATGGCATTTGAAGCCCATAGAGCATTGAACTAATTCTGAAAGAACTGGGATTACTTTTGGCAGAACTCTTAAAAATTCTTGGCTCCAATCTAGTAAAAACTGTCTGTAAGCTCTGAAAGTACTGTAGCAAAAAACTGCCATAGCTCAGAAACCTGCCTTTTGCTTAGTTTTATTTTTAAAATGAAAATTTTAATTACTGATAGTAGGATTGGGGTTTACAACGAGAATATTAAAAGGCTCAGATTCATGGTGCATGCGTGCAAGGTTCTGCAAAAACCTCAAGTAATAAAGAGAACCTTTAAAGAGTTCACAGTCCAGACAGGGAAAGCTGTTTGTTTGCCAGGACAAATTGCTTGCTTGCTTGAGTCCTGATGTCTGGAGGATTCAGGCTCTCCTTTTTGGAGAAGCTCCCAGGTGTGAGACTAAGAACTTTCAGGGTACTTTCAGCAAGCAGTGTTTAAATAAAATTCAAGTGCTGACTTCAACTTGCAGAAATACAGAAATGTTGGGTTAACCTACCACGGATAAAAATTTAAAAGCAATTAGTACATGAGCCTACTTGAAGTGTAAAAGGTCAATAGAATCCAGTGGACAGGGAATGGAGAATTCATCAAACTCCAAAAGTCAGGCCTCTTAGAGTCGTTCAAGTCTGGTATTTCAACTGAAGTCATTTTCAAAGTTCATAAACTACTCAAAGTTGCCCCTTGATGCAAGCCTCCCTAAAATAATAAAAATCATCCAGAACAAATCCCAAAGAAGATAAATTGTGGAGTCAGGCAGGTGAGATCCAGCTGACCTTCTGGGCTGCATACTGCTGTTGGCACCGCAGCTGTGTGAGGTGGTGGTGGTGGCAGGTCCCCATGGAGCCCAGGCACCTGGCTGGGATGAGGTGAGTGAGGAGGGATGCTGGATATGCTGTGTCCCCCTCACTGTTGGGCTTAGAGGCACGTACACCCTAGCTCTGAGTGGTCACTGCTACTTATCATCCTTGAGTCATTGTGAGTGGTCCTGATTTTCTTAATAAATCTCCTGAAATCCTGATCTATGGAAGCTGCGGTCTTTTTGGCCATGGCTGAAACGTAGCTGCAGACATGAAGTTCTCAGTATCATGTTTAAATGATTTAACTTCAACTTGTGACAGCAAATCTCTAACTGTATGTTCTATTCTCAGGATCTGACTCCGAATTAAGAACCATTCTGAATTACAGCACGCACCAGCGTTTAATTAATATTTTCTGTAGTTTTCATCTCAGCAGAAAGAGACAGGATACAGATGCTAAAAATAATGAAATGATGCTGAGGATGCTGAAACATCTTGCTTTATAACTTGCATCTTTGCTACCTAAAACCATTACCCAGGTCCCACGGGCTGGTTAATGAGTGGTCTGCTATGTAGGCTTGGCCTTCTCAAAGATGGTTTTTGCATGTGAATTACTTATTGCAGAGACAAGAATAATGATCTTTGAGCAATCCTTGGTTTATCAAGATAATGCAAATTACTAGTCTGTTCAGCGATGCTAAACCTTACTCTATGTTATTCCATTTTAAATGCTCACTTACTGTAGGAAAAGCAGATCATAACATGATGGCCCAAATTAGGGGAATCATTAATTTCTATGCCTGCTTTAAACATAACAGCTAAATCTACTTTAAAAAACTGTTACTATGATAATTCTCAATGCCTTCCATTCACTTTCCTTTTTCTTTTCTCTTGCCTCAATTTCACATAAACGGTTTGTTACAACAGTAATTCTCTGAAAATGAACTTCCACATTGCTTGCTTTTTATTGTTTGATTAGAGTGTAATATATTGGTCTACTTCTGACTAATGATTAATAAGAAGAAATGCCTTCAGTAACACAGACTGACTGTTCCAGGCAGATGGGACTCCTGTGTACTCTGTCAAATCTGAAGTTCCTAGAAAGCCTCTGAAAAGTCTTATTTGGCACTCTGGAGCAGAGTGCAAAGTGACTTTTGGTTTCTATATTTTTTCCTACACTCCTGTGATATGCTTTTCATAAACTTATGAGGTTGGAAGCCATCATATTCACAGCACCTATTCTGTCCAGTAGCTTTGTTCATACGATACATCTGGTAAAACAAAGAAAAAAGGCAAACGTGACCTCAGTAGTTGACTGGGCAGGAGCTGGTTCTGAGATGACAGGCTGAAGATACATGAGTATTGCTGAAAGTCCCATAGAGTTCTGTTTATCTAATAGAATCATAGAATCGTAGAACTCAAATTTGAGTTAAAAGAAGTTGAGTATAAATAAGTAAGCAATTTATTTATACTGCTCATCTGTTTTGGTTTCTAGGTAAACCAGATAAAAATAACTGTTTTCTTATCTTCTTCCTCTTGCTTTCATGTCACCAAAACTGGGCCTTGTACTGAACTGATACAAATTAATACAGTTCTTTTGACATATAAACTGCTGTGCTATTTTGATGAGCTGCATGCCTGGTCTTTCATCTTTGCACGTGATCCATTTTTGCTAACTTATTTCTGTGAAGTAACAATAATAACTGTTCATAATGAGTCATTCTAAAATGTCCATTTGGACTGATTCATTGTTGCCATTGATGATCAAGACTGTTTGTTTGACCACGGTATCTCTGACCAAGACTAAGAAAAACAAGCAAGGACCATGAAACGTGTTGGTGAATTAGAAATGCTTTAATATATTCTTGAAGTCAGGCCTTGGGTGAGCAGGAATCCTATTAGTGTTTAGCTGGAGGAACTATAATATGCAGTATGTTCATAGCTTTATTCATAAATCATCTGCCTCCTCCACAACTAATTATGATTCTAAGTGAATAGCTGCCCAGTCCAAAATGCATGAAAACAAAACAAGCTGTTACTTCTGCTTTTACCTCTAAGAAGTAATGAATACACTATGGTTTAATTAAAGTCAAGGTAAGGATGATTTCTAAAAAAGACTGTACCCTCATAAGGATCTTGAGTGTGATGCATTTGTATCATCTTTTTAGATATGTTTGTGAAAAATTTGTTGAGATTATCTAACTTAAAATCACTGTAAAACATCTGATATATTACATCTTAAGGAACTCTGGGCACTAAATAGGCGAACACTGCAGTCTCTCTTTTTTTTAATTGAGCAAAAGCGGAATGACAAGAACATACACTGTCAGTAATTAAGTAGAGGCAAGGCTTTAACTCTCTTCTGACTGTACCTCTCTTTTAGCTGGCATCTCCTCTGACACTGAAGTCCTGTGGAGGTAGGGCAGAGAGCAGCACGCAGGACGCGTGTTGCAGCATTGGATTTGCTCTCAGGGCTTGTAGGAGGCAAAAGACAGGTCTGTCTCTCCCTCTAAAACATACTCAAATGAAGAGGTGAAGGTTGAAAGAAGGGGTCAGAGTTGATCCAGACACAAGATGAAAACCCGCAGACAAATTACATTCTGTGATATTCCCAAATTGTTGGGAATATTTATCAGTTGGGAATTCAGTAAACAGTAAACACAATGTAAGGTCTAGCAACAACCTGGTAGATAAGGATAAAACAAGTGCAGGTTGTCTGGGCTGTGATCACCTCTCTGTCCCCTTTGACTTGTCTGAGATTTCTCTTATGCATATAAATTCATATAACAAGTGCAAACTGGCTAAAGTTTCCTTTTCCTCCCCTGACCCAAAAGAACTCAAAAGTTCATTTTCAGAGAGAGCAAGAAAAACTTGCACAGTTTCTGCCAAGACTCTTCTCCAAGAAAATCAACATACATTTATTTTCCTCATGGAAAAAAAATAATGGATTTGAAGGATTTTATTCTTAAAGAGCTTATGAATTGTGAACACGTAATGTTTATAGAATAAGAGCAAATTCAGATTGAGAAAGTACTGTCACTAGGAAGAAAAATCATATGGCATATTTCATAAAGATCTATCAAAGGATTAATGAATGTCAGCTGAATTGTTATTATCATTAATAATTCCATCAAATTTCAGCTAATTGTGTGCTAATAAAAGCTGAATCTTCATATTCATAAACAGATTGGGCTCTCCTATATCTCTTGCTCCCTGGTGTGGGGCTGTTTCCCAAGTATCATTCCCCGTACAAGAAAAAGCACAGAGCTGGTACAAGTGCTTTCTCCCCATTTTACAGATGTGGAAGTCAAGACACGTGGGGAGAGTTGAATAGGTGACAAGGCTTGCATAAAAAGGCAGTGGCAGATGTCTGGATAAGACATAGGTCATCTCATTTCTGCTCCTTTACTCAAATATGTCAACATCTGAGAGAAGGCAGGTTTTGGTATTTTTTTTTTTTCATTGTATTTTTACAAAGAGGAAGTGCAGCCAATTCATAGAACTGGAAAATATAATTTTTTTTTTTCAGCTGTCTAAAAGGACATGTTCTAAAATTGCTAGCTCATTAAATTGCATTAAAAAAAAGGTTAAAAAGTTGTCTGTGAGAATAAACAAATGAGATCTGCAGCAAGCTAGCAGGAAAGCTTGTGTTCTGCAAATGAAATGTATTTTACTTGACTGCTGTGTGAGGAAGGAAAGTCACCCTGGTCCCATTTACCAGCTGATTTTTGTCTTGGTTATGAAAAATCAGCTCAAAAACAAACAGTGAGGCATTGGCTGGTGAATTTAGAAGGTTGGAAAACTTTTCTTTGTTTCACATTTTTGCTTAGATTCATTCACAGAGTACCTCTTTGACAGAAATTAAATAAAATGCCCATATTGGGTTCAGTGAACATTTTGGATTGAGGAATGAAACCTACTTAGCTCACTCTTTCTGTTTTGTAGTTTAAGATGCTTTTTAAGATGTTTTTTCCTTCTGTATCTTTTTCTTCCTTCATCTTCCTTGCCTGACGCACTTTCTTGGGTGTATATAATTTCTTTCATGCCTCAGAGTCCCTGTCAGTTTTAAATAACAAAAGACCTTTCTTTTTTCTCTTCTAGAGCCAAATATGAGTACTTATATTTATATTTTCTTTAGCCTCTTGAAACACTACAGTCCTGTCTGTAGCAGCTTAAAAAATTGAGAGAATTGGAAAAGAAAGTGCTACAAAAAAAGATTTGAGGAGACAGGAAGTTTTGTTCTTTATTAAAAACATCAAAATGTATCCACTACTTAGCTATTACTTCTGCAGAAAAGAACCTTCCTTACAAAATATGAAACCTAAAATTTCAATTAGGGTCTTAAAATACAATGATCTATAAATAGAATATGAATAGTTCAGCTGGGCAGCATTATAATAGAATGTCCTTCTGTTATACAAGGGAAATGGAGAGAGCCTTCATCATTCACTGTAGGGTCTCTCTTTTATGAATTACATTTAACTATTAGTGGAATTAAAATCTATTACAGTGCCAGTCATTGCACCATACCCTTGTGGAGCCCTTCCTCTTGCTGTCAGCATGAGGGAGTGTGCAATCTCTGCACATATTGCAATGATATGGGTATAGCCCGAGCAAAGAAAAGACTTTCTATTTTTTTTTCTCTGCTGTGGTTCAGCAGTTGTGTACAGTTTCTACTTGATTTGATGCTGCATGAGCAGCAGTGTAAATTAGTGGTCATGAGTATGTGAACTGTGAATCATGTTAACAAGTCACTGGAAAGGAGATGAAAGGAATAATGTTTTAAAATTATGAACCTTTCTAAAGGGTAGAAGACCCAGCAGAAGACCAATTTCGGATCAGGGTGTTAGATCAAGCCCTAGCCAAAATTTTATGTTGAACTGAACTGGATCATTGGAAAATTACTGTAATTCATACCAGAGCTGAACCCAAACAAAGCTGAGAACGTGCTGGTTGAATCCTTGGTTCAAAGATATAGAATGACTTCTTAGAACTCACCATTATGACTAAGAAAACTCAAGATCTTCCCAGTGCCTGCAGAGACTTCCTTCCCACCTTTAAGAAAGAGAGAACATCTGGCTAAAGTAAATCTTTCTTGGGACAAATTAATCTATCCTTTTAGTATCCAGAAATCAACATGTTTAGGGAGTAGCATGAATGTGTTAGTCTAGTTCCTAACATTTGCAAACAGAGCTGCAGCACCTCCAAACGTTAGTATGCATCTAAAGTAGCTTTGTCATTGTATGTCAAGGTACAGAAGTGCTTTTTCTATCTTGAAGAAAATAGTTACTTTTTCAAGAAAGGGCAAACAGGGAAATAGAAGTGTTTATTACAGTTAAGGTGCTGTTGTGAGAATTATGGACAAAGTGAAGGCAACCTCACACTACCATCAATGTCTAACAATAGGAACCCCACACCTCTCAGTTACCCTGACTTTCTAATGGGGATTACACAATTGGTTTCACAGAATCTCATAGAAAAATACATTCTCTTTTTTTAACTATTCATGCATGCACCTAGTTCATCATGGCTAATTAGGTGTTCTGAATTATCACCTTCATTTGCTACAAATGTCACATCTTTTGATGATATTGGATGTTAAATGAGTAACTGTCATAGTCTCAGTTATCTGTGGGGCCTGTGATTGATCAATTTTTGACAACAAAGAATTGTTAACAGGGCTGCATGGTGAAGCAGCCAGTGGAAAATTCCCTTTCATAATGTTTCTATCTAATTTTGGAGCACCGCCACTGCCACACATAAAATAACAACACAATTGAATTTCTTTTTGCTGGCATTTAGCAGGACATATGGGGGTGTGCAGAAATCAATGGGGGATCGGGAGTCTGGAAAATTACATACTTGAAGAATTAATGAACTATAATTCCGTATTACATCCTCAATCACATTTTGCTTCCTTTTCATTAATGGAACTAAATTAGTTTTCCATGGACACGGTATTTTAAAAAATGCAATCATGCTCTTGTGAGAATTAAAAAAAAAAAAAAAAAAAGGAAAAAAAGGAAACATTTTAAAAACCCTGTTTTAACTATAGTTATTTTTTCATGCATCATAACAGTTAGAAATATGTAGCGAAGAACATATCTGCAACACTGACAACTTGTTGGAGTAGTTTTTAATGTGGTAATTCTAACCCCAACTCTAGTTTCCTGCCCTTTGTGGCAAAGTATGGTGTTAAAGCGACTCAGACAGAATTTCTGCAAGAGTTTGAGCAATGTAGAGACATAGGCATAAGAGTGGCGACTCCAAAGGCATTCAAAATACCTTTTTCCCTGCACCACCTAATTCACAGCAGGAAGAGGAAAGTCCAGGGTCTTCACAGTTCTCCGAAGGGTTTACCTCAGATAACTGATGTTTCTAATGCTGTATCAAGTCCTTTTACTCATGGAATTATGGTATTCCGAGGTTAAAATTGTGGGTAATCTATGCTATGAGCTTTCCATAGTTTAATGGGAATTCTGATGTGAGGGTACACTGCAAAGCATATACCAGTACTCAAGATACTATAACATACATTTAAAGAATTACTGGAAGCTGAAAAAATCAAAGCAAGATTGTAAGCACAAGCAGGCTCTAGAACATCCATTAATGAAAGAGGTAAGATCTCCTTTGGGGATCAGCAGCAGTGTTAGAAGAAAGATGACAATCAGACTTTACAAAACGTATTTAAAAGGCACTCTAAGTAACTTTGGATTATGGTGTAACTGTTATCTTTCTGGACTATTACAGCAGCGTAAGCTTCTGTATTCTTGCTTTTGTTAAAAAAAAATAAAATTCCTCCATGTAATATGTATATGCATGCAGTATATGGGAATGTAGTGGGATGAAAATCCCCAAAGCTGATATTTTAACAAGAGAAGATAGCTCCAGTATATTGAACTAGTTTTAAGCTGTTATAGTTCTCCACTGGGATCTGTTTTCTCCATAAGATCTCAGCTCAGAGGTCTGATTAAACAGCAGAGTCTTCCCAACTATCTTCACATTAGAAATCTGCTATAACATGAAAACCAACACAAACGCTTATCTCTTTTTCAATATGGGACTCTAGAACTTACTGCAGAGATAATGAATCCTTCTCAAAGCTGCTGAGTTTTGACAGCAGATACATTATGCAGAACTTTTATTTTGTCCTACTCAGAAAGGCCTTTTCCCCCTTGCATGCATATTTACTAAGATCAGATAACCCAGACATCTTAATCCTACTGGGCATTCTGTTATCTGAGCATGAGTTTGAATAGCTGGGGCATGTTCTTTTGTACTAAAGTCAGACATAACATCCTTGAAAATGCACTGACAAACGCAAAAGCATATCAGAGTCTGACTCCACATGTACCCAGGAAAAAAACCACCGAGGACTTATCTTTTTCAACATCTTATTAGTACCCTAAGCAAATTCTTTGGTAATGTGTTTCTGACAGGATTTTTCTTTCAGTGTATATGCATTCTATTTGTGGGACTGGGATGCAGGTGGCTCTGGAGGTTATTAGGATGGAAAAGCTGTTGCCTTTGTAATGGGATCTCAAGTTTAGCCTAAGACTGTAGTGACTGAATGTTATAGAAGTTGCTGGCTGCTTATTAATCCTTATAAATACATCCAGTGATAATAACCCAATTAGCACTGGGAGGGATTACTGCAACTGAGAGTCTGTTAATTGGCAGTCTGAGTGCCATGTGTGTACTGTCCCAGAAAAACTTCCATGATAGATAGAAAACTAAATTCTAAATATCCACAGCTTTGAATATATGATGTTTCATTCTTAATGGCAGAAGGCTGTTGGACCTTCTGTTTGTATTGACTGGATAAAGCAGTTTGTGAAAGAAAGGATTTTTAGACTAAACCTCTCTGTCTCTCTAACTTAGTGTTTGATGGTGGCATGTAGGCTTTTCTGAGAGGAGAATTTGGTGATTAATATTTCAGTCTTGAAATTAGTAACGTGAAATGGTACAGCCAAACCCCATCTCCCACCACACCATGGCTCTTTGTTGAGTGCAGTTTGACCACATTAGAGAGCTTGGTCCAATTGCTGGATGAAAGAGTATTGCTAGCTTTCAAATTGGCAATTTTATACCACTTTCCATCTTCAAAAGCTCTTATTATACAGAAATTCTCTAATAATATTCATCAGACTGCTAGCTTTCCTTTTTTTCCTACTGTACCAGTGAATAATTTGCTAATGATCTTATTTTGCTCTTCAGGGAGCAGGGTTTTCTCAGTCTCCCCAAGAGCAAGGGTGTAATAACTGAAACTGATGCTACAGTTCAGGAAATGAGTGATTATGAAGTATAAAGAATGTGATTTGGAAGAGCATTTTTCCATGTCCAGGGGAACTAAGTGTATAGTTACTTTCAAAATGTGTCACTGTATCTATTGTATTAAAGTCAGTATTTAGTTTGCAAAAAGGTGCAAGAAAGTTTTTTTCCAGTTGAAAAATGGCAAATATGGAAATAACAAGCAAAAATATGGAAATAACCAGGCTGACTGATTTAAGCTTAAGAAAAATGCACAGGAGAAAAACAGAATCTTTGAAAACCAAATCCTGTGCAACATAAGTGTGCAATAACAAGATACCCTTGTAACTTGTTATGCAGCAGTGTGGTGTGTGTGGTATTGCTTTGAGTGCATTCATGAGTTACATCAGGTAGAGAGGAGTCTTCGTGTTCCTGGTGTTCTGTGAATCACATATCTGTGCTCTCAAGACAGTGCGTGAAGAGCTGGAACCATAAATCTCCTGGCATGCAGTGCCCTGGAGTGGGAACAGAGCACAGCAGGTGCTGCTGCACAGCTGCCCTCCCACCTGGCACAAAGGTTCCAGCCACAAACCAGCTTGGTGCTGTTTCTGTTCCAAACCTGGTTCCTCACATGAGTGGGGTGGCAGATTTTTCATGTGGAATTGTGCTGCTTATTTGAAAAATAGAGAAAATACTGCCTCTGTGATAGTCAGTGGGAGTTGTTCCATAAATTAAGGGCTGGGATTAGACCATTTGCTCTGTAACATAAGATAAAGAGATTTATCTTATCTTTATCTCTCTTTTAGATCCTGGATGGTGATAGCATTCCTTCTTCTGCACCCCCACCCCCCAGCTTCTTATAGCTAGCTGAAGAGGAAAACTTGCAAATACAGAATAAGACTTTTGTCCATCTACTTACAAATGTCACTAGCTCCTAATGAAAAAAATCACATACCTCCTCTTCTTGCACTTAAAAATCTTATTTTTTTTCAGAAGTGAAAATAGAAAGCCCTTTCAGTAACTTCCTTCAATAAAGCAGTGTTTCGTTTTTATGCCTTTCTAGTACAGCATCAAACAGAACTTCATTAGTGTGGTTAGTGTTCCATATAGCCCACTGATATACCATAGCCACTGGCCAAGCAAAACTTCAATCAGTTTTTGTTCTGTTGTCAGCTCACACCTCTGACTGAGCAGCTGCAAGATGATTCATCAGAGGATGTTTCATCAGAGGACAGAAAAGAAAATCATTTCTGCTGATTTTTCCATACTAATAAGATCATTCCAGTTGTAGATACTTCTACAGCACTTCCTGAGCTATGCTATGCCCATTTGAAAATAGAAATTCTTTTATCCAAATGTCAAGAAAATTTTCCATGAAATCTGTGCTTTGGCTCTGCAAAATAAGTTTCTTCTGCAATTACTTGTTTAACACAGTTGTGACTTTACCTGAGTTTTGTTCCATTACAGAGAAAGTCTCTGCTAGAGCTAATGCTACACTAAAGAATGTAAGTTGGGATATTCAGAATGAAATTTTGTGTGTGAGTAACATCTATGTTCTGAAACCTACAACATATGCCATATTTTCCTAACAATTTAGTAGTGAAATTGTTTTTGATTGACTATGTTTGCTGTGATACCATGTAAGGAATAGTGAATTATTCACTACTGGTGCAGAAATGGTTCCGATTGAATGGTTTAGGCAAACAAACTGAGAACAATCTGATGTTTCTTAAAGACTGACGATATGCTTCCAATGATTCCTATTTACAGTAGGTATTCCCACATAACTCCACTCCACTTTGCATGCAGCTGTAACAAAACTAGAAGAGTATATTTCTTTGCTTATTGGCATCTGTAAAAGCATTTCATCTCAAGTAATATTTCTTGTGATATGAGTTTGTCAGCTAGTTCTCAAATAAATACAGAAAAGCTACCTTTCTTGTCAGTTTACCAATACTGGCATGACATTCAAGGCTCGTTTTTCTGAATAATCAGCAAGCAAGAACAGCAGAATATATTCAGTCTGTGCATGCTATACTGTGCTCACAATTATAAAATGTAGAGATTCAGAAATAAATTGTTCTGAAGAGAGGAACATAGCTTTTCTTAAATTCATATCTGTTACTTAACTCTGAATAACACCCTATCCTCCACCTCACTACCAATAAATTCCACTTTCCAGAGGAAGACTGGAGGCAGAGGAAGACACATGCTATCTAGTGTCTTAATATGTGTTATTGAATAACATTAAAAAGCAGTCTTCATTGATTCTCTGGGGCTTGTGGCTTGGACCACCCCCAGCATGTTATGCTGTGATAAGCAGATGATCCCAGACCTTTAGGTTAACTTACGGTCTGTCCTCCTGGGCAAGTTCCTCCCAGACTGTGTATTCCCCACAGTAAGTGATCTTCTAGAAAGAAATCCTTTCCCTTCCCTTCCCTTCCCTTCCCTTCCCTTCCCTTCCCTTCCCTTCCCTTCCCTTCCCTTCCCTTCCCTTCCCTTCCCTTCCCTTCCCTTCCCTTCCCTTCCCTTCCCTTCCCTTCCCTTCCCTTCCCTTCCCTTCCCTTCCCTTCCCTTCCCTTCCCTTCCCTTCCCTTCCCTTCCCTTCCCTCTCTCTTAAACCATTTGTGGGCATGTGAGTGAATACCAGAGGATAAAGCACAAACTGCAAACCAACCTCTTCTCTCTACAGCAACATAATTTCCATTGATCTCCCTCTAATCTCTCTAACCCTCTTGAAGTCCCGCTGGTCCCGGTTGCTCACAAGAAAAAGGCTAGAGCTTATACTGAGTTAGGGAGAGACACCCAGAGCAGCTAAAGGTTGCAGGGATTTGGTATTGCTCAGTCCTGCAGCAGGACTACTTACGTGATTATCCTGCACTTCACAGTGGAGTTGAAAATCTTGTGTTTTAAACCAATAGAGATTAGGACTTAATTTGTGGTACACACAGCAGCAAAAATATGTGCCTAGTGCAATATTCCAGTAGAGGTGCTGGTCATTTTCATTCTCATAAATACTGATGACGTACACAAGGGGCATCTGGTCAGAAAGGCAGGTGACAGAAAATCAGGCTGATGCAATAACAGAAATTCCTAATGGGATTTCCTCGATTAACTACAGAGCTTTAAAAATCAACACGCTCATATTATGGCAGTGAGGTTACTCCAAGGAGATGACTGTCCTGGCCTTTCAATATGAAAAACTGTGTCAGAGGTTATTCAGCATGTGAATAAAATACCCAGGGCACATCGTGCCTACTTTCCTGCCATATGTAAGAAGAATGTAACTCACCAACAAAGGTTGATACTTTACAGTTTTGTAGGCATCCCCCACAATACTCAACAACTTCCTTTCTTTCAGGTGTGGCATGAAGTGTTTAGGATGGATAAACAAGCCTTTTAAAAAAGCAAACAATGAAACAAACAACAACAAAAACACCTGTATTTTTAGATAGTTTTCATAGGAGAGTAGAGTGAGTATATCTTTGTCACATACAGTTGTATTCTTAACAAGAGATTTGGGCACTTATTGAAGCTCATGATTAATTTTTCTCATCCATTTTATACTTTATATTTTGAAAGTAACAGATGCCATAAGTGCAAGCTAAGAGGGACTGTGAGCAGCATTTTGGCACATTTACCTGTGGTCACATCAGGTCACATTACATCTCAGTGGTCACATTACATCTCTCCTCTGTAGTTTCATCCCAGAGGACAACTAGGTCAACTGCTGAGGTACTCTTAGGAGTTTGAGTCTAAACTCAAATTGTCATTTTAATTCTCAATTTTAAAGATTCCTGGCTGAATCTTCACTTGGCCAGCAGGGTGAGTATATTGAAGGCTTCTTCAATACTCAAATGCATGGAACTTCTTGTTACTGAAGGAAGCGTGTGTGTGTTTTGTCTCCCTCTGTGTCTATTTTATAGGCACCTCTCAGTCAACTTGCTGTTCAAGTAGATTTTGCATAAAACACAGTGATAATATGTTAAATCTGATAATGAAGGTCACATTTTTATCCCTGTTTGATGAAATACTCCTGAAATTCCCTAACTTTTAATTAATTCTGAGACCTGTTCCTTAATATGACTTACTGCTTAACTGAAGTTGTTGGATATGAACATCTGACAAAGTTCTCTACTAAGTACATGAATTCAGCTGTCTGAAGGATGCTAGCCTATTTTGGACCTTGCAAGTGTGTCCAGACATCCATTCCACTGTGGGTCATTACTATAAAGTTTAATCAGTATAAGTTTTTCTTTAAGAAATGAGCATTCCAAAGGAGTTACTGGGTGGAGGAGAAAGTGTTGTGTTTCACCTTCAAGATCTAAGCCTTGGTTTGGAATCCCAGCTGGTCTCTTTGGCAGTGAGAGAGAAGACTGCAGTCAACAATGCTGAGTGTCAGCAGTGCTGGTTTAAGCTAGTGAGAAGTTCTTCTGACTTAACAGTAGTGACACTGGGAACATGAACAAGGACAGCAGTAAAGATTTAATGTTTTGATATGGTGCCGGAAATAAGTTTTATCAGGCAGCCTGTACTCAGCAAAAGGGTTCTTCTTATCTTCCTTTCTTCATACTGTGGACAGTTTACACAAATGATGTATTACTGAGCATATACTGTGATGAAATGAGTTGCTAATATATAAACATTAAGTTGGGATTAGCAGAACTCCAGCTAGCAGGGCCAACCTTATTAGCCAAGACCTTCTGTGGGAGTGATTCACAATGCTGTAACAAATAACTCTAGAAATCTAAGTGGCTATAATCAGAATGCTTCCATGAAACACCAGAGAAGTTGTTCTTGCATCAGATGCATATAGCAATTTCCTGTATGTGAATTTTCTTCTTTTCTGTTTTTCTTTTGAACCAGACATTGATGAATGCTCCGATGGCTTTGTGCAGTGTGACAGCCGTGCTAATTGCATCAATCTGCCAGGGTGGTACCACTGTGAGTGCAGGGATGGCTACCATGACAATGGGATGTTTTCACCAAATGGAGAATCCTGTGAAGGTCAGTGTCTAAGAAGGTTGGGGTGTTATGACTTGAATTACAGTGGTGTCTGGTATCTCCAGCTATTGTGGACAAATGTTGTCACAGGTACTGTATGTATCAATGACAGTTAAACCTTGAACCAAAGAAATCATAGTCAAAACAAGCATTGTAAGGAAAAGGAAAAAAAAAAAGAATATTCCTAACACTAGGTGGAGGATTACTGGCTATTTCTATGACTTGCTAAGATAATATATATTCAGGCACAGTGCTTAGAACAGTCTCATGGGCCCTACATCTGCTTCTATGCATTAGTGATTTCCCATGGGCTGACAGCATGCATTATAATCTATCACTCCAGGGTGATCTGTTTGTATGTCAGATTCTGAGACAGAAATGAGCGCTAATCCAGACCTCTGTTCTCCTGCTTCATTCCTTGTACATTGAAATAGCATATGATCAAGACACCTCCTGCTACCAAGGATGGTTTTGTGACCCTGACATCCTTACACACACTCCAGTCAATACGGGGGTGCTTCTCCTGTGTGGAGACTAACTCCTGTTAGAGAGCTGCAATTTGAAGAAAAGCCTTATAAAATGGAAAGCACAATGGACTTGGAGATGGGGCAAGATATGGGGTATAGGGGATGAAAGGTCGACAGGGACAAGTAGATGGGAAGGTTTCCTTTGTTTATGAACAATGCTGGAGAGAACAGCAGATTAGTACACAGCTATTTTCACATGTGGATTTCTTAGTATGAGAAGTTCTTCCTCTTTTAAAAGCTGCTTTTCTTAAATAAGAGAACAAACCAGTCTGTTTTGCCATGGACTACTTAGGGCAAAATCAGGAGTCTTTCTACCTTGTGGCTGTGAATGCCTAAATATTCAGTGCTCAGTGTAAGCTTTGCCATCTTACTGTTTAAACTCACATTGGTGGGCTGCATCAGTCCCAAAGGGAAAGAATTGAATTAATTTCACTAAGGCAGACACACAGACAGTTCTCAAGCAGTGAGAATGACCTTTTCAGTATCCCCATCATCAATACTTTATTTCAACACATTTTCACCTCAACTGAAAGTCTGATTCCCAGGAGGAATCAGCAATTTCTGCTACGAAAGCAATTACTGCTTTCGTAAGTCCAACTTTCTTTGTCAAGAACTAGCTAAATGTCAGTGTTAGCTGGCCAGGTGTTAAGACAGGAAAGTACAAGGACTTCTGGAGAAGTTGTAATCCCTCTGATCACAACATCACTCTTCTGTCACTTCTGGCACAGGAGCATTATGGCCAGGCATTTATGAGAAAGTTCTATAGCCCAAGCTTTCTCTTAACATCAATAAGAAATCTGTCCTGTGGACTGAACATGGTGGTGTGGCATGTGTCATCTCAAGAAATATGAACTAAAGAATGAAGCAGAAAGTATGAAGTTTTTAATAGAATCTCTGTTAAGATGTGCACAAACAAGCAACAGTTAAGCAACAATTTCTACTCAAAGGAAAAGCCAAGAAAGAATAACTGCAGAGTGCTACAGGTATGTAGAAGGGACAATTATTTAGCATGATTTTACTTTTATAGAATTGAAGTCTGTAACACTGTGTAACACTTAAACAGAAGATAAAACTTGGAGAAGTAGACTTAAATTTATTACAGTTTGGAAAGCTGAACTTTCAGTAGCAGAGTACAGTAGCGTGAAAGCAATTGCTTTCTCTCTTGTCAGATCTTTCCACAGTGAGATTCCTCTGCTTAAAGACAATCTGGCAATTTCTTGTGTCACTTCTCCAGTATCCCCTATGTTAGAGGTGATTAGACTCAGTGACTGGTGGACGACCTTTCTGACACTCACTGTAACACAGGAATATCCTCCAGGCTGTACTAATCTCAAATTTCAAACCTTGGTTCTCTACTTGCTGCCTTCAGCTGTATGAGCTTCCTGCTGCATCCAGGCCCAACGTCCTCTGCGACCTTCTGGTTCATGCAAGTACCTCAGCTTGGAGAATTGTAGATGGAATGGTGCAGACTTGCAGAGAAGAGGAACTGGTCTCACCTTATTTTCTTAGTGGAACAAAGAATTTAAGCCTCGTGGGTATTAGGAGATATTCTTTGAGAGCTTGTTGATTTAGCTTTCTGGTCAGTCTACTTCAATACAGCGTTTATACAGACTGCATAATAGGCTTGTTGTCTTTGGCTTATCTTCAGTGAATTTTAGTTGCTTTGAAGAAAGTTCCCTCTTTCTCTGGAGAAAAACTTCTAAAGCTAAGGAAGTGTGGGCTCAACTATTTTCTTTCTAGATTGTTCTATATGTTCTGCCTCAAATCTGTGTCCGTCTGAGCTCCCTGGATGCTTGTCAATAGTACCACAGAACTCTGTGTACAGAGTTCTGATCACAGAGTTCTGTGATCGGTGTTAGTCACAGTGTTTCCACCAGCAAAACCTCCAGTTTGAAAGATTCAGATGGAAACATTTCTGCTAGGAAGAGGAGCATTTCCTTAAGAACTTTACTTTAGCTTAACACCCAAACCGCACCTTTCTTTAGGAAATGGTCCAGACAGGACATGCTACTAAAAATTTCTGTCTGGTGATGGAGTCCTCGGTAGCATTAGACTTTATCAATGCCTGAAATAATTGTTGCCAAATTTTGCACACATATTAAGCTTGGCTACCACTGCATCCTTGGCACTACTTAGAATACTGAGTATTTTGACTAATGCTGTACTTGAATTTAGAAATTTATAATCCTATTTCATTTGGTACCTGCAGGCAACAGAAGACCAGGAAATTCCTTTGCTATTAGTTTCACTTCATGTTATACTCCTGGGTAGACCTATAGTCTCAATACCAATTACTGTGAGAAGTGATGGGAAATGCAGATGGGAAATGCAGTAGAGCTTCAGACTCTTAGCAGCATTGATGCTTTTTCCTTTAGAAATATAATTATGTTATATATTATCTTATTTCCAGAAAAGCAGAGAAAGATTAGCTGCTTAGCCTTTGAGAATTGCATGGTTTTGGGAAGTCTTAAATTTTATATATATATGTAAATATAGCATTCAGCATGGTATATTACCTAGTGCCCTCCTCCTCACCCCCCTGCAGCTTTTCTTTATAGTTTATTTACTCAGTCATATTGATGATCTGAAAGTTGTCTCTCATGTACTATTTCATAAAAGAGATGGTAGATATTGCAGCCTCAAGCTTCATTGCATTCAACAACTGAAACCACGGAGGGGCAAATTCTAAAATAAGTACATTTAAGTCAAGTTAACATTTGTGCTGCAGTTCTGTGTAAGATCCTGATTCCTTTGATTTTGTCACCTGCAATGCCTAAAAGCTTCTAAGATCAGCTAGAGAGGCTGTATTGGTTTTGAATCAGAAGTAGTGCAAGTTATACCTCATCAGCTGTTGTACATTTTTCATAATTCCATGTCAGAAGAGTAGCTCACCTAATTAATGAGCTCCTATTGGACTTGCCAAGGGTATCTGGCAGGTACCAGCTGTTTATACAGAATGTAGGAGCAAAATATCTTCACTCTGAGCAGGTATCAAATCCTTTAAATGAGAGAAGGGTGAATGAATGGATTGAAAAGTATTGATCTGGAATGTTCCAGCCAGTTCAAAAAGCATCTTTTTTGTTGCAAGGATTTATCTGCACGTAAACCTGCAGATTAGGATTTCTGTTTTGAAATGTCTTCTTATGTTTAGTACCACTGGTATCCTACTTCCAGTTTAACAGCACAGACTGCCTGTCTGCATGGAGGGCTGGGTCTCCCCATGGACAGTTTTTTCCACAACACAGAATAATGATATATATGGACGTACACTGCAGGAATAGGATGCTCTCTCTATTCTTCAGCAATGAACAAAATCCAAAATGGTCACTTGGATTTGGAAGAGAGAACAATTGCTGACTTTTGAGATGTCTGAATTCATCTCACAGTACATCCGCTATATTAACTAATGCCTGAGATCTGTGTTTGAGAAACCACTGTCAGTTTAGAGACCACACTTACATTTTTCTACAGTTCTTGTCATGTTTAACAGAAGCTTTGTTATTGAAAGCTCATAAGGAGACAGGAAATAAAGAATCACTTCAGCAGGAAATCTTACTGGAACTCACAAATCAAGAAAATCCTTTTGTCTTCCTTCATGGTCACAGAATATCAACTATTAAATCTACAGGGAGGAATTTCATTCCTTCCACCTCAAACAGAACTCTAGGCATTAAGGCTTCGTTTTGGCTTTGGGACACGTGCGTTTAAATATTCAGGAGTGTGGGCAGAGTATGAAATTGGCAGAATTTCTGAAGTTTTATTAGAGGACTATTAAAACAGAAGACCAGTACATTTTATGAGACAGTGAATTGATCATGTTTACTGTATCAAAACCGGGAAACAACATTTCTGTGAAGCTGGTTTAACCAGCATCTGAATTCTCAGTTCTTCATCTTCCACATCTGCCAAGCTCTCTGACAGCTGGCTGGCATGAAGTTACAAATAAATTATTCATAATTCACTTGCACTTTGAAGAATGGTTGCATCAGTTAATAAATTTATTTGAGATAGACAAGGAGAGAAGCCAAACCTTCTGCTCAGAAGGTTCTTTTTGCCTTAAGCAAAAAGTATCTGGGTATCCTTGCACTATCACCCTGCTGAGGAAGCCATTTTCTCTCAGAGCTGAAGTAACTGAGTGTCTTTCGGAGCAAAGAAACTGCCCACCATCCCAACCCATCTTTCAACAGTGTATGTCTCAGTGATCAAGATGTTCATCTTCTCTTTACATACATTTCAGTGATATCAGAGAGATTTTGCCATGAAGATGTCTGGGGAAATCGTTTTTTTTTTTTTTTTTTCTGTCTTAATGTGAATGCCATGCATTTAAGTCTGGAGGCCTCATCTGAGGGGGAAAAGCTGCAGCTTTCCACCAGTTACATCAGAGCATGTCTCTGAGCCCTTTGTCAATACCTAGCAAGGTACACAGTTTCTTTTTTCTTCTAATGCTGCCTTGTTCTTGTTCCTTGTGAGTTTATTGCACATTTTCTCATCTGTTGTTATCAGTATTATATTTGGGTTGCTTTCTGCCCAAAAGAGTATTGTGCCACCATTTTCTGTAGTAGCTTCAAGATCACTTTCCATTATAGATCTGAAATATTGACTTTTGAAAGGATACTTCCCCCTGTGTCTTATAATCAATTTCATCAATTGAATTTCTTATTATCACTTACTCAATCACTATCAAGAAATCAAGAAATTCACTGACAATTTTTTGTTCAATACTTTATTAACAACAACATTTTTCATCTCACTGTTCACTCACAGCTCCAGATGACTTTTAAGTATATTGGGCAGCACATGTCCTGGCACACATTCTTTGAGAACTTTCATGGGACACCCCTCATTTACGACAACTTGAGCATTTATTGTTGCCATTTATTACTTACTAATTAAACCACTATAAATTTGTGACTGACTGATTCCTTTTCTTCCAAGCAAGATAGTTCCTTTCAGAGTATGAGTCATACAAAAGAGCTCAGCAAAAGTTTTCAAATAAAAGTAGTATATTATATCAACAATATTTCTCTTTGAAGTCTTAGTATGGAATAACCTGAATCTATAATATACATCTCTAGGTAGTCCTCCTTTTTATCATATAAAGATTTAATTTATCTTTAAAACTTTTGCATTTTAATATAAGTCCACTTTTGAAACTCGGTACTATGACAGAGAATTCATATGGCTTTTTAAAGAAATTGCATATATTGTGATCATCATTACAGAGTAGCTATTCATTACTGGCATTTTGAATCAGAATCTGCACACTGCTCATGACCAAGTCAAATACTGCTTTTTCCCTGCTACATTCTATGAATTTTTGTTCCAAGCAGTGTCTGTAAATCTGTTAACTATAGGTTTCAGCCTGGCGGGGCAAGTAAGATTTCAGTTTTCATAAGACTTTTCTGCCCTCACACTCAGATATTACAAATGGAGTTTAGTCACTCTAGGTACTGTCACCATTTTCTATAGATTTAGTCCAGTATTTTAACTGTTTTGACATCAAATTACTTGTGACACAATAAATTCTTAGCTTTCTTTAATGTGGAAGAGTTGCTTCAGAAGTAAGACTTTCCATCTTATTATATTGCCCCACGCCACCAGAGGCAGATGCTGGTGGTATGGCAGTAGACATTGAACCTTCCCACCAATATTCCATTCATTTTGTTGCTGTGCTACAGAAGGCAGCAGAGGGGCAGTCTGACACAATGATGTCTGACACAGGAGTGAGGATGAAGCAAAGGTATGTCATTGAATTCATCCATGTGGAAAAAAATGGCACCCACTGCCATCCATTGACGCTGAATGTTTATGGAGATCAAACAGTGGATGTGTGCAAAGTGAGGCAGTGGATGGTGCACTCCAGCAGTGGTGACAAGGACAGTGAGTCACCTCCTCTGGTACAGATTTTTATGAGGATGGGATGCAGGCTCGTGTTCATGCATAGCTAAGTGGCAAATATGTTTAAAGACTGTGTTTTGTATCTGAGAATTTGATTTATCAAATTGCATCTTTATACTCTTGTAACTTGTGTAGTTTCCATGGAAATAAATAGGAGGCATTACTTTCAGAGCAACCTACATTTATCATTACTTCTCCACCCACTGTAGTCTTTTGTCTTATTAAGCTGTACTCAGGGAATCCCTTAAAAATGTTCCAGATCACTGCTGCTGCAAATTAGATCTAGTCCTCAATTCAGCACTGGATAACTAGTTATATTTTTTGTTTTCTGTTCTAAGTCAAACCTCCAAGTCTTTTGAGATTAAATTTTGTAATGCTGTAGAAAACAAGCTGCTGGATTCCTAAGCAGTGTGTTGTAAATAGCCTGAAGTGAGTTGTATGTTTCTTCAAAAATAAAACAAACAACAACCACGAAGAAACACCAACACAATATAGGACAGATAATAGCATACTCTATAGCTGGTTTGCAGAAAAGGAATCTGTAGTTCTTTTGCTACCCTTTTCAGACACAAAAGATGCAAGAACCAGTGTACCCTGTTCATATGGCTGTGGAATTTAGAAAGCTGGTTATTGCTGTAAATAAGATGTCAGTAGCATCACTCACCATCCACTGTCAATTCAGATTAAAAAGCTGAACAATGTTTTACTTGGTATGGATGTTTTGTGTGTGTTTGCAGATAATGACTGAAGTTCAATGTAGGTAAATAAAGCAGATGAGAATTTCATGCATGCAGGTTTGTGTCTCTCTTGCTGCACTGTAAACACATTGCTGTTCTTGATCAGGTTACAATCAAAACTGAAATAGCTTTGGCTATGACCTGGGGTATTTGAATGGCAGTATCCAAACATTCATTTTCATGGATCAAATAACTGAAAAAAAACCCACAACTCAGGGATTTTTCATAAATGTTCAGTGTTGTATGAGCTCTGTTTAATATTAGAGCCAATTGTTTACTGTAGCAGCACACTTACCATTTCCGTGTTGAAAAATGATCCTCACAAACCTTTCCATCATGGGTGTCCAGCTCCAATTTATAGGAGGGAGAGGAGGTTCTTTGATATATGTATACCCGATGGTGAGATTAAGACACAACGGGTCAAATGTTGGTCTGACCAGATTATTAGAAATCCTTGTCGTTTAGGGAGATAGGGAAAGGAAGATGGGCGATAGAAAAGACAGGAAATAAAAGCAGGGAGTCTCTGTAGGTTTGTAGTTCAGTCATTGATCTCCAGTAGTGGTGGGTCGTTGGGTGTTACTGTTCAGTTGATGACAATGACAACCGTGACAACTGTGACAATGGTGATACTTCCCAATGGCAATACAAACTTACTTATAAGTCCAAAGTAGTTGAGTCAGCTGCTTTTGGAGCGGCAGCTTCTGGCTTTTGTATTTCAGCAGGAGCTCCTTTTGTTCCCATCTTCCGGGCCTTGCCAGCAGGTAAGAGGGAGCAGCGAGGCACCAACTTGTATCTTGCCTTCACAGGATACAATGGTATCATCCCCCAATCTTAAATAGCAAGCTGGAGTCACAGGCCAGATCTTCTGCCAGTAAACAGTCCTGAACGCTCTCTTCCGAAGGCAAACAGCTCCAGAGAAATGCTTTCAGATGTGAAACTGTCCACACAGTGATGCTGATTGCCACACAGCAACACCCACCTCTCATCTCCAAGATAAGTCAGAGTCTTATTGGAAGAAATGCCTCAGGAAGCAAGCTTTGAGCCAAAAACAAAGAAGGATTCATACACCACCAGGTTTCTCAAAGGTTGCTTGAAATTGATGCATAAGTGACCGCCCACGATGGAAAAGAAAAAAAAAGGCATAAGGGAAAGAGGGGAGTGGGAAGGGGGAGTTAATCCATCAGCAAGCAGGCACTTATCCTCGTGGTTGTTGGTCCCTTTTTTATCCTTCTGCCAACGTGGCATTCCTGGGTACTTGGGTAAGAGTCATGTGCAGCACTCCCTGAGAAGGCCATCTTCCTCAAGGTAAGCACACATAAAGGACTGCTTCTCAGCCCGGCTTATCTCTCTCTCACCTGGTGTATCTCTTGTTGCCCCCGGCCTGCAAATCTTTAGTCTGAAGGCTTTGCCAACTTTGGCCAGCACTTGCCTGGACTTGTCCATCTGTGTCCCTCAGACACAGGATTTCTCAACCTTTGCCCAGGACGGATCCATCAGTGTTCCTCAGCAAGCTTTGAGACAGTGGTGCAAAAAATAATCTCTTACAATGGCCAGATTGTGAAAGAAACTTGGACGTAAGTGCCAAATGCAGAGGTAGTGTTTGTAGGGTCGGTGTTTGTTATTTAAAGGGAACTATTTTTATGTACGTGACAGCTGAATTTCCTCCACGTAGCTCACTAAATATGGATGCTTTCAGTTAAGGTACAGCTTGTTGGGTACTGGTATTATTTACCTGTGACAACTGCATTGTGAAAGCTTCGTACAAAAGAGTGTTTTAAGCAAATGAACATGGAAATCTGAAAGTAATTTATTAAAAGGGGCTTCAGTGATTAAGGGAATCCCACTGTTAATCATGACATTTTAGTGGAATCTGTGTTTGTTCTCTTCACTGAATAACTTAAAACCAGTTAGAATGAGTACTAGACATGTTCTTATGAAAATGTTAATTTTCAATTGCTAAGTTGTAAGGATTTAAGAGAAAGAAAAGAGGAAGAAAAGGACAATTCTTCTATCCTTCTGCTCTGCATAGATCAGCATCACTTAAACCATTCTTTTTAGTCACTTGTCTAAGAACATTCTAGGCTGGAGAATGCACAGCCTCCACACAACCATCTTTTCAGCTTATTCTGTATCATTGCTGTTAGTAAGGACGGGTTTCCCTGTCTGAGTACCTGGGACATTTCAGCTCTTCAGGTTCTTTCCATATACACACAGCCACACTCAATTGGGTTCACAATCCTGGCTGGTTTTCGCCCTACTGAGACAACATCCAACTCCATAAAAATCAGAAGAGACTGAGGTAGGAGATGTGGAGAACTGAGATGGTTTGCTTATTTTGGGTAAATTTGATATGTAAATGAGGGCACCATAAACTGTGATATATGGAATGTAATTTCTCTTCCAAAATCTGCTAGCATTGTAAATTTAAATATTCTCACTAGTTTTGTAACCTTTTTGTTTTCCTTTTAACAACATTCTGTGGCAGTGAATTTCATAGTTTGTTTATACATGGTATGGAAAAACTATTTCCTTTTGTCAGACTTGAATTTGTTGTCTTCCTCTTTCATCTACTGTCCCCTTTCTTGCCCATTCAATTATATAGAGAACAAAAGCTCTCAATATGTTTTCTCTATGGTATTCATTATTTTTTTTGTTATGTACATCCCCTCTTGCTGATATTCTTTCAGAGAGGAACAATCCATTTCTTTTTAGTTCCTCTCAAATGAGATTTTCCTCATCCTTCCCGGAAGCCTGAGTAATTTTGCAAAACAGTTTTTTGAGATGCACTGTTATTACACAGTGTATTTAAAGGAAACCAACAATGCTGCTTATTTATACAACAGAATTCTAATATTTTCCCTGCTGTTTTTCATCTCAATTCATATTCATGTTAGTGACTTGTTTACTTTTGTTTGACTGCACCCACACATGGAATTGAAATAAGCGAATTATATTTTTCTTTATCTGAATATGCTTGAGGTGAACTGGAGGTTTCATTTCCATTCTTGAACCCAAAGCTGAGTGTTTTATTAAGTTTCTGTGCTGATGTTGAAAGATATATGAGTGATGGTATTGTTTATTTTGTCTTTGACAGCTAAATACTACTTTTTAATGAACTTTAATTAAGAGCCTGGGCCAGACTCCTGTGAAATTTTATATGGAATAGAACTCGCTGCATTGATACTTTTCATTGCCATAGATCTTTAATCTTCTAGTTTTTCCACTTTTTATCACATATGGCATTTTACTTCACGACTTTTCAAAGCTTTTTTTTTTTTTTTCGGATAGTTTTCTTCCAGATGAACAGCTGAAAAAGCTCAGTAAAGACTATTGAAATATAAGGCAGTTTGTGCTGCAAGTTAGCCCACGCAAAATAATTTTGAGTGTACACCGATGAACTAAGTCTTTAAAGGTGCTCTTGAACTCTATGTGATATAGTTGTTTTGAAGTCAATTACCTTCATTCACTGGAGGCATTCCTATTTTTTTTATTTTCTGTGCTAGACAGAAAGGCTATAGATGTCTTTGCAACTTGAATAATTAAACCATTCTAGCTTGTACACTCTAATAAATGATGCAGTTCTTACCTAAATGGACATACAAGTCAGATGTCACCTTTGACATTAACTTCTTAGCAAGTGAACTTGAATGTGCTAGACAGAGCCAGCAAAAAGTTTCGAAAACAGGTTTTTGCAGCTTTACTTGTTTGATTGAAAACGTCTGATTGAATGGTTACCACAAACTAATGCTCTTTAGGGATCTGCATGGTTTTTTTTTGCTCTTGTCTTTCCTGTGATTTCTTTATTCTAAAAACCTTATTCAGTATTTCATTTGAGAAGATGTATAGGAAGACTATGATACATGATGTTTCTAGAGTTGATGTGACTTTAAAAATATTTTTTGTGAACTTGTAAGTTATTTTTCCCTGTGCTGGTGAAGTGCAAATTAATTTTCAGCTAAAGGCTTTAATGACCATGAATCATTTATATTGGCTGCCACAGGAACATTTTTGTTAATTGAATGCAGTCTAAAGGTATTACATGGCATGTTTTTTCAGACATTGATGAATGTGCAACTGGAAGGCATAGCTGTGCCAATGACACTGTTTGCTTTAACTTGGATGGTGGGTATGACTGTCGATGTCCACATGGCAAAAACTGCACAGGAGACTGTATCCATGAAGACAAAATCAAGCACAATGGTCAGATTTGGGTGCTGGAGAACGACAGATGCTCTGTCTGCTCATGCCAGGTCAGTTGAAATAAAACCAGCTGCTTCTGCAAACATGGTGGAAGGGATGACGGGAAAAATAATATGATTCAAGTGAAATTCCTGTTTTAGGTGCTTTTTCATTTGTGTATGTGGTGCTTCACAGAAATGGAGTTTTGGGGACAGCTTCTCCCTTCAACCTGCATGAACAGAGATTCCATGAAGTTTCTCATATAATACTGGCAGAAGGGGAAGAGTACTGTTTTGTTAGCAAAGATGCTGCCTATCTTTTCTGGGTGGGAGTAATGGCATTTTCATGCAAAGAAATTATCCAGGCACATACTGGTGTTGATGACTGACACCAATATCTTCAGCAGATGGCTATAAATAGAGGTCAGTGCTGCCTCTGCTTAGCTTTCTCAGATGCTTGTTGTAGGAAGCCCACAAGCTAAATGCAAATGAAGATTGAAGAGCCAATACACTGCTAAAAAATCCCGAGCATTTCAGAAATTCAATTTTCACTGGCATGAATTTAATTTCTCACTAGCTATCATCATTTTTAAATGAATAATTATAAAAGAGGGGGAACTGATCTAGAAGTTTAGTAGGTGATTCAAGCCATGCCCATATAAAAATGATATAGCTCTATGCAATCCATTAAAATTTGACCCTTGGTAAAGACACGCTTGAGTTTCACCACCTTAGGCTAGAATCGTCTGAAAGTTGATTGTACAAAGGATTTATGTAAGATAACAGGGGAACTTTATGGTCGTTACTGAGTGTTTTGTGGTTTCTAACTCTCTGAATTGTATTTCAACAAAGGTATTGTATTGTGGAAAAACGCACAAGCTTGTAGTGGTTTACAGTCATGCCAACAAATCAAATTTTGGTGCAAGAATTGCAGGAGTCAAGCAGATTTCTGCCATCACTCTGTATCTGTCTTCCAACAACAGAGTGGATACGTGATGTGCCGGCGAATGGTCTGTGACTGTGAAAATCCCACTGTTGACCTATTTTGCTGTCCTGAATGTGACCCAAGGCTCAGCAGTCAATGTTTACATCAGAGTGGGGAGCTTTCCTACAACAGTGGTGACTCCTGGATACAAAACTGTCAGCAGTGTCGCTGCTTGGTAAGGCTCCTGATTACAGAGGAATAAGCAGGAGGAAAAAAAGGACATGAGATGTGCTAATCTCTGAATATTCATTCTCATATATTAACATCTATTTAGATCCCTCTGGAGTATGTGTATAATCAAAATCTGACTTTCATGGATATTTATCAGTATTATTAAGTTCCAGTCAAAAATGCATTTGGACATAATAGACATAATAGAAATTATTTAATCATAAAGATTGTTTTAGCAAAGTATGTAGGTCATTTGAGTATGACACCTATGCAGTAATACTCATGTTTTCATTCATTCAGAGGCTGATGAGGCTGTATAGGGATATTTTAAATATGTATTCATTATCACAGTTGATAATTTCAAAGATGTTGACAGACTAAAACATTTTTATTCACTCAGACATTTCCAGTAACAGAAAAATTAATAGGACTTGATGCATTCTTCATATTAATGAAATAAGGTTTGAGAAAAAAATTATCTTTTGAAGCTTGTGATCTTTTTCCTGGGCAGGTATTTCATAGTCTTAGCAAACCTGTACTGCATGATGGTATACAGGGAATTGCCATGACAGAAAAAAATCCCAAGATAAAAGCAACTAGCTTTTATCACAAGTTATCTCCAAATGTAAAGCCTAGTTCAGCTTTTCCTTGTCAGTGTACCAAGAATAACAGCCTGAAACCAATTTCTGTAGACACTGCTTTCAGTGTTGCCACTGCTAAAATAGATTCCCAGGTGTTTCATTAAAGGTCTTAGAAACAAAACAAAAAACTCCTGACAGTTTGGGATCTCAATAGATGTCCCTTTATTCAAGATGCTACTTCTTATAAAGCTTATATTCTTTCTGTTGTCACAGTGGTTTTTAGGTGACAATGTATTGTCTGCTCCTTGTCGTGTCCATCACTACAAAAAATAAATCAAAATATCAAGATCAGTAACTGGTTTTAAGATTGCTTTCATTCTTTCTATCATGTGATTCAAAAAGAGAGGAAAATTGATACAGATGAGAATTCTGTGAAGGAGTAACTTCAACAATAGTTTCTGCAACAAGAGGTGTAAAATTGAAGATATGGCAAACCTCTGGGGATTTTTTTCAGCTATTGTACTGGTATTGAACTCATAATCCTCAAAGCATTAGGTTCACTTTTGTGAATACACTTCTTTCCTTGGGAGAAATGCTATTCTCTTCCTCCCCTCTCAGTTCTTGACAGTCTGTGTTAGGATGAGCTGAATAAGTTGGAGGTCAGAGACAGATCTGTTCCAAAACAAACTGGTGTTAATGATATCAGTGAACTGTTCCCTTTGACTGATAGATCTGCAACTTTGTCCCTTCTCCAGAATTGAATGAAAATTCTCCCAACTTCTAGTAACAAAGTGAATAATCAGACTTCTTAAGGTCTGTTACAAGTGTACAGTAACTTCCCCAAGAACATGCTGGCCCCAAGCAAGTCTCCCTTTTGAAATTTTCATGCTCTGTACTGAACCCGTCATGCAACATGCAGAAAGCATGATTAAGTTTGGAAGCCAGGTAATCAGTTCATAACCTCCAAAATGGATAGTAAGCCAGTGGAGGTCTTCTCGCTGAGAATGCTGTGATGTTCCGTGTTCAATTGGGTTGCTGGTAGCTCAACACCCTCAGCCAAGCCATAACCTCGGAACATATAAGCTCTAACCTTACCTTGAGCTGAAGAGTTGAGGGATTATACTGGAAACTAACAATCTCAATAGAAGTAAAGAACTGAGGAAGTGGAGACTTCAAAGCAGTTTTATAGTGAGACCTGTTATGGTTTCTGTCTCTCATACAAGTAGGACATCTCAAGGACAGGTCCATATTTTGTATTTTGCAAGGTCCACGGAGAAGTTCAGCTGCAGCTTGGTGCAAAGTCTAATGGACTTACCCAGTAGCAAGCAGAGAAAGCAACCAGCTTGCTTTGTCTCCCACAAGCAATAAATGCTAGTGTTCTCCGCACTGTCTTCTGAATAGGACCAGATAGAGAAAAGCCAGCGAACAAACATAATGTTGAATCAGAGAAATAGGCAGGGAAGCAAAACAACAGCTAATAATTTTCTCTTGTTCTCATACTGTTTTTCAACAGCAGGGAGAGGTTGACTGTTGGCCCTTGCCATGCCCAGAGGTGGACTGTGAGTTCAGTGTCCTCCCTGAGAACGAGTGCTGCCCACGCTGTGTCGCTGACCCCTGCCAAGCGGACACCATCCGTAATGACATCACTAAAACCTGCCTGGATGAAACCAATGTTGTTCGCTTCACTGGGTCTTCTTGGATAAAGCATGGCACAGAGTGCACACTCTGCCAATGTAAGGTAAGGAGCGTAAAAATTAAGCTGAGATGCTGCTTTTCTAGCTTGTTTCTGTGCACATAAATATTAATGCATTGCGTCCAGTCAGTTGATGTCTGCACTTGTTTAAAAGCAGAGGATATTGCATTAAAAATGTTCAGTTTTGCTAACTTCACTTTTGCATGTGCTGGAATGATGGTTTAATGTGCTAGCAGGTCAGATGTAGAGCAACAACCTACTCTGCAGTGGGCTGCACACAAGTCACAGAGCTTGGCTTTTTCGCAACAGCTCAGGTCAAGCTTGATTGTGGTTCTTACTGTACAGCTGTATGCTATCTGGGAAATATATAAAGAAACAAATTGATATGTAAGGTTAAACTTCAAGAAATGCATTCTGTGTGATACTACAGTTTTCAGAATGATTTGATTTGTTCTTTGAGAATAGTCATTGCATTTGAGAATAATGGGACTAGTCACACAGTTCTATAGCTTTAAAATTACTAGTAGGAATCTTCATGATGTAGAGAATATTTAGTAGTTTCTGTAGTCAAAGGAAGCGATTGAGAGAATTTTTTTTATGGCTCTGGGTTGACGTGAACTAAAGCTGTGAGGGAAAAAGATGTTAACATTAGTTTTTCCATTAAAAATAGACCCTGTATGATGTAGAACCAATACTGAAGAATGAAAAAGAGTGATCCCACAGTAGACAAGGAGAGAGAGGCAACAGGATTCATCCAGATATCTTTAATTTTTACTGAAATTCGTCAAGGTCTTTATCCTATGTCCTATCCAAGGAAGAAACTTCCCAAACTCTAGCACCTGGTACCATTAACTACTTAGAAGGTTGCACATAAAAATAACTTGACTTCAACAGCTCCTTTGAGAAAAGTGGGGAGTAACTGATGATGGAGCAGAAGGTGTCAAGCAGCACCTTCCTCCACTACTTTTCTGACATTATGCTGCATGAAGCAGCAGTTGCTATTGTTGGGACGTGGTTCTTTTACTATGGTAGTAGTATGTGCTAAGTGTGAGAACATTTGGGCATTTGTCTTAATGTCAGAACGGGTGGGTGGTTGGGAGAAAGTGCTGTGATCTGACAGTGGCTAATGGTTAGAAAGCCAGATGCTGCTCAGAGGATGTCGAAACAGGCTTATGTGCACAAACCCATATTAGTGAGAACTGCAGCTGGTGCAATATAGCAATTCCAGTGCTAGGAGATACTTTTGGAGGAATGAAATTTAGGGAAAAAATTGAATTTTTAGAAAGAAAAAAAAAGTGACCTAGCAGCTTGGCTTGGGTGGCTTTCTGAGGTTTTTGCACCTCATTTTCCCTATCTGTAAAACAAAATATTATGCATGATTCTTATGTAAAACAGTTAAGATTAAGTGCAAGGAAATGTGTTCTTGTTGTAGCACTAATCAGTGACAATGCAGAAATAACATACCATTTCTAGAGGTGGCCAACAGTGTGTTGCTCCCCTCTGCCCTTTACTCTGAGTCTCAGCAAAGACTGAATTTTTAAGCATGGACTAATTTCTATTCCATGTAAACACATAGATAGTCTAATAAAATATATTGCTGCATTGTGAATATGTAGAAGATGTTAACATATACTCTGCCAGACCCTTAGATTTAAAAACAGCTTGGACGAGAATCTGCTTAACAATGAAGATGTAGCACTTTGGCCCCCTCTCTTCTGAGCAATTGTCTTTTTGAAATTCACTATCTGTTTGTAGTGGTAGCATCTTCGTATTGTAGTTTTGCACACAAGAACCTCTCTCCTCCAGATCAGGTTAATGCTATACCCAATTTTATAGTTCTCTTGTTTGCCCTGTGTCTCCTCATTCTTTCTTGCAGAGAATCACACTGAAGGTCAAAGCGCGAGGCTAAGCCTCTCTAACCAAGCTATAGCAAAATAGGGTTACACAAATCCTTTAAGAATTCAAAAAGCTTGGCATCAGCTAAAGCAGAATTAGCCACAAAACCATTTCAAATCACAAGAAGGTGAACATTAGGATTGTCTAACCTTCTGTAACAGGGGAAAGAAAATATTCAAATGATTCAGACCTTCGTCTTTAGTTATTCCTGGCAGTTTAAATATATTAACTAAATATATTTGTACCAATTTAAAAATAATACGAATTTTATTTGCACTGTAAGACTCAATTGAAGAAAGTAGCTGAAAAGTAGGAAAAAAATCGTCATAGCTTAATCATGTCCATAGGTAATAGGTACCCTTAATTTCAAATATTTTTAGAGAAATGTCCAGGCTATCAGGAAAAACGGCATGGATTAATATTTGCTGGTGTTGCAGCCAGGAAGAATCAAATTGAAACATTCAATGCTAAATAAAACCCAGAGTCCCTTCTGTCTAATCTAAATAACTCCCAGCTGCCCTGCCTTGTTCAACAGCTTTGTTACTTGGGCAAATGCCTGATACCTTTATGGGAGGAGTGTTTCTTCTGCTGATTCTCACTCCTTTGAGCTTGACTTTTGTAGCTTTGGGATGTAGGCCATAGGAAACCAAGCAATTAAAAGAATTATCGTAGCCTATCCCTTAGACATCAGAAGGACACAACAAGAATTTCATGAATATATTCAAAATTTGTATTCATCTGTACTTTACACTATACCTTAAAATCTGATATGAGTTTTCAAATGGCTGAGACTTAAATTGACTGAGCTTGTACAAGATGCTAAATGTTCCAATTCTCTTTGTTCTTCCTTTAGAACGGCCACGTCTGTTGCTCAGTGGATCCACAGTGCCTTCAGGAACTGTGACACCAACAACCATCTCTCACAAGCAGTTTCTGGTTAAAGAATTTTCTGTCACAAAAGACCATTAGACCAAAAATTGTACAAAATTAAAACTAAAATTGAATTGTTCTTGTCCATCTAAAGTGCAGAAATGTGATGAACTCAGAATTTTTAATCAGAATGAAATATATGGGACTCAAGACAAGCTCAAATGTGTAAACCTCTGAATGAGGTCAGACCCAAATTTTCTGGCTATCTGTCTGACTTCATTATGCAGGATATTAGGTGAGTATAAAGTGACATATTGCAATGCTACCTATAGTGATGTCAGGATTCAAAGTCAACCAGGAGCTCTTACAGGGTCTTCCAAAGCTTTGAGAGTCCAACACTTGCCCAGATGCAGAGATTTTTACCTAAGCATAATTGGTTCTTCACAAATGTGTTTGAATGTTCACTGCAGAGTATAGCAGATGTTTGAGTAAAAGGATGAAGCCTTCAGGAGAACATAGCAGCTAAGATGTGATATGTACAGTATATGTGCTGAAAACAAAAAGATACAAGCTGTTGTAAAAACAAACAAAAAATAAACAAATAAAAAACACTGAAAAAAAAAAAAACTAGAAACAAAAACTGTAATGCACAGGCATGGCTTCTTAATGTTTTCTGATGGGAAAAGTCATCAATATTTCCTTGTTTTACTGCACTTACTATTATTTCTTGATTGAATTTGTTCAGTATAAGCTCGTTATTGTGCAAATTTAAATAAATATTTCTCTTACCTTAAGTTTCTGTTTGTGTCCTCTTTCTTTTTCAAGGGTATCATTTTTTTTCATGTGTGTCGTTGTTTTTAATCCTTTGTTATCATGCCTGGGCAGCTGGGCAATTCTACTGTTCCTCCACATAGAGAAGAATACTGGCATTAGAAAGGAGCATGTGGGAGTTTTTGCCCAGCACAACCCTATGCCTGTCATTTCTTATCTTATTAACTTCATGCGTGTGAGTCAATGGATTGAACAGAACAATTTATGCGCCCAAAGATCTGACTCTACATGCCAGTGAGATGCTGCCACCCAGAGTGGGTACAGACCATTTCTGTGTGACTTACATCTGTGTTCAGACAAAAGGGATGCTCTCTAGATTCTTGATCTCTCCAGCTGCCCTAGGCAGGTTTGTTTCTCCATAAGCTCCACAGCTGTTTCAGTTGTTCGTGTAAAGTATCTTAATGCATGGGGATCACTTCAATATGCAAGCTCTATTTTCATTACTGCACTATTGGGACAATAAATAAAAGAGGCTGCATGACCAAAGCCATTTTATTCTGGAAGAGACTTATTTATTTATTTATAAAGAATAAAGCAGTGGTTAGAAATTAAGGACTGAAAAGGCTGAATACATAAGGAATTCATCACAAAAAGTGAAAACAAAACAGAAGAGGAGGAAACTGCCCCAAATGGCACCATCCCTTTAAACAGTGCTTTAGTAGTCACATTCTTTTCAACGTGCATTCCTTGTCTTTAGCATCTCTCTTACCTTCTCAGTTGTCACAGGCTAAACTTCCCTCACATAACAAGAGATTATGAGGGAAATCTATGAACTTGTTTTTAACAAAACTGTAGTATTTTCCTTCCAGCAAATGCTACCATGTAGTGTTTCATATACAGAAGATGAAAGGAATGCCATGCAACTTCATGTACCATGTATCTGTTCGTTGTAGGGAGTTGGACAAGGTGACCTTTAAGAGTCCCTTCCAACTCAGATCATTCTGTGATGCTATTATCTCCTTGAGCCCAGGTGTCTATCAATTACTGCACATTTCTGAAGCAGGGGGATACAGGAAATCCTAGGCCTTTGGATGCAAACAGCACAAACAAAGCAAAGACACTAAAAATCTGAAGAAATCCCGCAAAATCTTGTTGACAGCTTACACTGGATCATTAAAACTATGAAGATTATTCCAATCAAACAAACCTTTTTCCTCACTCTGTCCATAAATAACAGGTAGTCAAGGGATTTACTGTTTTGTCCAGTTCCTGGCAAGCTGCAATCAATGTTTCTTAAGCTCCTTGAAAAGGAGGCTGCTTTCTGTGCAGTGTTTTCTTGCCTGCTAGCAATTGCTCAGAGGTCATGTTTTGTCCTCAGCCACAGAGGTACATTTCCAGTTGATTTCAGTGGCAGCTGCACACCTGTTTCTGAAAAAAGGTTTAACAGACAGCGCTACTGTTTAGAAATTGTAGTTCACTTTCATTAAAGAAAGAGAAAAAGATAGGTGCAGGGAATACATGAAAACCAGACTTATGATTTTGAAAGATACAAAGAAGACTGAACATTTTTCAAGCACAAAATCCTCACGCACTGCTGCATGGTGCAGAAAGCACTGACTGAAACCAGTGGAGTGGGCAGAAGGAAGGGCAGTCACAGCTGTGAGCATCACTATTTTGGGTGTAGGGAAAGGTAAGCTATGGGTGAGGCAAGTGTGCCTGCCCTTGCTTTGGTTTGGTGCATCCCCTGACACCGAATTTAGATTTGTAACAGATATGAGTCACTCCCTGGAAGTGGAGTACCGGAAAACCAGTACTTAATCCCAGCATTTATTCAAAACTAAAAATATGGATAGATGGAAAATAAACATCTCTCTCCTTTTGTTGTCTACCGTGATCTGAGAACTTTGTGCTATTGCAGGTTTATGAAGCGCAGTGCAATACAAAAAGAAACAGGCTTAAAAGCCAAGGATTGAAACATAACATAATAACTAAACCTTGGAGAGACAGTGCCACGTGTATGTGAAGAGCAGAAGTTACCTTGCTGAACAAAGCTGGAAATCTCTGCTGAATGAAAAATGGAAATGGGGTGTGTGAATATTGTCTAATTTATCAGTGTTCAAGGTTACTAATCAGTTGGGAGTTCTAAAGGTCAACAAAGTCCAATGAGACATCTTGGTGACCTTCGCTGTCATCCACTTTCACCCTCCCCCTTCCTTATCTCCATTCTGTTCAGTCAAGCCACAAATTAGTAGCATGTTTTTCATTTTATTTGAAAAATAAATCTATGTATTATTAAAAATTTATGTCTAATTTGAAGGCCTAAATGTCCACCAGATAATACAGTCCATAAAAAATATATATTCTATTTCTGTATTTCTGAACAATGCAAGTACATTGTGTTCTTTTAGTGGCCTTTCATTATTGATACACTGTTTGCTGTAGTAGAATTCAATAACTTCCATAAAGGAATTGTCACCTCTCTGCAGAGTAATTGGCCTAAGTTAATTGACTTACAGATACAAAGGCAGAAATGTCTTCAGTTACAATGCTGAATTCAGTGCTGGGGTGAAACAGGATGACAAAAAGCAGCAGTGTTGGTAAGCTGTAGAAAAGGGAACTAGCTGTGCTGCTGCCAATTCTAGCACTCAAAAACTGGCTGGGGAAAGAACAGAGGTCTGGCTGCCTCAAGCCTCCTTATCAGCATGCCTTTGCTCTATAATCCAACTTTTCCAGCCCAACTGGTGGAATATGGTCGTTTAGCCACAGTTGAAATGCACTGCTTCTTTCTAAGGAATGAAGAAGTGGATATTTAGGTGGGGAGCACTGTATAGCTGCCCACAGTCAGTACCAGCATAGGCTTTTCACAAAGTAGACACAGCAGCAAAAGCTTCAGATATAGAGGTGGATGGGGCAGCTCCTGAGCCCTGTCCATGCCCAGGAGGAGTCTCACCTGGAGTGGGTGGTTGGTGTGTGTGTTCCAGTGCAGGATGCTCTGGACAGACTGAACTTGTGGGTCTTCTTTGAAGTGCAGGAGTCCCTGTGCATCACTCAGCTTGCATGCACTCAGCGCAGCACTCAGCTTGCATGGCCTCCCTCCTTTTCTCAGACAAAAATAGCAGTAGCTTTAGTTCAGCTAGTTATTTTTTAATGGTGAGACTAACTTACAGGCAAATGCAGTTTAACTTGTCCCCAGACCAGTTAATAATTTAAGCTCAAAGTCACCAGATAGCTTTTGCCACATATTTAAGGAAATGTTTCAGAGAAATATGAATAGGAAGTAAGTAGGAAGACTTGAGCAGCTTTGGCATCTGCTGAGTGCACAGCTTGTGGAGAAACGGCTGTTCCACTGTGGTCCCACTGTGGGCCCAGGGAGGTCCCACTGCAGCTGCATCTTCTGCCTGAACCAGAGCAGCAGCACCACCATGTTCCACATGTTCACAACCTCAGCAAGCTCCTCTGTTGCTATTTTAACTACTAATTAAAAATGTAAAATTTCTTGTTGCTTTAGTGTGGTGGCCAAATCTCTGCCCTAGGAGGAAAGACAAAGAGCATAGCTGGGTTTCTCACTAAGAAGAGATTTAGAGAGGGCCTGCAAGGAAAAAGACCATGCTGCAAACTCCTGTCCATGTGAATAGTCATTAGTATGTCAATATTTCACTTTTGAGTTTTTTCTTTCTTTTGTTTGTTTGTTTTCACAATTGTCATTCTAATTAAAAAAACAACATTTATGTATATATTTAAATTATCGGTTGTTAACATCACTTACACATCTAGATCTACACTAATCAGTATTTTCTTACTGCCAGTTTGCAGTCTGGAAAATGCCAAAGAGACATTATTTAATATAACAGATTTTCACCCTTCATTCTACTCATCTGTTCATAGATTGCGTCTCTAATGTGAAACTTTAATTACTTCAAACTGTAAGAATCTATTGATCACATAATTTTTCATCCATAAAAGAGCCAAACTCAATTACTGTTCTTCATCTTAAAATCAGTTTTTATCAGTAATCTCATTTTACTATTTTAGACTTGAAGTACATTTCCTCAGATGTCATTTAAGTATCAACACCATTGCTTGGAATTGTAAAAGAAAATTTTTAAGGACTTATTTTAGGACTAAGTCACATTAAAAACCAAAATAAGCAGAAGTGCATCAGCACAGCTAGAACATCCATCCAAACAGAACAGCAGAAACAATGTACTGACTCAAGTGCAATTTCATGGTGGGGAGGGAATGCAACTTCATTCATTGGGGTGAGGAACAAAACAGAAAACAACCAGTAAAATCACAAATACCTGCTCTTAATGACCACTGACATGATAAAAAAAAAAAAAAAAAAAAAAAAAAAAAGGATGTAGCTTTTTGGATGGCTGCATTATTATGAGAAAGTCTGCAGCTGATGCTGCTTTTGAATATCTCATCTGTCTTAGCATGTCAAAGCCCTTTCCTGTTTATCTTCTTGACTACTTTGATAAAAATGAAAACAAAAATATTTAGAGCAATCACAACGTCCAGTTTTCTCCCACAGTTGGTCCTGGTTGCAGTGGGTGCCTCCTGTCCTCCTCGGGGCAGCTGTGGGCACTGGCCCCAGAGCCAGGAGCAGCATTTCATCCACGCTCACACTGACTCCTCTTGAAGACACACAAGGCAAGAAATCCCAGTTTCGTTGCAAGTCCTATGGACAACACTTGGCTGTCAGTGCCTGCACTGGGGCAGGAACCCTCTGCCCCTGCCTTGCCTGATCAGGCAGCTGACAAACTGACTTTCAAGCTTATCTAAAGCAGACACTATGAGAATATGGCCTTATAGACATTGCCAGTAGCAATGTGAAGGGGTAATGTATCTGCAGCTTAAATGATCCTTTTTTAATTAGCCCGCTTTTGCCATTTTAAGTTTCCTCTGGGTAATTATTATGTCTGATGCTCTCTGATGCTCTTGTGAAAAACACAGCAGGAGAAGAAGAAATAATTCAGTTTCTCCACTTGGTAAACTTGAGAGGCTGCTCAGCCAATGCTTCCTTCAAAGGATAAACAGCTGGAACCCACAGAGCTCGTGATCCCCCCAGAAGCAGCCCAGCTCAGCAGAAAGGCAGGCCACACCTGAACCCATCCTGGCTGCCACAGGCAGCTCCTGCCCTCTGGCCCCAGCAGCAAGAGCTCTGCCTCTGACACCCTTCTCACAGCAAATTAACTCCTTCACCACACAGCTATTGGGTTGCCTTCTTTTGGCTGCAAACGGTGGGGAAAAGGCAGCAGACTGGGTTGTGTAACTACATTGCACCCTGCTTGCTGTTTTATTCAGAAAATTATACGCTGTTCCCTCTTCTCATCTGTGGGCACAGAGGTGAACTCCTGGCAGATCACTTTCAGAGCTGGCCTGCCTCAGCACAGTACTGACGGCTCCCATGACAGATTGTTTCATTTTGTTACGCTTTCAAACTTTCTTACATTGAATTCATCACTTCTTGTGATGGAGATTGGTTGGGTTGCTTTAAAGGTTTCAGCCAGTGTTAATCATCCTTTTACAAAGCCCAAAATAGACATTTCCACTGTACATTTCTTGTGCTTACTGGTAACTGTATGATTAACATCACTGAGTTTGGACAAATTCTTACTTTAGCCCTAATTCTGCCAGTTCAAACTCATCTGTATTTTCTATTGCTTTGGGACTTGAGCCAGACTGAGAAAGTTGCTGCTGAAATCCTAATTATCTTTGGTCTTTCTTTCCTTCTGAATGAGTATTATAGGAAATCAAAGTTCTTTCCCCCCCCCCCCCCCCCCCCAAAAGAAAACCCAAAAAAACCACAACAGCAAAAATCAGACAGAAACAAACCACCACCAAAAATTCAACAAGCCAGACAGAAACTACTTCTAAAACCTGCATCTCAAAAGGTCAATTTGCACCCTCATTCCTGCAGATCTAAATCCCTCAATCACACCAAACTTTGAAATGCTTCATCAATTTTCAGCAAAGCTACAGATACCCAGACTTTCATAAAGCCAGTTTGAGCGATCTTTTTATTTCTCCTGCAGCATGTTTTCACCATTCATGCATCTTTCAAATCATTTTTGTATGCTCCATGTATTTGAATAACTTCCTAGTGGTTAATAGCACACAGTTTCTCACCTGTTGCATTTAGCATTTTTCAGATGTTAGAATTTAAGATTCATACATAAAATAGAATCTCAAGGTTGGAAAGGACCTGCAAGATCATCTAGTCCAACCGTCCTCCCATTACCACTGCTACCATAAGCACTAAACCGCATCTCTCAGCTCCTCATCCAGATGCCTCTTGAACACTGCCAGGGACGGCGACTCCACCACCTCCCTGGGCAGCCATTCCAGTGCCTGACCACTCTGAGAGAAAAGTTCTTCCTTATGTCTAACCTGAACCTCCCCTGGTACAACTTGTGGCCATTTCCTTGGGTCCTGTTTGTTGCCTGGAAGAAGAGGCCAAACCCCTCATCACAACCTCCCTTCGGGGTGGGGGGGACTGGACTTGAACAAGTTCATCTGTGTCCCCAGTAAGCTTTGAGACACTGATCTTAACAGAATAATATTTTACAGCATCAAGTAAAGGATGGAAGTTCTCCCCGGTTCATCTCTTACCATCTCTTACATCCTCAGGTACACCTGGTCAGCAGCAGCAGACCTACCTCTCTTCCTACAGAGAGCTGAATTTGGCACAGTGCACTTAAGGGTGAAGCTAAAATTGTGTTTTATTATGCATTTGAAATATTTTCTGTGCTTTATTGCATTCCAGCATCTTTGCATTGATGCATTTTACAAGTATTTCTGAACGATCAATCAATACAAGGTCAACTGCAGCCATTTTCTGCATGGTGTGACTCAAAACAGACACATGGACATTAATCACAATACAGAGAAGCACAGCTTTCACTGTAACCAAGATGCTTTTCATGTACAAAACAAAATAGACAGACTGGTTTCAAGTGAATTAGGTAATAAATTTTCTCTCTGAGTTTAGCAAGATCAAGATCAGAGGAAAACATAGATGTGAATTTACAGTGTATTTGCTAAATGCTGTACCTGAAAATCCTGACAAGGCAGCCACTGAACAGAGCAGATATAGATCAGTCATTAAAGGAAAACTTCAGGATGAAGGAGTGTTCTGGACTGAGGGATATCTGGCTCTGAGTTTTAAGCACATGGCATGGCTGATGGAGCACACCTGAGCATGGGACCAGCTGTGATGGAGGAGCAGCTGATGGATGCTGTCACCTCCTCTCAGCTGTGATGTAAATGAATCCCAGGAAAGTCAGCAGAGATTTTGCCTCGTGGAGGGACCCAGGCCCTAAAATATTTATGTACATGTTAAATGAAGGATTCCTATTAACCTTAGATAAGCCCATGCTGTTTGTTTGTTTCTTTGTTTTGCAGGGCCTTTGAGCCCTTACACATCCTATCTGGCATGATTCAAACACGGTCTTCCTCCCATCCCTTTCTCCCCAGGGATGATGTTCAAAGAAGCTAAAAATATACACAAACTGAAAATGACACTGACTATAGTTGGTCTATTTTGTTTGTCTGAGGCACAAAGAATAAAGCCAAATCTGTTTTGAAGCTATTTTGGTCCTGTGAGGGAGCTGGGTGTTGGTAGCGTCAAGAATGCTCTAGCTGCGTCCCTTTAGGTGTTGTAGATGAAAGGATCCATTTGATACAGTGCAGCCCCTCAAACACTGCACGGTTAGGGGCAGCCATGCACAAAATTACGCACACAAAGAAACAGAATGACTTGCATATATGTGACTGTAGCACTGCCTCTGTGAAAAGGGAGGTCTGTTCCGCCTCATTGTGCGCATGGTGCCCCCAATTACGTGTGCAACCTGGTTGCCTATCTTCAATGGCTCAGCAAGAAGATTACTTTCACAGCAGCTCCCTGATAAATGTCTGCTCGCTCATTAACATTGCTGACATTTCCTATGTCTGCTCAGATCTGTAGCCTGAGCTAATCCGTATCTTATTTAGTTCATAGGCTAAAGTTCAAATGGAACAAATTTTGATCCTATTTGTATGACTGTATAATTTCCCTCCCTTCTTTCTGGTCACAATAATAGCTTCAAATCCAGAAGGAAAAAAAAAAAAGAAAACAAAAAATAAAAAACAAAAAACAACACCTCTACTCTGAAGCAGTGGAAAGCTCATTTATAATAATTCTGGGACAAAACTACCTTTTAACTCTGAATATGTATAAATAATTTTTTCAATCACTTTTACCTTCTGCACAGTAACAATAATTCAAATCTATATTTCTTTCATAACTGGCCTATGTTACAGTGATATATATATTCCCATTAAAGCACTAAATATTTTTTTCAATGTATTTAATGAAAACACATATAGAAGATTTTTGAATAATGTGTGTTCTTATAACTGGCAACACTTTTTTATGTGGGATGGTGACATTGTAAGTCAAACCAAAGGCTGTGCTTAAATAATGTTATTTGTCATGGCCTGAATCCACAAGGTAGGTGTCAGAAAATGTTCAACCTGAAAAAAAATGAACAGAACTTGGGAATTTTTGTTGCTGAACTATTTTCTTCAACATTGTAATTATCCAGAGAAGTGGAATAAATGATGTAAAAGCTTTATTTCAAAGATTTCTTAGGACAAGATGGAGTTACTTGTCTAAATAAAAGCCATACTCAGCCAAGCTGTATCACAGTGGCATATTTCAGTGTCCTTCTAGGTGACCCTGAAGTGTAAGTCATGTCTTGCTTTCTGTGGGTTTGAGCCCGGCTCTTTCCTTCATTGTGAGAAGAATTGGTAAATGTCAATGCCACCCCACTGCCACAGCAGTGAAATGCCTGGCAGAGCTCAGGATGTTTCTTCCTCAGCCTGGCCACCACCTCTTCCCCACCACCAAACCAACCATCTGCCTCAAGGTGCCATAGCCTTGAGCACGTACATCTCGGTCTCTTTTTGCCCAGGACTCATGGATTCCTGGACATCCAGTGGCTTTGAGATATGAGGTGGGTGGGAAGAAGTGTCCCCCAAGCCCTATGGTTTGGGTGTTCACATCTTCCTTGGTTAGAGGCTTAGAAAGCTGATCACTACAGACCGAGGGCCCAATGACAAGAGGCCATCAGCACTGCTCACACAGACATAAATAATCAAACTACAGAATGACAGTTGATCATGAACTTATCCTGTTCATTTATGAACCGCTTAATCTTTTTGAAAATATTGCTTTGCCGGAAATAACAAGCATTTAATGAACAACTTTAATAATAATAAAAAAGATCCACATGGGATGCAATTTCAGTGTCATTTTTAACACAGTAAATAGCTTTTATTCACTGGAGTGCGCAGTCTTTTGTTAACATCCATGAGAACTCAAAAATGTCATATTAGTCACTGGAGAACTCCCATTTTATTCTCCATCTACTCTGGAAACAAATATAGAATTACAAGGGAAGCATTAATAAAAAATTGAGTGTAAGGGCTGCAAGGACTGATAAAAAGTGCATTTGATAGTATGCATCAAGATGTAGCAGGACAAAAAAATTCCATACAATTCATGCTTAATGCACTGTGTTGTTTTTGTTTTGTTTTTTGTTTATTTTCCCCCCCCAAAAAACAACAATGTATTTTAAACTAGAGCTAAATTTGTCTCCATAAATAATAAAGTAGTGGAAAGCATTACATCAGCACAGATGTTCAGAGCCGGTGGCATCCTAGTGGCTTGATTACCTCAGTAGATTCCTTCCCAGAGTTAGTTAACAGTAGATTTAGGTGACAGGTGACAGGTAAGGAAGTTGACCCTTCCTTTCTGATCACAACTAATTTTCACTAACATGGAAGAATTAGAACGAGTGAACCCCACAGAGAGCACGAATTCACCCAGACGTCCTAATGACCAGGAATACAACCAAAGGAATTTCCTCTACTTCAGTGGTAGTGATCAAATTCAGTGTGGAGAGATCTTTGTCTCTCTTTAAGGGTCACTAATGGAAGAGAAATTGAACCAAAAGCTCAGCCTGGGCATTTTTCCTATTCTTTTTTCCTTTTCCCTGCTCCTTCCCTGTGCGTTCTTGGGAGGTTTCTGGCACTGTACACACAATGATTTCACTCGTGCTTGTGTTACTGTCATATTCTCTGAACAAAAATCTAACAAAACCAAACAAGACATCAAGGAATATCCAGCAATGTGGAAAAGCCAGTAGGATTGTTAAAAAATGAATAAACAGATTAGACATTGCATGCAGGAGAGGCAATTTACACTATCATGTCTTCATAAGCAAAAGTGGCTGGTTTTCCGTGTACTGGCATGCTTTTGAGCCTCTTTCTTGTCTCCCAATTATATGCTTGTCAAAGTTAGAGCCAGAAGGTCGTAACCGCTTTGCTCTCTTCACTATATAAATCAGCCAGCCAAAACTACCATTTCTTAGTGCATTTCAATTATTTATGACCCCAAACCTAGTTGAACAAATATGCTCCTAGGCTAGAATCTAAAGGCTAAAAGAAGAAAAAAGTCGGCATCACAAATCAGTAGCAGCGGGCAACATCAGATTGGGGAATACAAGCTCCATAAACAGCAAGAAAACTTCCTGGCATGCCTTCATTGGGTCAAAGGTTATGGGAACTTCATACTGAAGTGTTCATTTGAAACCACATTGTCCTGATATGTTTTTTAATATACTGCTTGGATATACAGCTGAGACACACACACAAACATATGCTCACATCTGAAACAAACAGACTGGATCCCTCATCCCAGCCAACTCCAGAACTCAGCCCCTACACACGAACACAGGCCAGATAGCCCTGCACCCAGGGACATAACTGGAAGTGAAGTTTGGTGAGAAGCTGGGACAGGCAGTGCTCATCAGTTGTGGGCATGACTGCACAGGTTTTGGTTAGGCCAAGCAGCTCATATCCCCCATCTGTGGTGTTCTGTGTATGTGCGTGGGGACTGTCTTTGTCAAGTAACCTAACGCTCCTTACCATCTCCACACTGGCACTGACATCAACTAGATGATGTTCGGGTGACTGTTGGCTTAGAGGGAGGTTCAGTCTGATCTCATACAGTTACGGTGGCTACCTGCCACAGGGGAGTCTGCAGAAAAGAGCTCTCATTAGATTTCAGTTGTAATAAACTGTATTAGCAAGAAACAGCACTGAAAATCAGCCAGAATTTCATACTGATAAAATGAATATTTGAAGCAAAATGGAAATGTTTCATAAGGACAAAGATATCGCTAAGCCTCTGCTAAGTTTTCCAGGACAGAATAGATTGTAGCTAAACATTGTACTCTCCTGAACAGAAAAACATAGTGGAAGGAGTATTCACAGATATAGACCCTGTATTTTGGGTAAAAAATGGAGCAGCTCTATCTTCCCTTATCCTAGGAAAGCCCTGACTCCTCCTTGGCTCAGCAGGAGAGGTTGCCTCCATAAAAGAGAAAATCCAGTCCTGAAGTCCAGCAAAGGAGGGGCCCCTTAAGCTCCAGTGCACACCTGTGAATTGTTGCTGGGTTGGGTGAAAATTCCCAGGGCAATCTGGGGACGGGGAGTCCTTTGTACCATTATGGGTCATGGACCAAAGCTGAAGCTGTAGTGTTCAACACCAAAAGGCACAGGTTGACACAGACCCCAGTATTGAGTTGTAAGTTAGGGTCCTGGTCATTTCCCCTGTGAGATGCCTCAATACACAGACCTCAGCTTGTCTGAAAATAAGACTGATCTATCAGGGTGCCACAGGGGCAGTTCCCACATTTGAATTCTTGCTTTGAAAGATTCGAGGAGATGCTTGTCAGCAGCACAACCATGTTTTCCTCAGCATTCCTAACAAAGCTTTTCACAGCTTGCAGGGCTGGGGTGGGCAGCTTCACCTGGGCGTGCACATCTCCTGTGGGTAGTGCTTCTGGTGCGATGACCATCTCACTGCTAGTGCACCCACAATTGGAACAGAACAGTTTATACACTTACTTATTTAAATGAAGAGAAGCTGAGAGGCTATCTGAAGTAACATTGGTCAGAGGAACAGATGCTTGCAATATGAGTGCTGGTCCCTCATTGGAAGATCTCCTAGTGGACACTGCTGCTCTCTGGGCTCTCTGATTTAGTAAGAAAGTCTTGAAATACTAGGTCTCTCTAGCAGGGACAAAATAATGCAAACTTTCTATTGAGGCCAAATACTGTAGGCAGGTTATGTCTTTCTCATTCCCACTGATGTTTCTAAATCTTCAGACTTCTCTTTGACTCATGTAGATTTTGAGCGGAAAGAATTAGAGATGTTATGTTGTATACCGTGTTTTTCATTTCTCACAAGTTCTTACCTGCACTCTTGACTTTATCTCGTAGTTTCTTAATTAGAATTTTTCCATCAAGATTTCAATTTCTGTACGCTTTTCTGGATAAGAGATCATTCTGGGTTCTTAGATTGATAATTTGAAGTATACTGGATGAAAAGAGTTCTAATTTAATAGAGTGATTCTGAAAAAAGTGCAAATCCAGAGTTTATTTTTTAAAAAGAAATTATTTTCTTTCAGTGAACATATTATTTGTAACATGGAAAACTACAGTACGTAAGCCAGTTTCTAGCTGTGTTGGTTCCCACCAGAAGCAACTCTAGCAGTCATTGTTCTATATTTCTTTGGTCAATAACAGAATTAGGTTGCATTTGGTAAATAGAAAGATATGTGATAGTGGAAGTTTTCCAACATCTTTACTTTGAGCATAATAAACAGTGTTGCTTGCTAGCTTTGTGGCTTCTCAAACTTTCTGATTGTTTGCTATAAGAAAAATCAATATCTTATTTCTCACATCAGCCAGATAGATAGGCCAGTTGAAGGCTTCAGCCACAGCTTTGTGCAATTCTGACAGGGAAAAAACATGTTTTCCCTACTTCAAGTTCTACTGTTTACAAGCAGCTATTGACAGCTTTGCAGTACTTTCTGTGGGTAAGATCTATCACAGTAAAGCTTTAAACTCATGCTGGCTCTGCTGCATTTCTTTCAGTCCTCCATCTCCAAACCTGCCAAGTAGAGTTATAAATTCTTAAAGTGGTTCTTACTTTTGATTGTGCTCACTAAATGTGGAGAATAGCCAGAGAATAAAGGAGGAGTTCTAAATTTACAGTCAGTCTGACTTATGCTGATCCTCACAAAAAAAAGGTGTTTGGCTTACAGAAAGCTGGCAACTACACTTTCATACCCTTTGGAGAAATTAGTTTTCCTGTATGACTGTATAAAACAGCTCTTTGTATCTGTTGCAGAACAAGTTGGTTGAAAATCAACTGACAGTAGAAATGGTATCAGCGCTGTGAATACCCTAGAAGATGTTAAAATAACAGATAATTTTTAATGCCAATATCAGTACAAATAAAATAACTTCAAAGTTACAAGATAGATGAAAAAAAGTTACTTTTTGCAATTCACTCACTAATAAAATTGAAAACATTATTAGTGAAAGCATTGATTGCCTATTTATATGCACAATATATCACAATCGCATCCAGAAAAAAAGATTATTAAAACATAATTAAAACTTGTGATTGCCAAGTGAATAATTCATTATATAGGAATGCCAAATAAGAATTATCCATTTAGCTCTGGTTGGCCATCCCACTTACAGTGTTTATTGCACATTATTTTTTTCCCAGAGAGAGACACCTCTTGGCGAAAAGACACTGAATTAATTTGTTTGATTCATGCTTTCTAGTAAAACCTCTGTATTAAAAGGGCTGAGTTTATGAAGAGTCATTTTCATAGCTATATCACTGCCTATAACATGGTGGTGAAGTTGGCTTCAAGAAAGCAATAGCATATAGCATTTAGTGCATCCAAAGTACTTGGCTTTCAGTAGGACCTATTTCCCCAGTAATTCAAGAAATTTAAAATTAAAATGCAGGTATTCCATTTTCCACATGTCACCACGAGGAGAGCTAGAGGCAGCTCAACTCACAAAGGGAATTTGTGTGTAAATGCAGACCCTTCATATGCAGGTAGAGAGCAGTGGAATACTAACAAGATATGTGCTACGTTTTCGTATTTAATCCTTTTAAAGTTCAAGCCAGTCCTAGTTCAACACTGAACCCTAAAGCTTAACCTTGGTCTCCTTTTTGCTTTGTCACATCAAATTCGTTCAGGCCTCAGGATCTCTGGGGAACCAGAGTGACAGTGGGCCAGGAATGTCCCTTCAGAGATGGGGCATCCACGTTTTTGTGCAGCCTGTGCCAGTGCCTCACCACTCTGAGTAAAATACTTCCTCCTAATGTACAATCAAAATCTCCCCTTTTTTATGTATATAATTCCGAAAGTAATGCCTTCTATTCATTCTTACGGAAACTAAACCAGATACAATAACACTATTTGATAGAGAAAATTCTCATCTACAAAACTCTATTCTTCAGTCACAACCATTAGCTGTGCATTTTGGTCAGAGATGAATGTTTTGTATTTCACATTGCTGTCTCCACTACAGGAACACACCACCCACTGCCTCACTGTGCTCACATCCGCAAGTAGGTCTCTGTAAACATTCAGGAAGTGTTGATGAATTTCAGTGAGTGCCATTTTTTTCCACGTGGAGTATTCACTGACACACCTTTACTTCATCTGCACTTCCATGTCAGACTCCATTCTGTCAGACTGCCCCTCTGCTGCCATCTGTCATATGACAACAACATGGAATGAATAGTGGTGGGAAGGTTCAACCTCTACTTCCATACCACCAGCATCTGCCTCTGGTGGTGTTCAATGATATAATAAAATAGGAGGCATTATTTTCAGAGCAGCCCTCATAGTTTAAAACCATTTCCTGTTGTCCTATCACTATCAGACTGTGCAAAAAATAGGTCTCCTATTTATAAGCTCTCTTTAAGTACTGGAAGGCTACAATGAGGTCTCCCTGGAGCCTTCTCTTTTCCTGGCTAAATAAGCCCAGTGCTCTCAACTATCCTTTATGTGAGAAATACAACTCCTTATCAGTGATTTCTCCCAGTCTATATTCATATCTGGAATTGCCCTGACGCAAACACAACCTCATTAGGTTCACAAATACAGCACTAAAAGCTAAAGGACTTGGTCTTCCATAAAACTAGGAGGTAGCTCAAACTTATGGCTATGTCCATGTGAGTCTCAGAGAAACAAAACCAGGAGGAAATAATGACACAGTTCTTCCTGAAGTCTGTATAAACATATGAAGGATAATGGGCCTGCAGAAAGTTTGTTAAATGAATGAAAGGGAGCTGTGGCTTCAGTTTGAAAAAATTAAATGTATTGAGGCACTGATATATTTTTCCTTTCCATTTGTGATTTCTGAAGTGCAGCAGATTCAGACAAAAGGTTCTATTTTGGCTGATACCAGTTGAAAGCTCAAAATCAATGACACCACGCATCAACATAAGCTGAGAGAATATAATGTTCTCTATTGTACCTGTTGAAGTTTGCATTTGTTAAAGGTGCTTTTGTTAAAAGAGCTATGCTGTTCTTCTGGAAAGGGAATTTAAAGATCATTTTGTAGAGAGGTCATTTGATGTGAAGAAACAACATTTACACAACTTTTAGCTGGTCTTACTTCAAGACAGAAAATAGAGTTAAGGAAGGAGAACAAATTATGAGTTAAAAGCAATTCTTCCTCCTTTACTGACTGATAGCAGGTTCAGATTGTATTTAAAATTCTCAGGGGATATACAGATTGAGATGAAATATTGGTTTGGTATAATGGTAGTATGGAGATCATAGCTGTAAGATATTTTTGTAATGCATAAATCAGTGCCTGAGCACAAAACCATGGAAGTTTAGCATTTGATTCATAAATTATCATGGATAATAATTTTTTACTTGATGATATATCTTGACTCATGCAAGTAGCTGTAAGTTATTTTTTCTACCTATAACCATGCAGGTTGTTCATGATGCGTGACTGCTGAAAATTACCAAGTGTTAGCAAGAAAAAAGGATATTTATGTTATTGGTAATTCTGTAACCCATTGAAAAGCTGTTCCTTCTCACTACAACCCAGGATGCTGAACAATTCCTCTCCCAAAGAGTTTATTTTTTAACAGAGCAACACAAGGAGAAACTCACAGAACAAGATGCAGCAGCCAAGAACTGAGAACAACAGTCTGCAGTCATCAATACTTTTTCCTTCAAAAAAGGAAAAACAGGAAAGCAATAACAACAAAAATGAAAACACTGCAGGAGACAGGGACAGGGACTATGAAGGAGAATCCTGACTGCACTGGAGCAAGTGAGTGGTTGGCATGTAGGAGAATAGGATTAAAGTTCAAAGTTCTGCTGTGCCTTGTTTCCTAAACTGTTTGCTGTCTTGACCAGCTAATACTCAGTATTTCTCATTGTGTGCCCAGATCCTCAGCTTGCAGCTGAGAGCACTGCCCCTGGAATCAGGTTCTGCGGAGCAGGTGCCAATGCTTTCTCTTGGCTCACAGCTTGTTGGTGGCTCAGACATCTGTCTGTTGGCATCAGCAGTGGAAGTGATCCCCGCCACTTGCTCTGGTTGTGTTCATCCCTGCTCCCCTGGCTGAAGAACCCTCCATTCTCCCTGCATTCTTTTTTTCCCTTCCCAAATCAATGCAGGCTGGAGCATTCTGCACTCATTTGTTCCAAGTGTCCAACAGAACCTGAGGACTACACTAGTGAGCCAGACAGTGTTTTATGTTGTTGTTATTGTTGTTATTTTTTGTTGATGATGTTTTTGCAGGGAATGTGTTGGCAGCAGCTCCAGTTGCCTGGAATTACTCTCATGTGACAAAGAGATTTTCAGGATTGAGATTCACCTCAGTCCCTTGCCTTTAGCCATACTCAGCAAGGGCTCCCACACTACAATAAGAACTTGCCAAGCATCCTGTTTAGGTGAACAAGAGTTGTTTGCCTCAGCCAAACTGCTCAGAAGGATGGTGTAGTGGCTGCTCACCTGTTCTGCTGTATTCAGATCTCACTAGCAATTGCTGCCGTCCTCTGGCCACCACTTACGTTTGCAATATCAATCTTGAATTACAATTTATCTACTGTATCACCAATACTTGTTGCTTCTATCCCATGGCATTCTCCTTTTCACTATGTCATATGGCTACTGGTGCTTAGAAATGAATAGAAATATTCTAGTATGGAAAGTAGCATCTGAAAGTATCAGAAGTGCCCTCAGCACACTTCTGGTAGCTGTGAACATTTGTTGCACAGACAGCCATTGCACACTGTCTAGCTGCAGGTATGAAATCTTTAGTCACAAGGACGTCACTGAAGCACTCTTTGCTCATCTGAAATGCTTACTTTTCATGTGCCAGAATATATAAATTGAGTATAAATGTGTTATATTTGCAAATGTAGGGAAGGCTCTTTTAGTGTTATTGCTGTATCCTTACTGAGAAGCAAGAAACAATCAGACATACACTGAAAACAAGTGTGAAACACAGAATGACTTAGGTTGGAAGAGACCTCTGGAGGTCCTGTCCAGCTCTCCTGCTCCAAGAGGCATGCCCGCAGCAGGGCACCCCTTAGGTGTCATACACTGTAACATGCACACGTGTAAATGCAGAGCTAATGATTAAACAGTACATGTTTATTAAATAGAGTTAAGTCAGTGGGATGTAATGACCACCAAAGACAGTCTTCTTTGCAGACAAGTGTCTTATTTCAGGAGATATCTACAGTAAATGGAAGCCTCCTAGGAGGAGCGTTTCCTCTTCTCAGCCTCTCTTTCTTCAGGTCTATTGGGAGTCCTGAGGATTTAGTCAACAGATAATTGGCTAAAAGTTCATTGCACTGGAATAGTTTAGAAATGAAGTTAGACTGCTCTGAAGCTGTTTATTTGAGCTATGACCTGCAGTGATCAGGCTTCATTTCCTTTCAGACCTGAAGGCTCTACTTCACACTACAGATCATTTTCCCCTTACACATGCCTTTGACTCTTAGCCTTGACCTCCTGCAGTATGCTGGCTCTTGCTATGGGCTACCAGATGTTACAGCCCTGACAGGAAAGACAGAAAGTGACTAAGTGTAGGAAAAATCATTTTTGCTATTAGAAGAACAAGTACCTGTAATGCGTCTCAGTTCTGTATTTCCTCAGCTGAAGTTGAAATAAGGGTTACTTAAATATACTCTTAAATCCACATTTTGTCACCTGTATTCATGTTCCTTATATCAGAAGAGCTGAGCACTCACATCCACCATAATTTGCCAAAGCAGTGCAGTTTAATAACAGATTATTCCTACTGTAGCTGAGTCTTTCTGCTCCTTTTCCCAGCACTGATTGCATCTCTACAGAAGTGCTCTAACAAGTCCAAGGAAGCCATTTGAAAACATGAAAGAAGATACAGACCTGACTCTTCTTACCCTGAATACTCTGTGCTCCCCATTGATGTTGGCAGAGAAGGAATGTATGTTTGAACAGATTCCTGCATGTGTCAGCTTTTGACACTCAGCTGCTAATATGGTCTTCATAGCATGTTACTGCCTGGTATTTGATCTTACCACATATCCACCTCGGGTCACAGCTGATGTCTGTGTAAGAATTGCATGTACATGGCTTCTGATGCATACTGACATATATCCTTTTAACCTTGGTAAACCTCATCACCATTTCCTGGAACTCAGTATAGTCTCATTGTGAGATAGTGACTGCTTAAGAACTGACTACTGGTGACTGTCAAATCTGACTGGTAACACTGCTAGGATAATTAGATCCAGAAAAGAAAAAGGCGTTTTGGTGCTACCAAGGCTCAGCACCAACAGAATCCCTGAGTGAGAGCAAACAGGAGCCAGGAGCTCAGCAAACAGTTTGAAGCTCTTTAAGCAAAGCTTTACATGGTCTCACCTCAGGAAATCTCTTCTGCCCTTCATAGGAAAGTGTCCCTCTGGTCATTCGTACCAGTAGCACACTCACACTTAGCCCACAGCCACAGCCATTGTCTTCTCTTCAGTAAACACAGTCACAGTGTGACTGAAATTTCCAAGTTTTGCTGAAGACCAAGATGCATAATGTCTCTGGGTGCCCCCAGGAGTTGGCTCTTGGGAGTCTTTCCCGTCTCTACAGCTGTCAGGAAAGTTGTAACACTCATGTGGTTTCAGGGGAATAAGCTTTGGAGCCCACATGGATGGTTTCTCCTGTGCAATGGGGTTCATGCCTACCAGACATGGGTAGCTAGGGGAAGGGGAGCATACTTTCACTTCCCAGGGGAATTCAGAGATATTGGAATATCAGGTTCCTACAAACTATCAGGAATTTGTTATATTGCATCTATCTAAGAAGTTGAATTTCAGTTTCCTCCATTTCAAATTGTTCTTTAGGCATTTTTTTTCCTTTTGAGTTACAACTGATCGATTGAAAGAGCTGTTATGCCACGTGGCAAAAAAAAACCCCTTCCCATTAGGAAACAATACCCAGACTCTTTTGCCAGCAAAAATATCCAGTTTAGATTATTAAAACATAAGACATTGTTGAATTCATTGCAAAAAGATGCAGAAATAGGACAAAACTCTAGCAGTCTCTGATTCCCTACTACTATTGTTCAAAGTGAAATTTTGGCACAAGCTGTTAGGAAGAACAAAAGTGTTCATCTGGACAATAAAACTGACAGCACCTATGCATGTTGAAGTGAAGTTTTGGATAAGCAGAGTCAAGAGCTCCTCTTATCAGGTCAAAAGAGGCTAAACATATGCTTACATAGGTGGGACAGCCTTGCTTTAAAGTCAGCGGGACCTATACAAAGCTGAATTTCATTAAGATGGAGTGGCACAGATGCAAAGACTTTAGAAGGAATGGATTGTAATATTCCTGTCTCATAGTTGGGCAAGGAAGGTGTCCAATAATTTCTATTGTGAGTGAGTCTTTCACAAAGGTGAAACACAAGGTTCGGATCACATTGCCATGTGCTGCAGACAAAAATAAAAGAAAAATGGGAGTTAAGACATAATTTCACTCTCTAGAAGACCATTACTGCTTTTTGCAGTTAAGAGTCCATGTCAGTCTATTTTGATTCTAAACGATTAGCTAGAAGCTGTAGGTTCATGACTGTGAGTCAGGATGAGCAGATGAGCAGTTCTCAAGTCTGCTTTGCCCAAACATCCAGCAGCTAACCTGCAGAGGCAGCGCCCAGTTCACTCATAAAATTTCACAGTGTGAAATACCAGCTGGTAAGGTGAGGTAAGGTAACATCACCTTGATTTCTGGAAGAAATGTCAAGGTTTCTGGAAGGTACAAACATCCTAAATGTTTAAGAGGTTTCTGACAAGAGCATATTGCTTGGTTTTCAGACAGCTGCCTGGATTCTGGGATCCACACCTTTGATTTCCACTTCAGCTTTCCTCCAGAGGTTCCCTCCACATTCACCAGCAAAGCTGGCTGCATCTCCTGTTTCATGCAAGGGATTTGCTGCAGACACAGTACTGTCTTAGCTAAAGAGTTGAGATATTTACTCTTGCAAGGAATCAGTGGTGAGCACATGGGACGTGCAAAAGACAAGATAAGGGGAACCATCTATCTGAGCTGGGGACTGTTCTGATCCTGTGCTTTACATGCCCACTACTGAGTGTTCACTAACTTTCAGCACTCAGTTTTTCTTCTTTTAACATTAAAACTACACCTTTAATATGTTTTGCTATTGTTGTCCTGGGGCTTAGGCCCATATACAAAGATGTTTTTTACATACATTGTACAAAGAGCATTGTAAGAACTCAATAATGAATGATATGCAAGGAGGACTTTGAGATCCAGAATGGAAATTCTTGCTTTAAAGTCTAAGTTTTGGGCAATCTTCATCAAATAGGATGTCCTATTTATTTATTTATTTATTTAAACCTAAGTCTACCTAAACAGGGATGATCAGTCATCAGGACAAGTAGAACAAGTAAAACACGGTTATTCCAAATATATATTTTTTGCTTTTCTCTAAATTTGGGTGATAAATACAGGTGAAAATGTGTACATGTGCATGGGTGCATTCTTTCAACAGATGCACAAGAACACTGTGATAATTCAGCCATGCCACTTGTGGTGTAGTGAGGAAGACTGTTGTCTGGGTTAAAGGCAGGGCCTGGTGGAGGTATGAGGAGCTTCAGATGTTTCTTCACAAGTTTGGGCATGCTGTTTTTGGGGAACATCATGTGTCCAGCAGCAATAGTTCACTGTGCTTTGCCTTTCCACTCATTCTCCCCATGCAGGCTCTCTTGGTGGTAGAAGCTAGGACTGATGTTGACTACCTCTGCTGCTTCATCCAAGGCTCTGTGATCCTTTGCATCTCCCTGAAGAAAAATGTATTTTTCCCTGGTGCAACTAATGTCTTCACAACAGATATTGCCAACAAGACATGCAATTACATTAGAAAGGTAGTTTTTGCTGTATGCTGCATTGTTCTGTACAGGGGATTCAGTAACAGTGGAGGTCAGTATTCCTTGGAAGATCAAAATGAAGTGACAAGGTTGGAGTGCTGGCCAGGCACCACCCTCTTTGATAACATGGGAGTCACCAGTGCACTGGTTCTGCCAAAACCATTGCCTGTCACCAATGCCGTGAGATGAAATAACATCATGACATTCAAGTATGAGCTGGTAGGAACCTCTAACCTTCCATGTGCCATGTCCACCATCTTTGGCAAGGTGCCTATCATCATAGCAGCCATACCAGAGCGTTTGTGGAGCAGAGCATCATGATTCTGAATGAAAATCAAGGTTACCCTTCACAGAGACATTTACAAGAATGATCTAGGAGCAATTGGATGCAAGGAGTAAGGATATTTTTGTTCTTCAAGATCTGTACATATTATCACTCTGCTTTCACAAGAGGAAACCGTGGTTGCAGAGGTGCTCTGGTGATTTCCAAAACAAGAGGGTAAAACTAGCCAAAACTAGCCAAGATAGGAAGGCACATGAAGGGAGCCTGTGGTCTTCCTGAAGTCAGATCTGATGGCTAAGGAAGAGCAGGAGATTAAACAGTGCCCTAGATACTTTGCAGGCTCAGAAGGTGGCTGTGCTCCAGACCATGAGATAAAAGCCCACCCTAGTCTTATCTAGAGGTATGGTAAGAGTAGAGAACAAGCTGTTTGAAAATCAGCTTTGAAATAAGCCAGATGCTGGGCAGAGACAAGGAGCAGGAAGACCTTGTCACAGAGGGACCTGTGGGAGATGCCTTCAGCTGCCAGCATGGCTGGGTGGGCAGCTGGGTGATCCATGGGGGCAATGGAGTAGCCGGGCAACAAGAAGCATGTGAGACATAGGGCAGCTGGAGGCAGGGCAAGGGCGGTAGCCATTCAATTAGGAAAGGCTCTTCCAAGATTTCATGAGGCGACAAAGCTGGTCAGGAGGGAGGGACTGAAGCTCAGTATGTGACTGGATAATCATTATAGGACGACCTAAGTCCTTCAAAGACTGTTGCCTTAGGGCTTCCTTCACACAGTGAATAGTGAAGGAAGGTTAAGGATACACACAGCAGGATAGAACCTGGCAAGTATGAGTGTGTCATGCCTCCTACTGCCTCTTTTGCCTTAGTCTGCTCTGGGACTCATCACCCACCCCAGCAGGATCAGCACAAGCCCAACCCCACATCCACTCAGTGTGTGACATGGATGGGCATGGATGCTGCTGGAAGGATGTTCGTCCATCAGCTTCAGGTGACACCGTGGACCAGTGGTCATGCTGCCATGCAGGGGGACCTGCACAGGCTGCAGAAACAGGCATTCCCAGGGACATGTTGTGTGTAGTCCATGCTAAAATTTTGTGTGTATGTGTCTGTGTGGGTGAAGGAGTTTGGGGATTAGAAGAGTGCTTAGGCATTTCTTGGTGTTTGTTGGCATTTGTGTCTAGTGCCTAGTATTGTGGTTTATCTGCTTTATTGCTGATATTGAGCCTGAATGTATAGTTCGCAGATTGCTGATTAATTAGGTGTTGCTAATTGAATAAATCACCCTGATTCTGATGTGATTTACACAATATGAACTGAGAGCTGCTTCTTCAGAGCACACTGATGCAATATCATGCCCTAGCAGGTGCCCTCCTCAGGCTCTCAAGAAGGCGGGCTTTAGTGTCCTCTGGCAAAACCTCAGTCCCACATCAGGCCTCTTGCAACAGCCTCCTGCTAGGACTCACCCATCTTTAGCCAGAGCTCAGAACCTTCCCTGGTCTCCAAACCAAATCAGCATTTCACACTCCACCTGCCTTCTGCCATTCCCCATGTGCTTTCAGATCAACTTTGGATGACAAAACTTCCCAGCCTGGGTGTGAGTCATTGCATGGCATTGTCACATTCTGCTGCTCACACAGGGCTGATGTTTCTCCTCATCTTGTCCCTAAAAATGGTATTTATCATTCTGGCACTGGAAGGCCCCTTCCATATCTCAGTTGAGACCGTATATAAGGATGCCATGTGAAGAATCTCATTACAAATAGATTGTTGTTTTACAGGTCTCCCTGTTTTCATCATTCAAGCAAAAATTAAGGTGCTCACAATGTATATGGCAGAGATATGTTGAAAGAGTGTCTTTCTTTGCTTGTCTTCTGAAATTCCAGCTTTGTTTCTTAGTGACACATGACACAGCTGAAGGAAAACTACCACCAGGTATCAATTCTGAAGTTGCCATCACATAAGCAGTGGCAGTCCTCGCAAATAATATGGAAAAGAATTTAACAACTTCCTTTTTACAAAATATAGTCTGTGAAGAAACAATAGGATATGAGCACTTGGGGAAATAAAAGGCAGCTTTGTAATTTCTTTGCATGCTACTTGCTGTGATTTGAAGCACTGTGGAAGTCTATTTTGGCTCAGATGTCTGAAGCCAGACTGAGATCAGCAGACTTGGGAAGGCAGTTGAAGAAGAAACGAAGTATTCCCACACCTCACTATGGTCACCCTGCTGGCATCCTGATGAGTAGGCAACTGGTATCTGATGCTAGCAAAACTGCCTTCTGATTTCAAAAACTGCATTTCTCAAGATGGAATATATACTGGGGTAAAATATGCATAACCCTGTTCCTGGGATGTTTTATGCAGTGTCTGTGTGAACAAGAAGCAAAATAAAATGGTTGACATCAACAAGCCAGAAAGGCCAAGGTCCTAACAAAGTAGGTATAACAGAACAGACATACATACCAGTGGGATACCTGACTCCTGGGAATGTAGGCAAGTGATTTCAAAACTCTTTGTTTTAATTTTCTTTTCTGCCTTTTGCGTGTTGTCTATATTGCAAATTCTTCAAGCAGTTCCTTTCCTGTCTTTATAGTTTCATTTCTCTCAGGCACTTTCATGCTACTCTGGTATAAATAGTAACAAGAACAATATCACATCTGGGTAATTTCAGTCAAGTACTTTTTTCCAGCATACTGCAGAAAACAGTGTGAAGAGATCTGTAGGAAAGGTCTTATCAAATATTTGGTTCACTTTTACAGAGATGGTGAAGATTTCTGTATAGCAACATTGGAGCCATAAAAACACCAGGAGTCGCATTTGGACCTGTGTTTATTCCTTTGTACACCTTTTGCAAAGCACTGAAACACACCCAGATGAACCTCATGTCTTTACAGTTCAGTTAGACCAATATTATACTGTGTCCTTCCTAAGACTCTTCAGAGCAGGAGCAGTAACCATTCAGGTGCAGTTACAGAAAATTGCCATTTATCTAATGGAGACACTGTACCATAAAACAATCTTCCATGAATTTCAAGAACCACTTACTAACAAAGGAGCCACCACCACCCTTACTTTCTTGACATAGGTATCAATCATCTGGGCTTGAAAACTTAGAAACCAAAGCACTTAGGCGCAACCACACATTTCAGTGGAGGTTTCATTAAATATTGCACACTAAGCCTACTTGTAGTTGACAGGTTCAACAAATATTGGTCCTGGTAGGGTGACTTATTGTGAAAATGGAGCAGGAGGTTACTGCTGACTTCTGCCTCATATGCTTTAGCTGTAGTTATATAAATGCTGAGCTCTTTAGTCCACGGAATCAATATTTTTTTATTTCTTTTTTGAATGAGCCATGCCTGCAGTCTCTCCAGAACCTCACACAGAGGAGTCTGATCTCTGCATCCTTCATCCTTTGGGATTATTTCTGAAAAGTAGCCTTATTGTGAAACTGGTGGGATTTGTGCAGGTCAGAGGGGATAGGAAAGTGTATAAAAAGATGAGACACATGGATGGCTACTTTGTCTGTTTATTTTTTGCTTATTTTTTAATGTTAACCTTGCAAGATTTTGGAGAATGCTCTTTTTTTTTTTTCTTTTTTTTTTTTTTGTAATAATTTCATGAAGCAAAACCAGAGATTTTTCTCTTTCCAGTAACCATAGAAACATAGAAACAATGATTACTGGAAATAGTTACACTTCATCTGTACTTGTGGGAGCAGGTTTGTTTTACTGCTGGAGGATGCAGAAGTTAAGCCACATCTGCATCCTTGGCAATGTTACCTGGCAAGGCTGCCATAGTCAGCAGGTAATGAATGAACCTTACAAAGGTCTTCAAACATCTGGAATAGCTGGAACACCTGCAATTCTGGAACATTTTTAGTCTAGCTGCTTTTACCTGTTTTCAGTAAATGATTTTGTGATTGATTCAATAGCAAAACTGTGTCCATGTTTGAATATGTATTTCGTTATCCAAAAGACTTAGTAGCCATCAGAGCATTGGCTCTTTTCATATACCTTTAGACCTCTCAAAGAAGGGCCAATGAGACACGCAGTTTCTCAAGAGCAGTCACCATCAACATCTATCTCTATTTAAAGGGGAGGAGAGCACATCAATACTTTTTAAAAAGCTTTTTGAATAAGATAGTCTCCTATTACCCAGCTCCTTTCCCTTTGTCTCTTTATCCTTTGAAATTACACAGGCTCTTCAGAAAAGATACTGCTGTAAGACACAAATGTGGATTATACCATATTGATTTGTTTGATCTTGACCTACCTCCACCCTTTCCTTCCTGATTAAAACTTTTGCTTTCCCACAAAGTTCTCTGTGTCCCTTTCACATTCTTGTAAGCAATCTGCCACCTTCCCTGAAAAAACCTGAATAGGGCCAGCTTTCTTCTGATCGCCTCTGTTAGACTTCTGTAGAAGGAAGGGCTTTTTTGTCACATTAGACAGATCTTAATTAAAACCACACCCAACCTGACCAGGCTTCATCCACATAACATGTAAGTATTGGTTTCTAATCTGTTTTTCCTTTTAAAGACCAACTCTAATGCTCTTGTGTGTTCAGGCATACTCAAAGTCAGTAATGGAAAGTCAATAGAAAAGGAGGTCTGAAAAGAAAGAAGTCTCTTCTTTTTTCTTTCCAATTAATCTAAATGATTTTGCAGTTAATACTGATTACAGTCAGTCTGTATAGATACATGACTTAGGCAATGCCTAAGTTCAGCTATCCAATGTTTCCTACTGACCACTCCAAATAGGTTTTCCGAAAATGTAATAGCTCATTCTATTAGTGGGAGCTGTTGGTTCTTCTAGAAAAAATAGAGCAAAGTATGACTTTTTCATCAGCAATTTTAAACATTCACACAGGTTAATAGATTACATGAGCCAAGGGTTGCAAACTGAAGAGGAAATTGACTTCTTCAATATGCAAATAAATTACCAGGCAATAAACTGATACCAGCTATATCAGTATGAAGTATAATTACAATTAACTTCAGCATCACAAAGAAACTCGCTCAATTTTTTCCATGCTTGCATTCAATTTTCTGCTTTCAGTAATGCCTGTGCAGTTCCTAGTAAGGGATAGATGTAGATTAATTCCCACAGAGCAGAGGATACTTGAACACAGCCATGCTCACTTCTTAACAATTTTGGCTTTGCACCATGTCACTTGTCATGTTTTATACACAGTTTGTTCATCCACATTTACTGATACTGTGAATTTCTTCTTTTCAATAGTGGCAACATATATATAGTAATACTGAAAAGGGTTTGAAATGATCTGCAGAGGGAGGTTGTGCTTCATCCTTGGATGTTTTGGAGACTTGCAAAGATAAAGCCCTGAGCAATCTGGTTTGAGCTCTGAGCTGACCCTGTTTTGTGCAAGAGCTTGCCTAGAGTCACCTTCCAACCTGAATCATCTTGTGAACCTATGGAAGTAAAGAGGAGGTAAGAGAGAGGAAAGGAAGACTCTGAATGTAAACTACAGATCATTTGGAGGATACTGACAATTAAAGAGATTTCCTATAGTGAGTGAAGGGGGGAAGAACAGAAAAATGACAGCTGAGGAAATAAGTATGTATAGATCCTTTTTAAACTGCCTATGTGAAAGGTAGCAAAAAGGAAGGAGCAAAGAAGCAGTCGATACTGACATTTTAAAAAAATCCCAAATATTGCATTTGAATTTTGACTGTTTTGAGTCCTTCTGGCTTGTATTTCTCATTTCCCTGACAATAGTTTGGAGTTCCACCACAGGCATCTGCAACAGTACATGTCTGTTTGAAAAGAAAGGAGCCTACTCTTTCTTCAGATCCTCATCCTTGAAGCCTGACTGGGGTTTTGTGCACAAGCAGGCTGAAAGCTGCTGGGAACTGAAGAGCTATGAGGAAGGAAGACTGGAAGAAAATACCTGTTATGTTCATGTGGCTTGTGTCTCCTTTAAATGTAGCAGAGAAAAAAAGCAAGCTACTTGCAATAGAAGAGGCAGGGCTTTAGTTTTAAAGGAATTACCTGGTTATGCAATTTCTTGAACAAAAATATCCAGTCATAAAGACACTGTAAATATTCCTTGGTAACAATGCATGGAGGGAACTGGTTAGACAGAACAAACACCTTCCTGTACACAGCATACAGTATTGCAATGTATCATTTTCATGTTACATCTTTCCTTAGACTGGGAGAAAGCTTTAGGAAAGGTACCTGTTGCTCCTTTGGCTCAATTTTGTTGGCTGGGCAGAGCCTGTGTACAGATGGTATTAGATCAATGACAGCAATTATGGGCCTTTGGTGGGTGATTTGTGGTTTAGGTCACCAACAATAAAAAAATAGCTTTGAAATATAAACAGAGGAATGAGGTTTGAGGGAAAAAAAAAGAAAGAAAAGGAAGAAGAGAAGGAATTCAAAATGCAGAGAAGTGCTCCATATGTCACAAAACAGCATGAGAACCAGGTCTATAACCTGCCTGCGGGAATCAGATAAGCTGCCCTTCTGCAGACCCCAATTGCCAGAGATCAAAGGAAAAGCAGAGATTAGAAGTATCTTTGTGACTGTGCAGTAGCTGTAACATACATTTCTGAAAGGATTTGATGCTACTAGATTCCTCTTTGCAAAAGCAGCTGGGTTCATGCTTTTCTTCACTCCGGTACAGAATTTGCTATGGAAACTGTGAGCGTCATGGAGTTTCTTCTTTGTAAGCTTCTTCCCTAATTCTTCAGAAAGCTATCCCTTCCCCCAAACAGTGAGAAGGTGCTGGCATCCCCCATGCAGAGGAAGTGTTAGAAGAGAAATAAGACGGTGTTAAAACCTAGTCACTCAGAAGTCATCTGGAAGCTGAGAGCTGTTAGTGAACATTTGGGAAGAGACTGGCTCTTCTGTTTGAGTACGTGGAGGGGATGGATAGGGTTTATAATGATTTGCTGACTCCATTTGTCTCCCAGTGTTCCTATGAAACAGATTTTCTGTTTTTACCAATTTACCCCTGAAATGGTCACATAATGTATTTTTCCTCACTTCAGTGCTGCACAGCTCACAGACCAAAGTTTTGCCTCTTGCTTGTCCTTGACTGTCCTACTTGAGTCTGTGCATTTGGCATCCCAATGGCGTGCCACATTGTGGACAGGGAGCCCATGCTCCCCACAGGACAGTTTTGAGTGAGGAGAGAAATAAAGACAAAAAATCCCTTTGTCATTTGAGGCTTACAACAGATGGACAGGAGAGGTACTGGCAGTAGAAGAGCTGGGATGTCTGGGTGTGCAGCAGCATCTTCGTCAATAAAAGAACTGCAACTGTTCATTAACAAATGCAGTTTGAAGCTCTGTGTGTCACTATCTATAATCTCATGCACAAGGTCATTCTAGCATCTAATAAGCATGTGCTTTGTCTATATCCTCCATCAGGCAGCTACAAGTCAATCAGCTTTATGGTCTTATGCACAGTTTGATATGTCTAATTTTTATGATTCTTGCAATCTGCTGAAAGCTTAAGCAGGTTACTTTTAAATGCAACCTAAAAAGCTGAAGTGCTCTGCTTGCAGGACCTTAAGCACTTCAACTTTATGGTCTCAGATATAAAGTTCCCCCTCTCTCAGCCCCTCCTGGAAGGTTGTTAAAATTAAGGGCAGTATATTAAAAATCTGTTACATCTTTTATTGTTAAGTCATAAATTGTGTACTTCTGGGAAAACGAGCTTGCCAGTCTAGTAGGTATCTGAATTGATGTCTTTCCAGTCTTTGAGAAGTGTCTGTTCTTTGTTTCTAGGTGGTTGTTGTGATGGAAGCTATTCACTGCAGGAAAAGCATGCTCAGTACACACTGTACAATTGTGTAGTAGCCCAGAGTATGATGGTACTAGCTGAAGATAACAGAATTCTTTTAAACAGAACAAATTTACTTTTTTTTGTATACATTAGACAAAAATATAATTTGGGGAGGCAGATGGTGAAATTAAATGTTCCTTTTTGGTTTCTAGGCAATAGAAGTGGAGGTAGAAGAGATGAAACAACCTGGAGTAAATAGTGTTCATAGAGTAACATAGAATAAAGAGGGAAGTAATGAATGGCCTGCTTGAGAGAATCAGCAGCTTCCCCAAGACAATCAACTAATCCCTAGACTCCAAGTGCACATACACACATACAGCTTATATAACTGGATTTTAGACATGTAAATGTCTTCATACACGTGATGACAATATTTAGGGTGATTTCTACAAATATTCTTACCTTCTATTGGATCCCTGTCATTTCCATCTCATCAAGGGTAATTGTTGAGGATGTTGTTGAGGATGCTGACGTAATTTATAGGCATCTGTGGGCTCATAAATCTTATGTGCTTATCCCAGAGATGTCTCTTCTACACATGCTCCATAAGCTGTATCTACCATCTATTACTGTACAGAGTATCTGTGTTAAAAAAAAAAAAGCTAAAAAAAAGGTAAAAAAACTATTGCCCCAAGTCCAGCCCTATATTAAAGGCTTATCACAGAGAGCAGAATGGCGATGTGTGCAACACGTGTAAAAGCTTAACTTCTATTTTCTTCCCTTCCATATATTGCTCAGCTTCTCATGACAAGAAAAAAAAAGACTATAAAATTTTTTTGTTAGACGTTCAGGAAAATGTTAACTAAACATGTCAAAGTCATAGAGGCGGGTAAGAAGAAAGGATTTTAGATTGTTTTGAGTTAATAAAACGTTTCAGAATATGAATAATGGAGAATAGTTGAAAACAATGAACATCCTTGTGGGAGGGATATTTCCATTTCAGGAAACCAATTTTTGGCTACTTAGCCATCCAGTCTCCCATGAGCCACTCTACAGTGAAAGAAAAGCTGCTTCAGAAGACTGAGGACGAATCTGCAGTAGTAGGTTTGTACAGGAGTGGAGTTTAGAGTGTGCTTAGTTACTCTTCCCTGGCTCCAACTGTGTGGTCTCTGCACATAAGAATTGACTGAAACATACTCCAGACACTACTGGTCAATCAGCTCTTAGGACCAGACTACAACTAAAGTGAAGGGTCTCAGGGTAAGTCTAGCCACCTATCTCAGGTTTCTCAAACAAGATACTGAAAGAAGAGTGAAACATTCCGCTCTGTCCACCTCTGCTTACAAACGAGACTCCCACACAGCTGAGAAGTTCTTTTTCCTCCAATTAAATGAATGAACTGATTGTGCTGAGTGGCTACACTAAGACTTTCTGCTTCTTATGAATCTGTGTTGTATGCAGTCTCTCTGTTTGACCATTAATTTAAATATCCAAAATCTAGGATTACTTGATGTTTTTCTCTCGTTCATGCAGGCTTGTAATGACCTTAAAAGCATTAACTCAATGTGAGGTCACAGAATTATTTTAGCTGCGGATCAGTTGCTTAATAGCAGTTTTCTTGGAGTCATGTAATCATGCAGGCTGTAAGGCTCAAGTAAGTCTTTCATTTTCTGCCAGCTTATTAATGAATTTAACCACTCCCAAGAGCAAAAAAAAAAAAAAAAAAAGAGAAATAGGTTCATGAGGAATTTTAAGGTTGGGTTTATCTTGCCCAAAACATTCAGAGAAGCATGTATCTGCAAAATCAATCAGCTATTTCTGTACCCACTTAACATATGATCTCACTTTTTAAATCAAAATCAAATTCTGCTTGAAAGTCAAGTATCGCTACAGTCACCTCTTACATAGCACAGGTAGGCTCTCACAGTGTTTTACTATTACTAATTAATAGTCTGTTTTCGGTTACATAAACAGATTTATAGACTGCAGTAGGCAAAAGCTAATAACAGAATTATTTTTATCCACATTTTTAATGGGAAAACATTTGTTTTGATTATAAAGTGAGATTTTGCTTGATATAATAATAAATATTTCATAAGCAAAATATTTGATTTTGAGTTTACTGTCTTTTCTAGTGCCAGAAATATTTATGATTCTAAGGAGGACAGCCATGTTGAATTTCTTTTTTAAACTCCAAAACTAACATAATATGCCCCTGCCTCATAATAAACAATAGTCTATTTATTAGAATTGGCTCTCAAGTGACAGTTAATAAATGCATAGTCCTATTATGCATACTAAATTCAGCATTCCAAAAACTTAAAAGCAGATAGATCAAAACAATGGAGGTAAAAAAGTCACAGAGACAAAACACGGCAAGTTAATGACAGGGAAATAGCTCAGACTTAAAAATTACTTATTATTTAGTAACTTGTAACAACAATTTATAGAATTGAATTAGAGGCAAATCACAGTCTTTCTGATGTTCTAGATACACAGGCTCTCTAATGTGTATAGTTTGATCATACAGCAAAGAATTCCAAAGTCCCCTTCCAAAATAAATACTTCAAAATAAATACTTCAGCACGTTTCTGATTCCACATTACATTTACTCATGGACAGTGAATGAAGAAAGAAAAGTGTACAAAACAACTCAAGTATTAATCTAGTTTAATTGAAACTCCTAAACACTTCTTCATTGTGTTCAGAGTGTCTGTGTGTGGTGCATTTCTCTGGCCTGTTTCACCATACGTGCCCCGAACCATACGAATACAGGATTTAATGGGCTCTGCATCCTTTACTGTAATCAGTCCATTGGCTCTTTGATGTGACATAGGTTTGGTGTGATGATGGAACAAGTTGCTTCAACCATGCATTTTCACCTCTGTTTCTGAAAGGTGAAGGGCAGAATTTTTAATCAAGGAGCAGTTTATCTTTAATTATGAAAAATATAATTAGGCATTATCACCTAATTGCTGTTACTGATGGAGAAAGTCATATTTTTCTAAGTAGTGACCCATGCTGTATTATCGCTCTACTGTTTACCGCATAATGAATCTGTATTTGTGTTTGGCAGCTAGCCAGCGTAAATTAAAAGGTAATCAACATGCTTCTCTGCAGTCCGGTCATCAAAGTCACTGGCTCCACAGATGAGTAAATAACAAAGTCAAGTTGTGATGTTCTAACTGAAAATCTCCTCAAGGAATAACTGTGTTTATCTCCTCTGTTAAGACATCAAATGATTCTGAAAATAACCATATACAAAAAGCACTCCAAAACAGATCAGAATAACTGTGCTATACATCTGGTGTTGAGTTAAAAAACAGTTTAATGTCTCAAGGCACCACCATGGTAGAATTTTATACCTGCAAGTAATCATCTAATACACTATTGTACACTTAAGGTAATGTATTAATAAATAGCTTGTGCATTTTTGGGAAGCAATCTATAAAGGAATGTTAGATATACAGTAGGCACGTACTCTAATACAAATTAAAAAAAAAACCCTAGAAAAAGCATGCTGAGCACCGTTTGGTATAGATTGAGTTTCTTATTCTAAACACTATGTAAATCTTAACTTACAAAAGGTAAAACTGAACTCTGACAGCAACTGCTTATTTAAACTGATTTTCCTGGGTATTTGACTCTATGTTGTAGGGTTACTCTTAGGGACAGCGGACTCTGGTACTGGTTGTAAGGGGCTATCTTGTTCACTCAACTGTGCGTTCAAGTTTTCAGAAGTTAGGAGAGAAGAATTAAAAACTATTTCACTTAAGTCTGATTTTATGGATACCAGATGTGGTTCTTGAAAACTTAATGGTTCTTCTACTAACACCTGTGTGTTTTCTCGTGTCATTCCCATATCTGACGGTGACTTTCGTTTCATTCTTGTGTATGATTTGTCTAAATTCTCCATGCCTTGGTCAGTTTTTTGAAATCGCCCAAAGAACCAGATGAAGAAACCAAACAAAGCAAAAGCCAGCAAACTTGGAATAAAAGCCAGGCATTTGACATCAAGGCTAGAGCCTATGTATCTGCTGTGCAAGAACATGTCTCCTTCAGCATAGGTCCGGTTGGTCAATGGGTTAGTGTTATTGGATCTCCATTCCCAAGACAACTTAGTTCTGTTAAGATCTTTCAAGCTTTCTGAGTCCTTCACGGTGTAGATCTTCTGCCCAGGACCGATATATTGACCATATTCGTGAGGTTTGTAAAATATTTGGTTCTTCCACATATTTAGATCCAAGATTAAAACAAGAAAGATAATCCCATAGTTAAACCATTTGCCTGTTTGGAAAAAAGAAAGATCTGTTATTTGATATATCCATTTTAGAAGCAGAACACGTGCATTCATATGTAAAATCAACTAAAAGCAAAAATCCTTTTGTAATAAATCTGTAAAGCAAAGTTGTAATAATATTCTCACTGTAATCAACTTTGTGCTGAATATCCTTTAGTATTTTACAGTTTAGGTCCGGGCACATAATAAAATAATTTTGTAATGCAAGCACAGCAGTATATCAATTGAATTCACATTGCAGTTAGTAGGTGATCTGCTGATTAGATAATTACCTGATGTGGTATAGATCAATACACATAAAAAACATTAATTTAAGGACTTTGAAAATATTGACATGGAAATTCTCCTTGAAAAGGCTATATTTAATAGAAATATCTGTATGCCACTAATGACTGGAATGAGACTCTTCTGGGATTTTATAAGCATTTACATTTTAAGCACATACAGATATTGTTTAATATACCAACCATGGTGTCCAAATGTTCACAGGTGATGCAATTGGATAAGAGAAGATTTAGAGATATTACGCCCTTAAGTAAAAGTGAGGACTGATTTTAACACTGGAAGGTTAGTCAGCTTAGCTTTCCTGAGCTATATGTAGTGAAAAACTCCTCCAAGGAGTGACTCATAGTCTAACATTAAGTCCCTGAATACTGGAGGAAGAATGCTTTCTCTGTTTATCATTTAAAACTACTCTTTTGCATGCCTCCTTTAGGCATCCAAAATATATAAAAGGTAAATTTATGCAATGGCAAAGTTATCCCTGCTTTAAGCAGAATATTGGAACAGATAACCTCCAGGCATTCCTTCTAAGCCAAATTATTTTATGAAAACACACACAAAAAAATTATATAATTTTCATACTTAAGGCATCTTGTTCACGTTTAGCTGAACATATGTTAAGATCATATCTATGCAGTAATGACTGGCACCACCCAAGAATCTAGCAAAACTACATACATCAAAGCTGTATTATGATGGAGAATTTGCGACTGACATCACAGCATTATGTAGAAGGACATTTGTGGAGGAATGCCTCTACTGATGATGAATGAAACCATTTATGCCACAACCATATTTAACTATGTTTCAAGTGAAAAAGAAAATGAATGTTTCCAGAGACTGCTAGACAGTGGGAAGTGGATGACAGGAAGTGAAAAGATTCATGTTGGGCCAGGATTGCTCTTTCCATCCGACAGATATGGCAACAGTGAAAACATGAAAGGAAAAAACTGGCAACTAAAAGATCAAAACAGGAAGTGTAATGAATTGGAGAAATTACTGAGATGAGCTTTATCAAGGCCAAATGATACTTCTATAATCTTTATTACAAAATTCAGGTATGAATGACAAAGGGAACTTACATGTTTTAATACTGAGATGTTAGCTACCACAACTTTAGGCTTGATAGCACCCAGTGGATTTCACAGTTCTCACCTGTGATCGTGTTGCCCTAAGTACAACGTGTAGGATAAAACACCTGGGCAGTAAGACTCAAGATAGCAGCCTGATGATGGAGTCACCTAAGAAGCTAGCAGAAAATACTGAAAATGCTGAATAGAGTTTGCTAGGTGCTTGGTCTCAGGCCTCATGTAGAACCTCTCCTACACTATGATTACACCACTGTGAATCTTCTGTGTTGGATATGTTTAAAAAAGGTTCCAACCCTCACACCAAGAATTAGAGTACTTACCTGATATGAAAGAGATGTTCAATTCCTCCTTGTTTTATTAAAAGTATGAAACTTGAAACTTCCTCACTTAGCCCCCAGATACAGTAAGGTAGACAGAAACACAGCCTGAAGTTTCCCTGAGTGTATCAGTTGTATTACTGCTTGTAAATGGTGCTTGGACAATCAGCTTAGATGCAAAAATTTCACTTACCTGAGTCATGTCCATTATGCCTAAGAGCCAGCTGGCTGCCTGACATCTCTCTGTTTTCTGTTGGACCTACTCCTTTAATTTCTGACCTCTAGACTATTTTTACATTCTCTGCTTCACTGCCATGATATATGAGTTCAATGATTTTTCCTTTGAAAACTGTTGACACCAGAACTAAATTCTGTAACAGTCTAACTACAAGCATATGAACACAACGATATCTTTCAATTCCTACTCCATATTCCCTGTAGCCAAGGGCTGTGTTAATCTCCTGTGACACAAAATAGGAGTTAGTGCTGTCTTGGTTACTTACAGAAAGTATTTACCTTCCTCTAGAATACACTGTCCTCTGCTGTTCATCCCTCTTCCAAGATGTGTACTTTACTTAGCTGCATTAGCAGGAATGATAGACAAGTAAGTCCAGTTTACTAAGCAATTCTTCTAGATGAGTGAAAAATGTATTGAAGCAGTCTGACCCAGCAGGTCTGACAGTCTCCTCTCACAAACATCTCTCTAATGATAATTCCATATGACATTCTGTTTTTTGAGATTGAAGATACTAACCAAGCTTTAGCTTTATATACAACTATAATCTCTGTACAAAAATGTATATAAAATCATTGTCTATTGCCACTCAATTTTAGCATAATGTTGTTTATAGCAAACTTTAAATCACATGTCAAGCTCATACAGGAAATGAACTTTGTAAGTTAGGAGTTACTCCTGACCTTGCATCTTGTGATAGTCTCAAGCCTCTCAGTATGCAGAGTTGGGATAAATATATTATAAAGTTATATTTTTTTCTTTAAAACAAACAAACCCAAACAAAAAACAAAAACAAAAAAATCCAACAAAAATCAAACCCACCAAAAAACCGTAATATAATTTTGCAATGTTTCAAATTCCCAAATAAAAATTGGAAGGGAAAACAGAGTCCCATGTAATGAAGTCATTTAATTTGTCTCCTAGCCAACTTCTGTAGGATCAGTACTACTGCTCTAGGGAGGTCTGTGCATCCAAGAATATTTGCATACACCTGGCACTGTCTAGCTCTTCTTCAATCAGACAGATTTTCCATAGACAAATTGAGTTGGAAGGATGCAGATGTCAAGACCACAAGGCCAGTCAAGTATTTCAGCAAAATGAGGACTATACCCAGACTCCTCAGTGGAGTTACAATGAAGAAAATCAGGTGACAAAACTGGGTATCATTCAGCCATGCACTACTTAAAACACACCTGGTTCACAAGCAGCATTTACGGAGTTGAAGTCCTTATCTGTTACACATGACATCTGAAGGGTCACACATTTCTGCCAGCTGAACAAAACATTTGGGCAGTGCTCTGTTTTTTAAAGAGGCTCAAAAATTCTACAGGCGGTTAAGGAACCAGTCCACAACATCACGTGCAATCGATTTACCAGGCAACTGTGGCAGGAAGATCCTGCAGGTCTAAATGCTCCCAAACAGCTTCTGATAATGGAGCATTTTTATTTTTGTAAGTAAGTCCACTGTGTAATGGAGTAGTCATGTCCTAAAAACAGAATTCTAGTGTAGAAACTAGTCCTCAGGAGCTCTTTAGAGGTCAAGAGGAGATACGAAAATCCCACTTATTAAGGCTAGATTCAATTGACCACATGCTGTGCAACCACAGCTAGAGGCTTATGTAGAAAATGTTGTCTTCAGATTCTTATCTCAATTGCATTTTGTGTCTAAAAACATCCAGACACCTCTGTAAAACACAGATATCTTAGAAACATTCTTCATCTCTTCTGTCATGTCAGTGCTATTGGCTAGATACATCCATGCAGACCACTCACAGCTGAACTAAGCAGCAAATCCTCTGAGATCTTTTAATGTCTATGTGCATGGACAGCTTTGTTTTTACCTCTAACCTTTCTATTTTTGCCCTCGGGCTCCTTCAGGCATATCTGTGTAGGTGATGCTTGGCCTGGATCTAGTCATTCTTTTGGTTTAACTCCACAAGCCAGCCATACCAGGTACTTGCCAATCATGAAGGTGACAATTTCTCCTTTGGGTGGAAAAGCACCTCTAGATTAGAACTCAGAAATACACAAACAGCTAGAAAAATTCCCCTACCTGTTTTCATACCTAAACCTTAACATTCCTCATTTGGAACTTATTTGAAACTATACAGCCAATTCTCTTGGATCTGTGCCATTAGATGTCACCGGCCTGGCCCCCAAGAGCCTTTCAACAATAAAATAGTCAGAAGTAACAAAATTTTCTTTAAAGTATTACAAATTTCCCTGGGTACTACAGAAACTAGGCTAGATTATGTATTTTCATAAACAACAGCCAGGAAGGAAAACATACACACTATAGCGAGCCATCTATCAAGGGAAATCCAGACGAGTTAAGCAAATGCAGGAATTCAAGATATTTTTTATGTTCATAGATAAAAGCATCTATCAAAACAGGATAAAAATGTTTAATACTGAGTAGATACTTGCTAGGAGTTCCTAGATGCAAATAAATGTGGGCAAAATGAGGTACTAAGTTACCAATAAAAATGAGATAGGCTTTTGATAGTAAATTTAAAATTACAGTGAAGCATGTAAGCAACAGGCTGCAGATGTTAACATAACTGCCAGCTTAAAACATTCAGAAACCATAAGTCAGGCCTAAGAAAGCATGCTCCCTGTTCAAAGTAGATAGATAAGTGAAAAATAATGCACTCAATACTGCTTCATTTACCTGCTTTTTGAGACAAGGACCTATGTAGAAGCAACATTTTTTCTCTCTGCAATCATGAGGTACATTTTTAAAAATATGAAAGTAGATGTTCTCACACAGGTGCTGAATATAGGAGAGAAGACTTCAAGATTAAACAAAAAAAACCCACACCAAACCAAAACAAAAAAACACGTTAGTAGTCACCTATTTTAAAAGACTTGCAAGAAAATCAGGAGGGCTGGCAACGCAGATCACAAAACTGTGAAATCCTTTCTCTGTACAGACCATATACCAAGTCATTAAGCACACATCAACAGAAAGGTGGTTTAATGTCATTTACTTCTCTGCATGTCTCTACACTTACAACTGATTCTTTGTGGGACCATTGCTCATTAGAGCAACCCAGCACTGAATAGGGTTGCTCAGGGGAGTCCAGGGGCTGCTCTTGTTTGTATCAGTCAAGAGTGACCAAATACATAAAACTATGAATAATATTTGCAAGGAAAAAGATGGGAAATGATATTTCAACCATGAGGGTTTTTTTCTCACTACTAGTAGAAATGGATTTTCAGTTTCTGGACATTGGGGCATAGATTATGGTTTTACAACTTGACCTTATCACAATAGCAAGTACAAAAATAAATGATATTTGGGCCCTTGTCTTTTTTTTTTCCTGCTTGTAACATAAAAAAAAAGTTACACAGTTAAGTTTAACACTGTGGATCCCATGAATTAAACAAGGCTTAAACAAATAAGGTTTTAACAGGGCTTTACATTCCCTCCATTATCAATACCCTACCCACACGTCATCTGCTGCAGTTTCTTTCACTTTCTACCTTCATTTTAGATTTTATTACATTCATACATGTTAAATATATATAAAGAACCAGTTTTTTCCTTCTTTTATTAGTTCCTTGATTTAAGTAGAAAATTAGAAGAATCTACACATCCACACAAGAACTACAGTTTGAAAATGATCCAAGGTGATACCCTAACCTAACCTAAGAACTGATGGCAAGAACAGATGGTTCAAGCAAAACTTACCCAAAGGGAGATTCCTGTGCCATGTGTTATGGCTGTTTATTAGATATCCTAAAGGGTGGTGCAGCACTGAGATAAAACAGGCACTCAGTAGACAGAGTACGTGATGTGCAGTCAAATGGATTGATTTGTCTAGTGAATCTAATAAATGGATCTTGTTAATGCTGAGCAGGGAAAAATATTCCTCAGCCCCTATTCATTAGCTCATCCTCATTAAAAGAATGCTTTCTTGCCAGAAAATCAGAAAGACCTCCAGTCCTCTCTGCAGAAGATTCTACAGTGTACAAATATCGATCTTATGTGATTTGTTTTTAAACAGTAGCACTGCCAGCAGTTGTATTTTTGATATGTAATTTATGTTCTTTGCTGTTGCTTATTTCTAGCTCTTCTCTGTTTATCAATATCCTTGACTCTTCTGCAATGCAAAACTGTTCTTCACTCTTCAGTCCCTCTTCTACCACCCACTGTTTTTCATTTACATTAATTATATCCTAAGTTCCTGTATCTAATGGTACAGCTCACCCAATCATTACTCAGTCCTTGTTCAAGCTACTATGTACACCCATTTCACTACTGCTCTTTATTCCATGGAATAACTGCAGGGCATCTGGAATCCTCATAGAATTGGGTCTCTTCAAATTCATGCTCTAGACCTGAGAAACAGAATTAAACCCTCTTTTCCACTAGGTCTGAATTTCATGCCCATTCATGTCAGATACTTGATTCTTATACTCTGTTTTTGCTCTCTTTGTTTCCCTTTTTATCCAAGACTTTTCTCACTTCAGAGAGAAAAACGTGTTCTTCGTCAGATCTCTTCTCATTCTTTATCTGCTGTCACTGACCATGACATCATTTAGCTGTTCCACCTCATCCTGCTCCTGATCCCAAACCATCTCATTTAGATGTACCCCAAACTCATTTCCTGTGGCCTACTGTCTATTTCCTATCAGTACTCCAACAGGAACCTACATATAGCTTGAAAAAACTTTCCATCTCTCTATCTCTACTTTCTTTCTGACCCAATTGCCTCCTTTTACTCAACAGCCTGCAGGTAACTTTTGCACTCATTTTATTTTATTTTATTTTTTTTCTGGTTTCCAACCTGATCACTCCAATTTCTATTATCTCTTCTGAAAATGCCTTCTCTTCATTCAGCCTATCTCCAGTGAGTCCCAGTTCTTCATTCTTTCTTGCTTGGCACATTTTCCTTCCTTGTCTTTTGATGCCTGGTAGGCTTAGGGCTCACCTGATAACTGTTGCCCATGTCTTTGTATGATGTCTGAATACTCCTTTTGTCCCTGTTCTGCAGGAATTTCATATGGCTGTATCTTTGGATGCTGTCTATATCCTATTCCTGTACACTGTCATGTGCTGTGATTGTTTATATTAGCATCTAAAGACTTCTGTCAATTCACATTTGCATTCTTTTGCTATACAGTACTATTTACTTCTCTCTTGCCACCACTTTGTTTTGCACAGCTTGAAAGTAAAAGCAAAATATTTATCTCTATTTAACCTTCCTCTCTTTTTCATTCTCTACTGTTATTCAAACACTGTCTCATAGTATGTAAGGACTGGGTGCTTTTATCTGTATGTGCCATCCATTTGAATAACTGTGACTCTATTTTATTTGAAGTTATTTAACTGCCTGCTTTCGGTTAGATGAGTGATGGAAGTATGGCTGTGAGTGGCCTTTGCCAGATGAGAATGACCGAAGTTATGAAAAGACATTAGCATAAATCACAGCAAAGGCATCTGAAAGCATAAGAGATTTTAAATGAAATAAGCAGCTAATTCCCCTGGAGAGTAATTTTAGATAAAAGATTTCTGAAGCTACACTAGGTATTACTTAGTGTCACAAGAAGTTGCTGAAATCCATGACAAACAGCAGGTCTTTTTGATTTGTAAGATAGAGATTCCTCATTTCCCTGAGAGGCTTATATATGGATGGTACTGATAGGGAGAGTTAAACAGATAGAAAAACAGCAATCACCTAGGGAGATGGGGGAGAACAAAGAAAATATGTGGCAAAAGACATGTTAGCATTCATTTCCTACACAGAAGCAGTTCAACATGTGCCTGTATCACAGTCTGTGTGATTACATACCTGTTATATGAATGTGATACTCCTCTTTTAAGATCTTCTGGAAATAAGGTACTTTGAACTGCATGTGTGCAGATGGCAAGCCTGGAAGATTCACTTCAACATCACCCATAAAATGTGGGAACTCCCAATCCTGTTTAAAAAGAAAAGCAATACCCTAAATATAAGATTTCACAGTATATTTTGCCCTTTAGAGTGGCTTAAATTATCAAAAGGGCATGGTTCTATTTTTAAGCCTCCCATTATTGACTTTTCCCACTATAAGTTTTATGGAACCACTTGAAATTGAGTATCTTGTTTATACTAACTATTACAGTATGATTTTTACTTCAGCTCCATGTAATTACATGTTTAAAAGTTCACTTCAGAACGATAATAATGAGCCCACTGCACTGGCTGACAGCATAAAATTGTCCAAGTATATGAGCACCTGTATATTGCACTGTGTAAAAAGAATTGTTTCATGATGTAACTAATTACAGCACCCCTGCAATAAAAGTTACAACTTCTGTTCCTAATCTGGCAAACAGTTTACAGGTAAGAAATTGGCAGAGAAGGTCTGGCCCCTCAAGTCTTTATACTTGCAACTCGCTCAACTTATGGGGTGTTTTCAGCATCTGCTCATAATACATCTAAATAAACATTCTCTGCAACTGAAGTTCCTTCAGCATAATCTGCCTGAATCAATCCAAGCAGTTTTCTCTGCTGATATATTTCAGCTGACAAAGTAATGCTGGAAATGTGGAAGCTCTTACCTATTATTATGCATATTTTGTGGCATGTGATAACTGAGCTGAGGAGGAGCTGCATTTAGAGGAATTTTTCATTTGGTTATCTGTATCCACCGCTGATCACTTGAAAATGGGTATAATAGCATGGTTCATTACAGCCAAAACTTAAAAGTCCAGCAATATTGCTGGAGTCAGTATAATTACTGCTGGGTGGTTATCCAGTGTGCTGCAGGCTGTTAAAAACATACTGGCCCTGTTCCCATACGTGCACCTGGATTTGTATCCCACAGTTAGTGCAACCCACACTTGAATTACTGACAGTAAGAAAAAGGAATCTGAAATGGAAGGAGCTCTGTAAATAGTTCCTGCTTCCTTTGCATATGACTTAACATGCAAGAGCTGCTGAACAGCTCTAACATTCTCAATGGTGGAAGGGAAATGAAAGAGTGGGATTTACCAGCAGGAAATTTATCATGGCTCAAACACTAACAGAGGCTGGTTTGTGCTAACATATTCTGATACTGAGCTAAATGGGTTAACATGAGTATACTTGAGAAGAAGCCCTGAGCTGCTGTACCTGGTTCTCAGTGTCTAGAGTGATAGAGAAAGTGCCAATTTACAGATGCAGAAGACAAGAGAAAATAAGGATGTTCTCATCTTCCCTTACCACAAATGCAAAGCATTCTCTTCTGGTCATCAGGTATGGTAATAGCAGCCCAGCTGCACAATCTGCAAACATCCCCATAGATTTGGGAGACATTCAGTAAGTGTCCAAAGATTAATATTTTATGGATGTGCACCCTCAGTTCATGGTATCATACACATTTCTGGACTCATATCTCAGGGTAACTCAAACATATTCTCATCCAGGAAAAAATAGGAATAAATAGGGAGAAAAAAAACCCATTACATATTCTTGAAGAAAACACAAATGGGGAACTAGAAATAATTCAGCACACAATTACAAATCTTGCCTTGCCTTGCCCCAGTGCTCCTACTGCTTTTTGCTGAATTTCAGATAAAATTCCATTAGACACAATTTTGTATTGGACTGTGTTTTTGCACCCATATTTTGTTGATGATATTAATAATCAGTGACTAGAATGTCAGCTCTGCCAAATTTGGAACATACCAAATTATCTGTTTTGGCAAACCATTACTGAATCTGGAAAACATTTCCTAAAACAAATGAAAACAGAGATCCAACCCCAACAGCCTGCTCCCATTTACATTATAAAAAGAAGGTGATTGAAAAGCCCATTAGAAAAATACATATTTGATACTCCCTATTACAGGTACTTTTCACATGGTACAGTGGTTCACATTTTCTGTATATATACTTCATACTGTGCAAATCACCCTGGAATTGTCATGACCTCTGTTATCCTGTTGCCCCATAATATGTGGTTTCCATTGGTGATGACAGCCCACAGCTTTGCCAGCTTTGCAGCTTCAGTGCAGAGAGGTACAGGTGTAGGTGATAAAGATGGACACTGGCATTAGAGACCCCATGGTTATGAACAACTGACCTTGCTATGCTAAAGAAATCTAGACCTGGATCTTTTAAGTGTAAAAACAGAACAAAGAAATAGCATCTAACAGACATGAAAGCAACTGTGTATGGTAAATTTTGTCATAACCTGGATCTTCAGACCAGTGAAGAAAAAGCAAAGTCTAAAATTGTATTAGCAAGCATGAAATGACTCCAAGTGGATCCCAGAGTGAGGAAAAATAAACCATTAACACAAAAATCATATCCATCCCAGGGAAAGGCTCCAGATGTCAATGACATGCTGGAATGCTCCCCGACCTCCACCAGCCTGAAAGCACTGGCCTCAGGGCCTGCAGGAGCAACAGATGGTGAACAAAACACCGTGAAAAGTGGTAGAAACTAAGAAGTGTGCATAGAACAATTTTAACATTAGTACTACTACTGAAACATTTTTTTGTAAGAATTAGAAGTCAACTAATAATAGTTATTGGATTACATTGTTAAAATTTAAAGGATGCTACTAATAAAATCTTGGCTATATGTAGAAGGTACGCTTCTTCTATGGCTATAAATAAAGTTTGAGTGTAAAGCTTCTCACAGACCGATTATAAAACCCGCTCAAAACAAGAAGAAACAAAGAAATAAAATGTAAAATAACAATAATAAAATAAAAGAAAACTCAAGGAAATGTATCTGAAAGTAATATGAAAAACAACAACAAAAGCAACTAAAATAATGAGTTACGCCTATTGACTTCCATGAAGGTCACTACAGTCACAGCACTCAGAAGAATGAAACTTCAGTTTACTAAATCAAATGGCCTTTGGAGCTCTATTTGGCTCATAGATTTGATAAGTAAGAATGCACATACATCACCTGCAAATATGAGTGCATTATTATCAAGGAGAAAAGCTGATGACTATCAACTTTCTTAGCCAATGTCAGTATCAGGTTGACAAATCCAAAATAACAAAGCATTTTGCTGTCTTGACTCCAAGAAACTGTTGTCCAAAGTCTTCTGACTCTGCTATCTTTTTTTAATTTCTTCTTCACTAACCAATAAAAGACAACTTGACTTGAATAAACCCAGAAAAACAGTTTTCTAAGAAATTCCAGATGCCTGGTGGGCATCATCCGCATCATTTCCTAATAGGTACACTAACAGCTTGAATGTGCAACTCCAAAATCTAAATGCTTCCCCCCTTAAAATACAGCCTAGTTCTATGTCATACCTTCACACATGGTATTTTCTCTGCATGGGATCTGATTTCTGTCTGTGCTACCAATCTGTGCTCACCCGTGGGACATGATTGACATATGCCATGTTCTTTAAGTTCTCAGCTTATAATTAAATGAAATTTACTTGATCATCTTTAGTCCTCACCAATAAGGTGTCTGTATTTTGCTGTATCTATGACCTTATTGGAAACTGTGCCCAAAATACCTCATTTAGACCATATCTCCACTTGCATTGTTTGAAAAATAAATTTGTGTAGACATACTGGTAACTCACGTTTGTTCCTCTCATACTGCATGAACTACGTTTCTCTCTCTCTTTCTTTAAATTTGTCAGCCTCACGTTTCTCACATTCACCTACTTCTGCATTTTCTAACCTGGAGGTCTGCAGAATATCTCTATGCAGTCTGTGAAGAAAAAGCCAACCCAGCACCACGAGACTTAAATCAGCTGTACAGAGGTCTCCAGCCTCACTGGCAAGTTTTGTGGGATGTGCAAATCAAATGAGGTTATTACCTCATTTCACTCTGCAGTCATGAGGAAAGGGCAGCCAGAGGATAAATTTAAGATCACTGAGGTGTTCATCCTAGCGCTGCTGTGGGCAAAGAGAGCACCTCTGATTTCCATGACTTAATTCATTAAATCCACAGGCACAGCAATAAAAACAGATGCTGCAAAGGAAGCCATGATATTTTGATTTTCTTGCCTTTGCTTCCAATCTCTAACACAAACAAATGCATACACTCTCTGCCACAATGCCAGGTACTGGTTTAAGGTACTGCAGTGCAACTGGAGGCACTGACTTGGTATCTCTTCAAGTAAAGATATAATAGCAATGGTAGCTGAGCATCAAAGCCAGACTTTTTGATAAAATCTGGCCATTCTCTGCCATCATTTGGGAAAAATAAATGGCAGGAGAAGCTCCATCCTGGCCCCCAGTGCCCCATGCTTCATACACACATGATCCCACGTTCCTCAGCATCCAGCACTTCTCCACCCAAGGGAAACTGCAGCAGAGAAGGTGGGGCTGGAATTAAAAGCTGGTAATGATTAATGGCAGCCAAATGTGCCATGCTTTCATCTTGCCTCTTGCCTCTGTGTAGCTCAGAGGATAATCGGTACACAGTAACTACAAAATAATGCTAAAATAATATAAACACTGTTCAGATGTAATCATGAAAGAGGACAAATACACACTGAGTATTTCTGCTTTAAGTAGTAAAGATATGTACTGTATTTAATACCAGGAACACATTTGCACTTTAAACCCTTTTGAATAAATAAACAAAAAAACAGAAAGAAAGAATTCAGGAAATGTACATATGAATGTGCATATTTGTGTTTGTTCCAGAAACTGCCAATAGCAATTTTTATTTAATTTATAAAAATCCTTTTAGCTTATCAGGTTGGAGGCTTTATGTTTTCAGGTATCTTTGCATCTCTTAGGCAGCTTTGTTTCAGCTCTCAGAGCGTGGTAAGACAGGCAGATAGAGGAGATTTAATGACAAGCAACGTCTATAAATTTTTGCAAGTGTTTGAAGTAAGAAATGAGCAGCTGGAATTCAGAGACAAAGGCCCAAATCCTCTGTGGTTATCTCTAACTTCATTTGGAGCTGCAGCTCACAGTGATCTCTGCAGCTGTGGGCTGCTAAAACACAAACACAATTTTAATATTTCACTCCAATATACATAACAAGTCACCAGCCACAACCAGAACTCACTGTTATGCATATAGTATCAAATTCACAGCTGAGTTTCTGGCCTCCTGCTCTTTGCAAATGTCTTATTTTACTAGGAAGGAAGTTTGATATACACTGCAGTTTTCAGCCTTCACTAAACCAAGAACACCCAGCTACTCTTAACCTTGCCTGCATGTATGCTTGTATGGCTTTAGTGAGGCTACTTATCACTCAAAGTGAAGCGTGACAAATTATTATTCAGAGGACTTGGAGGTCCATGTTGGTTCTATCAGTGCTAATCTAGTCGCAGTTTTCAAGGGCAGAAAGTGTTATTTGATCTGTTCACCTGTTTATGCTTCACCTGCTTGAATTGTTATTGGCAATAACAATCATAAAACTCCACTAGGAGCCGTGGCACAAAGTCCCTAATTGCAGACGTAGATACATCTTTCATCACTTAGCTGTGAAGAATACAAAATACAGAAAATCCACTCTAACACTCGAATGACTGCCTCAGTATTGAAACACCCTCTCAGAAAACACGCTGGAGAATTGTTTTACTTCTGCCCTGAATTTCTCTAATTACTGCTTCCAAACAGCGCATTCCAATAGAAAGGTATTTCTGCAGTGTACAGCAAGGCAAGGATGCACCCACAACTTCATTGTTATTCACCTTTACACTCCTGTCCTCCTCAGTCTTTGCCTCCTACAAGTGGCCTTCCTCTAGAACCACCACTACAACCCTCGCTTATTTCTCAATTATCTGAGAAGATATTAGTAGGACAGCAGCAACTGTCTCATTGTGACTCAAAGCAGCAACTGAGCCTCCCTTTATTTTTTGTGCTTGGACTTGAATGACCCCTTCCAATAAAACATCATTAGAGTAATTCAGTCTACTGTCCATTTCTGCTCATTAAAAAAAAAAAAAACAAAAAATCCCCATGCCCTCCAGATCTCAAATAAGCTCTATGTCTCTGCATTTTGATTTTACATATTAACACATTTTGAACAAAGCCAAAGCCATGTATGCACATGTTCTCAAAACAGTGCTAGTTGTTAATAAAATGTCAGAACTGGTCTTCCATTTTTCTTGAACAAGCTCAAAGCAATCTCAAAATTTCAGACTGCCTAAAACGAGAAATGCCTGCATTTCCCTGAAAGACCTGTAGCCATGCCTATCTGCACTAGCAGATGACTGTTCTGTGACAGACAGCATTCCCTCTCTCTTTCCCCTGTGACTATAACTCAGATATCACCCTCTGTTTGCTCCTCACAACCTGGTAATGCCTTGATATTGCGGATCTTTTCTGCATAACATTGCAGATATGACAATTCCTATCAAACCCCACAGCTGCAATTCTTATTGAGGCTCTCATCATTTGCTAGCATCATTCAGCATTCTTTCCTCTGGACTTGACGAGTGCAGTTCTCCATTGATAGAGAAGTCCTGCCGCAGAGACCATTTTTCTAGTCTGTTTCTTTTGCCACGTCATTCTTCTTTGATCAGATAAAATATAGGCTACTTCTTTTCATATTCAAATCCCTTCAGATCTTTCACAATCCTTGGTACAGACTCTTTATCTGACATCTGCTCCTTCTATCAGTTTATATGGAAGTTCAAGCTATGATTCTTTTTGCTATTTAAAGAAATTTTCTTCTCTGTGGTTCTTTATCAGCTGCAGAGTTTTCTCCTCTATGACTCCTTGCTCCCTATGAGAAAACACGAGGATGTCGTGCATTAGGCATCCAGGATTACCTGTCATCTTGACAAATGATGTCACTACTGCTTACACATGCCTCTCCATGAAGATATAACTCGACTTTTCTTTGACCATAAGATGCTCTAGGATCAGAGTTGTGTTTTGGTTGTCTTTGAACATCAGCTAGTAACACAGTGCCCTGCCTTTAATGACAATTACTAGTTCCTCAATAGGACAAGTATTGGTAGTAATGTAGAGAATTAATGGTTATCAATTCTTTCTGTTACATTAGAAAAAAACACGTGTTTGATAACCAGACAGTGCACAATGAAGGATGGATACACGATCTCACATTTTTAGACAAATTTTAGTCTCCAGGAATAGCCTGGTCCCTCTTTCCCTCTGAGAACAAAAACTTGTTCTTCCTCATGGCTTCACTTCACTTCAAGTTTTCAATACTCACAAGAGTCACAGAATCACAGAATTGCAGGGGTTAGAACGGACCTCTAGAAATCATCGAGTTCAACTCCCTCACTAAGGTTTTCCATAGGTTGCACAGGTAGGGATCCAGATGGGTCTTGAATATCTCCATAGAGGGAGACTCCACAACCTCTGTGGGCAACCTGTTTCAGTGCTCTGTCACTTTCCCTGTAAAGAAGTCCTGCATATTTGTGTGGAATGTCCAGTGTTCCAGTTTTAAGCCACTGCTCCTCATCTTATCACTGCACAGTACTGAAGAGTCTGGCCTCATCCAATTGCCTCCTGCACTGCAGATACTTATAAACATTAACCAGATTCCATCTCACTCTTCTCTAGGTTGAACAGACTCAGTTCTCTCAGTCTTTAAGGAGGAATCTAGACAGAGCAAGGTGAAGCAACCTTTTCCTTGCCAGGGATGATGTAGACATGACTAAGCACAGCCTCTATGCACACCCAGGATGTCCTAGGAAGATGTCCACCAACTTTTCCACCAGGCAAGTATGAGGTCAGGGACACAGTGACACTCATCTTTATAGTTCCTACTTGCCTGTTGCTGATCTATTCACAATTGCTGAAAATACTAATTAAAAAAAGCTGCTCAAAAGTAAATGTTCTGTTTTGAGTCTGTGTTTCCCCAAATTTTTTAAGCCGTTATTTTTTGCTTTACTGTCTTACTCATGTCTAGCCTTGGTTAAAACAAATATCTGACAATCCTTCTGGATGAGAAACACTAGTGAGAGCTTTTCTAGTTAATTTTTGGGTTGGATAAGCTGCTAAATAAAGGAGCAATTTTCCAATACTGTATATGTGTAAGAGGCAAAAAAATTAGTTCCTACAAAGCACCTGTGTTTTGTTTCCTATGCAAAACTTCCCAAGCCACTAGTAAGTTAGCCAAGTTGGCCATAATGACTTCTAACTACTTCAGTGACACATTTCATGAAAGCCATTTCTGTGGTGAATAGGAGAAATGAACTAACATATACTTTCTGATTTCCTAAGTCTCCAGCTTGCTGTCAAGGGAAATCAATTATGACAGAGCAATTAATCTTTCTGGTATCTTTGAAGTCTGACTATGATTTGGAGAATAAAAATAAAACTTAAATATATTGCTATGAAATCAACTCCAACAACATGAGTACCTATGCACTCATACACGTACCCTTGCATTGTGCTGAGCAATAATATGACATCTGGAGCATTTCAGGATTTGCAAAAACTGCTAATGCCATTTGTACCTCTTTGGGAATGGTAAGCTATATTTAGAGCTCTAAATAATTTTGCATTGAGGCTGCTATCTCCAGTTAATTTCAGCTGTATTAAAATATATATAACCCTTTTTTCTTTCCAAATACCCACATACATAAATTTCCTTGTTGCTTGATATACAAATAAAAAATGTTTTCTAGTGTTGCCTAAATCCAAGCAGATAGATTTGCAGTAAAATACCTGAGCAGATATTTTCCTTGCTATGAGCTTTGTAACATAAAAAATGATGCTATAGAAAGAAAGGATATCACGACCAAGAGTATTATATGTTATATTACATGTTGCTCACTGAACATGGAAAGTAAATCAGCTGCCTTAAGATTAGGAATGGGTGACTGAAGAGCTGTTCTGTCTTGGACAAAACTCCTTCAGCTCATACATGCTCTGAAGAATTTTGCTATCATATGTTCTGAGAAAATTTGGGGCTAGTTGCAGACAATAGTATAAGCTTGCCTTTATGGTGCTATGCACATTCTAGGATCAAGTTTGAAGTGATGCTTTTAGACCAATGGTCTCAGTTTGAAAACCATCATCCAGCTGGTTTTTGGTTTATCTGTAACTGTAAATAACATGTGCTTGTGCAGGGTTCAACTTGCAGTAAACAGTAGAGAAACAGCAACATTCAATTTCAATTGAAACAAAGAAAAAACGAAATTTTTTTTGCATTTTATAGAATCACGGAGTGGGTTGGGTTGAAAAGAACCTTAAAGATCATCCAGTTCCAAACCCTGCTGTGGGCAGGGTTGCCATCCACCAGATCAGGCTGCCCTGAGCCCCATCCAACCTGGTCTTGAAAGCCTCCACGGAAGAAGCATCCACAGCCTCTCTTACAGAAAGTAAAAAGGCCAGATACACACAGAATGCACGGAAAAATGTGTTTAAATTTGGGCTTTACAAAAAAGTCAGTGCAAATTCCGTATTCCTTTTCTTTTAAAAAGAAATCCAAATAGTAATAAGTCTCTTCCAAAGTTATTCTTATCCTCATAAATTTGCTAATTAAAAATACTGGTTTTAGCACGTAAGCAAAGAAAAAGACAACTGCGCAGATATTGATAGAAGAAACACTTACTTTCCAAAACTTGGTTATCTGCAACTGAAGTTTCAGGAACAACAGTAATATAAAATACATCTGGCATCTAGTTTTTCCAGCTCCTTCTGTTTTTTATTTTTCTTTCTTTTCTTTTAATTTTACTTGAAGCTAAAATTTTCTGTGTCCTGAGTTCTAGCTAATAGGATTAGCAGCAGCATGCCGTACTTGCTAATGTGTTGCCTTTATCTGCTGAAGACAACACATTAACGTATTGCATTCCTGAAGTCCTCCTCCACACTTCCTCTAAACCCCCATTTTACCTTCCAAGGCTGTGGTGCCGCCATTAGGCACATCTATTTCACAAGTTGTTCACAACTTGTTTGCTGTCAGTTGGAGTGGCAGTACAAAATGCATACACTGTGCTTCCATAGACATTACATAAACACATCTGGGTAGCAAAAGAAGATATGAGGAAACACAAAAAGCTTAGCAGGTGTGCATATAGAAATAAAATCAGCATCACTCGCATGTCAGTATCTTGGAACATGTCTTCAAAAACCATAATCAACAATCTACAAGTGAAAATAGATATACATTATATGAATGCTTATTTTGTCCATTTTAATTTGCATTATATATACTGCCAAATAGGTTTCTAGTATTTATTGACTGTGTGGGTTAGATTTCCATTTACCACAATGGGAACTAGCATACAGATCTTACAGTCACTCACATTTGGTGGTTCTGATCTTCCAGCTGAATTATGCTCTGGGAAATTCAGCTCAGTCTCGCTCCAGAAGCACCATGGATCAATCTAGGCTTGTCCACATGCACTACGAAGCTGACATCCTTTCTTGCAATTAAGGTCCTTTTCAGAATATTTAAGCCCAAACTGTCAATGATGTCTGGTCTAATGACCTCTGAATACTTTTTCTGTCTTTTCAGTCATATACCCATATTTTTCCATTGACTGTAATAATTCTAGTAATCATATGAGACACTTTCTCTTGTCTCCCACAGCAGATCTAAAAGATAAAGAGCAGAATGCCCATGGAGCTGCTCTGGTACATCCTCATCAAATGCGAGCATCTGCCTTGGCCACCTGAAATTACAACTCCGCACAAGCCACTGTATATTTCAATAGGATGTAAATGGCCCAGCCTTCTGATACAAATGGACTGGAAAATTTAATAGGAAGTATGAATCCATGAAAACAAAACAGTGCTTAACTGTGCTGTTGTGCACAGACTCAGACCAGTGCGTGAAATACAAATTGCCAAATTCTGTCACAACAGACCCAGGAAAAAGCTATATCTGATCACAGAATAAAACTGTTCTCTGTACTTTCTTCTGTTTTCCTCACCTACTCCGTGAGCAGAGTTCCTCAGCCAGCGACAGACATTTTAGATGACATTACCTGGAGATGAAGGGGTGAAGTAAAGAGGTACTGCCCCGTGGAAATGCCTTGCCCCATGGAAAGAAATCTTTCAGAGCAATGGTGATTGCTTGTCAGTCTTCTTTCAGGCATTTCAAAGAAATGTCAATGTATTCCATTGGTGATGTTCTGCTTGAAAAGTCACATAAATAGAAGGAGCCATGGACAGTTTCCCAGAATGTTTTTCCAGGAGGCTAGTTGCAGAATTAAGCTAAATTTACTGGACTGGACTCTGTCCACATGTGTGTCTGATGAACTGAGCCAGCTCAGAGTGCTTAGCAGTTTGCAGTGTCAGAGAATTTTCTACCCTACAACGTCCTGTCAGAGACTGATATCCTGAGCAGAATATGGGTGTACCTAGTTAAACATCTAGTTAAGGAGAAAGAGATATCCAGTTCTAAGGCATCCCCAGTCTAACACTAGAAGGTCTGAAAGCTAAAATGGGAAGTTTTCAGACTGGCAGCGATCCTACGTGAAACAACTTCTAGTGAGTATAGAACTTGCCACTGGAACAAGACCTCAAAATGATGTGCAATGCATTTTCAGAAGTGAATTAAATTCTGTCACTCTATTACATTAGGTTGTTTCCTACATTATGATACATTCTTTAATTACAAGACAATTTACTGAATCAGACAAAAATATGCTCTTCTTCAACATGCATGAGAAAAATTACAGGAAAAACCATTTGCTAAGAATCACCATAAGATCTTTGTCATAAGATACCCTTATTTCATTTTATTCTCCATTACTGACTAAACAGATTTTGAGGAAAAAAATAGAAAACAGTAGTCTCCCTACATAAGTCCCTACAGGTCTACCACTTCTATTACTTTCACTTAGAGGCTACAAAAAACTAGTGTATTACTTGGATTATTACACTGCATATCTCATAGAGACCATAGTATTACATTAGTCATTCACTGTAGTTCAGTTACATGAAACATCCTCTCATTACAGAGTGGATGTGACATCATAGTTGCAGAAATTATATACTTGAGCTCTGACCTTCCAATTTACCCTTTGCAAAAATTCATTCCTTTTCTTATCCCCTGGGGAAATACTTGAAGTGAATTACAGAATCATTAAGATTGGAAAAGACCTCTAAGATCATCTTGTCAGCCCATCACCACCATGCCCACTAAACCATACCTCTCAGTGCCACAACCACACATTTCTTGAACACCTACAGGGATGGTGACGCCATCACTGTCCTGGGCACCAATAACTGACCTATCCTCCAGAGAAGAATATTTTCCTAATATTCAACCTGAACCTCCCTTGGCATAACACGAGGCTACTACCTTTCATCCTGTATCTACTTACCTGGGAGAAGAGGTCGACCCCCACCTCAACATAGCCTCTTTTCAGGCAGTTGTAGGAGCAATAACGTCTCTCCTGAGCCTCCTCTTCTCCAGACTAAAGAATACCAGTTCCCTTAGCCACTCTCCACAAGTCCTGTACTTTAGAACCTTCACAGTTTCACTGCCCTTCTCTGGACAAGCTCTAGGGTCTCAATGTCTTTCCTGTGGTGATGGACCAAAACTGAATATAGTACTTGAGGTACAGACTCATCAGTGCTGAGTATAGGCGGATGATCACTTCTCTAGTCCAGCTGTCTATACCACCACTTATAAAAGCCAGGATGCCATTGGCTTACTTGGCCACGTGGACACACTGCTGGCGCATGAGTATCATAGAATACTTTCAACTTGGGATCTTCTGTAATATTTTATGATTCTAAGAAAGACCCAATTTTCATGCACCTATGCTGTCTAGGCCTGATTCCCCCATCCCACATTCTGTGTGATCACACCCAAGATGATCTGCTCCATAATCTTCTCTAGCACTGAGATCTGACTGGCAGGCCTGTAGTTTCCATATACTCCTTACTACTCTTCTTACAGACTAGCATTACATTAGCAAGTCTCCAGTCAGCCAAGACCTCTCCAGTTGACCAGGATTGCTGATAGATGAAGGAAACTGGATTGGCTATCACCTCCGTCAGCTCCCTCAGCATCCTTGGGTGGATCCCATTTAGCCCCTTGGACTTGTGGCAGTGCAGGCAGAATATCTAATCTCTAATTGTTTCCACCTGGATCGTAGGGGGTTAATTCTGCTACCCATCCCTGTCTTCCAGCTCAGCAAGCTGAATACCCTGAAGATGACTGAATTTCCTATTAAAGACAGAAGCAAAGAAGATATTGAATACCTCAGCCTTCTCCTCATCTTTGGTGGTGATGTTCCCCGCTGCATCCAAGAAAGGATGGCCCTCCTTTTGTTGTTAATGCATTTGTAAAAACACTTTTTGTTACCTTTTACAATAGTGGGCTGCATAACCTAGCAATATCCTTGTACTCTTCTTGAGTTGTCTGTCCCTTCTTCCAAAGTAAAATCTTCTGCAGGTTACAAGTGTATAAATTACATGCCTCAAGGAATGAACAAAATCATAAATCCAAAAATATAGCCTCAAATGTGAATAAAAATTAGGGAAGATAACTCTTTTCTACAGTCTCCTCTCTGACCCCAATGCAAAAACTCACTGCCTGACTGGGAGAGAGAAAAAACGCAATTTCAGCTTTTTAGACCGGAGCGATATATCTACCTCTGCCAACTGTATGCAGAAAACATGAACTTCATCCTAAAAGGTTTTCAATGTTTAGAAATCTCCTGGGAGAACTTGTCAAAAACACAGTGAACCAAGTTCTAATTGCACTAACTCATCCTGCTCTTGACAAACACAACAGTTTGGTTTGAATTTCAAAACTACTTCCGTCAAAATCCTTGGGAGCAGAGAGAATGTTGTTAAGGTGTCTTTTTGAACCTCAAAGACAAAATCAGGTTGGTGGTGTGCCTTGAATGAATTAAAACATTCTCTTAGTGAGATGTGAATCCAAATATAGCAACTATGCTGATCACAAGGAAATGCTGAATTACCGCTTTAAAAAAAGATGAAACAGGGTGGACAACCTCAAAAGGTATGGAAATTCAGTGGAGATAAGACAGCATATTTACAGCACTTGGCAGAAGCTTATCCAAACTACCAGAGCCTTCTGAAGAAAACCCTCCTGCAGCCCTCCTAGTCACTCTTTACTTTTGCTCTGCAAGTAATCCCTTTTTCACCTCTGCCAATGCTCTCTTTGGAAGACCACTCGCCTACTCCTCCACAGTTCACGTCCTTTGGGTCAATTGTAAGTGCCCATGAGCCCCTCTTTTTGGAGGGGAAGATCTCTTCCAACATTTGCTGTTTCAGAAATTTACTTCTTTCATCTACCCACATGACCTTTGCTACTGGAGACAGCATGTACATGCTTTTCTCCTCTGTATTTTCTTAACTTTCTCCTTAGCATCTATCAACAAAGTAGACTTAAATGAACCCTTCAAATTTTTAATTTTAAGGACTTTCCTGACAAAAATTTAGAAAAACTACAGACTGCCCTCTCTCAGATGCACTGTGTGTATGCAAATGCAGGGCTTCCAAATTTACAAGTGTGACTCCAAAACGTGCAATGACTGGCACCAATGAATCACAGGAGCTATGTAACAGCAGCTGGGTGATTACTCTCTCAGTGTGATTAATAGACCAGGTGGGTTTTATAGCAAAGTTCTGCATGTGTACGTATGTAGAGCAGAGGTAGATGCATGTGTTTTTTGGGAAATGTCTGTTTAGCCAATCAAAGCCACATAATGCAGATACTTACTGACGCTTTCTGCATAGGAAAATATAAGATTCAAGCATTATTTTCAATTGTTTAAAGAAATGCTAAATCAATTTTCTCATAGAGGGGATGTTTTAGAGCAATTCACCAAGTCAAGATAATGAATGAGCTGTTCTTTCACAGTATTCCTCAAGGAGGAATTATTCCAAATGATATGGTTATTTCATATGAACATTTGTAAAGGGACAATCATTATGTGAATTACATATTTAAAAAAAAAATTATTTCAACTTACAGTTTATAACAGTACTTTCATCTTTTTTTTTCATTCAGCAATAAAAAAGGCATCATTTATAATTCTCCTGGCCTTCCTACAGAACAAATGTCTGCTAGTAAAGTTGCTGTGCTCATTCAAACATACAATTATACATTGGAGGGTCCTGGGCAATCTATATTAACCAAAATAATGAATTTATTAAAAATGCTCACTTACATGTAGCAGTTTAGGTATGAGAAACGCATTACAAAATGTATTTGGAGTGGCAAGGGTGTTCACCTACAGTAATATAAACTACCATTTGAGAGATATTGGACAGGCACTTGCAGTGCTACACGCTTAGAGTCCAGACAGTAGTACTCTTGCTGTCATGTTTTTAAAAGAAAATATAGACTGCTTTTGTTTCCTTGGGCTCAGAATACTCTTAATGAGGTTTACCCAGTTTGATTGTACAAAATGTGGCTAAAAAGTATGCAAGTATAAATGAAATATGGACACAGCCAATTATAACAAGTGTTACTACAATTTCAAATGTCTATATGAATATAGAGGTGGAGAGGTATAATTCAAGAGAGCACCTCAGAAGCACACTGCACGTTATTATTACAGCAAAGTACTATTTAGGAATTAAAGACTACTGTGCTATTGGTCTGTATCAGCATGCCTGGCAGCAGAGCTTGGCCAAATGTTCTGTTCTGGCCTAAAAGCAATTTCACTGCTTTTTACAAGCAAAAATTAAAAAGCTGAGGTATTAAAATAACATTTGCTGATGTCCTTTGGCAGAGACCCTGCTAACAGATCTTGCAGATGCTGAGAGGTTCTGAGAGCTCCATCTGATAGACTTCCCACTGCAAACTACAGATATACAGAAAAGACAGAATCCCCTGATGTGGGCTACAAAAACACTGACCAGAACAGCTTTTAATCAAAGCTCACATGAGACTTACAGAAGATTAGAAGCTCCTACAGCAAAAGAAACTACTCCCCAGCAATCACACAGAATGACTTCACCTCCCCTAAGAAACTCACCTAACAGCTTCCATGAATTGGGTAGGAATTATTGTTTTCCCCACCCATTTTATCCACATTTCCCAATTTCTCTGTTATCCTGCAGCCAGCTCCAATCTTCTTGCTTTAACTGCTGGGTCACAATGTGAGGATAATGTCACTCTGTAATTCTGGTATATTTTGCAGCAACAACTTAAGCAATGGGCAGTACTATTCCTAGTTAGATAAACATAACATAATTCTAGTAAATACAGTTGCATGCTTAATTCTAGATAATGTTGCTAATGGATCCTTACTAGATACGTTGTTTCCTTCTTTATATGAATAAAACCAAGCAAATCTCCATGAAACATGTTTTGCACAGAAAAACAGCTATTTAAGGCTTTGCTTCTTAACTGGCAATAATGACAAAAATCTACAGATCTGAAAGTAACAAGAAAAGCTTCCACCAATTCCTGTGATGTGAACTCAACTGAGTTTACATACTCTTTGTTGTCACCCTTTAAAAACAGATTACTAAGGAAAGCTATGCAAACAATGATTTCCCCACAAAATATGTTAATAATTTTATTTGGTTTGGATATCACACTTGGCAACCCATGCAGCATATACGACATTGTGGTTCAGCATGGATATACATCCCTTGGGGCTATTCATTCCCCAGGCAAGCCTGTTGTGTGAGTGTTCCTTTTTAGGACTCTCACTAACATTCTGCATTTTCAAATGCAATCTATGTCTTACAAAGTAAGAGTACTGGTAATTGATAGAATAAGTCGTTATGTTCGACAGATAATAGAGTCCTGACAGGTTCCTTTTAGAAGTACTCACTGAGGTGTTTCTCAGTGCAAACTTATTGACAATCTTTGTGCGGGGAATGAAAATTTGTTTTTTATTTTCAGATATTTTCAGTGCTTAAAGTTGCCTATACTTACAAGTGTTATGCATTGGAAAAGTGCTGTACTACTGCTATAAAAATGAAAATGAGGTTGAAAAACGATGACATGGAAGTGGCTATCTAACAGTTCAGCTGAAACTCTGAAGGTCACCAGGGTGGACCAGGCATTTTGCCTGCAAATTAATACAGCTCTGTCAAGCTGGAGCCATAGCCTGAAAGAGAATGCTGAAAATGGTGCTGTGGTGCTGGAGAATTGCTCTGGAGAGCTGGGAAGAGCCCCTCCTTGGTCGGTCTCTTGAAATTCAGCAGGGGGGGAAAGCAGAGGGCTCTCTGCACGCACAGGCAGCTGTTCCTCCCAACCCTTCTAGCCACCAGAAGAAGGAACAAGAAAGCTTGGGGTGACAAACCCTGGCCATTTTATCCCTTCTCTGTGGTTAGGTGTAGTTTCTAAGTTCATAAAAAGATAAATGCAATAAACAGTTTGCACTACAAGAAAGTCTTTTAGGTTTATACTTTACTGTTGCTGAAGTGATACTAGAGGAATTCATACATCTCACAGGACAAGGGCACAGAGTTGCCACTGGGACAGGTGCCATACGGAACAGGCAGAAATCAGCTCTGCTGCTTACTGTTCAAGTATGTCTGTACAAAACATCTATTTCATTTGCTTATAACTTTTCCAAATTTAACTGCTTGGGTTGAGCAAACTCCATGCCAGGTGTCTGCCTTGGGCTGTTTTTTACTCTTCTGTTTGTTTCTATGTTTCTGTTTTAGGGTTTTGACATTTTCAACTAGCACCAGTTAAGCACTTCTGAGAGCAAAACCAGGAGAAAATCAGCTTCTTTGTCTGCTGCAAAAAAGCCTCATACTTTGGAGCAGAGACAGCAGCAGCTGTGATACCACGTGCAGCATGGTATCACTGACCCAAACTGGAAGAGTTACGGTACCTCTGAAAAGTCATAACTTTCTCATTTGTGAGAGTGAAGCTAAAAGTTCAGAAGCAAGCGTATGTGCAAACTGTGCACCACCCCATGTGCCTAAAGGACTCAGCTTCCAGAACTTCTTCGACTTCAAAACTGCCACTTATGGAAGAGAGATGGAACATCCTTCATTCTTGTTTGTCTCCCACCTCATTGCTTTTGGCTGGGATGTGGAGCTGCCATTACCAGCACAGCAGCTGAGGGGCTGGGAGCCAGCTTGTCTGAGACAAATAAGGACACAGTGACACAACTTCTCCTCTCCCCTCCCCACCAGCTCTTTAAGAGACCAAGAACCAAGCCCAGCACATCATGTGACAGGGGGCTGCTTTCCCCTGGGACACACTGTGGATGGAAAGGAGAGCAAGGAGAGAGAGAGTTGATAGGAAAACTGGAATTAGCTGCAAGGGGAGCCCAGCAGGAGGGGCAAGGAGGTGGCATGTTGTAGGATTGTTGCAGAAGGCAAATGACCTTTGCATAGAGGAAAGGCCCTTTTCTGTAACAAAGGATTTAACCATAGTGATTATGAGGTGGGAATATATAGTGTTAGAGAGTTATTCACTCTGTATCTGCAACAGGAGATGGGAGGTTGTGGAAAGCAGGGTGTAAATGTAAGAAACAGAAGTAGAAACCTGTACCCATTATAATGGGATTCACCAGTGCAAGGAAGAACTGATTTTTTTATATGAAACATTAAGCGAATTTCTAAAAGCAAAGTATTCCCAGGCAGTCTTAAATTGTTTGCCTTTCTTTTCAAGAACCCACCTAAGCTTCGATTTATTCAAGTGACAAGTGCCCAGAGCAGTTCTAGACATCCATCAAGGCTGGACCTGAATATATATTCTCCACTGGGAAGATGAGGAAGGATTGACAACGTAAGTGAGATAGTAAGAATACTGTACTGATATTGTAGGGATAGTAAGAAATTGTAAAGCCTAGTACGGGAAAAAAGTAACTTTCTTTTTTTAAATGGATCCAACGGCATGACACTGTCATAGCCGTCACTTAGAACAAGCAAAGAAGCTGCTTCTACAACCATTTGGGAAATAGGGCTGTCAGTATAATAATAAATAAGATTACATCAAATAAATATGTGGCTCTGTCTACGCCTAGTGAAATTACACGCTAGATACTTCTGCCCCCAGTTAGCTAACCGCTCAGCTAAAGGATGGGTAATAACATACATTTTCATAATAATGTCCTCAGACATCTCAAATTAGGGACCCTTTGACTGTAATTTCTTCGCGCCTCAGTATCAAATGTGGACAATAAGAGACAATAATACTCCAGTTGTGAAAGCTATTGTGAAGATAAATACATTAATGTTAGAAAAGCCCTCAGGAACTGCGGCAATTATTGCCACAAAAAAGCTCTCAAGGAAATGAATGATTCCATCTTCATATCAAGGTCTCAGTAGTGCACAGTAAGTAAGGCCTAGGGCCACACAGTGCACAAAACGGGTAAAACAAAATACTGAATAGCTTCTTGCTAAGTGAGCACCATTCATCCAATGCTGCCAATGAGACAGAGGTCTCCTGTGGGAAAATGGGTGCCAACAGATAATTAAAAATTGCATCACAATACAGTGGGGGTGAAAGGTTTATTCCAGTGACCTTAATTCTGGCCTTTTAAAAACTCTGAATGCGTGACTCTGCAGCTTCAGTAGTGCTGTCTCATTTTAACACCATTTTTAGGTACAACTCTGTGCTTGCTTAAATTACGGACTGCTTGTTTCTGACGTTAGGATTGTTTGTGTGCTGCCTTTGTCTCCCTCCCTGTATAGGGAACACTTTGTCTAGATATGCAAATCTTTGCAGCCCGACCTTGAGGAATAGCAGAAGTTTGTATAATTTAAATTAGTGCAGTAATTGTTTGGTCTGGATGCCAGGAACATCCCCGGGAGAACTTAACATTCATTCAGAAGATGTAGCTGCTGCCTCGCAACTTAAGGTCAGAACAAAAGGGCCAGACTGAAGCCAAGAGAACACACTCAGTGGGAGCAGCACTGGTGGTTGCTGCGGCGTAAAGCTGTCAGTGATAAGAAGTGCTGTGGGACTGTCTGGATGGCCAGAGCAGATCTTCCAGCCATAGAGAGCACGAATCAAAGCCATCAAAAAGTGCTGTGGACAGCAAGCAGTCCCTTTTGCTTTCTCTAACATGGATATGGCAGATCACTTCTGCTCCACTGCCTATACCAAATGCTGCACATGGTATCACTGCTGCTGCTGAGGAATTTCCATTTCTCTGCTTTGGGCATACCGTTCTGAAGTGGAATGAAGTGTAATCATAAACCCAATGCGTGCTGCGCATTGCGTATAGGTAAGCCCAAAGATCACCTGAGAGAAACTAAAAGCAAAGAGCCATCCAAGAAGGATTATAAGATTATGTTCTTAAATCCATACCAAGATACATCAGAAAGAGACGTACACTGTTTTTTCGTTTTCATCTCCAGGTGATAAAGTGGATTACCTAGCCACAATTTAAATCATTTTATTTCTCACAGAGTACCCGATACGAGAAACCACATCAGCACAACTCACTGAGAGTGGATGGAGAGTGAAATTGAAGATGATTTTGTATGAAAGGAAGAGTTGGAATGCCTGCCCCTAAAAGATGAAATAAAACCACTCCCCAAAATAACAGCAACAATGTGGTGTTCTGGGTAACTGTACCAGGGAACTAATGCTGTGGAGGTACAAGCCATAAATGTACTGACAAAAAGATAAGATTCCAAGGTTACTGAGGAGGAGATGAAAACAGAATTGGTGAGGGTACCTCCTTGATTAACATCTTTTTTAATCTGTGTTTGTACAATTTCCACAACTACAGCACCCTTAATGCTCCTACAGCACACTTTGGCTCATGCAGAGCTCTAAGGAATCTTAATGAAAAAAATGATATTGCAAATACTACCCAGGCACGAGGAAGAGACTAAGAGGTTAATTATTTGGGGACCAGCTGAGAGGTCATACAGCCCAAAGCTGCAGCCTAACTGCAAGAGACTAGCTGGAGGACTCCATAGGCATGCTGATTTCATTGTTCCACTGCTCCAGTGGGAAACACAGATTCACACTGTGTCAGGCAGGAGTGGTACCCAGCCTATCTGTCAGGTCTGGTAGGTGTTAGACTGGGGAAACTCCTCTCCCTAAAGGGAAGGAAAACATGGGCAGACTCTAGGAAATAGAAACATTTTAGCTTCTGGTCTGCAGGAGAGGAGAATCTTTGCTGAAATAAGGCCACACTTGCACAATACTTCTGACTCACGGGATGTGACTCCAAACACAGCACAGCTGAGTAATTAAGTGTTATTTCAAAGACAGGAACCACTGCAACTATAACTTCAAATCATTAGAAAGGACTAGGGACAATTAACTATTGATGGGTACAATAAAGTCTGGCTCTAACAGATGCAAACATTTCTAATGTACTCATTACTGCAAGACACTCAGTGATTAACTACACATGTCCCTTCTGTTATAGAAAAAAAAGCAGCAGCTGTATTGGACATGAGAAGAACTCAGAATAAAAATAAGCATATCTTTTTGTTTATTCACATAACAGCCTTCAAACTTTCTGAGGAATCATAAACAATTGCCATTCAATCAGATTTGCAGAAATAATGCACATAGGCCAACAATATTAGGCGTATTCCTGCCACTGTTTGATTAAGTGCAACCAAGCTGGTTCTGCTCAGTGCTGTTTCTCAGCAGACTTCAAATGTCCACATATCACCTGTCACTACATCCTGTAAGTTCAGTACACTGCATGGCTAAATATACATTGTGGGTAGGCATAAAACTTGTCACTTTATCTAGTGATGGCTCACTGAGGTTTATCTTTTTTCTTTTTTTAACGCACATGGTTGCATTTACAAATTGCGAACAGCTCCATTACTTTAAAAACAGCTGAATCTGTTGAATCTCATCTCAGATTTTTCACTCTGAGAAAAAAAACTGTGTTAACAAGGCTCACTACAAAGCAGACTTCTGGTCAAATAATATATTCCTAAGCACTGCTGTGGAGCACTGAAATTTATCTGAATGTCAGCATTACTGTTATTTCAACATATATCACTGCAATACAATATTAAGCAATGCATCCTCAGATTTACACCCCAGCAACAAAGCCTATCACACACTGATGGTAGCAGAAACTGTGAAAAGACTGTTCGCAATTAAAGATCAGAATACTTCTGTGAAAGAATTGCAAACGATCGCCAGCTTTTCCTGCTTCTAGAATTCATCTTTTCTGTGTACTTGGGCTGGATACAGCATTTTCAGGGGAGCAGTGTGTGAAAATACCAAGTCTGCTTTTGGAGAACTGCTTCATTATGCCTGTGAAAGATTGGCTACAGTGTCACATGTATGGCAGATACCCATTGTCAAGGTAAAAGGGAACAACTGTGACAAATGAGAAGCTTCCTGAGCTAATTCATTTTGTGTGTAGTCATCTCAGAGCCAAGGGGGCTGCAGCTGGGACTGCTGCCTGATTACGCTGAAAGCATTACCAAGTCAGACAGCATCCTTCTCTGAGCACCTTAGGGGCTAAGCAGACAATCAGACAACTAGTGAAAGAAAAGAACTACAGTTGTTCCTTCCCAGCAAATGAGGAACGGTGTCACAGAGCTAAAAAGTGCCCAGCTCTAGGCTGCCATGGATTGGTATGATAGGATTCAGGACAGCACAAATATAACAAGTTACAGCAGTAGGAAGAAGCTCACAAATTGAATCTATAATGCCTGAGACAAATATAATGTGTCCAAGTAAGATTTAACCATCCTCAAGGAGTCCAAAGGAGGAAAAGTACTTAAAAATACTGTACTTTGTATGTCTCATTTGAAAAATCCACAGCATAAAATGATGGTGCCAGTTATCAAACTAGACAAGCACAGAATGAGAACACTGCAGTATAAACCAGGGCAGCTCATTAAAAAGGCAAGATATAGACTGCACAATAATGGACAACATACACCCATCCTTTCTCTGAGAGGAATCATTTTACTTACCATTTTCTTAGTCCCAAACTAACTGAAAGTTCTGAAGAAATAAACTGTACTTTATAATAGGGTCTGGTAGGGGGACAAATGAATGTTTCAGGGATTTTCAAAAGGAATTTATACATCCACCTTAATCTCAAAAATATTCCAGTGAAGTCTTCTGTGCTATAATTACACATAATAATACAGTACTCTCCCCATTCCTTATCACCCTTTTACAAAAGCTCTACATACATTTCCATCAAACTTAAAAGGTGTTTCTCTTGAAAATAAAAGTAATGCATTTCAAATGCAATACATTATTCTTTGGTGCACTTCTTAATGCTTTGTCCACAGAAAATGGTAACATGAAGAAGGAAGGTGGAGGATGCACACACAGGTTGCTCTGAGTCTGCACGTACTCACATACCCGCCAGGAAAGGGACAGCTTGCTCTCTGGGACTCCCTTCTCAGCTGTTTGCTCCTGAACTGTCAAGTAGAGCATTTCTGGGATGACAGTAACTTGTCCCTGCCAGCGCATGATAGCCAGGAAATAACCCACTCCTTTGGTATCGGTTGTAGACAGAACATATAGGAAATATAGAATCATAGAATCATAGAATCACAAGGTTGGAAAGGACCTACAAGATCATCTAGTCCAACCGTCTCCTCATCACCATTGCCACCACAAGCACTAAACCACATCACGCAGCACGTCATCCAGATGCCTCTTGAACACTGCCAGGGACGGTGACTCCACCACCTCTCTAGGCAGCCATTCCAGTGCCTGACCACTCTCTGAGAGAAAAAGTTTTTCCTCATGTCTAATCTATAGCTCCTCTGATACAACTTGCAGCCATTACCCCGTGTCCTGCTCGTTGCCTGGGAGAAGAGGCCAAATCCCTCTTCACCACAACCTCCCTTCAGGAAGTTGTAGAGAGCAGTGAGGTCTCCCCTGAGCCTCCTCTTCTCCAGGCTGAACATTCCCAGCTCTTTCAGCCTCTCCTCATATGGCCTGTGTTCCAGACCCCTCACCAGTTTCGTTGTCCTTCTCTGGACACGTTCCAGGGTCTCAACACCTTTCCTGTAGTGAGGAGCCCAAAACTGAACACAGTATTCGAGGTGCAGCCTCACCAGAGCTGAGTAGAGGGGGACGATCACTGCTCCTGCTGGCCACACTATTTCTAATGCAGGCCAGGATGCCGTTGGCCCTCTTGGCCATCTGGGCACACTGTTGGCTCATGTTCAGCCGAGCATCAACCAACACCCCCAGGTCCCTTTCCTCTTCACACTCATCCAGCCACTCATCCCCAAGCCTATAACGCTGCATGGGGTTGTTGTGGCCAAAGTGCAGAACCCAACACTTGGCCTTGTTGAACCTCATCCCATTCATCTCAGACCAGTGGTCCAGCCTGTCTATATCCCTCTGAAGGGCCGCCCTACTCTCAGGCAGATCGACACCACCTCCTAGCTTGGTGTCATCTACAAACTTACTGAGGGGGCACTCAATCCCCTCATCTAGGTCATCAATAAAGATACGAAATAAGATGGGCCCCAGTCCTGACCCCTGGGGGACACCACTTTTAATGGATTCCCAGCTGGACTTCATTCCATTCACCACGACCCGCTGGGCACAGCCCTGTAGCCAGTTCCTTACCCAAAGAAGTGTATATCTGTTCAGACCATGGGCAGCCAGTTTCCCCAGGAGAATACTGTGAGGGACCATGTCAAAGGCTTTGCTGAAGTCTAGGAAGACTACATCAACAGCCCTTCCCTCATCTACCAGACTAATCACCCAGTCATAGAAGGAGATGAGGTTGGTCAAGCATGACCTGCCTTTCATGAAACCGTGCTGGCTGGGCCTGATCCCCTGGACACTGCATACATGCCCAGATGAAGGAGGAAACAGGTATCTGATGGGAATAAGGAGGAGCTCAGGGGAGTTACTGTTCTGTGTTCAAAAGCCATCTGACAGCCCCCCAAAAATGTAACTCTCAGCGAAATAAAGCAAAGCAATTTTGGACCAAGAAATTCAATGCAGATATAAATGCAAGAGTAGTAGTTGTGGATTCAAGAAATTTCATGCAGATTAAAGAAAAGCAATACTTCTAGGACAGGCAATATCTTATGTTTGAACCAGCAGGAAGAATCATAGAATCACCAATGTTGGAAAAGACCTCAAAGATCATCCACTCAAATCATCTACGTACCATCAATATTTCCCACTAAACCATATCCCTCAGTATGATTTCTAAACATTTCTTGAACATCTCCAGGAACAGTGACTCCACCACCTCCCTGGGCAGACCATTCCAGTGCCTGACCACTGTTTCTGAGAAGAATTTTTTAATAATATCCAACCTGAATCTCCCTTGGCACAATTTGAGCTCATTCCTTCTTATCCTATCACTGTTATTTGGGAGAAGAGCCCAACCCCCACACCACTATAACCTCCCTTCAGATATTGGTAGAGAGGGATAATGTCTCCCCTGAGCCTCCTCTTCTCCAGACTGAACAATCCCAGTTTCCTCAGTCGCTCCTCATAAGGCCTGTGCTCCAGAAATGCCATGATGTCAACAATGCCATGAGAAATGTCTCTGCAGAACAGTGTTTAGGACTGTACTTGAGTCTGTCACTTTAGTTTGTGTTAAGTAAAGCTGTAGATCAAAAATTGTTCTTGTCTGGTCCTTCTAATTCACTTTTATTTCAAGTGCTATTTTTAAATATTTTACATTGGTGCTGATAAGGAACATTTCCATGATCTACAGAAGGATGAAGATATAGAAAGGGCATAAGAGAAAAAAAAGGTCTCCTACATAAGAGACTTGTAGGAAGAAAAATCTATGATGATCTTTAGAAAGGCTGCCTTTACAGTGTCTTAGTCTCAGCTGGGATTGTTTTCTTTGGAGTGCATGGTATGATGCTATGTTTTGGTTCTAGCAGAAAAACAATACTGATAACACATTGATGTTTATAGATTCAGCTAAGCAGAGCCAAGACCATTCTGTAGGGTGAGAAGGGCCCAAGAAGCTGGGAGGGAACAGAACCAGGGCAGCTGACTTAAACTGGCCATAGGGATATTCCATGCCCTATGACATAAAAAGGAAGGAGTTTTGAAGAGGGTGTGAATTCCTCTGGCTCTCTCCTGCTACTCAGGGGGCTAGCAGGGCATCACTCGGGGTGATGAGCAATTCCTTGTGCATCACTTGTTATATACATATATATAAAAATACATGCATTTGTCATAATTATTATCCTTTTTCTCTATCTTAGTAAATAGTTTTATCTCAACCCACGAGCTCTACTTTGGTGGGTTTTTTTTTCTCAATTCTCTTCCCCATCTCACTGGGAAGAGGGGGAGTGAGAAAACGGCTGTGTGGTGCTCAGCCACCAGCTGGGTTAAGCTGGTTACCTCACTTGAACTTGTCTCCTTTTCTTCCAGAGACCCTGCAGTTGATGAGAGGTAGGGCACTGTACACCCCTTCTTTCACCACTGGGCTCTGCAGCAAACACTTAATTCAACACAATGACTGATCAAAATAATTACTCGTTTTTCTATGCTGCTTGACAGATGTGTCTAAAATTGGCTACTGACAAGCAAAATGAAACACTCCACGTAATATCAGGAAAAAAAAATGTTTCAGGTATATGGCTACAGGCACCTCACTGTGAAATAAAGCCATATGGCAACAACTAGGGATGCCAGTAAGAGGAGTGGATCTGCTGTCATTTTTATCGAAGGTGAATTTCCATCTACCCTGGCTCCACAGAAACACCTGTCACTGGTCACCTGCCCTTCTGTCTGAATTCCCATCTTGAAAGGGCAAGCAGTAAATGAAGATAAAACATAATGACCCCCCGCATGCAGAAGGTCTGAGTGTCAGAGATGACGTGCATGTTGTTTGGCAACTTCACCAACACAGATGTTTCTTATGGGTTTTGGTTTTTATTTTATTACTGTGTTTGCAAATGCTACAAAACCTAGCACAGGTTTGAAGGAATGTGCCCTGACATTCAAATATTCATTAAAGAAAAGCTCACCCTGGATGGGAGGTTTTTAGAAGGACAGTTGCAGAAACCAGCTCTGATCAAACAACATGCAAATTGAGAAAGGAGCACATTGAAGCCAGGCTGGCAAAAGGCTTAATCTTTAGAGCTCTTCATTCAGAATTTGGTTCCTTCCTCAGGAAGAAACTATTGGTTGGTAGTTCTTGCTGCTGCTTGTTAGGAAACAAGGAAATGTTTACACCAAACCTACAGTTGGAAGGATCTACAGAATGACAAATTATTTTGTGCTTTCTCTATGAACACAAAATCATACATTGCTTGGTTGCTTTGAAGGAAAGCTACTATACCTGTGCATTCTGCATATGTAATCACTACTCTCCTCTTACTTGCATTGATTAAATTAATCAAATTTCATTGTATCATGTATTTCATTGTATTCATGTATTTGATCAATTCATTGATCAAATTTCATAGTGTAAAGCTGAAAGTCATAGACAAAGTAGGTTTGCAAAGTTTAATAGACTTTCTAAGAAAATAAAAACTCCAAAAGCCAAGTTTTTACCCATTTTGTGTGGACAAGCCTGTGTTTTTACTTCAAGAATATTTTAGCTTCTTGAATGTACTTGATGCTATTGATGGTGGTTTTTAATGGACTCACATTGCAGTTAACACTGCAAACAAAACAGCTTGTCTGTTAGTGTAAAACCAGGATAACACAGAATAAATGAAACTGTCCCTGCTTTATTTATCTTTTAAAAAGAGCAGTTTCTGTTCCCTTTTGCTGTCAAAGTTTCAGTTAAACAATGACATATATAAATCATAATGCATGTCACAAAGTAGCTAAATTAGATATATTTTAGGGAAATGCAAAGAACTAGAAGGAAAAAGCACAGTAGAGCCTGAGGACAGGTTTTCCTCAATCTGTTAACCTTCCAATTCTCTTATTAATACTCCTCCAAAGACAGAAGATCAGACGTTCTGCAGAAGAAAATAAAGTGACAGGATTCCAACAAAAATGTGGGTTTTCAACTGTAGTAGCAAGAGTGATCTACAGTTACATGATACAGTAATTAAAAGACAAAAGTTTTACGAAAAATGCATTTGGAAATTGGTTTTTATCTTTTCCATGTGCTGATACCGTAGCACTTATATAAGGGGAGATGCAGCACTACTCATAAAAAAAATGTGATTAATTATCTAACTCTCTTTGACTTCAATTTCTTTCAGGTTATCCAGATTGAAAAATTCTCCGTTTACAACCATATTCCCATCTGGAATTAATGGGATTATTTAGCTATTTAGGTTTTGGACCATCAGAGATTTCTCAAAGAATCTTAGCCACAAGCAATGCCTGGCTTATTCTCAGCTAGAGTTTAGACCACTCTGACTTTGTATTTGATTGTACTGTCAGATAAAAAGTTGCAGTGAACCATAAGAACATCAAGAATTAATACCACAGGATTTGCAAAGTGCTCAGCAAGGTAGCTATTGCCATGGTATGTAACTCCACAGAGATGCTGAAAAGCTCCACAGTCTTCCAGAAGTCTGGAAAAACCTGCTCATGGAAGATACGAAAGGGCTGAAACAATCCATCAGCCCCAGACACATGAGACTTAATAATCCAGGCATTACAGGCTCCTACCCATTGGCAAACTCACTGGGAACATCATTAGAAAAATAACACAGAATAGTACATATCATGATCTGCTGTCTGCTTGCTCTGATATGGAATGTGGGATTACAGACACATTTTTCATACTTACTCATTCAGTTAACAGCTTTTCCATTGCATATGGGTGTAAAAATGTAATTTATTTCCTTAAAATAGTAAAAGTTCTAGTACATGATAATAGCATTATTACACATCCAGCTTTATTACGCATGGTCTTGCACCCAGTCTGAAACTAAGACTAAAAACAGAATGACGCCCATGTAGAGCAGGGAATGCTATAGGTGCCAGGAACACACATATGTCAGTGTCTCAGCATCTCAATGATCAGGGCAGGCACAATTAAACATGCTGTGAACATGACTAACTTCATCACTTTTATATAGTGGGAGAAAAATAAAAAGCTCATAAAGGTGTTTCTCACTACAAGCAAACACATCCCTTAAAATTAATTGATGCTCACCTGCATTGGACTGAATTTGATCTGTTGTTTCTCTGTGGGAAAACCTGCAATCTATTTTTAAAAATCAGTCTTATTATCTACATTGGATAAAATGTCCTAGTATGCAGGATTAGAATAAAGGCCTCTCCAACTCCCTGGAATGTCAGTTACTTCTGATACGCTGCTTTATACACAGACTCTTTTCCACACTGCAGTCTGGAAGCAGTGAGAGAATCAGAGATCTTCTTACCAGTGGGAGTCAGACGTGGCCTGAGCTTCCCCTTGATAAAACATGAGTAGAGTGACAATAGCTGAGAAGGACCTTTTGGATCTTCAGTTCTGGACTGATGCTATACCACAGCCTCTCCCCTGAACATGGCTGAAGGGATGGCTTCTCTGAGCTACACACTGCATCTGTTTATCCTCAGAGGAGGGAAACATGCACTGGTAGGGCATGTAACATCTCAGTTCTACTGTGTATGTTTAAAAGCACTTCAGCTGTACTTCAACCTCTCCACTGACTACAAGGACAAGCTGATTAAAATGAGGTGGAGATGTACAAACAGATATCTAAAACAGGTAGGTGAGTTTTTTTTATCCCTTCCCTGAAATGATGTGTCAGTGGGTACAGTATGACTGAGCCACCTAGTCATGCTGAAGTCCTGCAGCCTCCCTCATGATTCATCTTGTCCAGTTGACTTAAGTATTTTTACTGTCATAACTTTCACATTTTTACTGTCATAACTTTCACATTTACATTTCAGTCACAAGTCTTCCTTATTCTCCAAGCTCATCTGTGCTTGCCTCCTGACTTGTCCCCTGAACATCCCATTTATCACTTGGACTGAAGGAGCCTTTACACATTAAAAGGACAGTGAGGCTGGAAGGTGGCCAGAGCTTGTTGCAGGATGGAAAACAAAGGTAAAAAGTGCACCTACCCTTAAGCATCGCTCATGCATAACTGTCCATATAAGTTTAGCTGTTCGTGTTCTCCTCTTCACACGTCTGTCTGACTTATGTCTAATTGAAAAGAGTTAGATCTTCAGGGCAGAGACAATTCTTTTTTTCATGCTGTATACATGGGTCTTAGATACACTGGAAATTCTAATAATACTAAACAAGCAAAGTTGTCCTCCACAGTTGTGTGATTATTTTTCGCAACATTGAGAACAGGTTTCCATTTTTCTCTTGTTGCTAAAAGCAGTTACACTTGCAGCATTAATGCTGCTGTTCAAATGGACAGAAGATGTTTGCATTCAGTAAATTAAATGAGTCCTCATTTGTGTTCTTATTTAACATCAGCCTCAAACAGAAATAATGCCAAGAATTTTTTTGGAGCTAATTTTATCAGTTTTCTGTTAAAGGTTGCTAAATCTGAAAAAAATAAAATATCTGGAAATGAACAACACTATAAAAAAGAATTTCTGGAAACGTTTAATTCTACAGCACACTTCAGTCAAATAATCACAATCCTGATCATTTTTACTTGTGATTTAATGCTTTGCTGTCTAAATCTGATTTTACTGTATAGAACGGCAATGATGCTAGAACTACACTATAAATAAAACATGCCAAACTGAGTTCACATGCCAAATAAATAACTTTAAATAAATAAATAACTCAATTACACTATCATCAGTCAAAAATGCAATTAAGAGAAGACTCTCACTTTGTTGTTGCAAAAACATGAAATAGTACTTAGGACAGGCTGTTTCAAATAAAATTCCCTGAATTGAACGACTCCAAGGTTGAGGTACTGGAGCTCCATTTTTCAAAGTCAAAAGGATGACAATAATTATTTGATATCAAGACAGGTCTGTTTCTCTACCTGGCAAACAATATCAAATTCAGTGCAGCTTGACATGTCATGTATTTTCATTCACGTTTTCATTATAGCCCTATGAAGTACAATCATTTATTTTACATTCCCTTGAATCTTTTTGAAAGAGTAAACAAAATGAAAATAAATAAAATGAAGAAAACACCAGAAAGCTAGAAATTGAAATAGAATTCCATTTCCCATTCTTCTTGTCCTAACCATGAAGAACAGTGAACACTGAACAGTGGTGGACATTGGAAAATAAAACTGAACTATTCAACATTATGCAGCCTTGGTACAGCAGTGATAAATTCTGAGTGCCAGTGCAGTGTCACCTCCATGATAATTACACAAGTAATAGATATCTCATTAAAGAGAGCTAACGGTGTCAAAAATGGTCTTTTCTGGCAGAGTCAGCTAACAATATTGGAGAGAAAGGACCCCTCAGTTCTCGGATTCTTTGCTAAGGTTCAGTTTTACAGCCTAACATGTCTAGAACTAACAGCAAAAGCCATTCAGGCTTTGACATTCCTTTTCCTTGCCTCAGCCCAAATGACCCTGTTCTTCACAGGGCACTGGGTGAGTTTCTCACAGAAGACTCAAACTACCAAAAAATCAAAGGGTAGTGCACTGCATCACACAAAGAAAGTTTTTTGGCTACACACTTGTGACCCAGACACCTTTCTTAACAGCTAGATTCAAAGGAGCAGACATCGGGCAGACTACAGGGAATTATCTCCCTTGCTACCCTCACTATCAGAAGGCATACGAGTACCTGCCATCAAAGAAAGTACATAAATGTTCATATCAAAGTGGAAAGTAGAATCTTAATAACAAATATTAATTTTCATCTATTAAAATGCCACTATAATGTACTATACTGAGTATTGTAAAAGCTCGAAACACAGAACTCATTCTTTATCTGGATTTCTCCATCCTTTGAATTTAAGCTATGAATTTATACAACTAGCTTCTCTTTCTTTTTCTGATGTCTTTTTTTTTTTTTTTTCTTTTTTTTTTTTCATTAAACATTCTAATTTGGAAAGTTCCTTCTCCGTAGTCTAAGAAAAGATATCACCAATGTTGTCACCATGAAAGGGTTTTTGCAAAGTCACTGAGAATGATGTTACACAATGCCTCCACTAATAGTGATTGCAAACTAAATATTTACTTATCTTTACATAGTCTTGGCAAAACACCTTGTGCTCTAGTGGAAACAGAGTGAGCAGGCAGCCTTGGCAGCTGGAATGGAACGTTAGGAAAACGTACCTGCATGACAATAAGAAGGTCAAACACTAAGATAAAAGAAGCCAAGAATGCTCTTGAGACCTCATCACTTGGCAGAAATCCACGATTCAACTTGTCCCAGCTGATCCAGTCGGTAGTGATGACAAGCACAACTACGGAGGTCAGGGTAAATAGAACTGTCCTGCAGGGAAAAAAAAGTAGTTCAGAGAGAATATGATTGTAATGAAGATACAGCATTCTATTTTATCTACTTCTAGTGGTCAACCATTGCTTTATTAGTATATTTCCACTGATGAAAAGACACTGAAGAAATCTAAGTGTCCAAACAAATAATGTAATTCAAAATAGGGAAGCAGTTAGCTCTTCCCTCAATAAAAAGAAAGTTATTAACTACTACAAAGCATGCTGCAAAGTTAGGCTGGCATATATCACTCTTGTTCTTCATTCCATATTTTGTATTTGAGATGTTAATCAATTAAGTAAAATAATATAGAACTATTAAAACACACCAAAGACTATAATCTTCACCAAATACAAATAAATGATTTGAGAGAATATTTTGTAAGGCTCCAAGGACATTAGAATCTTTGAAAAATCTTTTCTCAGTTGCAGGAACCACAGGACATTAATTGTGAAGGCTGAATTTTTTATAAAACATCCATCTGTATGAAAGAAATTTTCATTGCATTGAATTAATCTTTAGCATTTTCTGTGGGTTGTAGAGAAAGATGCCACTCTGTATCTCCTAAGATGTCATTTGTACAATTTTTTTTACACAGTATTTCTGAGAAGTCAATGAAGAGTGAATTAAAAACAGCAACAATGCCTGAATATGAATGATGTGAGAATTCCTGAAGACACATCTGTGTACTTCACGCAACTCTGTGATATGCTACTGAAATAATTTTTTTTCTAATACATCCCTACAAAATAGTTCCGCACCACTTCCAGCAGCAATTTGGTGCTATCTTTCAGAGAATGACAGAATCCTTGAATGGCTTGGGTTGGAGGGGACATTAAAGACCATCCAGGGCCACTCTGCATGGGCAGGACTACCACTCATCAGATAAGGCTGCCTGGGGCCCCATCCAACCTGGCTTTGAACACTCCAGGGAAGAGGCACCCACAGCTTCCCTGGGAAGCTGTGCCAGTGCCTCACCACCTTTCAGATGGCAGTGATAACTGATTTAATTCCTGGTCCAATGAAAGCAGGAAAATATGCCAGTAAACTGATGATGAACAAGGCTTTTCCCATTAGCCAGAGCTGCCAGAAAATCCATGCTGTAATAGAGGCATACCAACATCTGAATGTATACATAGAACTAAATTATTGTGGCAGTGTTGACTTTGTTCTAGAGCAATGAAGTCTAATTTCCTTCAGCTACTGAGGACTGTAAAAACTGTGAAGAATACTTCCTATGGCACTTCTAATCAGAGCAAGTACTCAGCAGAGTGAAAGAAAAGTCTGTACAGCAGTAGTCACAGACTGCCGGTCTACAGACATTCATTTTTATACATCAGTCTTTGCTGTGTCTTTATGGCACAAATAAGCACATAAGCAGTTGTGTACACATTTGTACTCATGAGCAATTCTTCTGTGGCACGATGGGCCATCTCTTCCACAATATAATGAGACACAAAAGGACTTACTGCTGCTAGCTTTATGTTTGCGCATTTATTTTCATTCTTAATAAATTCAGTCATATTCAACACTGTAGTTGGCATTATAACAGTATCCCCTGATTGCATTACCAGCACCTGGGCCAGAAAAAAAAAGAATGAGGTGTATTATACTTAATTAGACCTCAACAACAGTCAAGCCTGCTTATTTCCAAAACATCTGCCATGCTGCTGTCTCACCTGTGAGTACTGAAGCTGACAGACTCCTACAGGTTCCACTTTGGCACATGTGGTGGTAAATGTTCTCACTTGAGATGAGAAGGAACCTCTCCAGAAAAAGCATAGACCTCAGCACTTCTCCACTGCCAGGTGGAGGCTGCTCTGGCTGCTGGGTGCAATGACTTTCCTTATCCTCATTTTGCAGAACTCACGTCTCCTAGTGCTTTAGTAGTTTAGAAATTTAGTTGAAGGCTGCACAGTTTGCTATGGGAACCATGTACCCAGAAGTTATGCTCAACGCTATTCTGCTTCAGACCCCTTAAATTATGCATTTGCATTTTGGAGCCAGAGTTCAAAGCACATAAGGTCAGAATTTGGCTTGTATGCAAGCAAAGGAAGACATTTTTATGCATGCTCCATCAGCATGCATGCAAAGACCAGTGTGCGTGCTCAAGCCCTGATTTCCTTGAGGAAATGCATATACACTTAAAAAACCACTTCTTTACTCATTCTGAAATGTCAACCAGGGAGGGAAGGGAGCAGAAAATTTGGCTGCTAATAGAATAAGAAAATGTGAGACCGATAAAAATGGTTAGAAAGATACATTTGAAATGGTTGCATTAACACTCAGTTGTACTTTTGACCTATGATACTAGAACAGCAAAATACTCGTTTTGGGAGCTATTATAAACTGAGTTTGTCTGGGTTAGAGTTCACTCCATTTCTTGAGAAAGTACAGCACAGCCCTAGTGTTGTGGGGACTAAGAGAAGCTGAGGATTTAGCTTAACCTGACTTGGATCAGATGACACAGATGTGAGCTACTCCACAGTAGGCCAGTGAAGTTTGTCCTTTACTTTGCAACACACACTACTAAGGAAGAGCTATGTCATCACATTCACAGCACTGCTGGGAGGAACCCTCCATCTTCTGCTTATAGAAGGACTATGAAGAGAACGGCAAGAGTGGGATGACTCTTCTCTCTAGCAGGCATTAGGAAGTACAGCTTCTTCCTCCTCATCACAGAGGAAATGCCCTTTCATATTTCACTTCTAAGTCTGGTTTGCTGGATTGAACAACTGTGTGCCCTGGTCACCTAATCAGATATGGTAACACAGATTTTACAGCAAAGCCCTTACTCTCCAAGATACAAGGGTGCTCTGAAGAATAAAAATAAGCAGTTCCTGAAACAACAACAAAACAAAACAACCACTGTCCTAGTTAACTACATACTGAGAAGTAAAATTTATTAGGGAGATCCAGAAAAGTCAGAACTATGATTATCACTGTTAGTAACAATCTAAAATCTCCAGTTCTACACTGAACTGAGGGAAAGGTTGAAGACAGGAACTTACCATTGCCAGGCACCTCTTAATAGCAGGTGATTTTTTTAAATTTGTATCTCCACAATTTTTGGTAGCTAAGACAGAGATTTGTCTTGAATTTGTCAAATCAAATCACATGTCAAACTAAATCCATACTGCTGGCCCTCATTTGCCAAGTCTTTGCAAGGGTCAAATCTGTACTGTAAGCAGTCATGCATATTCTATTCTGGCTCTTGAAAATATCAAACTATATATTTTTTTCTGCTCTGTCCATAAGTTTCACAGTGTGCTCACAGAGCATGCACTGGGCTTCTTTGTTATGAGGTGATAGACCTAGAGACAAACTTCATAAACCTGTGCACATTAGGCTGGCATGCAATGCACTTCACAGCTTATGTAAAGGAAAGAACTCTGCTAACAGAACATCACTGGAAGCAGTGTGCTTTGTTTCACTTTGTGCATCCATCCATACCTACATTGTCCAAAATGAATGTTATCCACCTGTTTTAGCCTCTAGGCTGAAAATACTGAACCTTTCTCTTAAACAACTCCTGCTTTTTCAAAAATCACGTATAAAATTCTTCTCAGGATATCAGAAGTCAGAAACACATGAAATAAACCAGAAAAACTTGTAAAGTGTAATGGAAAAAATAACCTGGACACAAACTTCAAGGATGCAAAGCCACTGCACTCGTTCTATCACAGAGAGAAAAAGCGATACGAGAAATATAGGGCCAGTTGAGGCCAATATGCTTTCCCTGAAAAAAATAAAAATAAAAATCAGAGTAGCGTCTGTAGGTGAGCAGAGATGTGCAGACAATGATCTGAAATTAAAACACCAGGGCTACCTCCATCCACTCTCCAAAATACTGACGATAGGGAAGATTTCCTAAATATCTCTTCTAGGAGGATAAATCCAAAATGTTCAATCAAAGAAAGAAAAACACTCAAAATTTAATGTGGTGAGTAATCCAATCCACAGCACTGTGAGAATCTAAATTTTTTTGTCAAGATCCATTGCCAGTATCCATTCTCCAGTAGATGTTTCCATTCCTACTCTCTGGTCTACTTCACAAATGGTATCATCAAATAGTGGCAAAACTACTGTTCCCGTTTTCTTTTGGCAGGCCTGGCTTATTTCCCCTTCTGAATAGGAGGGACAACATGTGATACTCAGCTTTATAGGATATCAGGAGCAAGAGTTGTCATATTGCCTCCTGGATATAATTATATTATCAAGTTACCTCCTAAAGGAGCTTTGCTCTGGAAGACTAGTCCACAACTATTCTCCATTTATTCTGCACCTATTCCATAGTAAGCATATGAAATGTGAGCCCAGACCTAGTTGTGCAGAAAACAATGAGCCTTTTTATTCCCAGGATCTGCAATGGAGTCATTCAGTCTAAATGCATAACTGCATTCACATACATCAAAAATTATCTAGATCCATAACTAGCAAGAAATAAAGACCTTCTGCCATACGAATCTAGCACTTTGGGAACTCCTCTTCAAAGAGTGTGCCTGGGAACATCACAGCTTAGACTGTGCAGTTCAGAATGCCAGTTGCCTGTCATCTTGGCAACTGCAGTCTGGCATCTGAAATGCCACTCATCCATCCCATGCCTTAGCAGTTCTTGAAAGAGCACCATGTGCCAGAGCAGCAGATGGACTCCAAAACGCTGAAGTATGTTCTGGAGGAAGAGCTCCAAAAGGGACACAAAGTCACAAAGGGAGAGGAGGAGAATACACCTGCTTTGCAACCTACTGCAACCAATATCCAGTGTTAATGCAAACCTAAGAAATTCTGGCTTTTTCTCAGGAGTAGAGGAGGCACATCATTTATTTTTGTTTGAATTCTAAAGTAACAGCACTGCCACCAACCTTACTGGCAAAAGAGTTTCCCAACAATATCTGTGAACAGTCTGTGCCAAGTGCATGTTTTCACTCAGTAACATTAAGGGCCATGACAAAGGCAGTTCAAACTGGAAGGCTGGCTTGCCTGTGTTACTCCATTAGATCAGTGCAAAGCATGAAGTTACTGATGTTCTCAAGTCTTGCCTGAGAGAAGACACAATGTGCTGTGGTCATCTTAGGTCCTGACTGCCTGAAGACACCCTCAAATTCCATGCCAGGAATTCACTCTCCAGAGCTATACCAGAAGCACCGCTGACTGTATCCAGCCACATCTTGAGGGAACGCAACAAGCTTCCTGTCTGTGTTAGTTGTATTAAGTTGAACACTGAACAAAACAGAATTTGCATATAGGAATATGAAGACAAGCTAAGAAATATATTTATGTGTATTTATACATATATGTAAGCTCACAGAAAACTTCAATGTTGGGAACAAGAACTGCTTCCAATCTGAACCTTCTATTCCTCATGTCAAAATCAACAGGACAAAGTGTACTACTAAAACAAGTTCTGGCCCATGACGGAACCTCATTTCTCAAACTGTCACACAGTGAAAGTAGAGCTTTTCACTGCTCAAATATCAAATACAGTTCTTTGCCCAAACATACACAAAGGGAAGATAATACTATCTTCAATTTACTAGCAACTTTGAGCTGTTCTTTGTTGGAGATACTTAGAATTTTTTCTGTCTCGCATGACCCTCTGCCAAATCTTTTATGAAGCTGTAGCTTTGATGATCAGATAGCAAGAATTCTGCTAAGATCAACTGAAGAGATGAAAGGCAAACTCTTGACTATTTTCCTCTTCTTCATTTTGTCTTTTCCAAGAGGCAAAAAGCAATTTCTTGCCCTTTGACCATACCTTCTCCAGAAAAAAAACCTACCTGTGTTGAGTCAAAAGTAGCTCTTAGATTTATATGACATTGTATTGTGAGAACTTTTCATTGCACTTTGACCCATAATTTCCACTAAGCTGGGTTATTTAGAAATTGCTAAACATAGCTAGGAGGAATTCTAGATATTGCTTAGTACCACATACATTTGAGACATTACTGACAAAATCAAATCTTAAATTCTGTATTTCTATTATTGCTCATTAAAGAAATGAGTGTATATAATCAATACAATATATAATAACATACATGGGCTTACTAAATAAAGAAACGCACAGGCATATATTCTGAGTATATTTAAACACTAAATAGAACCACCAAGCAGTTAGCCAATATTTGTCAAAACTTCCAGCTTCAGATGGAGTGTAGGAAACAGAAAAGCAATTCTAATCAATATTTAATAAATTGTTATTTATGTTTTCAGTTGCGGTGGTTTATATCGTCAATTTTTCACAAATTTGACAAAATAGTTAAAAGCACCCTGTGAAAATTGATACGGAAAAGGAGGAACTAATTTTATTGCTCTTGATATTTAAGAGTGTTTTCCAGTCCTCAGGAAAGCGAGATCATCCATCAAGTTAAATACTTTCCATAATTCTTAATCTGAGAGTCAGCACTGGCCAAACATACTGTCCCACAGTGTACAATAACGATAAAGAACAATGCTACTGCAGATGTTCATACGCAAATGCCAACACTTTTTATTTCACTCATTTTAATTAGGAAGGGTTCTGTTATTAAATCTGTCAAAAATAGCAACTCTAAACCCGTTTAAAATAAAATATTTCGTCTGCCTGTTGCTTGGTGTCAGCACCACTTCTGCAATTAAGCAATTGCAAGGGACAGATGCTGTGCTGGTGAAAGGCATCTAGGTTCCCTGGAGCGGCACAGATTTGTGACTCCAGCTGCTCTCTGCTCTCCTGCCCTGGGTGGGACAGATCTCTACCAGGAGAGAGAGCAGTGGGTTGGGAGCTCTGCTTGCACCCACCAGCAATTATTGCAGTGCAGCAGCATAGTGCATTGCCATGAATGGAAACGGTGCTGAGAGACAGACAGTGTGCGTGTGTCTCGTGCACCTCCACCCACTACTGCAACCCACTAGGTGAGATTCCAAAGGGATACTCCCACTTCAGGGGACAAATGTGTGGAAGAGACATGGAATAATAACACCATCAGATTTCAGAGCTTCACATACCTCATGGCATGACGTACAGACATAAGTAAGAGGAAAATAGTACATTACCATCAAAAAGATCTATTTACCTAAAGTTAAATACCAGTTAGAAGAAAATTGTTTTTACTAAAAAACACTGAATTGCATTATGTTTTTTTTTTAAAAAATTCACAATGGAACATTTCTGACTTCTGTCCTTCAGCAGGGAGTAATGGATAAGTAACTCAGCATTTGCCAGTAACTGGGAGCTCTGAAATATCATTTCTGAAATTGCCAATTTCAGAAATATTTTCTATCTTGAATAGGGAATAGCAAAGGGAAGCCTATATTGGAACTGGCTCATAATTGCTAATTAATAGAACACAGTGTGCATTTTGAGAGCCTTGTATTCCTGCTAAAGTCTTCCAGTCTATGCTTGTTGTTCTGCCTGGTGAGCAGAAGAAACTGGACCACACAGAGAATAAAGAACTCTTTGTACAAGACACAATTGAAGCTTTTTATTCTGCATTTTAAATATTCATTATACTTAGAAAAATGAAAAACATCTTTATGAATATAAGAAGTGCTAGCTCATTTTCCAATCATATCCATTTGGCAAAGAAAAGCTATTCCTCTCCAGCAAAGCTTCCTTTGCTTCTATGCATAGACTGTGACAGTTGTGAATTTATTACAGTGTATGAGTATGATTCCAGATCTACTTGGGATTTTTGTACAAAGATTTGTATAAAGTCTTATAAAGTCTGAAATTGCATTTATGTTAATGTACAGAGAAAGCACTTTGCTGTGTTTCATGTAATAAAGTGAATAAGATTAGGAAATGTAATCACATGGCGAAATATTAGAATTCTAGAGAGCATCATTTTTTATTATAGGTAGAAGCATCTTTGAGTTTCCTTTTGCCACATCATTAATTTACTAAAATGAAAGTGTTATCTATTTCAAACACCAGCTCATTTAAATTAAATTAATCAGCTATAAGCTTTAAGTCTCAAATGCCATTTCCTATCTGTGACAAAGAAAAGGAAAAACAGTTTATGGAGGCTCATGGTCTTGCTTGTAAAAAATATTTTCAATCAATACTTACCATACACAAGCTAGTATAGGATTCACATGAGTTGTATCTATGGCACTCCAGTTCACACTCAGCTTCCAAAGTTAGAAGTTAATTGCTTAATTCCAGAGGAATGCATGTTGGGAAAAAAAACAACAACCCACAGAATTCTACATAAGGAGAAGGGTTCTTCTGGTTTACTTTTGGATGGATACATCACTTTGTCAACAGGATGGGGTTGGAAGACAGCTCAAGAAACAACAGAAACAAATTTCAAAATCGTTCTCAGAGCAGTGACTTAGGATAAATCTGCCTTGCATTTTTCAGTGAAAATGGTTTGTAAGCAGGCGAGTGCAGTTCATCAATACAGGAAATCTGCCTTCAGCATTGAGAGGAATGCTGCCAGAACTGGGCACAATTCCTGCATCTCATTGCACTCAGGGAACCAGGAGCTAGGGCACTGTATCAGCTGCATGAGGTGGGGAAAATAGGCCAGGGGCAAATACTTGTTCTGTGTGATTCAGAGCAGGCATTTGACCAGTTGAATACCATGATAACTAAGCTTTTGGATGCTACATAACAATATTTATTCAATCTCTCCAGTTGAAGTTTGTCTACTCTGTATAAGCAAGTAAGTAACACAATTGTCTGATTTTTTCCCTACTCAGTACTGAACTCTGCTACATTTCAGCTATATGTATAAACAATTGTTCTCCTTTTTTTTTAAGGGACATAACTTCTACATATGGTTTAATTCAGTACAAATAGAACATTCTATAAGCAATTCAGATTCAGTCAGAAATTTACCTGTGAGCTAACATCTAATCTGTCATTACAGCCAACAGAGATGTGGTGTGACATTCAGTTGCCTAAGTACACATGTCTAGAGTGATATGGAGCACTTGCTTGACCTTGTGGTAAAAGTCCTGCACCCACCAGGTGCCAGGTCTGTGTATCTCTATACAAAGCATTTCAAATTGTACTTGGTGACTGTTTACATAGCTGAATCCCTTCTTTGTTCTGTGGAGCCTAGAAAACTATTCATGAGATTGAAAGTAAATTTCTGCTTGGGGCAACACGAATGTCCCTTGCCTGCTGGTCAGAGCTTTGCTGGATGCAGTAGGAGCTGGTATGTTGACAGCCATTATTAAGACATAAATACCGGGCACCTAAATCTCATAACTGATAAAACATTGTATTTTTTTTTCCCCCAAGAAAACAGGGAAAAGTTTGCTTGAAATGAAGAACAAGTACAATTTATTTAGGAATTGTCAAAACACGTCTTCAAAGAAAAAGACTCTATTTAGAAACTGTCAATTGAAAAATGTCAGTAAAAGGTAGTCTTGTAGGTTGCTTTTTTTTTTTTTTTTTTTTGGCTTTTAAAAAGCACATTTTAGAAAATTGAAATGCATAGCATCCTTATGTTTTAGTGTTAAAATTATCCCTGCAGGTTACTGAAAAAAAAAATATCACAAAATTTCCTGCTGCCTTTGTGATTATAAGTTACAAAATACTAAGGATCTAAACAGTCAGATTTTTCTATACAGAGCTTAAAGAATACATTGCCTTTCTCTAGCTGTTTTGTCACTGCTCTTAAATAATTTTTTTTATAAAAAAGAGCAGGTGGGAGAACTGTAAGGTACACATTCATATCCTCACCAATTTCCATACAATGTTAAAATCACACTCAAAATTAAAACAAAACAAAACAAAACAAAAAAAACTACAGATAAAATCAAAATAAGCTAATCATAGTAGTTTAATAGCTCTCTATGTTGTATATTTTAACTATACAGTAGTTTGAGAGAGTAAGAAATTTCTCATTATTTTAGGTTTCATACGTTGTGATATCTATGAGATGTAACTTCACAAAATTAAACTTGTGCAAAACAGATCAAAATAAAATCCAACTGTTTAGAACCACTCTTTAATGTGTTGGTTTTTTTTCCCATTTTTAACAAACGCAGGCTCTTTCTAACAAGTTGATTACATTACCATTAAGTGTATTTCCAATGCAATTCCAAGGTATACAAACAAGAAAAATAAAGCTTTTTGTTGTAATTTTGCATCTTGAGCAATGTATTTTCATGCAAAAAAATTCTTTCAGAGAGCATCCTCATTCATACTTGTTAGGTGATCAGCAAGTATCAGTGTTTTGTAGAGTTCCTCTTCTTATTGACACACCTAACAGAGTCTTTGCTGTTGTCTGATACTACACTGATCAGTGTCAACACAAGCTGATCTCTGCCTTTTCTTGTTTTCTCTTTACAAGTGTGACATGCTGCTTGGTTAAACTTTGTGTCAGGAAATGGCAATGTCCCCTCACAAAGAAACTTGTCAGTATTTCAGACCAAGCCATGTAAACTAGTCCTTCACTAATTTCAGTAACTTCTGAAGGAAACAGCAATATTTTGAGATGCAAGCTCCAGTAAACCCAAACAAATGCTTCTTCACCCTTGCCATTAAAAAGTGCAGAGGCTCAGATGAACACTCGTCCCTGTGGATTACCATGCTATTGGCTATTCTGAAGAGAGTGGATCTCACCAGTTTTGATCAGAAATTCCCTCCCACAGATGAGAAACTTTTCTCAATGAAATTTTAATCAAAAGTGATGCATTACTGAATGTTTCAGTATTCTCAAAAAGTTTTGTTGCAGGATTCTCAAAGTGTAAGTAAAGGTCCCTCTCAAGTAATGTCCCCCTTTGCTTTTCAGTCTCTCATGCTCTGAATTTGCTAGATTCATCCCCTGTAATTGTAGTTAAAAATAACCAACAAGCAAATCTCCTACCATTTACTTTTAGTTAACGTCCTGCACGAATTTCAATGCATTCTGTAATCCATAATATGTCCTCTCTGACCCTAGGATGTGATGATGTTTTGGTCACCTAGAATGTACACAAATGACTGTGTATACCTTAGCACAAACTTAGGCAGGGGCACAGTGCAATACCAGATGACACTGCAGAGTTCAGGCAGAGTGGATTACTGGCAAGTGGAAAAAGGCTTCAGGTTTTTTTTCTCTTAGAGTGGGACTTGTTGCTTCTCCCATGTTTTTCTGTTAGTGTTCGTCTCCATCAGGGTTACAATTAATACAGAAAGTATTAAAAAAAAAGAATCCTACCTCTAACACTGGTCTAACAAGGCAGTTCTTTAACTGGAGCCAGGCTAGAATGGGGATGAAGTGAGGGGGAACAGCCCTTTCCCCATCCACAAGAAACAGGTGAGCTTTTAGAAACATGACCACATACAGGTCATGTTAGGTATTTACCCAACTTCCAAAAACTCACATACTATATGAACTTCATCGACTTTTACTTTGCCTTCATGACCATGTTGAGCTCAAAACAGCACAGATAACGCAGAAGAGACCTTCAGTTTAATAGATATTTTACCAATCTAAATTCTGCCAAATATGTATTCTGTTTTAACAAAATATTCTGTCAAATACTTCACTCAAAGCTGATGAAATCCCCTCCAGTTTTACAGCTCTACAATCCTTTTCTTCCTACAAAACACTTCAACATACATTTGAAAAGCATAAAAGCCTACACCTCCCCATCACTTGCATGATTGCTATTTCCAGCAAGTATCTACAGGGAGCAACTCAAAAAGAACTTCTGGAAGGATTATATTTTAGAATGCCACACTTTCCCTCAAAACACAGAACCTATATATTGTTGATAAGACTTGAAACAGATCAACAGTTGGAAAGACATGGCTTCCTTGATCAACAACAACTGGAGAGACTAGGATGAGTCAAACTTTTGGACAATCGCAGTGAAAATGCCTACATCCATTTCACAAAGGCTGTAAAACTAAGGACTAGATATAGTCTCTCAGAAAGCTTTCTTAAGCCTTTTTGATCAACTTTGTTAATCAAAACAAAGTTAACTTTGATTATTTAGTCATGGTACAGACAAGACATTAAATTAATTTGGCCAATTCTTCACTCAGTTTTTTGGCATTATGTTCTTTCTTGGGAGCCTTAAAGATAGCTGCTGTCTCTAGATAGGAGGCCTTGAAAGACGAATGTGATTTATAGTCTGTCCTGATCCTTTCCAGTCATCACTTGCAATCTCTCACAGAGTCTGCATACCATCGCTGTACATCACATCAAAACAAAACAAATAAAACAAAACAAAAAAAAAAACAAAAACAAAGGAAGAATACATCTGAGGCAGAGGCTACCTTTACAAGTGCTGGATTTAGGGAGGAATGGACTTTCCATTTAAAACCCTTCAAATATTATGAAATATTGTATGAGACCAGCTATTATTTGTGTTTGTATAATGTCCACAAACTCTATAACAGATGACTGCTTTTATATGCAAATGCCACTTGACATTTAAAGGTTGCTTCCAAGATGGATTATACAGGAACAGGGTAACCAGTCATGCTATAAACCACATCACAACATGTTTGCAGGCAGCATCCCTCAAAACAAAATGCCCAAGGCTGCATTCAGCATGGAAACTTTCATAGCTCGTAAGTTCATGAGAAAATGCTGCGTCACAGAACAAATCTAAACAATCCTTCCAATGATTAATGCTGTTTTCACTTTCGCTACCAATTAAAAGACAGTTTCCCTGGATTTGCATAAACCTAATTCTGAGACAAAACAAGTTTAATTCTGGAATTACATTAGCATCAAATTTGTTCAAAAGGCAGGATACGTGGCTCTGTAATGAATGAGCAAAGTTACTGATTTACTTGGCTGGGAAGAGCTGAGAATATAAAGTTTTTTTTGTGACAATGTAGAATTCAAGGACAATATACAGATCACTTGTTAACAACAACAAAAGAGCGTTTCATTATTCGCTAAGTCACGATGCTTCATACTATGTGGACAAATGTCCTCAACTCTCCTTTATAAAGATGATAAAAGAACAGACCATGGCTGTTGGCAGATTCACATGATACACAGTGGATCAAACCATCAGTTTCACACAGAACAGCTCCACCTCAGGAGCTCTTCAAAACTGAAATGATTATGTACTGTTAAGATCTTCTTACTTCCATTATTGCACTTTATTACAGAGAAATAATTTAAGTCTGTGTTTTGTAATCCAAGATTGGTTAATGATTGTTTTAGTACATACACTACTGCAAAAAAAAAAAAATAACAGGATGTAGCAAACTGAAATTCTCCTTTAATTATTAGGTAATTTCACAGTAAAGTAACATTTGATGTCTAAACCAAGTCCTAATATTCAGAACTGAACACATTATTACATATGTGGCTGCTTAAGGGGAGAATAAATGTGGAGAATAACCTGCTATGACCTGTCCTTTTCTGGCTTCCTTCTTTCCTCTAACTGGAAAAACTGAAAAGAAGATAACTTGGGCACTATTGTTTTTCTCTGGTCATAGGGCTTTATATTCTTCTTTGATTCTGCCCATACTCCGGCTTACAGTGTTATTCACTGTGTCCATGTGAAAGAGCAACAGCAGAAAACAGGGCATGCTCTTTTCAAGCTGTGGCACATTCTTGGCACTGGTCTGCTTTGTGCCACCCCTGCACACTCTGCCTGTGCAAACTGCTGCACCACTGGCATAACCAGCATTCTAAGACGGGGGTAACAGGATGGACAGATCAAATAAGTGACAACATGGTACAGAGAATGACCTTATGAGGTGTTTTAATTGAAGTACCATTTGATCCTATATCTAAAGCAGGAACCCAAATCTATATGAGATAATTATATTTAAATGGCCTGATCTTACATAGTACCACATGCCAAACAAACACCACACAGATAAAAATCAAAGACATCTTAAATGCTTAAAATATTAATATATCATACAGTACAGCAAAAGAAGGTGATGACAGTGCCTTACAGTAGGATACAAACCCTACAAAGCAACAGCATGCTTTAAAAAAAAATAAAAAAAATGGCTCCCCCTTTCCAATAACCGATGATAAAACATGAAGACTGCAATCTCTACCCAGAGAGATACTGCCCTCTCAGCTGCTAACCTTTAAATGTGGGTGAGGAGGGGTGGATCCAGACTACATTCCCTCCAGTCACTCAGGTGCATTGCTTGCAGTCCCTGCTTTAGCCACACCTTCTCATCTGGTGCTGAACCATTGGTTCAGGCTGTGCAATTCCAGTGCACATCGTACAACCAGATAGTGAAGGTATATATATGACCATTTTGGCTATTGCTCATTTTCCCAGAAGAGTAAAACGTTTTTCACACACATCTCTTTTGAGCACACATACCAGTATCCTTTGATTAACTTGATCTTGTTACCATGAAGCATAACAAATGTCATGCTGTCGTAGGAAACTTATTAAACGTTACAGTTTAGAATGCCATGCTACCAAGAGTAATCATACAACTTCTTACACCGAGAAAGGCCAATTATTTGCCCATATATTGTAAGAAATAACTCAGTCAGGATTCTGACACAAACATCACAAAGGTATAAATTTTAGGAATTATTATTACTCAAAATCAGAAAATAAGGGGAAAAAAAAAAAAAAAAACGAAAAAAAAAACCCCAAAACAAACAACGACCAAATTTTTGGAAAGACATCTCTAGAATTAATTGGGAAAAAAAGAAGCTGTCAATATCCAAAAGAATATTACATTTCCATTGAAGACTACTGGGCTTTCATCAGTGATTTAAAAAAATATGAAGGTCTGATGTTTATTTCAATATGCTTATGGGGACATTTCTTCTCACTAGGAAAAGTCAACTGACTTGCTTGTTAAAGTACGTATCAAAAGACATTGACCACAACTTCTCACAAGCACAGAGGTTTCCTTAATTTTGCATCACCAAGATCATTCATTCTGTGCCTGAAATGAAGACACTAAATTGATTCTGCTTCTCTAGGATGATTTGAGGACAGTCCCATTATATATCCCTGGCATTTCTAGTAATAGTGATTATATTAGCACCTCATTTTTGTGAGCTTTAGTGATATTAATATTAGCTGTTTTACAGATGCTATTAATGGACCTACATAAACAGATTCTTCAGACTATAAGAAATTCTACTAGAAGCTTTGAGCTCTCAATTCTATTGCTTTTAATAAAATAACTACAGTGTAATTAGAAAGTAAGCTTTGTTTTAAAAACAGCCTTGAAACTAGCTAAAGAAACAAAACTACATTTCTGGCTTTAGTTCAGTGTTTAAATAAATACCTATCAGTAGTGTGTGTTCTCATTCTACTAATATCATTGCTTAAACAACATATTAAGATGGTGTTGTTTTCATATGGAGACACACATATACATTTTCCACAGGCAATTACATTACCAGTAATCCTTTTAAGAGGCTGACTGCTCAGATGTTTTGCTAATAGCTCAAAGCTTAGTTATATGACAATCTCATTTATTCATACTTTATGAACTGATAACAAATGAACCAACCAATATGCTGGTGCTCTCTGATCAGTGACAAAATACAGAACTAAGAGTCATGAAAATAATCAGAATCTATTTACAAAGCCCCAAATACTTTAGTTTTATTAATGACAATAGCATTTGTTTCTTCATATGTTTTGCAAAGAACTGTAATTACCAGAAAATATTACCACTACCTTTTTAAAGAGCTCCAGTATTCACTGATTATACTGAAAAGCAGCCTCTAGCTATAGTACAAGCATCTCTTTCATGAAGAATAAAAGCAGTGATATGAAGACATGTAATATAGGCCATATCATGCAATACTCTAGTTTGAAGACCTAGTAATGCCAGAGTGTTCAGACTGTGTAGTTTTGCTAAATACTCAAACACTGTCTGAATTAATTCTGAAGACCACTTCCCTTACCATGAATGGTAGAGGAATAAATAATAGTAATGAACAAAATCTATTAATCTGCATAATAACACTGCACATTTCTACTACAGCCTACTCATTGCTCTGGAGATGGTCATTAAAAATAGCAATTACCACTGTATCTGTCACTCTGTGGACACACAGATGATGCAGGAAGCAGTGTGCAGAAGTGTTTTTGGAGCATCAAGCAGCAGTACACAGAAAGGCTGTGAATAAATTAAACCAAAAATATAAGCCTCAGGCTGATGTGTTTGAACTTCAATGCAAACATTCTTCATACATATTTAATTGCTCCGTTGAGACTATGACTCTTCTGGAGATGTTCCAGGCATTATTTCCATTCCATTAGTACACTTGCAGTATGTGTACTCCTTAACCCAAAATGATTGATTTCATAAATGTCTTCCCACTTACTGACCTGAACACTAATTGAGGTTGTGTACAGATTAAAAGAGAATGTATGCTCCTTGAAACCAGCCAAAGTATATTGTAGTCACTGGAACATTTGTGGCACGTGAAGAAAGTGGCACTTCTGGATGAAGACACCAAAATAGCCCTTCAGGGAAAACTTTCAGGTAGTAACAGCTAAAGAACTCTACTAATCAAAACTTTAATGCAAAGTTTAATTGTGAGTACAAAGCTCCATCTTTTTGAAACATAATATTATCTTTCTTTGAAATGTTATTATTACATACCAGATGCACTCATCATATAAATTAATTTGCTTTGGGAGCAAGTGAAATTTTTTTGCATTGCATAATAATAAAACTTAAGAAGTTCAAATAACTTTATGAAATTGGCTGCACACAAGGGGAAAAGCTAAGTGTTTCAAAGGTCTTGTTCAAACAGTCACAATGTTGTGAAATGTAAATTATTCTACTGTGAACCAAAACTTTTCCATTTTAAGTTATTAAGGACAAGTATACTTAAACTGTGGCAGATAACATCTTAAGTATACTTCTCTGAGGAAACAATCCCATGAATGTCACTAGGCACCACCTGGCTTCCTGGATAGCCTGCACATTCAAGTCTTTGCAGCCTTAAAGCCTCTATATTTACACATTTAAACTAACATCAGTACTACTACTCTCTAGATGAAAAATGACTACATTAACAGTGTATTTCATTATAATGGATATATGTTCATGCAGCTTGGTCAAGCTAATATAATATACATCGGAGGAATCCCTGAAAATCACAGAATCATAGAATGGTTTGGGTTGGAAGAGACCTTTAATATCTTGTAGTTCCAGCCCACCTCTATGGGCAAGGACACCTCCCTCTAGACCAGGCTGCTTAAAACCCCATACAGCCTGGCTTCGAGTGATCCCAGCGAGGGGGCATTAACAAATTCTCTGGGCAACCTGTTCCAGTGTCTCATTACCCTCACAGTAAAGAATTTCTAAATCTACCTTCTTCCAGTTTAAAACCATTTCTTCTAGTCTTGCCACTACCTGCCCTTATAAAAAGTCCCTTCCCAGCTTTCCCGAAGTCCCCCTTCAGATATCGGAAGGCTCCTATAAGGCGTCCCAGGCCTTCTCTTCTGTGGGCTGAAAAGCCCCAACTCTCTTAACCTGTCCTTATAGCTGAAATCATATCATCGTTTAAGGTTTAGTAGCATGGTTACATTAGACTTCACGTGATAGAACACTGCAGAGGAACTACGACAAGAAACTTGGGCCTGTTTTGGCTCTTCGAGAGAAGTTTCATCCTGAACATCAATGCGCTAAGAATGACACTGCCATTGTGAGTGTTATCTTTCTCCAGATTGTCCACATAAAATTTATTTAATTTGAAGATGATTATTTCCTACCTAAACTACAGTTCTTGCAATTCAATGTTTTATTTAAAAGTCAAATGAGATCTTTTCAGCTTGTTTACTGTCATTGAAAACATGCCTCTCTTTATTTCCTTGACCAAAACCTATCTTTCTGCACTGTGCGAATAGGCCTGGAATATTTTAGTCAATTAGGTCAGGTCAAAGCATGCAAATAACTTGAGGCTGAGCATATGTCAAAGGCTATTTTTCTTACTGATAACCTGCTTTGTGTGAGCAGCAAGTTGTATTTCTAGATGAGGTATTTAATGTATCTCTGAGTTATTTTTCTTTATAAAACTTGAATTCCAGACTCAAATCTCCTTAGGGTGAAGAGTTCACATGTTCTTGGGCTACACAACATCAGCAGGGTGGAGAGCCTAAATGAGCGCATTTTTAATTGTTTGTTTTGAAACACTGGTCATGGGTGGTTGCTTATAGGAAATTAATCTACTAAAATTTTTAAATTATTTGGTTCAGTTCATAGTGGAGACACCTTAGGGCACTTCATTATTAGAAGTTCCCACTATTTTCCAATTATGTAAAAATTCAAATAAGACTTTAAAAGAATTGACCTAAATAATGGATTCAGACCATGAGCAGGCAGAGAAAGAAAGAAATGAAAAAGAAAAAAAGGCACATTCTACTTATCATACAACTTATCAACATATGATAAAGCTGATAGGTTCAAGAGTTTGCACCAGAAATAATGTAGTCTTGAACTCTCAAACAGAACATTTATTGAGCACTGGGGGAAAGCTATATGTAGTATCTTTAAAATAAGAATTGTGCTTTTATTTTCAGTGTGTCTATAAATAAACGAAAGACGCAATAGCAAGGTAGGAAATTGACATGAATTCCCCTTGTGTTTTAATGCAATTTTTGACAATTTTTTTTTGCCTCTGTCTTCCACCTTCCAAACTATATTTTTTTCCTTAATTAAATCAAATTAAAGTTATTCTGTGACAGGAGAGTATTTAAAAAAGAAATGGGGAAGTAATGACCTAGAGTGTAAGAAACAAAGCTTCCAAAAAGATGTGTCTCTCTCAGACTGAATATGTTTTCAGACGGTTGCCCTGGATTTGCATTACCCCTCTGGCCATCATGGACAAGAAGGGCTGATGTCCTTCCCATTGAAATCCAGAAAGGTTTATTCTTTGTCTGCATGAGAATCATTGCTGTGCTCACCAATGTACTAAAGTAATCATCAATGCAAGACAAACAACAGTAAACCACATTCAAGGTTTTCTTCAAGGAAAAGATCATTTACTTCATTCAGTAGGTAAAGAATCTGAAAAGATGGAAAATATTTGGTACCATGATAATGCTGTTTTTGTTTATACAATGTTTACTGAAGCTCCTGACTTTGATTACTGCATATGAGAAATTCATCATGTTCACTGGGATAACTTCCATTTAGAGAAAGTACCTCAAAGATATATTGTCTGAAATTGAGCCAGCATTTAACTGCTACTGTGGTTTTTAAAGTGTTATTAAAAAAAAAAATTAAAAAAATCTAGAAAAGATAGTAAAGTATCTATTAAGAAACAAAAAAACCCCAGAGGCTCCGTTTGTCTTTCAATGTGATTTTATTTAAAATTTAATCTATTCTTTGTCTCAGCTGCTGTTTTCTCTGCTGTCACAATTACAGACAGACAGTATGCAATTATTTGAAATAAAAACATGGCGACGATATTTTCTTTATGTTGTCCAGGATAAAAAAAAGATACTTTAGCATTGTATGTCTTGATTTAGAGGGTTGTCAACCAATTCTTCTAATTTTTAAGCTCTAGTGATTTGCTTTCAAAGTAGAAAAGCAAGGAAGAAGCAGAACAAATTCTCCTTATTTCCTAAATGGAGGTTATATACAAGGACTAATTACTAACATGCATATTCACCTTCATGGTTTTGTTAAGCACATCCTGAAACATTAATTTTAATTGAGTAATCACTTTCATTGAAATGACTCCTATGTGCTTTTCAATCTAGAACATGCAAATATTGAGTTTTTATGGGAAATACAGGAATATGAGAAAGATGATGAGTCCAGATTTCAGCTAAATACATCAGCAAATTCTAATGCACAAGTTTAAACATGAATTATGGAGAAATGCAAGTTTAAAAAAGTATTCCAGGATTCCAGGAAGGGAAATAATTTGATTGCTCTAATCACCACATTTATCTTACAAAACTGAATTGATTTTTGGAATCTAGCCATGACAAAGTCTGTGAACAATGGCTGTGAGTACCAGCAGCACTCATTTACTGATCTCCTTTGAATTCTGTGGCCTTTCAGAATGCCCATCTTGCACAGAACTATTGGCTGAGGCTGTGTCTTCTCCATGCAGCACGGACTCATTATGGTTTCTCCAAAGAGGCTTAAGTTTGGGCCAGTCAGAGCATGTTTTGGGCAACAATTTTACCAGGTCTGAGCATGCTTAAGCAAGGGTTCAAGACAGGAATTCCTACACTGATAACCCAACATGTATTTTTTTTTGTTGTATCATCAATAGCCCACAGTATGAGTGCTGATCTATTTGCAATACTTATAACTTCTGTTTTTGGTGTAGGATTCACAATTATTTGACTATATATTACTACAGTTCAACTTTCAGCATTTTCTTATGCCTGCATGATTATATAATGCACACAATTTTCTGATACTCATTCTAATTTTACAGTGTATCTAGAAATACATTAGCTGTAAATACTACAGACTGGAGACGCTTTTGTTAATAACAAATGAATTCATATTGCAGATGAGGAGGGAAGGGGAAACAATCAGAAAGAGAAGAGTAACAGAACAACCAACCACATTAGTGACACTGCAGCTCTCCTGGCGGATCTTCCTCGGGGCCTGGGAGGAGGCAGAGGTGTCTACTGTTCAGGAAAAAGTCTGTGGAAACCTTCTGGTGCAGATTAAGCTAAAAGAGGCCTTGCTGCAACATCTACACTGCCCCTGTGTCTGAACGAAGGATTACATTTGACTACTTCAAAGAAAATAATTTTTGAATTCTGCTAAGGGGAATTTTCATCTAAGCATTACAGACATTCTTTTTTTTTTTTTTTTTCTTTTGGCATAGAATGTGATTTTGTGAGAGCATTTTCATTTAGAAGGGCCATTATTACTGAAGCACTGCAGACACCGCATTTTAAGAAGTTTTATTAAAGCTACGCTTTGGATAAAATATTTTTAGTAACTGTTCATGATATACCTCTTGCTCACTAACAGAGATAGAATAAAATGTACTTTTTAAGAGGTGAAGATGGGTTGCCATATCCATCCAATTATGAGGGCTATACTTAGGGATCTAGCAATTATGTAGGCATAACAACAGTCTCTTTCTCTAACAGGCTATCAGCTCTTGAAGACAGCAAGTACATACCAAATATAGCTCAAAAACAGGCTGAGCAACTGAAAGTATATGCTATAAAATACAGGAGTACTACAATAGTTAAACGAATTTAAGCCAAATCAAAGGTGAAAGAAAAGTTTACAGGACCAATCCTAAATCCACTGTTGCAAATGGGTGTTCTTTTTCTCTGTTCTGTATTAGTAGCTTTCAGTCAGAATAGTCTTTTTTTTTTACTGCATCAGTATATGAAATACTTAAACTCTAGAACTTAACAGGGTAATGACATTTGAACAACGGGTGGTGAGAGCTCCCTCACTCACCTCTTCTGCTGTCTATAGGGTGGATGTGGAGATGGATGCGCATGTGTGTCCTACATCATATGAGAGTTAACTGCCATGCTGCACTCCTTCTCCATCTCTGCCAATCCTTCTTTTATTAATAGACACAAATAAGAAAGAATATACATTTTGTTTGATCTGCAGGACTATAAGAGATTATTCTTTTATGACCTCTAAGCTATTCTTATTGCCTCTAAGCTTGCTGATGAACAAGTCCAAGCAAGTCCTTGACCAGGGCTGAGAAATCCTTTGTCTAGAGAACACGGATGGACAAGTCCTGGGCAAGGGTTGTAAAATCCTTTGTCTGAGGGACACAGATGGACAAGGCCAGGGGTAACGAGAGAGCAAAATAAGCCACAGATTAATGGCTAGGAAGCAGTCTTTTATGTGGGCTTATTTCAAGGAAAATGGCCATCTCAGGGGGTACTGCACATGACTCTTTCTCAAGTGCCCAGGAAAGCCATGTTGGCAGAAGGAGAAGGATAAAAAGGATTTTTTGGACATGAGAAGCCTCACGACAGATTCCTCACGACATGAAACCCACATGCTGAAGAAAGGTGTCTGCCATCAGATCCCTCACTACGGAATTCCTGCACGCTGATGGACTCCCCTGAGCCTGCTACCTGAGCCCTGCTGCTTCCTCCTGGACTTACCCTGCCACTTCTTCCTGCTACCTGCTTGCTGTCCAAGGCTGGCCAGCAGCTGCTGTTCTCCACCTGCACTTTTCCCTCAGACCATTGGAACGTCGTGCAATGGGACCACTGCTGGATCCTTATGGTGACTATTCCCGCTTTATGCAATTCTTGCTTATTTCCTATCTTTTCTACTGCCCTCCTTCCCTTCCCCATCATCCTAATTCAAAATAGTCACCATCCTTCCCTTCCCCATCTCCCTGATTAAGATTTCTAAAAAACTGGTCGAACCAACATTTGAACCGTTGTTTCTTAATCTCACGCTGGGTATATAAAATATCAAAGAGCCTCCTCTCCCTCCTATAAACTGGAGTGAGACAAGGACTTTCCATAAAAATAAATAGGAGAATGTGACCACTTTATGTAACTCGAACAAAATAAATTTAACAAATCTAATCTTCATGCCAAAGGGATTTCACAGTAATAGTGACTTTTGAATCGGAGATCTCAAGGCTCCCCGAGCATGATTTTGTCTCAAATGCTTTTCCTTCCTCATTCCACTGTTCTTCCTATCACAAATAGAGCACAGAATGTTGGCAGTTTTGGGGCTATTGTTGTGTGGAAGGAAGGGAATAAAGGAGTGAGAAAGAATGGAAAGGAACGGATGTGTTTTCCCAGGGACTGGAGCTATTGCTTGCACTGGAAATCAGTGGGAGGCAGAAGCATCTTAGAGGAGGGACTGAACAACTCTTCCAGCTGAAAACAAAAGCTCACTGGGTAAAGCAGACTCATGGGACAACCCTGAATTACTAACGCTGTGCTCTTCATAGAATGAGGAGCTGGGAAATAGCATAAGAGAATGAGGTCCCAAAAAACAGTCCCAGAAAGGGGTCTGACTCATGGGGTTATTCAAACTTGAACCATTCTGGTGAGATCTGACCGCTCTCACTTTTCCATACTAGACAGTATAGAAGCACTGTGCTATCAAAATGAGAAAATAATCCTTATGACACAAAACAGAGAATGTGAACAGGATCAAACATAGATTTGTACAAAAACCTCTGTATGAATATTTCAGATAATAATATATTTCCAGATAATGTAGTATAGGATGGTTAACTGAAAATAAGAAGAACAATTGAACATCATTTGTATGAAATAAAGTTGGTCTGGATTATTATAATTTATTTTCAAGACATGTTAATTATCGTATCTTACTGCAGGGTTTACCAATACATCAAATGAAAGCTATAAAAATATTTTAGTCACCTCTTGACAAATTATGTTACTTCTTGATTGTCAGACTACATGCCACAATTACTATTCACAGACAGTTTTATCTTCTCAAAATACATTTAACAATGCCTGCCCAGATTAGCAGTCAAATTATTCAATATAAATCCTCTGTGAAAGTGAACACTTTGTATTGTGACTGAAAATAAATAGCAAGGAACTTATTTGTTTTCTTGCCTATTTGGAGGCCAAATTGAATTTACTCACTTTGATTATAGCATCAGAATGAAAGATTCACTGGGAGCACCAATACTGTAAATTACTTTTATGCTCTTTTGACTTACAATATTTACAATATTTACTGGGAAATCTTCCTTCCCTTCTAAGTCATTCCGGTCTTCAATCCGACTGAGTTTCCTATTGCAAGGCAAATTATTAATAAGTAAACTTTTAAAACTTCAAAATAAGGAGATAATAATGTATGCGTGTGAATGCATATTTCACCACACATAAACATAATTATTCTGTTGTTTTGTGCAGTTGTATTTGTGTGACTGTAGCATGGGACCCTTTACACAAACTTAATAAAAGGTTTGTTTTCTTTGGATCAGTATGTAATTTAGGTTGGCAAAGCTATAATGCACTTTTCTTAGTGCAGATTATAATGAAAAGAATGGATGTTTAAGAAGCTGTCTTTTAAACAAATATATGAACTATATTCATATAATTGAAATGAACACAGTTGTCCAGTACACATTTATCACCCTGACTGTGAAGGCACAGAATATGGAAGTTTAACTTATCAAACCAAACACTTAATTAGGTACATAACAGAAAATCACTCAATTCTGGATGGGAGATATGGCTCTTTATCCTGTAAGGAAGCTTCCTTGAGTCTCAGGGTCTAAAATATTGTCCAATTAAAAATCCTACAGAAAACCATGTTTAGCACAAAATAACAGATGTATACGACTTTGTGGCCTGTAGCAACTCTGAGCAATTAATTTGAATAAAAGCTTTTAAAACTATATTAAAAACTTGCAGAATCAAAGTACCATAAGTATCAACACATTTTTGAGGACATGTAATCTTGCTTTTCATTAAAGAAAGCTAGAGAGCTTATGGAAACACATACTATGAGAATATTGTTCAGTTTCCAAAGTCAAACATAGAAAACTCAGAGAATCATAATTTTATAATTTTCCATATCATTTTATTTCTTCTCCAAGTTGGTATGTTCTTTCCTATTACTTTGGGCAAGAATCCCATGTCAAAGATACTACTGCACCAATGAATACTGATCATTGTGTATATGTACAACAGATGTACAGCTGGGGACACCACAGAAATGGATTCCAGCATGCTACTTGCATATTCAGACAGGGAGCTGTGTATACTATTCTGTCACTCTGTCTGCAATCAATATGCAGCTGCACAATCCACTGTTATCTCCACACTCCACCATTTTGATAATCTACCTCTGCATATCATTCTTGTCTTCTGTGGTTACACAGATCTTAGAAGACAATCTCTCTACCACAGCCTCATCAGACAGCCAGATGGTGCAGATATTTAGTATTCTACTCCTATCTTCCTTTTGTAGTCTACAGACCTACCTGTACCATCCTAGTTTTACCACCATTCCTGATACTTCATTGCATTCTGAAGGCCATCTTGCCCAATTCATATTCAGTGTAACACAGACCATAATAACATTTGTATGGGAACTGCTGAGTCACGGCCTGAACCTCTGATTGATCACCTGAGGCGAGCCATGAGTCAGCCAGAGGAGCACAGCTGAAGGCAATTCACCTGTGCTGCCGGAAGGGGTGGAGCCTGGCTGCACCTCTCCTAGACCTATTGGAGAGCTGGCTACCAGAGGGGAAGGATCTCTTCTGGAGATCACCTCTCTTGGTGTCTTCTGGTGAGCTCAGCCAAAGGGTAAGCTCTTCCACTTATTCTCTTTTGTGATCGTTGTTTACTTTGCCTAATTCTCTTGATTATACTGAGATTATAACATCTTGATATCTATTGATTATACAATTATATTGTGATTATAACATCTTGATTATACAACATTATACAAAGGTGCCTCTACATGGTGAAATTACCCATCAGCAGAGCTGTCTATAACAAAAATGGAGATTTTTTTAATTAAAAACAGAAACAAAAAGTTATAAAAAAAGGATGAAGTACTTCAATAAAGCACTTACTGATGGATGAGACAAATACAAATACCAAATTGATATTTTTTACTTAGTTGAATTGGTTGTGGAAGAATTATGTTTTGAAGACACTCACACGCAGCCAGAATCCTCATGAACAGCCAAACAGTGGTTGCTGACAATGCTCCCAAGGTTGATTTGAAGCAGTAGAGAATAAACTAAATTAAAATCTTTACTAATTAATTGCATTAGAAAGCTGAAAATAGTTCCAAATAACAGAATCACAGAATTGTAGGGGCTGGAAAGGACTTCTGTAGACCACAGAGTCCAACCCACCTATGAAAGCAAGTTCCCTACAGTACGTTACACAGGAAAGAGTCCCAGAAGGTTCTGAACATCTCCAGAGAAGAGACACCACAGCCTCTCTGAGCACCCTGTTCTAGTGCTCCATCACTCCTACAGTAAAGTTTTTCTTCATGTTCAGATGGAACTTCAACTTAGGGGCTTAGTGCCCCTTCTTCTATCACTGGGCACCACTGAAAAGAGCTTGGCCTCATTCTCTTGACTCTGGCTCTTTAGATATTTATAAGCATTGATAAGATCCATTTTTAGTCTTCTTTTCTCCAGGCTGAACAGTCCCAGGTCTCATACAGGAGATGCTCCAGGTCCCAGTCATCTTTGTAGCATTCTGCCGGACAATCTCTGGAAGTCCCTGTGTTTTTTGAACTGGAGAGCCCAGAACTGGACACAGAAGTCCAGGTACGACCTCACCAGGGCAGAGCAGAGGGGAAAGACCACCTTCCTCAACCTGCTGGCCACACTTTCTGTAACACGTCCCAGGATACCATTGGCCTTCATGGCCATAAGGGCACACTGCTAGCTCATGGCCAACCAGGACACTAGGATTCTTCTCTGAAGAGTTCCTTTTGAGGAGGTCAGCCCCTAACTTGGTCTGATGCATGTTAAATGACAAATGAGAAACACAAAGTCATTACAACTGTTAGAAACAAGTGGATGATGTCTCTATCCCCATGACAGTCCATTTGCCTTTGGTATGTTTAGAGACACTTTCTAATTTTATGAAGAAAAACCTGGAAGTAAAAATGAAGCTACCAGAAAAATAAGTCCAGTGGGTATCTAATATTTTAATTTCATTAACCACTTAAAACTGTGCATCACATATCTATTATTTGCAATAATTAATGTACAGTGGACTGAATTACACTATCTCTGCAAAACAGGTGTATCAGTAAGAAACATGCTGAATAAACGGATTTTGGTATACCAGTATCTGTGTAGCACATACTGTCAAGGTTGGTTCACCTGGAACATTTCAGAAAGGAGGCTGCTCACATCACCCTGCTTAAACAATAACAAATGAAATAGGAATGCGTCTCTTTATTGTGCATGACTGTCAATACTTTCATTCTTCACTTTTCTTACTTACAAGGAAAAGGAAGTCTATTTTTTACTGATGTCTAATATGCACAATCTAAATGTTTCCACAGAATGTAGACTGCTGCACAGGATGGTGCTAGTTCAATGCTTAAAGTTAAAAATAAAAGCATTTATACCGCACTTCAGGCTTCTAAAACCCCATTAAGCATACTCTTTAGTATGAGAATCGCTCACAAAAAGAAATATCTTTTCTTATTATTTTATCTCAATTTTAAACTGTTCATAGTTTTTGTTACTGTGAATATTACTTGAAAAAAATACATGTTTATAACATTTCAGACTGCAAGAAGTCATAGCATCTTTCGCAACAACATAAATATGCTTTCAATAATATCTTATTATTCTCCATATCTGGCATATAAATTTGAAAAGAAAACTCTTTACCACGTTACCCTTTTCCATCCTTTTATTCTGTGTAATTAAGGAAGTAAGGTTTGTTTTTTTTTCACTTCACTCTTCATTAATGTCCTTTACAGCTTTTCAGACAAGGCTACTCTTTAGTTAAAAAGAATTTGATGTTCTACACTGATCTTTTTACTGACTTAACCAAATTACACCATTCTTTGCTGGCTCTCTTATTACATATCCGAGCCACTTAAAATTCATCGGCTTTACTTTTTTGCCCGCCTCAGTACAGTGCAAAACCTTCCTCTTCATGTCTCATAATGACAGGGAGCTGTTTGAGCTTTCCAGCACAACTCTACCTTTTCAATCACAGTATCTTTCCACCTAGCTTTCTATGATCCTTGTTACATGCCAGCACTTACCAGTTCAAACTGTTTGCCTCATCTTCAGATTCTGCCATGTCACTAATGTATACATAACCTCATGATATACGCAAATCACTATTTCTAACACTAAAGAACGGCTCTTCCCACTCTTCCGAGAGCAGCAGAAAGGCATTACTTTATTTATGCCTTTTGCTACACATCTCTTAGCTGATTCCTTAATTATTTCATCAGACTCCACGGGGCTTACTATTTTTCTTAATTGCCTTCAGTGAAGAACTTTGTCAGAAGCCTTTTGAAAGTCCAAACAAATTAGATCAAGCATTTCTTCCTAATCCATTATTTTGATGACACAGTCAAAGACTTCTACCAGGTCAGAGAAGGTTTTCTTTCAGCAGAGCTACACTGGTTTCTTTTAGTGGAATTGAATTATCCATTTTTCTCCTCATTCTATTATTAATGATGTATCCATTCCATTTAGCTAATACTGAATTAAGACTTACTGACCAATAAGATAATTCTTGCTTGTTCAAATAAGCATCACAAACAAAACAAAAACTGGTTTTTAGCCTTCATTTCTTCATTAGGCATTTAAGAGAGAATGAAATTTGCATCAGTTCCCCGTAAGACTTGGTTGCAGACATTCAACCTTCTGAATCTCCTATTTTCTCCAGCCTCCAAATTTCTCTTCGTGTTTCCGTTAATTGCCCCAATTTAACATAGCATCTCACCTTTACTACTTTAAAATTATAGATAGTTCTTTGAAATTTCTGTAGCAGAATTCAGTTACATAATTTTTTCAACTTCTTTGTAAAAATTCCTTTGAAGTCTTTCCTTCAACTCTTAGGAAAAAAAAAAAGCAGGTCTGCTGATGTTTTCATCACATTTTCTGCTGCTAATGTATCTGAAAAAAGCCCTTCAATTTATTTTATCTTTAACCACCAGGACCTCTTGATTGCCCCTTAGACTATACATTTTCCATCTTCCACTTTTTTCCTGGCATAATTTATGTTCTGTTTCAGCAGAGCCACTTGATCTGAATTTAGTTGGAAGACACTACGCTTATGGTCAAACATTTGCTTTCGCCTTACAACTTTTGTATTTATTATTAAATACTTCTCTTTACAATCTGTGGCTGATTTGCTATTTGCAATCCCATTCAAGAGCAAATTCAAAGATTTACTCGTAATAATTTAAAGGCCACAAAAGGACATTTACGTATGTACTTACCTTAATTAAAAGAACTGACAATTAGACATCTAAATATTATCACGTGCAGCAAAACATTTGCAACTCCATTATAAACAGTCCCAAGTATATTAGAAAAGAAACAGTATAAACCAGTTTTAAAATGATATTTTTACATCAGTTACTTCGTTTAGGAAGTGTTTGCATGTATACAGCTTTAGTAATGATCAACTTTTTGTTAGATCTACTGTTAAGTTTTTCTTTTCTTTTCTTGCCTTCTATTGCCATTACATTGCTTCATGACACAGAGAAGGAGAAGACGCATTTTTGGGTGTTCTATAAAAACTTCATTTAGTATAATTTGATGTTATTATTTTCCTACCAGAATAAAATGATCCTAACGTTCCCTTTCTTCCAGAAAGCTCTGGCTGACTTTCCCCAATCTGGGTAGGGTTTGTCCTGAAGCATCATGTCAGTGACCTACACAGAAAAAACATACAGGAAAACTGCTGTCATGAACGAGACACTCAGAAGGACTCAAAGAACACTTCTTTTCATCTACAACAAATCTGTTTCAGTTCTGATGACGTTAGTAATTAGGCAATAGAAAAACAGCATCTGCAGTATTGCTTTCAGTCAACATGAGGTATGCTAGACATTCAGCCCCTAGAAGTGTGAGCAGTTCCTTGAGAAACAAGGAAACCCGTGGGATACCCAAAGATAAGAAGAAAAAAACTAACCTAGGAGTTGCAGCAACCCACAGAATGTAAGTTACTTTTGCCTATGGCCATACATAAGCTCACATATGTATGGCTTTCCAGTCCAGCCTGGGCCAGGGACCCACATCTCCAAGAGCAACACTGGCAGTGTTTTCACTCTTGAAGGGAGAGTTGTAACCAGGGAGTACAAGCCTGCAAATTAAGCGCTATATGCCATTTATAATCTTCTCCTGCTTCCTGCTTTCAGAAAGAAAAACACACTTGGGAACAGAGACACGAAAAACCCTTAAAACTTGCATGGAATTTAAAATTATGAAATATTTATTCTCGTTTTCATAATTCCTGTCTGAAAAGACCATCTGTTTCTCTGCCCAGAGACTCATATGTATGCACTACTTCTGCGTAGTACACAAAAGAATTAAAAATGATTTTCAGCTAACTGTGGGAGGTTAATAGCCCCTCCGGCCCTTCCACTTTTGGGAAGCCTTGTTTTCACATCTACTTACTTCCAGATAACTGTGCTATAAAGAACTGAAAGTTACATACAATAAGCTCATCAACGCCACTGTGCAAAAGTTCCAGAATTGTGGAAAGCCACCTCTACATAAAGAGTCAGAATTAAACAGAAAAAGGAAATAGGGGGAGCAAATGTTAGTAAAGACAAGTAGGACAAATTCTTACTCTCTGTCATTGGTACCAGTACAGCAGAAAATTACTGATTGTTTAGATTAGAATGAAAATAACAATTAAATTTTAGAAGGAAATACGTTAATCTGGAAATTAAGACTTTTTATTATTATTTTCCATTGAATTTGATTTAGTATAATGTTTTTAGCATCTAATTTACAATGTAGTGAGTTAGCTACTATTTTCACAGACATTAACAACATTAAAGGAACACATAGGCCATGATTAAATCTAAACCACGTAGGAACCAAATTCTAAATTTTGGCTCCTAGTCCATTTACAGTTAAAAGCACTTAGCATAATAGCCTGGAGTACTGGATCCAAAGGATAACATGTTAAATAAGTAGAAATACACATTCTAGGATATTCTAGCTCCATTAAAATCAGCCTGAAGAAAGAACGCATTATGCTCTGAAACACCACCTTTATTAATTGTTTTCTCTAAGTAATTTTTTTCTCAGGTCAACATGCTATCATGCTTTTTATAACACTACCATAAGCTAACTAAATATTCTGATAAATATTTAATGTTGAACAAGAACTCTGTAAAGGTTTAATTCACTACACTAGTACCACTTAATCACTTAGGAAGGATCTACATAGCAATAAATACCTGCAAAGTTACTTTGAGAGGTTTTATTCAATTTCAAAAGTAGTTGCTTCAGAGGATTTCTGGGAAATACTTATTATATTTGCTAGAAGAATGCAATCTGCTCCCCTACAACCAATTATTTGTGGCACATTTCATGAGAATGACATTCAAGAAGGAGACATTTTCTGAGAAAAATGGCAAGATGAGGCAGGAAATGTTCTTTCTGATATCAGACAGTTGGTCTCTTATCTCCCAGCTTTGGCATTTATTTAAAGTCGTATCACCAGATCAATGTCAGGTCAGTTGCAGCTAAATTGGTTGAAGCAGAGACAGTCATTAAAGGGATGCATTCCATAAAGAGAAATCCAATTATCTTCTGCATTAGAGAAATCAAATTCATTTTCTGGTTTGTTCAAGGACAGTCACTGTGGAAAACAGCTTGTGGGAGAAAAGTACTCAGCACCAACACAATGCAAACAACTGTTAGGACAAGAACACCTTCTCCCTCCCACCCCCAAAAAATGGTGCTAGAATTATTTTGGAAAAAAGAAACAAAATAATACACTTTAATTTAATTTTCACAAGTTAATAATCCAGAATCACAGAATCACAGGTGTTGGAAGGGACCTCTGGAGATCCTCCAGTCCAAACCCTTGCTAAAGCAGGCTCCCTTCAGTAGGTTGCACAGGAATGTGCACTGGTGGGTCTTGAATATCTCCAGAGAAGGAGAATACACAACTTCTGTGGGCAGCCTGTGCCAGTGCTCCGTCACTCTCACAGTAAAGAAGCTCTTCCCTATCTTCAGATGGAACTTCCTATATTCCAATTTTCACCTATGGCTCCTTGATGTGTCCCTGGGCACCACTGAAAAGAGCCTAGCTCTAACTGTTAGGAATTTGTAAAAGTTGATAAGATTCCTTATCAGTCTTCTCCAGGCTAAATATTCCTAGGTCTCTCTGCCTTCCTTCATAAGGGAAATAGATGCTCCAGACCCCTAATCATCTTTGTAGCTCTCTGCTGGACACTCAGACGTTCCCTGTCTTTCTTGAATTGAGAAGCCCAGAACTGGACACATGACTCCAGATGTGACCTCACTGGGGCAGAATAGAGGGAGAACAGCCTCTCTTGATCTGCTGGTGGTCTTCAATTTAATATACCCCATGATACCACTGGCCTTCCTGGACACAAGAGCAGAGAAATTTTCCATAGAAATAAGAGAATTGTGTGGTTTGGTGATTTTAGATTTTGTTTTCTTTCTGTATTTCAAAATGTAATTAATGGCCAGTAAACCTTTCTGTCTTGCTATACAGTATTTGAAAACACTGATGATACTCGAGAATAGAAAACAACTGATCACCTCAGTAATTCTATGTACCCATGCACCTCACATAATCAAGATAAATCAGGAAAAGCAACTTGCAAAGTAATCACGGAATGCATTTTTCTTTCTTGAAGAGCTAAAAGATGTAATATTATACTGTAAACAACTAACTACACTGACTCGATTCAGAAAGAAATGGACTCTGTTATAATGACTGTATATCCTTTCATTTTATTTAGTGTCTCGTGAGAGAAATGGCTAAACTATGCAAATGCAGAAAGCTTCATAATACACATTTGCTGACTTTTTAAGATATAAATGCCACAGAAAAATATTTTCCTTGAAAGAATAAGTATGCCTGGCACTGCTTTGTCATCTTAGATTTCATTTTACCAAATAAAAACACGAATTTATTAACTATTCATAGCTTTCATTTCACATTAACTGTGGAAATAATGTGTAATGTTATCATTAAGCTACGAGCTACGAGCAAAATGTTATGATTCACAGCTTTTGTTACAGAAAATTAAATGGTTCCTTTTAATATGATATACTACAGTTATTAGAAAAATGATACCATATCATATAAAAGAAAGAAAATGAGATTCAAAGTCATGCTCAGAGCATGTAACTTACATAGGCAACAAAAGCAGAAAGCAAAATTCTAAAAACGTCAGAAAAGCAAATGTCCAGAAAAACAAACACAAACAAACAAAAAGCAGTCAGAGATCCGAGGTACCTGAGCTACACTCTGTGGAACACCTGTAAGGATTATGTATCTCGTCCTTCCAAGTCACTGCTCTTACAGCATATTGCTCAGGACGCTCCGCGCACAAACCTTACATCTCTCTTCCATAGACAATTCTTTCCAGCACAGACAATGCCTGCAGTGGGAGTTTGGAACCCCAAGTATCTTTTCAGATAATAAGCTAGCTGCAAGTGCCTCTTTCTTTCTTTCTTTCTTTCTTTCTTTCTTTCTTTTCTTTCTTTTTTTTTTTTTTTCAAAGATGTAATACTTTGGCCATGCCTTCAAAACACTTTCCAAATCCTTCATTAGTAGGAGCTATGCTGTGATCCTCAGAGCACTAATAATTCCTGGAAAACTAGCGTCCATAGGCTGCCTGCCAAGGTGTTTTCATCTGCCAAACTGTATTTTAGAAACAAATAAAAGTACATCAAATAGTTCCATAGTAGCACTTCTCCATATAAGCAACTGAACAAACTGTGTCTTGAAAGATGAAAGGATGCTGGACAAGCTCTCAAGGATGTGTTGTGTTCTATGCCACAACATTCAGTAAGTAATATTGACAGCCAGTGGAGGATTTTCATTGCTTTATTGACAGTTTGATAAATTGTCAAAATAGGAGAGCAACCTCCAGAAATTAACCAAAATTAACAGAATACAGAGGAAGCCAAGATCAACAAGGAAAGCCTGGAAATACAAAACTCCAGTGAATTCTGAAATCTTTTTAATTATTATTATTATTTTTTTTTCAGTAATGAGCAATGCAAGGAATAACAGCCAATAGAACCACATCTTGTAACAATAAACAGGTTGTTTATGAGCAGCTACTCAGCCTGGAGGGCAAAACTTCATGGTGCTATTGCTGGGAAATGGAGTAGCTTGAGTAACTCTTCATTTGGTAAAACTGATCACAAGCAAGTGAAAAGGTAGGTACAATGAGCACTCTGCCTGCATGGAAAAAATTCTGTGTTCTAAGCAATGCTTAAAGACAGCAGCTTTTACCTTTGGCATATTACATATCTTTCTCTTAATTACGCATTTCTACCACCATCAAGTATGAGACTCAATTTTCTAAGTGTTAATTTATTTCTATTTCTAGAAGCTTCAAATTTTCAAAATCTCTTGTTTAAATCATATTCCTCTTTAAAAGTAACACCAAATTATTTAATTTGAAACAGCCTTGAAGCAGCTCAGGAGTAGCACTTTCCCACTCATCCCAAACTGTTTAAACAAGAAACGTATTGCTCTCAGTCTTTTAGCAGAGAAACAACTGATAGGGCAAGAATGACAAAGCACTGATGGCAGAACGGCATGGTGTGTGGGCACATTGCTTGGTTTCGTGGAGCAGAACGCTTCTCACTGAAATAACCCATTGGTACTTTTGGGAATAACTCAGCAATGCTTATGAGCCTCTGAAAAGTAAGCGTTGTTTTTTGTTTGTTTTCTGACTGGTGTGGCTAAGCCAGGTTAAAGTAAGAACATTTAGTGAAGTCTAGGTGTGAAGTCAATGAGAACTAATGTGTGTACCATGGAGTGTGTGCAGTCGTTCCATTTCCTCTGCTTTGCAGCTCTGTGCTTTTACATAAAAGTTATATATAGGTGGCCCAGTATCTACACATCAATTCTTTATTATATCACAGTTTTCACTACATCATGGCAACCATACACAAAATCAGGGATACATTTAGTATTCAGTCATTAAAAGCTTCACTCCACCATTTTGGGATTCATCCTCTTTGAGATACTTAAAAATTGCAGAGTTGTTCACTTGATGTGCAAAGTAACCTATATGAAAGATGCTTTTATGCTTCTATTAGCTGGACGTTAGGGAGAAAAGACAGAGAAAACCGTCTGTTGTGGATCATGGCTCAATACTTTCATGACTTACACATCGATAATACAAAATGTCTTCTTTAATTATGAAATTCTTTTGGCATATGAGCAGAAGTGTCAAAAAATTTGATACATATCCCTCAGAAAGAACTGTTAATTTATTTAATCTACTGTCGCATTTTGGAACACACAAATGTGTAACTGTTTGAAAACTAATGCAACAAATATTTATACTAAGTCTTACTGATCTATAAAAGAGAAGATATTTTTCAAGCTAAATATTTTTGGCTGCAAACACATAGTCAGATTTTAAAATAGTTTTGTCTACTTTTACATTTTTAAATGCTCTTAATGCAGATTCATTGCTACCCTGAAAATAATCAAGCTTATTTCTCCTTCATTTTTATTGGAAGAAATTCTTTTCATATTTGCACTTGCAAAACAAAAGCAATCACAGACACAAAATATGGCCCCTTCAATCTACTCTTTGTTTTCTCAGTTTAGTCAAAGCTAGTACACTGTTCTTGCCTTAACAAACACACTTTTTAATAATAGGTAAATCATTAAAAGATGACATTAACTGTCTGTCACAATTCACTAATCAATATGAATGATACATAATACTGTGGTTCAATTCTCAAGCTTCCAGAACAGACCCGGTATTATTTTCTGCATTTGACCATTTTCCATCATTGTTTACAGCACTGCCCTTATGAGCTGTGTCACATCTGAATTATTTCCCTGATCCACAGCATTTGCACACACACTGTCTTACATCTGCTTTTTGCTTCTGCAAAAAAAAAAACCACAACCAACCAACCAATCAAAACTCTGCTACACCAACCCATTTCCTACCATGTTTCAAATCCCTTCTGTGCACACAAATCACTGAATATATACAACAAAATACAAAATACTAAGTGCCATGAGGCAAGCACTTGCTGTTTATATAGCCATTGACACCATGATTCAGCAGATATTTATTCTTGTTTTAGCACTCCTTATTAGTGTTACAAATGCACAAGCAGAGGTTTGGGTAATATTACAGGCAATATGTGAGACATAAAGCCACACCATAATTTTTATTATGTCATTCAGCTCTGTTTCGTCTTTGGCTGACATGGCAGGAAAGCTTTCTTTCTTTCCTTTGGGAGCTTGGTGGCTTTGTTCAAGGCAAGAGGTAGAAGTCATGCCAGGTGTGGCACTCTTATCTAGAGTGATAAGAATATTTTTTTTATTCAGAGAAAAGAAAAACAAGCATTTCTGGAGTGCAATCATTGCAGGGAAGTTGGTCTAGATGGCCTTTATAGATCCCTTCCAGAAGAATTCTATGAATCTATGATTCTACATTCACACATCCTATTTCTAAGAGTTTTGTGCCTTCATCGGGCTGATCTGGGAAAACAAACCTAGAGAATCCAAGTTCTTTTGAAAGGTCCTGTAGAGGAATAAGCACAGCTGAAGCATTCTGGAGAATGGATAAGTCATATCACAAAAGAATGACACACAAAATGGTGTGGATGCCCCACCCCTGGAAGGACTCAAGGCCAGGTTGGATGGGGCTCCGGGAAGCCTGATCTAGTGAGGGGATGGAACTGGACGGGCTTTAAGATCCCTTCCAACCCAAGTCTTTCCATAATTAATTCCATAATTCCCTGAATTCAGTGAGTAACCAACAAGCAAAACCTGACAGAAGGTTAAAAATGTGTTCACTCTGAAAGGGCCTTTATACAGAAAATGCAAGCAGTATTTTTAAAGTAAGGAGGAGACCCTGAATGTTTTGGAATTTTCCAGAAATTTATTTCAAAGCATTTATTTCAAAACTACAGCAATGCACAGGTTTTAGTCTCCCAGCTATACAGCCATATAGCTATATACAGGAGACTCTGTTTTAGCAGATATGAAACTATACACCAAATGGTAATATACAGTAATTAAGATGTGATTCATTCCTTGAGACTAAGTCTTCATCTTGGAAAAATTTTAAGGTCTGAATATGCCAGCAAGTCACAGACAAGCTCAACTGACCTGTCTCATAAAGGTTAGAAAGCTCACTAGCAGCATCAATGGAACAATAAGAAAAATCTGGTTTAATTTAGCTTAGATACAACATAGATGCTGAGCTATTCTGGCTAGATTGGCAGCCACTCTGGATGCATCCACAAGATGTATTTATGTCCCTAAAGGTAGCTTTCCTGGACTGTGGCAACAGAAGGCTTACCAGAGTGCCTGCTGTGGAGTGTGCTAAAGCCTAAGCATATATATAAAGAACATCACTTCCTGAGACATGGAGGAGTCCCTTGCAAAAACATATTCAAAAGAGAAATTTATGAACTGCTCACATTTATTTCTAGTATACCTTCTTTCAATATCTCCATCTGACAGTTTTGTCTGTGAGACTTGCATGCATCCATATGCTATAACACATGGACCATTAAGTACTGCTCTTGGGCAGTGGCATCATTTGTATTTGTATCGTGATACAGAGACAGAACTTCACTGTTAGACTTGTACACCATCGGTGCAACTTCTCCTGTGTCATCTGTGTTTGCATGTGCCAGAAGGTATCATTTACCATTCTGACAACTGTGGTTTCAAAGTTCTTGCTCTTCAGATAAAAGTATCCATAAATGACAACAAATATGTCACTTGGTGTCTTTTCACCTGGCTCTCCATTTCCCACAAAGTATATTAATTATTAACCGTTATTAATTTAATCATATTTGTTGAGCTAGTGGATAAGAGCCAGTGGCTGGAAAGCTGCCTGATGGAAAGGGACCTTGGTGCACTGATGGACTGAACTGAAATATGAATATGAGCCAGCAGTGTGAACCAGGTGGCCACACAGCATTCAGAGTTTAAGAACTGTGTTTTGAAAGACTTTCTACCAAATATGCAGTGGGATTTGATCCAGCTCAGCACCACACAACTTTTCATTCAGTCCTCCAGAGAGGGATGGGGAGAGAACCAGAAAGTGGTAAAACTTGTGGATTGAGATATAGACAGTTTAACAGGACTAATAAGAAAGGGAAAGTATTATTTTATATACCATTATATTAAGTTGCATTATTACATTACACTTTACTCTTCAGCATGATGTCATATGGTATGGGACATCCTTATGGCTAGTCAAGATCTTGTTCTGTCCCATCCCAGCAACCTGTGACCCCCCAGCCCCCTCACTAGCAGGGCATTGTGAGAAGTGGAGAAGTCCTTGGATCTGTGCAGCACTGCTCAGCAAGAACTAAAACATCAGTGTGTGCTATCAACACTTTTCTCCTAAATCCAAAACATGGCACTATACTAGATGCAATGAAGAAAATTAACCTTATCTCATTTGAAACCAGGATAATATGCTGCCTTGAAATTAATTAGAAACAGAAAATTCCAAACTTAGGCTTTCAGATAAAATTGTTGCTACTGCAGATTCAAGACTATATCTTACAATTTTTTGGCAACACTGAATCACGCTATCTTTTTGTACAGCAAGCACAAAGAGGTAAAGATGGTTGACAAATGTTAATAGGTACAATTGAAAATCATTCAGGCACCAATTTGGGAAGAACAGTGAAGACGCACACCAGATAATGGTTTATGAAGAATTCTGATGTACTATTAGGGTTGATAGAGGGTATTTTGGAAAAGGATGAACAGCAAGACGGGAACCGAGAGAAACTGCTTTAACTCTGGAGATAGGATTTTACTCTTCCTTCTGGACTGGTGCTGCAGAATGCTCTACAGCCAGTTTGGCTGCAAGTAGATGCAGGTTGGAGGATTGCTAGAAATGATTGTTAGTAACACTGCTTTCTTGCTGCTTCTTGGCTACAAGAAATAGCAGTCCTTAACCAAAATGCTGTTATCTGAGCATAGGAAGAATTTTGTGGCTTAGTTACTTCAGCTCAATAATGCGTGAAAAAATGCCAGAACCCCTCAGCAGACAGGAAATTCAAAGACAATGGAAAGAGATTTCTTCCACTGTTCAAGCATATTTGAGAGCACAACCTTTACCATACGGTTGTTACTCCACCATATCATAAAGTAAGTCTGTGTCCAGACCATACTTTCATTTGAAATTGAGTTTCTCTCACATAAACAAAAAATCAAGATTATTCTCAGTTTTTTTTATTGACATCAAAGGCATAGCTATCCATATGTAAATGTTCATCCCACGAGGAAGCAGGATTGATATCATTTAGAAGAAAGCAAATAACACTAGATCATGCTTGTACAGCTATTTGCCATTTGTTTGACATGCTTATTTTTTATCCACTGTCTAAACACAAAGCCGTGTGAAATCAGCTAATGGTCACTCATTAAAATGTACTTTTCCCTTATTTATATTCATAAAACACACCGTAGAGCAAACCAACAGATTCTTTAAAAAAGAACAAATGAGAAAAATCTCAAGGATATCAACTTTACATGAAAAGGGAAGTTGCTTTTTTGTAAGTTCAGTTGATACAAATTAAAATATACTACTTTATCAACATGGAATAAAGCAGGCTTCTTTTAAAATCAGATTCCCCTTTGAAGAACATGTTTTGGTCAATTATTACTTCTTATATGTATAGTTCTCAAATCTGAACCATACTGTGTGCACAGCTGATACGGTACAATCTTTGCTCTACAGCTGGTCTTGTTTGTCATCTCAGCTTACTTGATTAAGCATTTTAAACAGCGTTTTGCATAAATTGTGCACCTTCTCTTGGAAATCGCCTGGCTGGCATTTAATTGAAAACCAGTTGACTTCTCAACATCTTATTTGGATTTGTCCATTTCTCATTCCACAACTTTTGAAAGGTTTATAATCAGTACCTTAATTCATTCTTTCTGTACAAAACAATAATGAATTCTCTCTCTCCAATCTTTTCAAAATAATGTTCTATCAATGTTGGTAAGCAGCTTCCAGTGATGCTGGTAAGCTTCTTTACGTTTAGCTTAATGTTTTGGAGGATAACGGAACAGCTTTCTTTTGCCATAATCTTTGACCCTTAGCTTCTAACTGATACTAAAAGCTTGTTGTAAGTGTTGCATTTATCCCTTCTCTTCTGAGTGTTTTACTACGTCACTCCCTTCCTTCAGTCAGATTGGGTGTTTGGTGATATTTTTTTTAGAATCCTCTTTCTCTGAGTTTTCAAGAAATTGAATGTAAATTATATTTACATGCCTGAATTAGCTGTACAATTTAAAATCACATTTAATTATTCCTGTCTATACTTACACATGTTTCCCTTATAATATTAACATAAGCTATTTGGGCTTTTCTGAACAAACCATTTGGCTGGGCTCCAGCTCTTTGCTCTGCTCTCTTAGAACAAAGAGTGAAAAAACACAATTTGGAAAATTCTAAGGCTTCCCAAATCACACTCTGATTATACAGTCTATTTTTTCTTTTTTTTTTTTTTTTTAATTAAAGAAACAAAAATCCCTACTATGTCTAAGCATAAACAGAAGGACTTTAAAAAAATAAAAAAATCTATGCTTTCCAGCTGTAAAGAGAAGGTAGAAATTAAAATATCAGTGTTATCACACAACTGAAGGTTCTCCAGGGGAGTAAGACAATAATCTCATTTTACCTGGGAAAAAATAAAGATGTTATATTTATGAAATATCCATTATTGCAATAGTAGTTAAGTAAATGTATGATTACAGATCATTTATATATTAAGTTTTATTACCTCTATATAAAATATATATCACGCCAAAGATGGGTTGTAGCTTTAAACCAGTCCCTCTCATACTTTTGTTTCATTGCCTCAGAATTCTCATTGGTAATCACAGGTCTTTGCTAAGAAAAAATCTACTTTAAAATTACTAAGTCCAGGACTGAGCGGCATGATTATATGAGAACACTGTGACGTTGTGCCTGACAACTCTGTTCTACCTTCAGTTTGAATGACAGTGCATAGAAAGACTAAGCTAGTACTGACGTGCTTGCATTTTAATCTAGGTACATATTAGCTTAAGAGGTAGGCTTCTGACCTAACTACTATCTAGGAGAGTTAACACGGCACACTTCAAAACCAAACAACAAATACAAGCTGTGATGATCTGTCTTACCATAGTGCATAAACATGGAATATGTATTCTCTGATTTACCTTCACATAAATAGGAACCTCAAGAAAATGTCAGTTTTCATTGGCTGAAAAATCAAAACAGAGTTTTCCATGTTTGCTTACATAAACTCATAAACATAAATATATATATGCTCATAACATGGTAATATCCATACATTTTTTATTAAAAATGCAAATCTGTGAATATTGGTGAAAATCTTTTACCACAGATGAAGAATGAAGTGTGATTAAAGTTACAGTTTAGCTGAAGCTGGTATAGCCTTAGGTTTAGTATGAAGTATTTGTCATGAAAAATCATGGTACTTACAGGCATTTTTAGTCTGTAATCATAGAATGGCCTATAGAAAGAACCACAATGATCATCTAATTTCAACCCCCCTGCTATGTGCAGGTCGCCAGCCACCAGACCAGGCTGCCCAGAGCCACATCCAGCCTGGCCTTGAATGCCTCCAGGGATGGGGCATCCACAGCCTCCTTGGGCAACCTGTTCAGTGCATCACCACCTCTGTGTGAAAAACTTCCTCCTAATATCTAACCTAAACCTGCCCTGTTCCAGTTTAAAACCATTTCCCCTTGTCCTATCACTATCCTCCCTCGTAAACAGTCATTGAACCATAATAGGACCTCCTGAGTCCCACTCACGGAAAACCAAGGTTTAGTAAAACCTCTACCAGCTTTGAAACATATGCTGATTTTTGATGGGAAAATGAAAATAGTCACTCAGAACTAAGATGTTCCAAAAAAAAAAAAAAAGAGTGACCTTGATAGAAGACAGGGAGAGAGAAGTCTGGAAATGATACAACGCTAAAAATGAGAGCATGATGTTGAAATAGTCACCAAACAGGCATACTAACATACAGTGGTGAACGAACACAGATCAATTTCAAAACTTAAAAGTGCAAGTTTATGTTTCCTTGACACTTATAGGTAGATTATCCCGACTGTTTGAAGACATATTTGAATATTACCCAGGACATCTCAGATCAAAAATCAGCCCCCAAAGTGTTCAGAAGATAATCCAAACATCTCTTCACATAATACACAGGATTTTAACCCACAAGATAAGCATCAAGTCAAGACAGACTGAAGAGCTTCTGGAAGCAGAAAGTTTGAGTCTGAAATCCCAGTGTTAGCGAGTGCTAGGGAGGCAGGCAGAAAACAGATGCTATCTAAAGTTCTTCATTATGAAAGTACACATAATAAAATTTTAGTCTTTAGATCTTATACTTTTTTGATTAATGAAGATACTTCAGAAATACAAAAATACAGAGCTATCATGAACCTCTTCAATATCTGCTAGAGAAGCAATGGGATAACTGTTTCGTAATTCATTAGCTTTACTATCTCAGATAGTCCAGAGGGACCCTGATAAACTCAAAAGGTGGGACCTTGTGAACCTAATGAGGTTCAACAAAGCAACGTGCAAGGTTTTGCACTTGGGTCTAGTCAATCTGAGATATGTATACAAACAGGGAGAAAAAGTTGAGAATAGCCCTGCAGAGCAGGACTTGGGGTTCTGGTTGATGAAAAATTTAACATGAGCCGCCAGTGTTCACTTGCAGCCCAGAAAGCCAATGGTTCCAGGATTCCATAAGAAGAGGGGTGATTGTCCTCTGCTCTCATAAGGCCACAGGTGGAGTACTGCATGCAAGTCTTGGGCCCCCAACACAGCAAAGATGTGGAGCTTTTCACCAAGCACAGACCCAGTCCAGTAACCATGAAACTATGGGTTCCAACAACGTAGGACGCAAATTTGAAGAACAGCTGAATCCTGTGTTGTAAAGCTGTCCTTGGCTTTACAAAACAAATGTGTCTTTTGTTAATCATTTCCATGAAGGAGGACCTGAAAGACCTGCAACAAGCCTGCAAAGAAACCTGCACACAGCATTTGCTGGCAAGGGAGTGATCAGGCAATGAAAGGATTGATTGCAGAATCACATTTTTCAGTGCCAGCTCTTAAATCACAGCACAACACTCTCACAGTCTATAGTGGAAAATAATTTTTATTTAGTAATTTTTTTCTCCTTTCTGGATGCATAACTAACAAAAACAAGCTGACAACAAAAAATGACCATACTTGGGCAATTACGTGTGATCTGGTGCATAGATCTGATGAAAATGACCAGTAAAATGATGAGTAAAATTTCCTAGGTGTTTCAGAATGACAACAAATGTAGCATAAAAAAAGAATAAATGACTGATGTCATGAAGATACTTGCATGCAGCCCTCCTGCATACAGAAAAAGTGGCATGTAGGTTTTTGGAAAAATAAATTACTCGAGGGATTAGAATTTGTAAAATCACATTAAACAGTAGTATATTTTTAACATTGAATTTTTAACAGCGCACTAAAAAGCAAAAGTCACAAATTCTCACAAATACAAGAAAATAAATTTATGCTTCAACAAAACATGCATTCACTTTTTTTTTAATTGTTTTTTAATTGTGTATATAATGCATAAAAATATATTTCACATGCATATGCCTTTCTGCCCTGAACAGAGCACTCGTAAGATCAGACTGACAGAGACCACCATCTCATAAAGCAAACTCAGGTCCCAGTTCAACAAAGTCTGTCGTACAAGCAGTAGTTTATAGACCACAAAGTGAAATGCAGTCAGCAGTGCCACTCACCAGCTCTTGCCCCAGTCTCTACAGCAGGAATGTCTGTTACACTGGATTACCTGCTGCTCTCTTACTGAATGCCATCTGCTTCCCACTAGCATGCCTTTCTCATGCTGGTCTCATTGGGTATCTTTCCATTTTGATCATGAAATAATATTCTGTATAAATAAATGACTTAATGGCTCATATATCTGTATATTTCTTTTTTCTTTTTTTTTTTTTTTACAAGTCCAAGGATTAATTTTGTCCTCCATCTCTCCAGACAGACTTATTCTGGATTTATATTCTGGATATATAAAGTGATCTAAAAGAGCATTCTTTGAGAGTCAATATGATAAGCAAGAAATATGCCAACTTTCTGGAAATCCGCATTGCCTCTATACCATCCCATAAGCATGCAAACATAAAAATGTTTTTAGAAAGTGCTTCTAGACAGGCGAATGAATCAGGGGCAGAAGACATTACATTGCTATATGGTTCCAAAAGAAAAGAATGAACTATTTCAAAGGGAAGAGTTAACATCTTTTTTCTGTGCATACCAAACAGAAACAAGTATATCATATTGACATGTATTTTTTTAGCTATAGCATAACAGTCATTATTTGAGCACTTAAAATTATATTTATAAAGGGTGCTATTTATGAACAGCATTTATGTGCCCAAATCCTTCTATAACATCTAAATACACAGTATGTGCACAACCGTACTACTTTACAGCCAAATGCACAACAAGCACAGGCAGTATGCAGAATCACAAAATCACAGAATCCTTAGAGTTGGAAGGTGCATGCATTTTCTCTCACTATGCTCAAAAAAGTACTCCTATTGCTGTGGGAAAATACTGAAATACTGTTAAAATACAATTTGCCTGCACTCACTGTTGGTTTTGTAACTGTCACTTAATTATTTCGTTGGTTTGAATGTGAGAAATCCTGAACTGATACGAACGAATCTCCAAAACATCTTTTTTGGTCCTCTCTCTTTATTCACATCTTAAGATTCTTGACATTTTTTTTCTATCCAAGAAGTTTCTGTCTTTTTAATTTTTGCAGTATTTTTTCTAGCACGCACTGTGCAAATGTGTTCCACTCCAGAGAAAATCCATTAATGATAATTATTTCAGCAGTATTATAGAAATTTTATAGACACATCATTTGCATTTTTTTTTCTTTCTTCTTAGCAGCATGGCAGCATAAGTTCTGCTTGAAAATAAGTCCCGTGGCTTCTGACTACACTCCATTCTCATTAATTGCACTACAAATTAGAAACCCACCAATAAATGTTATGGCACAATGATTAGGAATAGATTAAGTTTTCAATTGGAACATGACTAGCAGGAGATTTCTACAGCTTATATTGTTTTGTGACCTTTTCCATTTATGAATAAAATCAGGGAATTTAAGATCTGCAGTTAGCTTTGTCAGATTAAAAAAAAAAATAAAAAATGAAGCCTTCTGCAGTGTTTTAAGCCAGCTGACTTTGCACAAAAGTAGTCAGAGAAGGGCTCATGTGAGACAATGTGCTGACTCTGGCAATCTCCAGCTGAAGGATGGGACAAAAAGACTGGAAGAGGCCACTTCAGAAAGTTCTGTACAACCTTGGACGTGTTCATTTCCATATTTTGTTTGACCCCACCATCATCACAGTGATAAATACGTGCTGCTCTGGATATATAAAAAAACCACACCCAAGTAGACAGATAATAAGAATCACACAGAAATGTTAAGGAAAGCAAATGAACAAAAGCCATTTAACTCTAGCTAAGTTCAAATGAACTTGCTCATGCAGCTGTGTCTGTTTGCTATATTGGTGACATTTTGTCACAGTAAGTGTCAAGCAATGGGCACATTTTGGGGTATGCTTCATTTTTTTCTGGAGTTGCCTTGTAGACAGATGATGCTTCTCTTTCATGTGAAAAACAATTGAATGTGACTTGCATTTGAAATAAGTTTCTAAGGAAACAGTACTTCTTGTCCCAGATCCACAGTCTCAGATCCAGGGAGCTTCACACCATATTTGTATTCTCCTCCTCTTAAAGATTTTCAGGTTTTGATTCAGCCCTTAATGTTCAGACTGTTCAAAAGCTAAACATTGGCTCCCCTTCACCTGAAGGCATCACAGTCATACCAATTCGCCCTGAATCAACCAGGCAAAGGACGTGACCATTTACAACTGCAGCTACAGCTATAAATCCTTACGTATCATTGCAATGCCTCTTTTCTCCAGAAGAGGCAGTGAGGCTCACACAAGTGGATTGAGAAAGCATAGTTTTGGTTTGCCAAAGACAGTTCTTATATTCTGTTTGTTTGGATGATTGTGACAAGTTGATACAAATATAGTGCATGATGGAAATACAGTTTGAAACCACAAAGGTACCTACTGGAGAATAAACTGGTCCCTCAAAAGCCCAATGTGTAAAAAAGAGATAATTTCCATAGAACTGCAAAGTTAACTTTGTGATGTTTGACATGAAAATCCAAAACATCTTCTGCTCACTTCTGAAGTATTAAGGACAGTTCAGACCCTGTCTTGCCAAAATCAAAGTCACTATGAAAAAGGATGAAATGGCTAAATTCTGCTCTTCATTATACAGCTGGGCAATCTCTTAAGGGCAACCTCATCAGTGTGAATGTATGGTAAGGATGTTCATTATTTTATACTCACCCAAAAAACCCAAAATTCATCCTAAAGACTTCGCTGTTCTTTTTGTATTCTTGTGCATCGCAAGGTGGTCAAACATACACATCAGTGTTTGTTACATTCTCACCAGCACTATTTGACTTAAATTGCAGACCTTACACTCTTGGAGTCCGTCACATATAGCTCAGTAAGCATCAGTGTGGGGGTATGGCTGATTTAGAAACCAATATGCTATAAAATTGCTGGAAAGTACACGTGGAACGTAGAGCACTTAAAAAGATACCAATCTTTCATTCACTGAACACTGAACAACATTAAGAAAATTATTCAATTCTAATTACGGTACACAGTTTGAGAAATCACATAAACAGTTTTAGAAATTATACCAATGGCAAAATGGTTTCTAAATATTAATTAAATATTCTACTTCAAAATATTTCACGCATTACTTCCTTGCCATCTGTACTTGTAAAGATTCAGAAAAAGAAAAATGCAACAACACCTGGTTAAAATTATTTGAAGGTACTAATGCTACACTACTTTTATTTAAACTCAGTAACAGTATTCACTCTCTCATAAAAACATATTCTTTACAGCTCAAAAGAATACCAAGATATTCTTTGTGTAGCCTTGTCATACGTCTACAAGAAGTGTCAAACTATATTTTTAGCTATGGAGTTTACTTAATCCCACGAGACTTTATCTTGCCTTTATGTTGACAAATGAACAAGGCTGAAATATAGGGGACTGCAGCTTCTGTCAAGATACAGTGTATTTCAAAAGGCACTGTTCTTGCACAGCTGTTTCATTTAAGCTATTGGCTTAAAAACAGTTTTATTACTCTTCTGGGATTGTTGTTGAACTCCTCAGTAGCTGTAGTTAATTGTCTCCAAGCTTTACATTTCTAGACAAGCCAAGAGAATGCAATACAAATATAAAATGATACCAAATGTGATGAGGGGACTTCCATAACTGGTATTCAACAAAAAAATGTGCCTGACTCAATTTTGTTACTTCCAATTTCTTGCCTTCCAAAAATATATTTGTGGTGTAGTACGAGACTAAGGGGAAAAACGTTGCCTGCATTACTTGTAACACCGTCTAGTTACTAATACAGGCATTAATTAGTATTTAAAAATAATGTTTTGTTTCGCATCCCTGATTTCATATCTCTTTAATGTGCCTACATTCAACTATCCTAAAAGAGCCTATCAGCTGTTTCTTTCAGTTCTATTTCTTCTATGCTAATAAACAGTACATCTCAGCAGTTTCTAAATTGTATTAATAATTCCTAGCAGACTGAACTTTTTATTCCAGGTTTTGTAAAACCTTGTTTCCCCAAACACATCCTCAGATTAAATTAGGCCTGGGAGGAGCCCTCTGATCTCAGACTATTTTCTGGACATTTTTAATAAAAACAAAATACTGTGTACTTGTATAATTTTAGATCAACATAGACAGTTTCTGCTGGGCTTTTTTTTATTATTATTTTTATTTATTTTTATTTTATTTGTGAGAAGGGTAACTACACAGACCTGTAAATTCAGTAAATCTACATGAAGAGCAGTTATGTTCATTTTATCAAAACAAGCTGAATCTCGGAGTCCTAAGTTTCCATTTATGTGTTAAAATGAAAAACTATTGCTGCATAGAGAGAAATGGGAAATAAAAAGAGCCAGTATGGTTCTGCAGCACCAGAGAACTAACTAAAGTTGCTTTCTCTGTTTGAATATTTGGTCTGGACAACTTCATTACACCATCAGGATTACAGGCTTTCCTTTACCTTATAGAAAGAATTGATTATGGGTCCCATCTGACAATCTGACCAGGCCCCATGGAACCAGGACAATCCTCTTTACTTTGCATCACATCTGTTTGTAGGTTGCCTGCTCCAGTCCTCAGTAGGATATGTGATCATTAAGGGACTGCTTTCTGACTTCTAAGTGTATGTCTGACTTGTCAGAGCTACTTTGCTGCAGTAGCCAATGTGTTTTCTTACGTCTGTAAGGGGGGCAGGAGAAGAAAGGAAGGTAGGCTCCTATTACAGTAATATGTGTACTCTCAATCAAGCATTATTCTCCTGCAAGGCAAATTACTAAAGCAGAATTGCCCTGGTATACCCAAAACAATTTTAATAGATGTTTTATATTTTATAATGTGAGGAAATGTGCAGACATCTGGTTCAGTACGTGAAGGGCAACTGAGGATGTGCCTGAAAAATAACCTGTAACTAGCAGTCATCTTAGCCCATAAATAGTGAGCAGCCTAAGAACTCCCCTAAGTTTTCCTTCAGAGCAGCATGCTGCACAACAGAATCTCTCCTTGAACAGGGATGCCTCTTGAGATTATTCCTGTCCAGAGATCTCTTACACCTTGACATCAAGACACTTTGCCAGTACAGATCTTTGGTAAATTAATAATAGCTGGTTTCAGGCTCTGCTAGCTTTGCTAAGACTATATTCTAGACTGACTGTGCACACATCATCCCTTAGACATAAACTGTTAACCAAGTTTGGGACTAGGAGAGGATCCAGTTGTACCTAGGATACTTACCTTCATGGCTCAAGTTCAGAAAGCAAGAGGGTTCACTCTGGACCTCGTGACTCAAAGGCTGGGCCTCCTCAACCTTTAGACATAAACTGTTGACCAAGTCTGGGACTAGGAGTGGATTCAATCACACCTATATCCCTTACCTCCATGGTTCAAGAAGTTTAGAAAGCAAAGGGGTCCACTCTGAACCTCATGACTCAATGAGAGGATCTCCTATATAAGTATGTTTATCCTAATGCCTATGCAGTAAATAAACAAGTGTATCTGGACATAGCAAATCTTTTTTAGTCACTGCCTTATTTACAATTATGCCTTGTTAAATCATTATATTGCATTCATATTATATCAATAAATAGCTTCTCTCTTACATGTGCAGTGTAGTGTAGCTGATTCCATCCTCGACAGATATGCACATTTATGTTCAAAACTCCGACTAGTTCAATGCAAATACAATTTTGTTGTTATTTTGAAGGAAATTAAAAAGCCACTGAAAATTTGTATAGGAAATTAAAAGCCTCACTGCAGAAAGCAAGGAAAATAATCAGAATAGAAAAGGAAAATTGTTCCTTATTCACCCAGCTACGACAGAACATTCGTAATCATCTGGTCAACAACTGTCACCTTATGAGCAAACTGTAGAGCACAAAATCTCAATAAAGACTGTATCCTGGGGATGTAAAGAATGAATAGTGTGGAAAAAATACTCCTAGATCCTGTCAAACCACTACTTCTTCCTCTTCACTCTCATGGAAGACAATGCAGAAATGATGAAATCTGCACCCTGCTAAACATCAACATTTTGATGTATAAAGTAATGAAAATCATACTTCTCTTTGGTGTCTACAGTCACAGATTTGGCAGCAATGATCAACACATGTATGACCTCCAGGCTTGACTACTGCATCTCATTATATCCAAGAGTAAAAAACTCTCACTGCTACTGAAAACAGCTGCCAGTTTGCTTAGCAACACAGCCACTGTGAATACATCTTCCTGGCACTTTGCTCTTTATGCAGACTCCTCCGTATTTCAGGGTCCAGGTGAAGGTCATTACTGTGGTCTTCAAAACTCTCTGTGGGACTGGCCCAAGGTACTGGAGAGACTGCCGTCCCCTTTGCAGCAGTGACCTCCTCTGACAGTTATGCTCTCCTGGAATGAAGAAATTGTCAGCTGAGAGAAGAGGCTCAGCAGGGTGGAAGATCTAACTTTACCTAAGTTAAATTTCCATGAGAGTGATATCACTCCGAAGAGAGGGAAATGACTACATCTGATGAGCTGCAAATCCCAGATCTTTAGTTTATCTCTCCAGTAACTGTCCCATCCCCACTCAATCAAACCATGGAAAAAACACAACAGAAATGAGAGCAACAAAAAAAAAGACCCTAAACTATGTATTTAATAAGCTTTTTTTCCATATTTCCATAGGAAAAAAACACACAAGAGAAAGAGATTCCAGTCTAGCAGAAAGTATAATCATGTATTTAACCTGAAAAGCTGGGTGCCTTCAAGCCTTGAAAGGATTGGGTGCCAGCCACTACAGTGTATCATAAGTGTCAAATTTAAATACAAAATAGACATATAAGGTCAGATGAATAATACCCGTCCATAATTTTTCCTACTGTACTACTACTAGACTAGAAAACAGGTCTGGAAGACTCTTTATACCTTACCCATATACCTATACCTTACTAGCAAAGATGCTTCAATCCCCTTCTGCCATGAAGTGCTTTTTCTGTTACAGTGAGGAACAGCTCAACAGCAATATCAAAGTCCAAGAAGACTGCATAAAGAATTGCATTTAAACAGAAGAGTGCTTGAGATGGACAGAAATATTTCCTTGATTATTTTTTTAAAAGGATAAGGGGATTCAGTCATAGAAAAATCATACCTGCCTTAATAAGGGTTGAAAGAAAAAGGGCGTAGACTACCATAAACATTTCTCAAAATCAGATGGAACAGAACTGAACTTTTAACAGTCTTCCCACGTCATCATGACATCACACCTTACCCATACCTGAGATATGAGCGTCTGAGGAAAACTACTGCCCAGACTTTAAAAACCTGTCAGTTGGTGGAAGCAATCTGACTGTCCGTAAACCCTCGGGCAATACGATGACCTAGTGTGAATACAAATATATATAATTCACTCAAGGGATTACACTTTTGACATCATAAACTACAAAAACATTGCCTGAATGCTTTATGGGCAGCAGCAGAGACCTAAGAGCAAAATCAACATTGCTCTCTGAAGTAAATCAGAATTTTATACGGAATAGACTGTGAACTCTTCAAAAACTTTTAAGAACATAATGAATAATTCAAATTTTCCTCCAAGTGACCTCAGTGAAATTATGCTGAGGACTGGATTCAGTATTTATAAGTGAACTGAAACTGAATCAGGGTCTACTAGTGCTATATATACGAGTACTATAGCCTTCAAGGAGCCCCTCATTCCATGGTGCGTATGCTTGACCTACACACTGCTTTTTATTCCAATGTAACGACAACAGTTAGGGGATGATCATTCTAGTGTGGTCAATCAAACTTTGGAACAGGTGTAGGTACATCTACACACTGATTCAATGCTCTGCTCTTCACTTTTAAAAATATTTTCGCTCCTAACTTCATCAGCATGTTTAACCTGTGTTGACAATATAAGGACTTCCTAAAAACGTTGTAAGTACTAACTGCTGATAGTTGAGACACTCAGTATGCTTGTATAAGCTATAGTCAGATGGAGAGCACATGGAGTGCTTCCGTAAGGGAGCCATGTTGTTCATCTGCCCAATAACATTATTTGTGAACACATGGTAATGACGTGAAGCAAGTAAACCCACGTTAGCATTACATTTTATAATTTGTTTCTATTTGAATAAAACTGATTTAATCTGCTTCTCTTCCAAAAATTGGTTAATCTTCTGTATTCATTTATACTTCATTCTGAAATGCATTATATTTTTAGAAATTATTTTGTTTTTCATAAAGCAAAATTCTAATGCTAATCTGAGCGTTCTCTGACAAGTCTATCCCACTCTGGAGTACTGCAGCCAGTATTTCAGCTAGCATCTGTGTATCACTGTGAACAGCAGGTATAAAGATGTAGTTTAATTGCAGAGAAAGAACAACATTCACCAATTTCTACCTTGTGCAACTCTTCAAGACAACAGTTACACTAGGGTTAATGTATCCCATTGTGTCTTCTTTAATTTCCTCTAATTTTGTTTTGAAATTATAGCTACTAGTGCCTTGCTGTGGTCAAGCCCCTCCTGCACTCCTGCCTATCTCCAGAATTCTGTTACACTGAAAGTCTTGTGGTTTACTTCAGTTAAAAACTCAAGTAAAAGGTATACAACCATATATAAGTTATGGATGTATTTGACAGAGAGGTCTCTCCTGGTCTGAATAGGAACACACAGATAAAAGAGAATACGTATCAGGACTGCACAACAGGGCTGGTCCTTATTGCCTGTGAGAGCTGTACACTTGTATACTGTTGCCTCTGAGCACCAGAACAAATAACATCACCACAACAGAAATCACACCACACACGTATGAGCAGGATTTGCTCAAGACACAAGAGAAGAGTGAAGCAATTGAGCGAAGGCTAAAAAATTCAGGCAGCATTAATGTTTATAATTATTATTATTCCCTCAGCACTGTATAAGTTGCAAAAAATAAAAATAAAAAAGCATCAGTGAGAGACGATCAGTGCCTTAGGTCTTACAGCACAGAGATGTCACAGAACACAGACAAGAAGTATGAAAGACGAGGGCATCATAAACTAAATCAACAGATTTTAAATTCCAAATGAAGGGAGTTCAGCATGTATTGTGAGGCTGTTCAGTCTAACAAAGCTGGGCTTGGAGACTTGGAATGAACAAAGTGTGAAAGTAGAAAGAAATCTGAAGGGGTCTAAAGTATCAACATGTGGTATACAGAAAGGAGGATGGCAGGAAGAGAGACAGGTAGAACTAAGATTGAGAGATATTTGGGAACCAGTATGAATATAGTGGGGTACAGGCACACAGAAGTAGGGAACGTAGGGAATGACCATCTGTAGGGAATGACCATCTTTTTCACAGTGACTGTTTGAAATGAATGATAAAGGATGAGATGCTAGAAAAGAAACCTAAGAGGAAAAAAGCTAATTTCTGAGGGAAAAGATTATGATCTCATAAGCCAATAGCTAGATTTCAGAGACTTTAATATAAAATCCATATCACAGCCAACTTCTCAGTACCCTTCTGGTTATCCCTTCCTGTCAAATTACTGGAATTTTATAACATTTCTGAGTAATTTGTCAGTAATTTTCATTACAGCAGTATAAAAGCTCCATTCTAAGCACCAAACAAGCCTTCAATAACCCAGCAGAGCAGCAGCACTTAACCTTCAATGTTAGAGTGTCATAGTGCTCTCACTATATCAGATCATCAGCTCTCAAATCTCTAAACCTTTCCAAAGGCAAAACAAGATGTAAATCTGACCTGACAAGACACCAGAAGTATTGCTTAATGGAGGAATAATCAGGCAGTGTTGGCATCTGTTCTGAAGTCACTCTCAAATATCAGGTTTGGAGCATCATGTGGCTGATTCAGGGCTATCAAGCTTCCTCAAATTCATTTAACAGCTGCTGGTCAACCAAATGGCATAAATAACCTTGGAAATAGGTTAAAGCAATATAAATTGTAGGTTAGCAAAGCATGCGGATGATATGTGCCCAGTCTGTCTTTGGCCATGCCAATAAAAAAAAATGCCAGAAAATCACTGCAGGAGAAAAGATTCAACAAAAATCAACAAGTTGAGGCTTTCTGTGGTCACAGGCCAGCTTAGTAATACATAAATCATATTTGTTTGTCTTATGCAGATTAGGGTACTCTGGGACTAATAATATCTGGTTGTCTCACATAAATTAAGGCTGTTTTCCATTGATTGTAAGATAACACAAACAAGATACCTCTGAGTACTGAATCTGTGTGCTCACATGCAAGTTTTTATTTACAAATGTCCATCCAGACATCCCAAATCAATCTCAAGATGTAGATAACTTAAGCAACATTTCTTCCTAACAAGTTTGTTAATTAAAGATAAAATATCAGATTCTGGAGGATATACCATCCCGCTTGTTCCCACTGCTGTTCACACAGACCTTGATTTCACAGTGCTGTAGTACGTGAATTTTTTATGTTTTATTTTCACTACAGTTTGATTTCATTCACCGCTGCATGACTTCAAATTTTATGTGAAGTTCTTTTAACATTTTACCAGGAAAGCCGTGCCATTCTGGAAGTACTCTTTTACCTTCCTTAATTCCAAGGGCATGTTTGCAAGTAAACATTGCTATGCTTTAACTCTGCCATGTTGGTGGGACAACTTCTGGCATTTCTGTATCCCCTGCATTCAGACACGTAACTTCAGTATCATAAATGCAAACAGCTAAGTTGGTCACCCAACAGTTCTTTTATTTCAGTTCTTTCTTTTCTTCTCAGTTTAGCTGAGAAAAATAAGCAGCTTTACAATATGACTTATTTGCATGATTTCAAATGCCCACTATACTCCATGCACTTTACACATCTTTTTCTCTCCACTGATTATTCTGGTAGTCCAGAAAAATCAATTCAAATAAAGACAAAATCTGCAGCTCATGGAGGATAAACCACATTCTTTCTATGATCAAACCACCACTTGGTGCTCATTCTCCAGGTCAGGTCTTAACTCAAATATGCAAATATTCCCACTTCCAGCTTTTCCCATAGTGAAAATCATTTAGCAAATGGATAACTTAGGGATGTAATGTCAAGTGGTATAAAAAGCAAAGAAGTGGTGGTATAAAGCTTCCTCCATTATTTGCTGTGGATATTTGCAAGGTCTATAAGAGATAAAAAGAAGGCCAAGAAACCATGTTTTCAGGGGGAAAAGTATTAACCTGCCTATGAGAACAGTAAGACATCCTAACTTGAGCTGCACCTGCCCTAGAGCTGGACTTTTGCCCATTATACACTGATGGATTCAAACACCTACAAGACTTGTCCTCCCTTCTGACAGCACTCTGACCATTTTGCAGTAGATCCCATTGTCAAATACTCTATTTAGGTTGTTTCTTTACTACAAAATTAGGTTTTAGGGTGGCAGAAGTCTTCACAGGAAAAAAAAGCCAACACAATCAGCCCTATGTTCTGTGACTTACACATAGATTAAGCCAAGAGAAGGGCAAGTACAGCCCAATGCATCCACTACTTGGAAATATCCCTTCATCTGATTACAGGCAAGGAGAAACCTTAAGGTATGTTTTCATCACTGGCTAGGATAAAAACCCAGAGCAGATCCTGCCTGTGATTCTCTCATGCATTTAGATGCCATTTCAATTTTCTATAGAAGTTATTGTCGGCAGAGGCACCATTTAGATATACTGGAACACTGCCATCAGTGGAGATAGAGAAAATAATTTTACTTGAAGACTTGAGGAAACCAGTGATGGGATAAAGATGGAGCAGAGAGCAGGTTTTTACCTCCACCACCAATTCTATACATGACCCAGACAAACACCAAAGCATTTCTGACTGCAAGATACAAGGATTGACAATCTGCTGTATAAAATAAATCTTTTTGTCATCAATTACACTAATAAAAGGTCAGTGTAACTTTATCGGCAGCTGTGGGTAACACCTGATTAAACTGGTCTGAAAAAGCTTAATCTGTAAGCATTTTCTTTGCTTCAGTTCTTTCCTGTAAAACAGGGATATTTGCATACCTATCTCCACAAATTGCTATTGAGATCAATCCCTAATGTCTGCAAAATGCAAAATTTTTTTTATTACTGCCAGTGTAGGAGGCAGTGATTTCGTCTGTGATTTGGAAAAGCATAGTACTGCAAGAAATTACAAAAATAGCTGTTTAATGGAGACTTTAAAGGTACTTTAAACAAAAGTTTAAGTGAAACTTGACAATTTTTCTACCCATTAAGAAACTACTTAAAGATCCCATTTCAAGTAATGTAAAATAACAATAAAAAGAAACTAAGAAAGATTAGAGTCGACTCACTGAAAGCCTTTTGGTAAAAGAAGTTGTTAAATAATTTTTAGCTCAAATACATTGAATTTTTATTTTAATATTTATTTTAATAAATTTTAAGAAGAAATAGGGTAATTCTGCTGTAGTCATTAGAAACTTGGGTTTTAGAAACAAGTTTTTGGAAGCAATTTATTTTTTTTTTTAAGAAACTGTTTCGATAGGTAACTTTTTCCATGTTTTTTGATCATAATCCTAAGTTTAGATTTCAAAATCTGAACATAAGCCCAACTTGACATCTCCTAAGATTTCCCCATCTCATGCTCAGCTTTATTGCCATTTTCCTTACATACAAGGTGGAGTCCATGATTGCAGTTACAACTTGATGAAGGGTTCTATTATTTCTTGGCTGGTTGGATTAAGAGAAGACTTCTCACACAATTGGTTGTAAACAAGTTCATGTATTATGCAGTACCATACAGGGAAATTAATTCTGTGCTGTAGTTATACAGGCATTTGCTTAATTGCTCTTCTGATCTTCAGAATGTGTGGATTGAATTGACTTATGGGAACACCAGACACCATTTTCAAGGTACTGTAGTTATTATGAGAATAACCTTCTTGATTTTTCAGATGTACCTCAGTACAAAAGGAATATATTCTGGCAACCTAAGCATTCAAGCTATTTTTTTCTGACCACACTCAAAATGTATTTTCCCAATAAAAGAGCATCAGAGATGAAATCGAAACAATAAGAATTCATCGCTGATTTGAGTTACGATGATTACACCATAGGGAATGTCAAATAAGAAGTGTAAAGAGAGGAGACAAGTCTATACAGAAGAAAAATTGACACCAGAGGCAACTGCAGCTTCTTCCAACTTCATAATACAGTGGTTTAATAACGTAGTTTAAGACTAGCAATAACTTCTTCTTTCTGTATCATTTTCAAGTGAACTGTCCCTTGTAAAGGAGCAGGGATTTTATACATCATTTTGTTAGACAAGAGTATTGTGTTTTTT